>NC_136980.1:11303670-11567214 GCF_032717465.1 Coenobita brevimanus | reverse complement strand
TAATCTCTGGCACATGTTTTGGATGTCTCCAATTTGGTAATGGTTGTAACAGTTGCTCCCTTGAGAATGCACGAGAACCTGTGGAGCAGTAAATGATTCTATTAAATAAATAGGGAGCTTATAAAAGGGTGGGAAAGACACTGGAGCAGAAGTTTAGTCAGTTTTCAGTTCAGGTTGAAGATGTGGTTCAGTGTCAGTACAGGGTGCAGTTTAGTGAACTCTGTATATCTTCTGGAACTTGTGAAAATAGTGAAGCATTGCTGGGAAGCATTAAGTGTCAGTGCAGTTAGTGAAGTTTGTATTTGCTTTGGTGCTTGTGAAAACAGTGAAGTGTAGATGGCAAGCATTAAGTGTAATTATCTGGAAATTAAACAGGACAGTGAACTTTAGAAGCCAATGTTTATTTTCAGTGCCTGTGCTGCTGTGTTGTTGTTCACTGAAAGGCTACCTATAAGAAGAACAACTCACAGGGCAATGTCCTCCCTATACTGCATATATATGCTGTTGGAGCTTCTTATACTACTCTACTGCTGTTGGAACATGTGGCAAGTGTAACAGTGGTGTCAGGAGTGTGGATCATAGCAAGTGCTGCAGTGAGTCAAACCTTTGACATGGAGGCAGAAGGTGTACTGAACAGAAATGCCAGGCTGGGGCAGGACGAGGTGTCATTGGCTGCAATCATGAAACTGTTGCATGCACAAAGTGTGCAGTTAAAGGCCCAAAATGAAGGACCGAACAAATCAAAACACTGCAGGCACAGAATTGAACAATTAGAGACACAAGTGAAGAACAAAAAGAATAAAATGAACAGCTTCAAGAGGCATTACAGAAGCAACAGAGAGGAATTACAACTGAGGATGCAAGGACAGGTAGATGCTTTCATGGAGAAAATGAAGGAAAAACAAGCAACAGCTTAACACACTAGGATCCATGGTCGATTGATCGAGCTTCCATGAAAACCACAGTACAGTATATGGACCCGATTTTTCAGCTCTTACAGAAGTAAAAAAATTCATGCCCAAGCAGAGCTTGAATTTACACACCTTATGCCGCAAACCAGAGCATTTTAGACCAACTGGTTCATGAGCTATAGCCCATCAAAACTGAAAAAAGTTACCACTTCCAGGCAGGGCGACTTCAGTTTTCTATGCACGCTCAGCCCTCCCTCCCTCTATTCCTTCCCGCCCCTCCCATGACCTTCCTCGCCCGCTCCCATCATCCCCCTCTTTCTCCCTCTCCATTACCCCCTACCCCTACCCCACCCTTCATAGTTTTACCCACTCCATTGTGTTTTTCAAACAATAACATGCACAATAATTATGTCGGTGTTCCCTCAATCACTGTAAAGGACATGAAAAAGCAGCAGTTTAGCATATCTGTACAAGCCATTATTGCGAAATACAGGGACACCAGTGTCAGGCTAAAAATAGCCGGCAATATTGACACCAGGCCATATGATATGGCCGCATTGGCATATATGTAATATAGCAAATGCCAATGATATTGTAAAGGAAAGCATATATATATATATATATATATATATATATATATATATATATATATATATATATATATATTATATACATATATATATATATATATATATATATATATATATATATATATATATATATATGGGGATAATGAATAGGGACAAATTGTCAGCTCCATTTGAGAATTAGGCCCTGAGGTGAGCCACAGTAACGGCAAAAGACAGCCCATACTCCCACACAAGCGATAACGGGGCACTACATTACATATATATATATATATATATATATATATATATATATATATATATATATATATATATATATATATAAAGGAAATTGGAATTCACCACTTTTTGTAGATCTTTGTTGGACCACAAGCAGAGATGCACCTGACGCCATATTCAAGAGGCAGGCTAAAAAGTGCTTTTTGGAAGCATGATAAACGTGTTTGAATGTTGCTATTATTTATTCCTATTGTTTTTTTTAACTAATTTTAAGCTTGGGATTAAAATCATTGAAAATTTTCAACTATTTTCATTACGAAATATTTTCCAATATATATATATATATACAGTAATATACGAACATTATATTTATATGAAGACGTTAACTAATTATTAGTTTTCTTTGGTATATAATTGTTTAGCTTTCAATGTTACTCTCAAGATATATAATTTTGTTGAACAATTTCTCATACTCTATATAACAGTGCATATTACTGAAGACACTAATTGGTAAGCTGCTTTCTCACCTGATTATTTACTTCTTGTGTTGGTATTTTCATCATACAATTATCTGACAGGTTGTACAATAAATAATGTCAGCTACAAGGAAACAGAAGACTAGGGCCTATCAGCACATTGTTTGAATATCCATCACATTCAATCACCCGAAGCAATATTAAATCGTCTGGCGGTAGCTATACTAAATATCAAACGGACTTTATCATTAGCACCTTCAGTCCGAGTACGGAATTTCTTATATTATGGGTGTCTCATTATTGTACTGAGCTGACGAAAGAGTTTTCGATTCGGAGGGTCTGCTATATCATTCATTAACTCCTTCAGTGTTAAGGCGCTTCCCAGGTGGAATGCAATCGTGTGGCAGCACCAAGAATAGACTCAAACAACTTGTCATGCAGTGGCTGGTAAGAGTCTATCTATCTATCTATAGCCCGACGCCCTAATCCCGCAAAGTGTGGCCACAGAGAAAACGCCTCCAAGTCGCTCTGTCACCCACCATTTGACTACCTTCCCCCCAACTCACTCCCCCCTCCCTCATATACCTCTCAACTCCATCCCTCCACCTCATCCTCGGTCCACCTCTCCCTCTCCCTTCCTCCACCTCACCTACATACACCCTCTTAGTCAGTCTTTCATTCTCCATTCTCTCCACATGTCCAAACCACCTCAGTGTATTATTTTCTAATCTTCTCAACCACATCCACATCCACCCCACAACGTTCCTTCACTTCTTCATTCGTCAACCTGGTAAGAGACTTGTATATTATCTGTACGCCGACTGACCTTGGCCCGTATTCTCGTCGCCTAAGGAAGATTCCTAACACCACCTCCTTTCACGATTTATTTCTGAATATGGATGGTTAATATCTATTTGTGCGTTATTTATGGGTAGTATGGCGATATTGGGAGGATTTATATGAAACAGGAGAGGACAGTGAGGTGTAATAAACAAAATAAATCGCTTTGGAGAAAATGTTAAGGAGCTTCCTCAACCGACGAGAATACGAGCCCTTGAATCGTCTGCCCTAGGGTAAGCCACTCAGGCAACCGGCGATAAACCATCATGGTAGCTTGCAAGCAGTGTTGCCAGGTCTAGGGAAATTTCCCTTTTCTAGGGAAAAACTGACCCCCAGAGGGAAAAAGGTAAGAACAGTAAAAACTAGTCAAAATCTAGGGATAATCGACATGAAGTTTTCTCTCTCTCTCTCTCTCTCTCTCTCTCTCTCTCTATATATATATATATATATATATATATATATATATATATAGTCATATGATTTACAAATGAGTCACATTTCTCAACCATATTAGAATGTTACATCAAGCCAGACTACCTAAGAGGCACTAACAGTATGTAATGTATGCTTCAGAGATCCAGCCAACTTTCTCCCACTGGAGGAAATGTACCTTGGTGGTCGAGTAACAGTGTCACTTTACAGCATCCCTGACCACAGGCAGCTAGTCCACAACTTCAGAATAACATGCCTTGATTTCTATGATGAAGGAGAGTCTCAAATAATGAAGAGATTTAAACTGACCCAGTTCTGCAAAATCTCGAGGCCATGGACCTTCAAAGTGTCCTGAAGAAAACTGTTATGTCTGTCGTTCCCCTAGCATCTCACTTTCCTAACCTGATTCCTGTGGGGTGTATAAATGGACTTGACACTGAATGGCGTTTCCTGCGCAACACGGACTTGGGTGTGGAAAGTGATATGAATATGTGCAAGTTTTGAATGAAAGTAAACAACATGAAGGAAAGACATAATTCACCATTGTTTCCCCGCTTGGAAGTTTCATGATGAAACTGATGTGTTTGCTTCACGCAAGTGCTGTGGTGGAGAGTATTTTGTTCTCAGATTAATTTAATGAAAACAAAAACAAGGAACCAGTTACACTCATCAACTCTCAATGGGCTGCTTCATGCAAAAGTAACCTTCGAACCTGCTTCATGTAACAGTTTCAAGATTTTTCCTAGCCATCTTAAGAGGATGCAAAAGGCTACAAAACCGAAGGCCCTAAACACCAAATTGTAAGTACTGTACTCTGCTGTGACTATTTTGCTACTCTGTAAATTCATGCACTAGTATATCATCACAATTTTTGCAAATTAAAGCAACCTAGAGAAATTTAACGGCAAAAAGGGAAATATTGAGGGTGGATCTAGGGAAATATGACTGAGTATATCTGGCAACACTGCTTGCAAATACGGCAATGAGAAGTGCCTGTATTATCATCAGCTGCGGAGATCTCCAATGGTGTTGCCAATTATGCGTTTTTATTCTAGATCCAGATATTAACGAAATCTAGCTACAGGACATTTCTACAAAATGTCAGCGATATTCCAGTGATTGTAGGCACTTTAACAATTTCCTGGATTTATTTATTATTTACAGTCATTCTTGTTCAGTGTTTTTCAAACTTTTTCACTTCATTCCCCACTTGTGGGGATCGTAACATCCTCGTGGCCCCACTTCAGTTTTCTCTCAAGCCCCTTATATAAAAATAAAAAAAAAAAACTTATGGTGTTCTCCATTATTTTAAATCTTACAGCGATCAATCGGAATGCATATTTTGTTACATACCAATGGGATGGATGGCACTGCTTTCAGTCAGTCGACTGGTTCGTGGTTAAGTCACTGGCATCGCACATCTAATATCTGGGTCCACCTCCAGCAACTTTCGGCTTTTACTTTTTATGTGTAGAAGGGTGGAGAAAGCAGAATCACGTAAATATGTTATGGAAAATGGCAAGGACTCAAGTGTGATTTCACAGACACACTGACTTACTACTTACGCTAGTCCGCTATAGCCACCCTAAAAGCCTGCCATGGCCTCCTTGGAATCTAGCTGTTTGTGAATGCATGTTTAGTGGTAGTTGTAGATCTGGATCTGGCAACAACACTCACTGCCTCATCTTCCTTACCAGTTTATTTTACGTGTTACACTAACATACTTTTTACTCATTTTTCAAATTATTTGTATTTCTAAAAGAATTTCTTAGTCGAGGTCTTTCGCACTATAAGTCTGAAATAAAGCCTTCATTCATGTCAAAAGGCCTCTCCTAAATGCATTAAACTATCTAGAGTTGGCGAGAATAAATTTATTGATACGCCATAATAGTGAAGGATTAATATTAAAATATAAAATATTGACACTGCTTGCAAAAATAAGTATGTAAATGAAAAAATTAGTCATTAACCCTTTACATCCGCTGGCGTTTTTGGACACTATTCTTGCTGCTGATGGACGATTTTATTCACTTAAGGGAAGACTTTTCGTACTGAAGAACTTACCATAAATTTTACACCAGTTTCAGGACAAGGCATTTGTTAAATTCTCTTACCCAAATATGATGCTGGTTAAGCCAGAAGAATTTCTTCGTACACACCGATAACGTATCTTTTCCTTATATTCTCGCTACTTACAGACATTAAGTTTAGAATATTTTTCGACATGGTGAAGTATGATGTAACTTTCATTACCCATCACTATATATTGGCTCTCCCATATTAAAAATAATCATCTTGAGGCAGCAGCAGCAGTAGTAGTAAATCTTGTAGCCCCAGGTTTATCTGTAACGGGAATCTGATGGACTGAAGGCTGAATTTGTCCTTCTCAGACAGACCACCATTCTACTTCGGAGGGATAAGGATACAGCTGAGGGACGTTTGTATACCCAGGCTATTCAGCCGAACGGTTATATCAGTGCCATCACATGAAGGCATCCCTCTCCAGTGCCTTGAAGAAGTAGCAAAAACGAATTAACATCACATCATTCAACAGATGAAGACAAGCTGCTGTACATGAAGTGCATACAATGTTACCTGTGACGAGAGCTATTCTGCCTGTGAGTGTGCATGGCGAAGTAGTGATGGTGGTTGTGTCTGCTGATGCTTCCATAACGACTTGCTCACACTTGCGCCACGCTACCGCATTGAGAGCCTTATATTGGCAGTACAGGGTTGCCAGACGTTGCACCAAAAAATATGACGGACTCGGTGAAAAAATGACAAGTTCAGGTTAATAAGGATTTATATATCTATTTATATTTATGCTTATACACATAATATGTATATACACTTGAGTATATATATAAATATATATATACAGATAGATGGATAGATAAATAGATAGACAGATAAATATAGATAGACATAGATATAGACAGATGGATAGATATACAGATAAATATAGATACTGTATGTACAGTATGAGAGAGAGAGAGAGAGAGAGAGAGAGAGAGAGAGAGAGAGAGAGAGAGAGAGAATGTTGATGACTAGTTGGTTTATTGGCTGGTTGGTAGGTTTAGCTGTAAAATTATGCAAAGCAGGTACAGTATACAAGAAAAGGGGGTGGTAGGTCTTGCCACACACTTTCAGCAAATATATTTACATAAGTTGTAAAATGAGGAAGAATGTATAAGGTATTATAATTAAACAGTAGATAAAAGTGGCAATAACCTGTTTTAAAAGTATAAGTTGAGCTGCACTTCCCGAGCATGGGACAGAGGACATCATACACCTTTGTCCCCAGATCGTATGGCTTAACAGGTCCTGCGGAAAACATGCCCTCCTAACATGCCTTCAACAACCTTCCACTCCCGCCTCTCTCACTTTGTCAACTCCGTCACTCTGTTAATTGCACATGCCATTCATGGCTACACTCTGATGCGTCTAGTACGAGTAGCTAGTTCAGCATGTCAACACTGGCTACATAAATATATACTAAACTATCTACTGTCGATTTGTAAACAGCAGAAAGCGAATAAAAAGGACAGGTTTACACTGTCCATTTTCTTAGGAAAATAAAAAGACAGGCAGGTTTCCAAAGGGACGCTGTCCTTAAAAGGAAAACCAGGCAACCCTGCATGACAGACACAAGGCCAGTCTGTGTGTGTGTCTGTGTGTGTGTGTGTGTGCACTAGGGAGGGAGGAAGGGGCAGCGTGAACTTTGGATTAGTGGAATGATTTAGCACTGCAATCTGTATATGAGAGAGAGAGAGAGAGAGAGAGAGAGAGAGAGAGAGTAATGTTGGCGTCTGTTGTAAATGCCTGCGAATACTGTACAGAACTATGACATAAAGCTAGTGCAATAATGTGAAGTAATGGAGAGTAATGTACAATGGTGGCCGAACCCCTCTGTTTCCTCCTGGCCATGGCATCTTACAGGGCCAAGTGATACTGAGAACTCTTCCATGATGACTAAAACATCAACCACTTCATATAGAGGACGTTGTTTTAAGTTCATTGCTACTGCTTCCAGACGATTTCTTTAGCTTAGGAGAGTCCCTTGGTAATGAATGAAATACTTCAGAATATATTGTTAAGAAGCAGGGTTCTCTATTTAGGTAGTACTGGAGAATTTCCGATGTTTCTCGTGGTTCCGCTATGCATCGCAGTGCCAGATAGCCTGTATTTGTGAGTGGAGGTATTTTGTGCGGTATACAATAATTTTTGTGCTCCTTTTCTCTGTAATGTTTTATTTATGTGACTTAAATTATGCAGCTGAGTGTTATGCACTGTATGTAAACTCTGGCATGTTTTGGATGTCTCCAATTTGGTAATGGTTGTAACAGTTGCTCCTTTGAGAATGCACGAGAACTGTGGAGAAGTAGTAAATGATTCTAGTAAACAGAGAGCTTATAAAAGGGTGGGAAAGACACTAGAGCAGTTTTAGTCAGTTTTCAGTTCAGGCTGATGTGGTTCAGTGTCAATGCAGTGCAGTTAGTGAAGTTTGTAAATCTTCGGTACTTGTGAAAATCGTGAAGTATTGCTGGGAAGCATTAAGTGTCAGTGCAGTTAGTGAAGTTTGTATTTCTTTGGTGCTTGTGAAAGCAGTGAAGTGTAGATGGCAAGCATTAAGTGTAATTATCTGGAAATTAAAGACAGTGAACTTTAGAAGCCAATGTTTATTTTCAGTGCCTGTGCTGCTGTGTTGCTGTACACTGAAAGGCTGCCTATAAGAAGAACAACTCACTGGGCAATGTCCTTCCTATACTGATATACTGCTGTTGGAGCTTCTTATACTAATCTACTGCTGTTGGAACATGTGGCAGTGTAACAGTGGTGTCAGGAGTGTGGATCATAAAGTGCTGCAGTGAGTCAAACCTTTGACATGGAGGCAGAAGGTGTACAGACGAGAAGCCAGGCTGGGCAGGACGAGGTGTCATTGGCTGCAATCATGAAACTGTTGCATGCACAAAGTGTGCACTTAAAGGCTCAAAATGAAGGACAGAAAGAAATCAAAACACTGCAGGCACAGAGTGAACAATTAGAGACACAAAGTGAAGAACAAAAAGAATAAAATGAACAGCTTCAAGAGGCATTACAGAAGCAACAGAGAGAATTACAACTGAGGATGCAAGGACAGGTAGATGCTTTCATGGGGGAAATGAAGGAAAAACAGCAACAGCTTAACCGCTAGGATACGCAATTCGATTGACCGAACTTCCCTGAAAACCAGTACAGTATATGGAGCCGATTTTTCAACTCTTACAGAAGTAAAAAAATTCATGCCCAAGGTTTAGAGCTTGAATTTACACACCTTATGCCGCAAACCAGAGCATTTTAGACCAACTGGTTCATGAGCTATAGCCCATCAAAATTGAAAAAAGTTACCCTTCCAGGCGGGGCAACTTCAGTTTTCTATGCACGCCCACCCCTCCCTTCCTCATTCCTTCCCGCCCCTCCCACGACCTTCCTCGCCCGCTCCCATCATCCCTCCTCTTCCTCCCCTCCCCATTACCCCCTACCCCCCCCTTCATAATTTTACCACTCCATTGTGTTCTTCAAACAATAGTATGCACAACAATTATGTCGGTGTTCCTCAATCACTGTAAAGGACATGAAAAAACAGCAGTTTAGCATTCCTGTACAAGCCATTATTGCGAAATACTGGGACACCAGGGTCAGGCTAAAACTAGCCGGCAATATTGACACAGGCCTTATGCTATGGCCGCATGGCATATATATAATATAGCAAATGCAATGATATTGCAAAGGAAAGCATATATATATATATATATATATATATATATATATATATATATATATATATATATATATATATATGGATAATGCATAGGACAAATTGTCGGCTCATGGAAGAATTAGCCCTGAGGTGAGCCACAGTAACGGCAAAAGACAGCCCACTCCCACACAAGCGATAACGGGGCAATTCGGAGGCTGGAAATAAATAAAATTGTCTTGAACTAGCAAGGCAATACCGGGATAAGTATTCCAATAGACTTCAACATAAAAAATACAGCAAATTATGACAAACCTAACAGGAAAAGCCTAGGAAAAGCTGTAAAACTTTTGACACACGCGGTGGAGGGGTCACGAGGTCAAGGGAGATAATTACCTTGGTGCTACTCACAGCTGAGATTGCCCGAGACTCAGCTGAAACTCTACACCACAGAGACAGTGACTTATGCTTTGATAAACAAACTATCTATTCTATCTATATACCTTGGCTGCTTCCCCTATGGAAAGGGAGGTAGCCGAGACAGGACGACACACTCCCCATTTACTCATCCATTCAAACAAAGTCAATCGCATCTTAGCCCCAAAGGGGAGAAGGGACAGATCCTCACCGCACCACACCACACATGGGTCAACTGCGCAGTGCAATCAGTGACATCCGCAGCTGGGCCCGACAGTAGAGCTGGTTTACCCCTGCCACATCATAATAGACCCATCCCCTTACTCGCACCTGACCTGACTACAGTCGTTCTATTTTATCAAGGCAGTTTGGGTCGGGCTCTCTGGGACTTCACTCTGTTAGCTCTGTTGCCACATCGTCGCCACACACGTGCGCTCTCTCTCTCTCTCTCTCTCTCTCTCTCATATTATATATTAACTACTACTAATTGTATTTTCTTAATTTTTTCTCTTGTTTTCGACTTTTTTTCCACACCACCCCTGAGGTAAAAGTCTATAGGTGCGTTTTTTTCTCTCTCTCTCTTTTAAATAGCTTCCATGGCGGGAGACTGACCGAGTATGACCCGCTCACGCAGGGCTGTCCCTCGTGTCACCACCTGACAACGTCTCAAAGGCAACCCTGACAAGTCTTATGAGATGTATACTATACTTCAGCTTTTTTATTGAATTACATCTATACAGAGTGTTTAAAATTCATTTATATGTAGTTACTAGCTTAAAATAGGAGAGTGTGTGAGAGAGAGAGAGAGAGAGAGGTGAACACAAATAATTACACGTGTGTCGGCGGCGATGTGACAACAGAGCTAACAGTGTGAAGTCCCAGAGCGTTCCACCCAAACTGCCTTGATAAAATAGAACGACTATAGCTAATCAGACCAAATGCGGGAGAATATCCCCTCAGGGCTGCGTCATCATTTATTCATTCACAATTTCTCTCCATTTATTTCTGTCACGCACAGCCACTCTTCCTTGCTCAACAGACATCCCTCTCGCATCCAGCGCTCTCTTCACACTGTCCATCCATCCTATTCGTGGTCTCCCTCTCAGCCTAACACTTCTCACATCAGATCTAGTTATCTTTTTCACCAATCGCTCATTATCCATTCTCTCCATATGCCCAAACCATCGCAACACCCTCTGCTCAACTCTACCAGCCATCTCCCGAACAACTCCAGTTCTCCTTCGCTCTTCATCATTTCGCACTCGATCCATACGCGTCACTCCACACATACTCCTCAGACACCTCATCTCCATTACATTCAAACTTTTCCTCTCTGCTACACCCATATTCCATGTTGCAGCCCCATATAACGCAGTCGGTACCACAACACCCTCATACAGCCTTCTCTTTACATCCATTCTAAGCGAACGACATCAAAACACTTTTTTCATTCCTCCCAGCACCTTTCCTACTTCATTTATTCTAAACTTCACTTCTGCATCTATTCTTCCATCCATAGCAACATGCGACCCTAAATATTTAAAACACTCCACCTCCTCAAGCAACTCACCATTCAAAACTATACAAAGAGTATTATAAGGATAAGCATATGCAAAAAACCTTCTGCAGGTACATAATATTGCCAGTAACGTGCTTCCCCCCCCCCAAAGAAAATAAAACATTTAAAAAAACATGAAAACCACACATTGTTTCCTGCATCGGTGTATGCAGTTACACAACCAATAATCTGGTATTGAACGATGACACGGGACATGAATAGTAATAATGACTTATAATACTGTAGGCGGGCGGGGGAGCGGAGGGAGGTAAGTGGACGACATACTACAGGGGGTGGTGGGTTGAGGTGGAGGGGGAGAGGCCTAGAGGGGAGGTACGGGGGTACAGAGGTGCTCGTCTGAACTGTCTTCATGCATTCCTCGACCTCTACGACGGGTGCTACACACCCGTCTAGCAGCAAACTCTCATCCCTTTCCTATCGCACTCTCTAATGAAAGAGTTAACCGTTACTCCCAGTCCTTCATTTATGCAATAGGTCAACTCTGGAACTGTCTCCCTCTGTCTGTATTTCCTACTTCCTATGATCTCCAGTCTTTCAAACGCAGTGTGTCCAGGGATTTCGAAATGATCGGATCTTGAATTTGGCTCTCTCTTGTATTCTGTTTCTCTCTTACAAGTTTTGCGGGCTCGTTGCCTTTGATTCCTTCTTCCTCACATAAAAGAAAAAAAAAAACATGTAGCAATGTCACACTGAAATCACAGAAGCAGACAATCACGCCTATCATCAAGAAAGTGTAAATGCAGTATTTTGGCTGTGCAGTAAGAAACCAGTACAAGAACTGGACATCGCATGTTTGTTGCAATGCATGTGCTTCAAATCTCCAACAATGGCTAAACAAAAAAGGAAGTCGATGCCTTTCGCTATTGCAGTAGTCTGGAGGGAGCCAACTGACCACTCATGCAATTGTTACTTTTGTTTCGTGTCTCGAGTGCGTCAGTGTTCAGATGTGAGAAAAAAAAGACTAAACAGTTTGACTACCAGAATATTCCGTCTGCAATAGACCCAGCTTCCCATGAAGATCAATTTCCTGCTCCACAGCCACCGGATACCTACAGTTTGAATCTGAACATGAGCAAGATCAACGTGATAATTGAGCCTTCTACATTTGGGGATTCCACTTATGCTTCTGACTGTACAACTGAACCCCACATGATCACATAGTGTAAACTGAATGATCTGGTTCGAGATCTATAGCTTCCTATATGCAAAGCAGAGCTTCTTGGATCATGACTACAAGGCTGAAACCTGATTATTACACTCTTTTTTCTATATTTACAAATCGACACAAAGAATTTACTCCATTCTACATAAAAGTTGGGACTTTTGTTACATGTAACGACGTAAATGGGCTGACAGAAACTGTGATAACAAAGCCGAAGACTGAAGATTTTTTATTGAATCTTTAAAATACAGCTTGAAAGCCGCTCCACTGCACAATGGAAATAAGTTACTGTTAAATCCAGTAGGACATGCAGTCAGCATGAATGAAACATATGAAAACTTTCAACTGTTCCATTTTATTAATATGGACAGCATAATTAACTGCAGTACTGTGCTTTGAAGGTTGTCTAACTTTTACTTGAATTGCAACCTGGCAACACTAAATACTGCTCCTTCCTCTGTGAATGGGATAGTTAGGCCAGGTGGTTTCTTTGGAACAAGAAGGTTTGCCCACCCTGCAATACTTTGAATTCTGGAAGGAAACACGTGCTGAATCTTCCTCAAGTGGATCCTAATAAGATACTTCTACCCTCTTTGTTTATCAAGCTGGGATTATCGAAGATTTTCGCCAAAGCCTTGGATAAAACTAGTGCTGATCACTGGCATCTAAAAACGAAATTCACAACACTCAGAGAGGGAAAAATAAAGGCAGGAGTGTTTGTATGACCATAAATATGAGGACTTCTCAGAGATGAAAGATTTGATGAAATATTGAGTGATGTGCAAAAACAAGCATGGGGAGACTTCCGATTGGTTCTTGAAGGCTTCTTGGGAAACAAAGAGAGATGAAAACTATCAGCATCTCATCGAAAACACGTTGCAGGCATACAGGTAATTGGATTGCAGCAGCTCCTTAAAAATACACTGACATTCGCACCTCAACTTTTTCCCAGAAAATTGTGTTCCAGTAAGTGACGAGCACGGGGAAAGATTCCACCATAAATATATATATATATATATATATATATATATATATATATATATATATATATATATATATATATATCAAGGAAAGCGGAATCCACTTTTGCGGATCTTTGTTGGACCACAAGCAGAGATGCACCTGACGCCATGTACAAGAGGCAGGCTAAAAAGTGCTTTTTGGAAGCATGATAAACGTGTTTGAGTGTTGCTATTATTTTTTCCTATTGTTTATTTATTTTTTTTTTTTACTGATTTTGGGTCTGGGATTAAAATCATTGAAAATTTTCAACTATTTTCATTACGAAATATTTTCCAATATATATATATATATATATATATATATATATATATATATATATATATATATATATATATATATACATGAATCACATATACAGTAATATACGAACATTATATTTATATGAAGACGTTAACTAATTATTAGTTTTCTTTGTTATATAATTGTTTAGCTTTCAATGTTACTCTCAAGATATATAATTTTGTTGAACAATTTCTCATACTCTATATAACAGTGCATATTACTGAAGACACTAATTGGTAAGCTGCTTTCTCACCTGATTATTTACTTCTTGTGTTGGTATTTTCATCATACAATTATCTGACAGGTTGTACAATAAATAATGTCAGCTACAAGGAAACAGAAGACTAGGGCCTATCAGCACATTGTTTGAATATCCATCACATTCAATCACCCGAAGCAATATTAAATAGTCTGGCGGTAGCTATACTAAATATCAAACGGACTTTATCATTAGCACCTTCAGTCCGAGTAAGGAATTTGTTATATTATGGGTGTCTCATTATTGTACTGAGTTGACGAAAGAGTTTTCGATTCGGAGGGTCTGCTATATCATTCATTAACTCCTTCAGTGTTAAGGCGCTTTCCCAGGTGGAATGCAATCGTGTGGCAGCACCAAGAATAGACTCAAACAACTTGTCATGCAGTGGCTGGTAAGAGTCTATCTATCTATCTATAGCCCGACGCCCTAATCCTGCAAAGTGTTGCCGCAGACAAAACGCCTCCAAGTCGCTCTGTCACCCACCATTTGAGTACCTTCCCCCCAACTCACTCCCTCTTACCTCATACACCTCTCAACACCATCCCTCCACCTCATCCTCGGTCCACCTCTCCCTCTCCCTCCCTCCACCTCACCTACATACACCCTCTTAGTCAGTCTTTCATTCTCCATTCTCTCCACATGTCCAAACCACCTCAGTGTATTATTTTCTCCTAATCTTCTCAACCACATCCACATCCACCCCACAACGTTCCTTCACTTCTTCATTCGTCAACCTGGTAAGAGACTTGTATATTATCTGTACGCCGACTGACCTTGGCCCGTATTCTCGTCGCCTAAGGAAGATTCCTAACACCACCTCCTTTCACGATTTATTTCTGAATATGGATGGTTAATATCTATTTGTGCGTTATTGATGGGTAGTATGGCGATATTGGAAGGATTTATATAAAACAGAAGAGGACAGTGAGGTGTAATAAACAAAATAAATCGCTTTGGAGAAAATGTTAAGGAGCTTCCTCAACCGACGAGAATACGAGCCCTTGAATCGTCTGCCCTAGGGTAAGCCACTCAGGCAACCGGCGATAAATCATCATGGTAACTTGCAAGCAGTGTTGCCAGGTCTAGGGAAATTTCCCTTTTCTAGGGAAAAACTGACCCCCAGAGGGAAAAAGGGAAGAAAAGTAAAAACTAGTCAAAATCTAGGGAAATCGACATGAAGTTTTCTCTCTCTCTCTCTCTCTCTCTCTCTCTATATATATATATATATATATATATATATATATATATATATATATATCTATATATATTAGATATATATATCTATATCTATCTATCTATATATCTATATCTATCTATCTATATATATATATATATATATACAGTCATATGATTTACAAATGAGTCACATTTGTCAACCATCTTAGAATGTTACATCAAGCCAGACTACCTAAGAGGCACTAACAGTATGTAATGTATGCTTCAGAGATCCAGCCAACTTTCTCCCACTGGAGGAAATGTACCTTGGTGGTCGAGTAACAGTGTCACTTTACAGCATCCCTGACCACAGGCAGCTAGTCCACAACTTCAGAATAACATGCCTTGATTTCTATGATGAAGGAGAGTCTCAAATAATGAAGAGATTTAAACTGACCCAGTTCTGCAAAATCTCGAGGCCATGGACCTTCAAAGTGACCTGAAGAAAACTGTTATGTCTGTCGTCCCTCTAGCATCTCACTTTCCTAACCTGGTTCCTGTGGGGGGTATAAATGGACTTGACACTGAATGGCGTTTGCTGCGCAACACAGACTTGGGTGTGGAAAGTGATATGAATATATGCAAATTTTGAATGAAAGTAAACAACATGAAGGAAAGAGATAATTCACCATTGTTTCCCCCGCTTGGAAGTTTCATGATGAAACTGATGTGTTTGCTTCACGCAAGTGCTGTGGTGGAGAGTATTTTTTTCTCAGATTAATTTAATGAAAACAAAAACAAGGAACCAGTTACACTCATCAACTCTCAATGGGCTGCTTCATGCAAAAGTAACCTTCGAACCTGCTTCATGTAACAGTTTCAAGATTTTTCCTAGCCATCTTAAGAGGATGCAAAAAGGCTACAAAACCGAAGGCCCTAAACACTAAATTGTAAGTACTGTACTCTGCTGTGACTATTTTGCTACTCTGTAAATTCATGCACTAGTATATCATCACAATTTTTGCAAATTAAAGCAACCTAGAGAAATTTAACGGCAAAAAGGGAAATATTGAGGGTGGATCTAGGGAAATATGACTGAGTATATCTGGCAACACTGCTTGCAAATACGGCAATGAGAAGTGCCTGTATTATCATCAGCTGCGGAGATCTCCAATGGTGTTGCCAATTATGCGTTTTTATTCTAGATCCAGATATTAACGAAATCTAGCTACAGGACATTTCTACAAAATGTCAGCGATATTCCAGTGATTGTAGGCACTTTAACGATTTCCTGGATTTATTTATTATTTACAGTCATTCTTGTTCAGTGTTTTTCAAACTTTTTTTTACTTCATTTCCCATTTCTGGGGATCGTAACATCCTCGTGGCCCCACTTCAGTTTTCTCGCAAGCCCCTTATAAAAAAAAGAAAAAAACTTATGGTGTTCTCCATTATTTTAAATCTTACAGCGATCAATCGGAATGCATATTTTGTTACATACCAATGGGATGGATGGCACTGCTTTCAGTCAGTCGACTGGTTCGTGGTTCAGTCACTGGCATCGCACATCTAATATCTGGGTCCACCTCCAGCAACTTTCGGCTTTTACTTTTTATGTGTAGAAGGGTGGAGAAAGCAGAATCACGTAAATATGTTATGGAAAATGGCAAGGACTCAAGTGTGATTTCACATACACACTGACTTACTACTTACGCTAGTCCGCTATAGCCACCCTAAAAGCCTGCCATGGCCTCCTTGGAATCTAGCTGTTTGTGAATGCATGTTTAGTGGTAGTTGTAGATCTGGATCTGGCAACAACACTCACTGCCTCATCTTCCTTACCAGTTTATTTTACGTGTTACACTAACATACTTTTTACTCATTTTTCAATTTATTTGTATTTCTAAAAGAATTTCTTAGTCGAGGTCTTTCGCACTATAAGTCTGAAATAAAGCCTTCATTCATGTCAAAAGGCCTCTCCTAAATGCATTAAACTATCTAGAGTTGGCGAGAATAAATTTATTGATACGCCATAATAGTGAAGGATTAATATTAAAATATAAAATATTGACACTGCTTGCAAAAATAAGTATGTAAATGAAAAAATCAGTCATTAACCCTTTATATCCGCTGGCGTTTTTGGACACTATTCTTGCTGCTGATGGACGATTTTATTCACTTAAGGGAAGACTTTTCGTACTGAAGAACTTACCATAAATTTTACACCAGTTCCAGCACAAGGCATTTGTTAAATTCTCTTACCCAAATATGATGCTGGTTAAGCCAGAAGAATTTCTTCGTACACACCGATAACGTATCTTTTCCTTATATTCTCGCTACTTACAGACATTAAGTTTAGAATATTTTTCGACATGGTGAAGTATGATGTAACTTTCATTACCCATCACTATATATTGGCTCTCCCATATTAAAAATAATCATCTTGAGACAGCAGCAGCAGTAGTAGTAAATCTTGTAGCCCCAGGTTTATCTCTAACGGGAATCTGGTGGACTGAAGGCTGAATTTGTCCTTCTCAGACAGACCACCATTCTACTTCGGAGGGATAAGGATACAGCTGAGGGACGTTTGTATATCCAGGCTATTCAGCCGAACGGTTATATCAGTGCCACCACATGAAGGCATCCCTCTCCAGTGCCTTGAAGAAGTATCAAAAACGAATTAACATCACTTCATTCAACAGATGAAGACAAGTTGCTGTACATGAAGTGTATACAATGTTACCTGTGACTACAGCTATTCTGCCTGCGAGTGTGCATCCCGAAGTAGTGATGGTGGTTGTGTCTGCTGATGCTTCCATAACGACTGGCTCGCACTTGCGCCACGCTACCGCATTGAGAGCCTTATATTGGCAGTACAGGGTTGCCAGACGTTGCACTATAAAATATGACGGACTCGGTGAAAAAATGAAAAGTTCAGGGAAATAAGGACTTACATATGTATTTATATTTATGCTTATACACATAATATGTATATATACTTGAGTATATATATAAATATATATATACAGATAGATGGATAGATAGATAGATAGACAGATAAATATAGATAGACATAGATATAAACAGATGGATAGATATAGACAGATAAATATAGATACTGTATGTACAGTATGAGAGAGAGAGAGAGAGAGAGAGAGAGAGAGAGAGAGAGAGAGAGAGAGAGAATGTTGATGACTAGTTGGTTTATTGGCTGGTTGGTAGGTTTAGCTGTAAAATTATGCAAAGCAGGTACAGTATACAAGAAAAGGGGGTGGTAGGTCTTGCCACACACTTTCAGCAAATATATTTACATAAGTTGTAAAATGAGGAAGAATGTATAAGGTATTATAATTAGACAGTAGATAAAAGTGGCAATAACCTGTTTTAAAAGTATAAGTTGAGCTGCACTTCCCCAGCATGGGACAGAGGACATCATACACCTTTGTCCCCAGATCGTATGGCTTAACAGGTCCTGCGGAAAACATGCCCTCCTAACATGCCTTCAACAACCTTCCACTCCCGCCTCTCTCACTTTGTCAACTCCGTCACTCTGTTAATTGCACATGCCATTCATGGCTACACTCTGATGCGTCTAGTACGAGTAGCTAGTTCAGCATGTCAACACTGGCTACATAAATATATACTAAACTATCTACTGTCGATTTGTAAACAGCAGAAGGCGAATAAAAAGGACAGGTTTACACTGTCCATTTTCTTAGGAAAATAAAATGACAGGCAGGTTTCCAAAGGGACGCTGTCCTTAAAAGGAAAGCCAGGCAACCCTGCATGACTGGCACAAGGCCAGTCTGTGTGTGTGTGTGTGTGTGTGTGTGTGTGTGTGCGCTAGGGAGGGAGGAAGGGGCAGCGTGAACTTTGTATTATTGGAATGATTTAGCACTGTAATCTGTGCATGAGACAGAGAGAGAGAGAGAGAGAGAGAGGGAGAGAGAGTAATGTTGGCGTCTGTTGTAAATGCCTGCGAATACTGTACAGAAGTATGACATAAAGCTAGTGCAATAATGTGAAGTACTGGAGAGTAATGTACAATGGTGGCCGAACCCCTCTGTTTCCTCCTGGCCATGGCATCTTACAGGGCCAAGTGATACTGAGAACTCTGCCATGATGACTAAAACATCAACCACTTCATATAGGGGACGTTGTTTTGAGTTCGTTGCTACTGCTTCCAGACGATTTCTTTAGCTTAGGAGAGTCCCTTGGTAATGAATGAAATACTTCAGAATATATTGTTAAGAAGCAGGGTTCTCTATTTAGGTAGTGCTGGAGAATTCCCGATGTTTCTCGTGGTTCTGCTATGCATCGCAGTGCCAGATAGCCTGTATTTGTGAGTGGAAGTACTGTATTTTGTGCGGTATACAATAATTTTTGTGCTCCTTTTCTCTGTAATGTTTTATTTATGTGACTTAAATTATGCAGCTGAGTGTTATGCACTGTATGTAATCTCTGGCATGTTTTGGATGTGTCCAATTTGGTAATGGTTGTAACAGTTGCTCCCTTGAGAATGCACGAGAACTGTGGAGTAGTAAATGATTCTAGTAAATAGGGAGCTTATAAAAGGGTGGGGAAGACACTTGAGCAGTTTTAGTCAGTTTTCAGTTCAGGTTGATGTGGTTCAGTGTCAGTGCAGTGCAGTTAGTGAACTCTGTATATCTTCGGTACTTGTGAAAATAGTGAAGCATTGCTGGGAAGCATTAAGTGTCAGTGCAGTTAGTGAAGTTTGTATTTCTTTGGTGCTTGTGAAAACAGTGAAGTGTAGATGGCAAGCATTAAGTGTAATTATCTGGAAATTAAAGACAGTGAACTTTAGAAGCCAATGTTTATTTTCAGTGCCTGTGCTGCTGTGTTGTTGTACACTGAAAGGCTACCTATAAGAAGAACAACTCACTGGGCAATGTCCTCCCTATACTGATATACTGCTGTTGGAGCTTCTTATACTAATCTACTGCTGTTGGAACATGTGGCAGTGTAACAGTGGTGTCAGGAGTGTGGATCATAAAGTGCTGCAGTGAGTCAAACCTTTGACATGGAGGCAGAAGGTGTACAGATGAGAAGCCAGGCTGGGCAGGACGAGGTGTCATTGGCTGCAATCATGAAACTGTTGCATGCACAAAGTGTGCAGTTAATGGCCCAAAATGAAGGACCGAAAGAAATCAAAACACTGCAGGCACAGAGTGAACAATTAGAGACACAAAGTGAAGAACAAAAAGAATAAAATGAACAGCTTCAAGAGGCATTACAGAAGCAACAGAGAGAATTACAACTGAGGATGCAAGGACAGGTAGATGCTTTCATGGGGGAAATGAAGGAAAAACAGCAACAGCTTGATCGCTAGGATACGCAATTTGATTGACCGAACTTCCTTGAAAACCAGTACAGTATATGGACCCGCTTTTTCAACTCTTACAGAAGTAAAAAAATTCATGCCCAAGGTTTAGAGCTTGAATTTACACACCTTATGCCGCAAACCAGAGCATTTTAGACCAACTGGTTCATGAGCTATAGCCCATCAAAACTGAAAAAAGTTACCCTTCCAGGCGGGGCGACTTCAGTTTTCTATGCACCCCCACCCCTCCCTCCATCATTCCTTCCTTCCCCTCCCATGACCTTCCTCGCCCGCTCCCATCACCCCCCCTCTTTCTTCCCTCCCCATTACCCCCTACCCCCTACCCCACCCTTCATAATTTTACCACTCCATTGTGTTTTTCAAACAATAGCATGCACAATAATTATGTCGGTGTTCCTCAACCACTGTAAAGGACATGAAAAAACAGCAGTTTAGCATATCTGTACAAGCCATTATTGCGAAATACTGGGACACCAGGGTCAGGCTAAAAATAGCCGGCAATATTGACACAGGCCATATGCTATGGCCGCATGGCATATATATAATATAGCAAATGCAATGATATTGTAAAGGAAAGCATATATATATATATATATATATATATATATATATATATATATATATATATATATATATATATGTATGTATGTATATATATATATGGATAATGCATAGGACAAATTGTCGGCTCATGGGAGAATTAGCCCTGAGGTGAGCCACAGTAACGGCAAAAGACAGCCCACTCCCACACAAGCGATAACGGGGCAATTCGGAGGCTGGAAATAAATAAAATTGTCTTGAACTAGCAAGGCAATACCGGGAAAAGTATTCCAATAGACTTCAACATAAAAAATACAGCAAATTATGACAAACCTAACAGGAAAAGCCTGGGAAAAGCTGTAAAACTTTTGACACACGCGGTGGAGGGGTCACGGGGTCAAGGGAGATAATTACCTCGGTGCTAATCACACCTGAGATTGCCCGAGACTCAGCTGAAACTACACCACAGAGACAATGACTTATGCTTTGATAAACAATCTATCTATCTATTCTATCTATATACTTAGGCTGCTTCCCCCATGGAAAGGGAGGTACCCGAGACAGGACGACACACTCCCCACTAACTCATCCATTCAAACAAAGTCAATCGCATCTTAGCCCCAAAGGGGAGAAGGGACAGTTCCTCACCGCTCCACACCACACATGGGTCAACTGCGCAGTGCAATCAGCGACATCCGCAGCAGGGCCCTGCCACATCATAATAGACCCATCCCCTTACTTGCACCTGACCTGACTAGCTAATCAGACCAAATGCGGGAGAATATCCCCTCAGGGCTGCGTCATCATTTATTCATTCACAATTTCTTTCCATTTATTTCTGTCACGCACAGCCACTCTTCCTTGCTCAATAGACATCCCTCTCGCATCCAGCAGTCTCTTCACACTGTCCATCCATCCTATGAGTGGTCTCCCTCTCAGCCTTACACCTCTCACATCAGATCTAGTTATCTTTTTCACCAATCGCTCATTATCCATTCTCTCCATATGCCCAAACCATCGCAACACCCTCTGCTCAACTCTACCAGCCATCTCCCGAACAACTCCAGTTCTCCTTCGCACTTCATCATTTCGCACTCGATCCATACGCGTCACTCCACACATACTCCTCAGACACCTCATCTCCATTACATTCAAACTTTTCCTCTCTGCTACACCCATATTCCATGTTTCAGCCCCATATAACGCAGTCGGTACCACAATACCCTCATACAGCCTTCTCTTTACATCCATTCTAAGCGAACGACATCTAAACACTTTTTTCATTCCTCCCAGCACCTTTCCTACTTCATTTATTCTAAACTTCACTTCTGCATCTATTCTTCCATCCATAGCAACATGCGACCCTAAATATTTAAAACACTCCACCTCCTCAAGCAACTCACCATTCAAAACTATACAAAGAGTATTATAAGGATAAGCATATGCAAAAAACCTTCTGCAGGTACATAATATTGCCAGTAACGTGCTTCCCCCCCCCAAAGAAAATAAAACATTTAAAAAAACATGAAAACCACACATTGTTTCGTGCATCGGTGTATGCAGTTACACAACCAATAATCTGGTATTGAATTATAACATAGGACATGAGTAGTAATAATGACCTATAATACTGTAGGCGGGCGGGGGAGGGGAGGGAGGTAAGTGGACGACATACTACAGGGGGTGGTGAGTTGGGTTGGAGGGGGAGAGGCCTAGAGGGAAGGTATGGGGGTACAGAGGTGCTCGTCTGAACTGCCTTCATGCATTCCTCCACCTCTACGACGGGTGCTACGCACCCGTCTAGCAGCAAACTCTCATCCCTTTCCTGTCGCACTCTCTAATGCAAGAGTTAACCGTTACTCCCAGTCCTTCATTTATACAATAGGTCAACTCTGGAACTGTCTCCCTCTGTCTGTATTTCCTGCTTCCTATGATCTCCAGTCTTTCAAACGCAATGTGTCCAGGGATTTCGAAATGATCGGATCTTGAATTTGGCTCTCTCTTGTATTTTGTTTCTCTCTTGCAAGGAACAGTTTTGCAGGCTCGTTGCCTTTGGTTCCTTCTTCCTCACATAAAAGAAAAAAAAACATGTAGCAATGTCACACTGAAATCACAGAAGCAGACAATCACGCCTATGATCAAGAAGGTGAACATGCAGTATTTCGGCTGTGCAGTAAGAAACCAGTACAAGAACTGGACACCGCATGTTTGTTGCAATGCATGTGCTTCAAACCTCCAACAATGGCTAAACAAAAAAGGAAGTCGATGCCTTTCACTATTGCAGTAGTCTGGAGGGAGCCAACTGACCACTCATGCAATTGTTACTTTTGTTTCGTGTCTCGAGTGCGTCAGTGTTCAGATGTGAGAACAAAAAAAAAGACTAAACAGTTTGACTACCAGAATATTCCGTCTGCAATAGGCCCAGCTTCCCATGAAGATCAATTTCCTGCTCCACAGCCACCAGATACCTATATACAGTTTGAATCTGAAGATGAGCAAGATCAACGTGATAATTGAGCCTTCTACATTTGGGGATTCCACTTATGCTTCTGACTGTACAACTGAAACCCACATGATCACATAGTGTAAACTGAATGATCTGGTTCGAGATCTATAGCTTCCTATATGCAAAGCAGAGATTCTTGGATCATGACTACAAGGCTGAAACCTGAATATTACACTCTTTTGTCCATATTTACAAATCGACACAAAGAATTTACTCCATTCTACACAAAAGTTGGGACTTTTGTTTCATGTAACGACGTAAATGGGCTGACAGAAACTATGATCACAAAGCCGAAGACTGAAGATTTTTTATTGATTCTTTCAAATACAGCTTGAAAGCCGTTCTACTGCACAATGGAAATAAGTTACTGTTAAATCTAATAGGACATGCAGTCAGCATGAATGAAACATGAAAATTTTAAACTGTTGGATTTTATTAATATGGAGAGCATAAGTAACTGCAGTATTGTGCTTTGTAGGTTGTCTAACTTTTACTTGTATTGCAACCTGGCAACACTAAATACTACTGCTTCCTCTGTGAATGAGATAGTTGGGACAGGGGGTTTCACTGGAACAAGAAGGTTTGCCCACCCTGCGTTACTTTAAATTCTGGAAGGAAAAACTTGCTGAATCTTCCTCAAGTGGATCCTAATAAGATACTTCTACCGTCTTTGCTTATCAAACTGGGATTAACGAAGATTTTCGCCAAAGCCTTGGATAAAACTAGGGCTGATCTCTGGCATCTAAAAACGAAATTCACAACACTTAGAGAAGCAAAAATAAAGGCAGGAGTGTTTGTATGACCATAAATAAGGGGACTTCTCAGAGATGAAAGATTTGATGAAATATTGAGTGATGTGCAAAAACAAGCATCGGGAGACTTCCAATTGGTTCTTGAAGGGTTCTTGGGAAACAAAGAGAGATGAAAACTATCAGCATCTCATTGAAAACACGTTGCAGGCATACAGGTAATTGGATTGCAGCAGCTCCTTAAAAATACACTCACATTCGCACCTCAATTTTTTCCCAGAAAATTGTGTTACAGTAAGTGACGAGCACGGGGAAAGATTCCACCAGAACATGTCTAGAATTATATATATATATATATATATATATATATATATATATATATATATATATATATATATATATATATATATATATATATCTCGGAAAGCGGAATCCACCACTTCTTGCATATCTTTGTTGGACCACAAGCAGAGATGCACCTGACGCCATGTACAAGAGGCAGGCTAAAAAGTGCTTTTTGGAAGCATGATAAACGTGTTTAAGTGTTGCTATTATTTTTTCCTTTTTTTTTTTTTTTTTTTAATAATTTTGGGTCTGGGATTAAAATCATTGAACATTTTCAACTATTTTCATTACGAAATATTTTCTATATATATATATATATATATATATATATATATATATATATATATATATATATATATATATATATATATATATATACATGAGTCACATATACAGTAATATACGAACATTATATTTACATGAAGACGTTAACTAATTATTAGTTTTCTTTGGTATATAATTGTTTAGCTTTCAATGTTACTCTCAAGATATATAATTTTGTTGAACAATTTCTCATACTCTACAGAACAGTGCATATAACTAAAGACACTAATTGGTAAGCTACTTTCTCACCTGATTATTTACTTCTTGTGTTGGTATTTTCATCATACAATTATCTGACAGTTTGTACAATAAATAATGTCAGCTACAAGGAAACAGAAGACTAGGGCCTATCAGCACATTGTTTGAATATCCATCACATTCAATCACCCGAAGCAATATTAAATAGTCTGGCGGTAGCTATACTAAATATCAAACGGACTTTATCATTAGCACCTTCAGTCCGAGTAAGGAATTTGTTATATTATGGGTGTCTCATTATTATACACAGCTGACGAAAGAGTTTTCGATTCGGAGGGTCTGCTATATCATTCATTAACTCCTTCAGTGTTAAGGCGCTTTCCCAGGTGGAATGCAATCGTGTGGCAGCAGCAAGAATAGACTCAAACAACTTGTCATGCAGTGGCTGGTAAGAGTCTATCTATCTATCTATAGCCCGACGCCCTAATCCCGCAAAGTGTGGCCGCAGACAAAACGCCTCCAAGTCGCTCTGTCACCCACCATTTGAGTACCTTCCCCCCAACTCACTCCCTCTTCCCTCATACACCTCTCAACACCATCCCTCCACCTCATCCTCGGTCCACCTCTCCCTCTCCCTCCCTCCACCTCACCTACATACACCCTCTTAGTCAGTCTTTCATTCTCCATTCTCTCCACATGTCCAAACCACCTCAGTGTATTTCTTCCAATCTTCTCAACCACATCCACATCCACCCCACAACGTTCCTTCACTTCTTCATTCGTCAACCTGGTAAGAGACTTGTATATTATCTGTACGCCGACTGACCTTGGCACGTATTCTCGTCGCCTAAGGAAGATTCCTAACACCACCTCCTTTCACGATTTATTTCTGAATATGGATGATTAATATCTATTTGTGCGTTATTGATGGGTAGTATGGCGATATTGGAAGGATTTATATAAAACAGAAGAGGACAAAATAAATCGCTTTGGAGAAAATGTTAAGGACCTTCCTTGAACCGTCTGCCCTAGGGTAAGCCACTCAGGCAACCGGCGATAAACCATCATGGTAACTTGCAAGCAGTGTTGCCAGGTCTAGGGAAATTTCCCTTTTCTAGGGAAAAACTGACCCCCAGAGGGAAAAAGGTAAGAACAGTAAAAACTAGTCAAAATCTAGGGAAAATCGACATGAAGTTTTCTCTCTCTCTCTCTCTCTCTCTCTCTCTCTCTCTCTCTCTCTCTCTCTCTCTCTCTCTCTATATATATATATATATATATATATATATATATATATATATATATATATATATATATATATACAGTCATATGATTTACAAATGAGTCACATTTCTCAACCATCTTAAAATGTTACATCAAGCCAGACTACCTAAGAGGCACTAACAGTATGTAATGTATCCTTGAGAGATCCAGTCAACTTTCTCCCACTGGAGGAAATGTACCTTGGTGGTCGAGTAACAGTGTCACTTTACAGCAACCCTGACCACAGGCAGCTAGTCCACAACTTCAGAATAACATGCCTTGATTTCTATGACGGAGAGTCTCAAATAATGAAGAGATTTAAACTGACCCAGTTCTGCAAAATCTCGAAGCCATGGACCTTCAAAGTGACCTGAAGAAAACTGTTATGTCTGTCGTCCCTCTAGCATCTCACTTTCCTAACCTGGTTCCTGTGGGGGGTATAAATGGACTTGACACTGAATGCCGTTTGCTGCGCAACACAGACTTGGGTGTAGAAAGTGATATGAATATATGCAAGTTTTGAATGAAAGTAAATAACATGAAGGAAAGAGATAATTCACCATTGTTTCCCCCGCTTGGAAGTTTCATGATGAAACTGATGTGTTTGCTTCACTCAAGTGCTGTGGTGGAGAGTATTTTTTTCTCAGATTAACTTAATGAAAACAAAAACAAGGAACCAGCTAAACTCATCAACCCTCAATGGGCTGCTTCATGCAAAAGTAACCTTCGAACCTGCTTCATGTAACAGTTTCAAGATTTTTCCTAGCCATCTTAAAAGGATGCAAAAAGGCTACAAAACCGAAGGCCCTAAACACTAAATGGTAAGTACTGTACTCTGCTGTGACTTTTTTGCTACTCTGTAAATTCATGCACTAGTATATCATCACAATTTTTGCAAATTAAAGCAACCTAGGGAAATTTAACGGCAAAAAGGGAAATATTGAGGGTGGATCTAGGGAAATATGATTGAGTATATCTGGCAACACTGCTTGTAAATACGGCAATGAGAAGTGCCTGTATTATCATCAGCTGCGGAGATCTCCAATGGTGTTGCCAATTATGCGTTTTTATTCTAGATCCAGATATTAACGAAATCTAGCTACAGGACATTTCTACAAAATGTCAGCGATATTCCAGTGATTGTAGGCACTTTAACGATTTCCTGGATTTATTTATTATTTACAGTCATTCTTGTTCAGTGTTTTTCAAACTTTTTCACTTCATTCCCCACTTGTGGGGATCGTAACATGCTCGTGGCCCCACTTCAGTTTTCTCTCAAGCCCCTTATAAAAAAAAAGAAAAAAACTTATGGTGTTCTCCATTATTTTAAATCTTACAGCGATCAATCGGAATGCATATTTTGTTACATACCAATGGGATGGATGACACTGCTTTCAGTCAGTCGACTGGTTCGTGGTTCAGTCACTGGCATCGCACATCTAATATCTGGGTCCACCTCCAGCAACTTTCGGCTTTTACTTTTTATGTGTAGAAGGGTGGAGAAAGCAGAATCACGTAAATATGTTATGGAAAATGGCAAGGACTCAAGTGTGATTTCACATACACACTGACTTATACTTACGCTAGTCCGCTATGGCCACCCTAAAAGCCTGCCATGGCCTCCTTGGAATCTAGCTGTTTGTGAATGCATGTTTAGCGGTAGTTGTAGCTCTGGATCTGGCAACAACACTCACTGCCTCATCTTCCTTACCAGTTTATTTTACTTGTTACACTAACATACTTTTTACTCATTTTAAAATTTATTTGTGTTTCTAAAAGAATTTCTTAGTCGAGGTCTTTCGCACTATAAGTCTGAAATAAAGCCTTCATTCATGTCAAAAGGCCTCTCCTAAACGCATTAAACTATCTAGAGTTGGCGAGAATAAATTTATTGATACGCCATAATAGTGAAGGATTAATATTAAAATATAAAATATTGACACTGCTTGCAAAAATAAGTATGTAAATGAAAAAATCAGTCATTAACCCTTTAAATCCGCTGGCGTTTTTGGACACTATTCTTGCTGCTGATGGACGATTTTATTCACTTAAGGGAAGACTTTTCGTACTGAAGAACTTACCATAAATTTTACACCAGTTCCAGCACAAGGCATTTGTTAAATTCTCTTACCGAAATATGATGCTGGTTAAGTCAGAAGAATTTCTTCGTACACGCCGATAACGTATCTTTCCCTTATATTCTCGCTACTTACGGACATTAAGTTTAGAATATTTTTCGACATGGTGAAGTATGATGTAACTTCATTACCCATCACTATATATTGGTTCTCCCATATTAAAAATAATCATCTTGAGGCAGCAGCAGCAGTAGTAGTAAATATTGTAGCCCCATGTTTATCTGTAACGTGAATCTGATGGACTGAAGGCTGAATTTGTCCTTCTCAGACAGACCACCATTCTACTTCGGAGGGATAAGGATATAGCTGAGGGACGTTATATATCCAGGCTATTCAGCCAAACGGGTATATCATTGCCACCACATGAAGGCATCCCTCTCCAGTGCCTTGAAGAAGTAGCAAAAACGTATTAACAACACTTCATTCAACAGATAAAGACAAGTTGCTGTACATGAAGTGCATACAATGTTACCTGTGACGAGAGCTATTCTGCCTGCGAGTGTGCATGGCGAAGTAGTGATGGTGGTTGTGTCTGCTGATGCTTCCATAACGACTGGCTCACTTTTTTTTTTTTTTTTTTTTCGGCCTATCAACCATTGGGGCCGAAGCCCCTGGTTATTAAGGCCGTGTATATACAGTATATATATATATGTATATACATTTAAACATATATACATATATATACAAACATATATATATACATACATACACATACACACACACACACACACTTCCATGCATACATACAGACACACTTTCATGCAAACGTACATATATATACAATAATTTTAATCTTATTTATTTATTTTTTTTTTGTATTTTTATTTTTTTAATTTTTTCTTGGTTTTATATTTTTTATACCTTATAATATAAAGACAAACTAATCTAAAGACCCTAAAACTAATCACCTAACAGACAAATCGCTAACCTATACTAAATCCTACAGAGACAAATAGCTAGACCTACACTAATGGTAAAAATACCTCGACTAACAGAACATCATCGACTGCAGATATGTAATGCCTTTCTACATGACATACCTGCACTCATCACCTGGTGACTGTCAGTCGAGGCACAACCTAATATAGGGGACATCAATATATGAAAGGGAACCAGACGAGTCAGGAACATTTCCATATACGTCAGCTGTCGTCCCTAATTAGAATAACTTATGCAAGATGGTATAATGTATTTACATAATTTGTACAAAAAGTGAAGAACCTCGCCCAGCAGACCACCATCGACTGCAAGTGCCCAATACCTTCCTATATTGCACACTTGCACTCATCAGCTGGTGACTGTCAGGCGAGGAACTTGGCTTAATGTAGGGGACATCTATATTAGAAATAGATCGGTGGGAGGAGGAACTATTTAAAATATGTCAACTGTCAACCCTAATTAATATTACAATATATACATATTTACTCTTCATAAAAACCATAACCACGCAGTAAAAAAGTCACATCACTCTGATCAGTCCGGTCTCTCTCAAGAAAGCCATCAATTTATCAGTCATAACAATGTCCCCATCACCCAGGATGACTGGCTCACACTTGCGCCACGCCTTATATTGGCAGTACAGGGTTCCCAAACGTTGCAGCACAAAATATGACGGACTCGGTGAAAAAATGAAAAGTTCAGGGAAATAAGGACTTACATATGTATTTATATTTATGCTTATGCACATAATATGTATATATTCTTGTGTATATATATAAATATATATATATACAGATAAATGGATAGATAGATAGATAGACAGATAGACAGATAAATGTAACTTGCAATACTTTGGTGATAGAAACTCCGTGTACAAACAGCTAGATAAGGAGTTTATTACAAGCTCACAGTAAAATAGTCTGCCCGTCTAGGCTGCCTGGAATCAACTGATGCAATAACGCCGTCTTCAGGCGTGGGAAAGCGTGCTGACCTAGCAAGTTTAGTGGGGGCATGTATGCACTGGGGGGGGGGACATATATACATCAGGGGTAGACATATTGTGGAGGGGGTACACTACTCCCCCAGGTAGCTGAGACGGTGTCTCCTGACACCGGGAGTTAAATGGTGTTTGATTATAGTAGGAAGGCAGGACCGGGAGGTATGTACAAGGGATAAGTATGCTACAGGGGCAGTAGGGGAGACATGGCCATGCTGAGGGGAGGGAATTAGAAGGATATATACATATAAGATATACAAGGATTAATAGGTACAAATCCAGTAAGGGTCGAAGGTATATATAAACATAATGGGAATTACACAATAATAGTGTGATACATGATAAACAAGGAGTAGATATGAGAGTTCCATTGTTGTTCTTCCTTCATTTTTTTTTTTTGTATTTTCTGTAGGATACACTGGCACTCAGTAATGCATTAAAGAAATACCATCATTTTCTAGTAGGCAGAGTTCTGTTCACAGGTTGGTTAATTGTTAGATGGCAATGGTAGTCACTGAATGTGACGGCACTAAGTACGGGGAGTTTCTACGTCGTGTGTAGGGCGTACTGTGCCTGTAGCGACTCTGATTTCCTGGAGTCGACGTTTCATTTTTCTGACACAACAATGCACTGCACAGATGATGAGTAGAAAACCTATGAAAGCGATAACCACAGGGGGAAACACAACTGTTGGATGAACCCATGAACGGCTGAAGGCCAGAGAAAATTGATCCATAATGAAATCACTGTCATTGAGGAAGGTGAGCATGCGCAAGTTAGGGGAGGTGATGGTAATGTTGGCAGATGGTAGGGTTGAAGGCATGTCGATTGGCTGAAAGATGTCATAGGAGTGTTTACGAACAGCCTGGTGATAGCGAGTGGCGTAAGTGATGACAGACTCTGATTTGATGGTACAATAGTCAGGTGCTTTGTAGAGACCACTAGCGGGGACGGATCGAACCGAAGAACCAGGACACATGATTGTGACAGAGATGGGAACAGCAAAGAAGAAATACTGGACATGGCTGAGGTGAGCATGGTGGACCGGGAGGTCAGGAGCTGGGACAAAAGAACAGGCCGAGTAGATGGAATGGTTGCGAACTAAAGCAGACTCACAGGGTGTAGCACTGCTAGGGAAGATAGCGAAAAGGTGGGCAGCACAGAGACGAGAGGTCGGAGTAAGGGAGGAACATTGCTGGAGGTCCGTGGAAGAAAGGAAGGCAACGGAAAGATGATCATGGGAGAGGAGGAAATATTCTGAAGGAACAGATACCTGTAACAAGGAGTTGTTGAGGCGGAAAGGGAAGCGAATGATGTGGAAAAGGTTAAAGGTTATGGCAGAACGGAGAGGTGAGACAGGTACTAAGTCGGCAGTGACATGTCCATTGATAGCATCGACCAGGATACGAACCAAGGCAGAGACTTGAGACAAGAGAGAGTCAATGGTCAGTTGGAGATTATCCATGTTGAGTTTGAGGCAGAAGAACTGAGAGATAACGTTGAGATCTGAAAGGTGGCGTTGTAAGATATCGGTGAAATTGTTTAGAGTGGACGTGACTTCACTGAGTTGGGTTGTGAGCTTCTGTAACATAGTGTGTTGGATTTTAATGACTCGGCGTTGTGATTCTAGGGCTGAAGCTAAATGAGTGAGATCAGATTTGAAGCCAGAAATGTCACGGGCTGTAGCAACGCCAAACAAGCCACTCAGAATCTCACCGCCGAAGTCGAAGAGACCTCGTTTCACACGAGAATGACCCACGGGTGTCTGAATGGAAAATGTGTCATTGAGCTCAGTGAATCTGTTACTTATGTATTGCAATTGCCAGGAGAGTAGGAGGAAAAGGCTATAGAGATACTCATTCGGGTTGTGTGTCCCCATGAGGGCCGTGATATGGTTCCTGATTCCGCGGAGCTGGTGTGCATAGGCAGGTAGGGCAATGGCTACGTCGGCCAGGGCACAAGATCGTAGCGCAAAGAGGCTACGTCTTCAATAAGCATTACCTCGCCTCCCGAGCTGACCAAGGCCCCGGGACGTACTCCACCATCGTCCTGACCTGACCCAGACCCCAGGAGGGTCAGCACTGCCAGCAGGGAGATCGCTAACATCATACCTAGAAAATCAGGGTAGAGTTAATGGGGGATGTCATGAAGAGGTTGATGGGCAGAGCGCAGTTTGGACCGATATTGATTGATTGATGAAGGAGCAGGTGGAGGTGGAGAGGAAGGAGACTGAGGGATAGATGGAGATAAGGTAGACTGAGGGATGGGAGGAGGGGAAAAGGGGGCAGGAGGTTGTGTAAGTGACTCTTCCAACACGAGGCCACGGGGTTCTTGCTGTAAGTTATCGACGTGAACCCATCTGGTGTCCCTATTGGACAGGTCCTGGAGGTGAAATTTGTTGCCTTGTTGAGTGAGGACACGGTGGGGCCCTGTAAATTTGTCATCCAACTTGGAGGAACTCGTATGGAAATGAGCAAAGACATGATCGCCTACATTGATAGTGATAGGAGAGGCGGACTTATGTTGGCGCTGCAGCATGTCCTCCTGAGAGGAAGCCAAAGTGGATTGGACATACTGGTGGATTGTCTGAAAGTTGGCCAATTTTAGTTTAACATAATCACCCATGTTGTAGATGGGTTCTGGCTTTGAGGATAAGAGAGAATATGGGAGGTCCTTGTCAAAGCCAAAGAGGACGAAGAAGGGAGATTCAGCAATGGATGCATTGATGGAACTATTGATGGAGGATGCCACTTGGGGAATCCAGTCATCCCAGGATGAACTATGGGAGTCTAGATGTCTGAGGCACTCTAAGATTTTACGGTTGTGGCGTTCTACAAGGCCATTGGAAGCCAGATGGTTAGGCACGACATTGCACTTACTGATATGAAAGCGGCGACAGATCTCATCTAGAAGGCTATTGTTGAACTCTGTACCGTTGTCAGTAAGAATGGTATGAGGGGTACTGAACGGGCAAAGTACGTGATCTACAAGTGCACGTGCAACACTCTTCGCGGTCTTGTCGGAGAGGGGAACGAGGACACAGTAGCGGGAGAAGTGGTCAACCGCTACGAACAAGTACTCAGCGCCAGATTCTGTGAGAGGTAGTTTTAAGAGATCGATTGAGACAGTTTCCCATGGTCGTGACGGGATTGGGTATTGTAAGAGAGGTGCTGGTAAGCCGGTTGATCCTTTGTGGCAGTGGCAGGAGAGGCAAGAGTCACAGTGGGCATTGATATCGCGGCACATGGTTGGCCAATAGTATTTGAGACGTGCCTGGCGCAAGCATTGGTCTTTACCTGGATGGGAAGCTTGAGGAGTATTATGAACAATATGAAGAACCTTTGGGATCAGGGCAGTGGGGACAACAAGTTGGCATACTTCGCGATTGGGCATATCTTTGCCTGTTAGCAGTGTTTTCCTGTACAAGAGATCATCATCTAGCATGAACTCATCTAGTGATACTGGCAGAGTAGGTAAGGTCGAGGCATTGCCAGATTCTAGGAAATAAATGACTTTGGACCACATGGGGTCTTGGCGCTGAAGGTTTCGAACAACTTCTGACGTTAGTGTAGTGTTTGCAGTTACTACAGGCTGCAGTGATGTTATAGCTGCTGCTACGTGACGTGAGAGTGCGTCTGCGACTACATTCAACTTGCCTGGTACATATTGAAAAGTGGGATTAAAGTCCTGGATGATGACAGACCATCTAGCTAGTCTACCTGTTAGGTTGCGATTCTTGAACAAATCACATAGTGGAAATGGTCTGTTTGGATATGCACTGGATAACCATAGACTATATCTCTGAAATGTTTCAAGGACCAGATTACTGCTAGCGCTTCGAGATCTGTGACACTGTAGTTACGTTCAGCAGTTGTAAGGGTGCGACTAGCATACGCTATTACGCACTTCCATGATGCTTCATCGAGTTGCATCAAAACGGCACCAAGTCCAGTGCCTGAGGCGTCTGTGCAGAGAAGGAAGGGTGTGGTATAATCAGGGAATGCTAGAACAGGGGCATTTACCAGAGCTGTCTTTAGCTTTTGGAAAGCCTGTGACTGGTAGTTAGTCCTAACAAAGGGTACATTCTGCTTGAGTAAGTGAGTCAGAGGAGCGGCGATCTTTGCATATCCCGGATGAAGCGACGATAATAGCCACTGAGGCCCAGGAAACTTCGTACAGCTTTGGTAGTGGTAGGTTCTGGGAAGTTAATAATTGCCTTAGTTTTATCCTCATTAGTATGAATGCCTTGTGCATCTACGACATGGCTTAGGAATTTGATTTTCTTTCGCAGGAAGTCACATTTACTGAGGTTGATTTTCAGGCCTGCGAGCTGCAGGCGTTCAAAGACTTGCTGGAGTTTGGTAAAATGATCAGGGATGGATTTACTCACAACAATGATATCATCTAGGTAAGCAAAAAGAGAGTGTCCCATCATACCGCTGAAGACTGAATGGATAAGTCGCATGAACACGGAAGGAGCATTTCTCAGACCAAAAGGGAGTCTCTTAAACTGAAAATGTCTGGAAGGGGTGCTAAAGGCTGTAACTGGGCGAGAGGATTCTTCCATTTCGACCTGCCAGTACCCGCTGAGGAGTTCTAAAGATGAAAAGACTACGTTATTGTCACCAAGGGATTCTAGCAAATCAGTGAGGATGGGTAACGGGAAACGGTCTGGAACGGTGTCAGAATTGACCTTACGATAGTCGACTACTGGTCTAAAGTTGCCGTCCTTCTTTGGTACTAAGAAAAGTGGGTTATTCCATGGACTGACGGAGGGTTCAATAATGTCTTGGTCTAACATGTTCTGTACCATTTGATCTGTCTGCTTTCTCTGGCTGTGAGGAAATCGATACGCAGGTATATAAATCGGCTGAGTTCCTGGTAGTAGTTCAATCGTATGTTTGAGAAGGCCTGTTCTACCCATTGGTTCACTGGGTAAGGCAACCACATTTCTGTACGAGGTCAGAAGGTCGAGGAGTTGAGGCGTATTTTCTGGGAAATCTGTGCAAGTGAGATGTGAGAGCATATCGGGTGAATACGTCGGCGCAGATCATGTAGAGTTATTAGTACATACACCAATTGGCATATCATCAGTCTGAATAGTAGGAATTGAGGAATCCTGGCACACCTTTACGGCCGCTGGGTATACTAGGAAGTCTCCAATCTTTACACCACTTTTAAGTTTAGTGGGGGCATGTATGCGCTGGGGGGGGGGGACATATCGACGTGAGCGGGAAGGCGTACGCTGTCTGGTTTGGGAGTGAGGACGTCTGTATGTACGGTCGCAGCTGGATGCTCGATGTCCAGGATGACCACAGTGCCAGCAAAGAATCGAAGATTGTCTGTTCCGTCGGGCACTAGATTGATCACGACCTGCGGTAGGAGAACGATGTGTGGCAGGTCTGCCGCGTGTGGTGGGATGGTAGCGAGATTGGTCTGGGGTAGTGGAGGTGTGACAGACTGAGGAGGCCAAGGGTTGGGTGGTGCCCTGATGCGTGTAGTTCGAACCTGTTCTTTCATGAATGGCTTTAGTGACCTGAATAATTTTATCCCCTGGATTGAAACCGATTTCCAAGGCTAGCTCTCGCTGGTTAGGAGTAAGCCAGTGAAGGAATCTGAGGTAACCAATTAAGTCAGCAAAGTTGGTGAGTGAAAGCATTGGAACACCATTCTTGTCTTCTAGCCATTTCGTGTCTACCAGTAATTGGAGCATCTCGCTACTAGTTGCTTTCATGGCGGCGGCAGCTTCGCGGAGCTTGGCATATTGCGCTGGGACACGCAAGTCCTCATCTAGTTGGTTTAGGAGATTAATGAATGCTATGAGAGATGCGGTATTTGAATGCTGGCAACAAAGGCTGATGAGTTCCGTACGAAAATCAGCAAAGGTACGAATGCTATTGAAATGTCCTGCACGGATCGCGGATCCGATGTCCGATTTACCGTGGTGCAAGCGACCGAGGAGGTAAGCTACTTGGAGCAATTCATCGGTTATTTGTCTGTTGTGTATTTCTGTGTCGACTTCTCTGAGGAAATCATAGACAGACCAAGTTGGGTCCTGGCCGGTAAATTTGGGACGATTGGCATCGTCGAGATAGATAGACTGTGGAGGGTTGGCCATGGCTGGAAGTGTAGAGGTGGCGGCAGGAGAGGTGTGGGAGAGAGAGAAGGTAGTGGCAGTTAAGGGCGAGCAAGACGGGGTATGAAGGGAGGCAGGAGAGGGAACGACAGGGGAAGGAGTAGAGGAAGAAGGGAGTGGAGAGGCAGGAGTAGAGGAGGAGGTATCTGGATTTACGAGTGTAGGATGGGTAGTAAATGATTCTGCGGGAAGTGAAACGGGAGTCTCAGGTAAAGGGCGGTGGTACTCTTTGCCACTTCGTAAATGAGTGATTGTGTTAGAGTTGGCAGACGGGGTATGAGCAGGTGATGTTTCCGGGTCGAGAGGGCTGGTGGTAAGCGGTTGACGTGGAAAGTATGGCATTTAATGTGGCAATGGAAGATGAAAGGATGAAGATGGATACATAGGTGGAAATGTATAAATAACAATGAGAGAATGGAAGACACGAGTAGGCGTGAAAATGAATGAAGGTGCGGGGATGGATGGCTTAAATAAAATGCGAAGGATGAGATGGAGGATAAATAACGTAGGTGAAGATGAAAACGGGGTAATGGAAATGAGATGGAATATTTACAACAACCAATCTGTAGAGAAAATCGACGATAATCTCTATAGAAAGGAAAGATATACTATAGTTACACAGCAGAGATGGGAGTGTCGAGATGTATGACGTGCAGGGGTGGCTGGGCGTAGCTGGGCTGGGGCAGGGCGGGGCGGGGCGGGGCGGGGTGGGCGAGGCGGGGCGGCGGTGGAGAGACAGCTGGGCGGAGAGAAGAGACGCCACGATGAATCACCGGCAGGGAGTGGCAGTCTTAGGAGGCTCCGTAATGCAGACCAGATGTGGCGGCGGCGGCGGAGGCCGGTGGTGGGTGGTGAGGGCAGATGTTGGTGCAAATGCAGAGAATGGTGGTGGGCAGGCAGTGGGCAGACAGTGATAAGTGGCACTGTGGGGGCAGGAGTTATGATGAGTTCAGAACAGGTGCTGGGAACAGGTGCAACAGGTGCGTAGGTCGGCGACGGTGACACTTGCGGTCAGGAACAAGGCGTGTGGGTGGGGTTGTTTGAGAGGTGAGCAATGGTGAGAAAAATTGTACACTTGGAAAGCACAGCCAGGTATTACACCACTAGAGCCACTGAGGAGGGGTGAGGCTGGCAGATGCGAGACGTCATGTATCTTGTGATGTCACTAAATCGGTGGAGGCGGTCAGAATCTGATGGTTCGAAACACCGCTGCTACCAAATGTAAATTGCAATACTATGGTGATAGAAACTCCGTGTACAAACAGCTAGATAAGGAGTTTATTACAAGCTCACAGTAAAATAGTCTGCCTGTCTAGGCTGCCTGGTATCAACTGATGCAATAACGCCGTCTTCAGGCGTGGGAAAGTGTGCTGACCTAGCAAGTTTAGTGGGGGCATGTATGCATTGCGGGGGGGGGACATATATACATCAGGGGTAGACATATTGTGGAGGGGGTACATAAATATAGACATAGATATAGACAGATGGATAGATATAGACAGATAAATACAGACACGGTATGTACAGTACGAAAGAGAGAGAGAGAGAGAGAGAGAGAGAGAGAGAGAGAGAGAGTTGATGACTGGTTGGTTTATTGGCTGGTTGGTAGGTTTAGCTGTAAAATTATGCAAAGCAGGTACAGTATACAAGAAAAGGGGCAGGTAGGTCTTGCCACACACTTTCAGCAAATGTATTTACATAAGTTGTAAAATGAGGAAGAATGTATAAGGTATTATAATTAGACAGTAGATAAAAGTGACAAAAACCTGTTTTAAGAGTATAAGTTGAGCTGCACTTCCCCAGCATGGGACAGAGGACATCATACACCTTTGTCTCCAGATCGTATGGCTTAACAGGTCGTGCGGAAAACATGCCCTGCTAACACGCCTTCAACAATCTTCCACTCCCGCCTCTCTCACTTTGTCAACTCCGTCACTCCGTTAACTGCACATCCCATTCATGGCTACACTCTGATGCGTCTGGTACGAGTAGCTACTTCAACATGTCAACACTGGCTGTATAAATATATACTAAACTATCTACTGTCGATTTGTAAACAGCAGAAAGCGAATAAAAAGGACAGGTTTACACTGTCCATTTTCTTAGGAAAATAAAATGACAGGCAGGTTTCCAAAGGGACGCTGTCCTTAAAAGGAAAACCAGGCAACCCTGCATGACAGACACAAGGCCAGTCTGTGTGTGTGTGTGTGTGTGTGTGTGTGTGTGTGTGTGTGTGTGTGTGTGCCAGCACTAGGGAGGGAGGAAGGGGCAGCATGAACTTTGCATTAGTAGAATAATTTAGCACTGTAATCTGTGTATGAGAGAGAGAGAGAGAGAGAGAGAGAGAGAGAGAGAGAGAGTAACGTTGGCGTCTGTTGTAAATGCCTGCGAATACTGTACAGAACTATGACAAAAAGCTAGTGCAATAATGTGAAGTAATGGACAGTAATGTACAATGGTGGCCGAACCCCTCTGTTTCCTCCTGGCCATGGCATCTTACAGGGCCAAGTGATACTGAGAACTCTGGCATGATGACTAAAACATCAACCACTTCATATAGAGGACGTTGTTTTAAGTTCATTGCTACTGCTTCCAGACGATTTCTTTAGCTTAGGAGAGTCCCTTGGTAATGAATGAAATACTTCAGAATATATTGTTAAGAAGCAGGGTTCTCTATTTAGGTAGTGCTGGAGAATTTCCGATGTTTCTCGTGGTTCCGCTATGCATCGCAGTGCCAGATAGCCTGTATTTGTGAGTGGAGGTATTTTGTGCGGTATACAATAATTTTTGTGCTCCTTTTCTCTGTAACGTTTTATTTATGTGACTTAAATTATGCAGCTGAGTGTTATGCAGTGTATGTAAACTCTGGCATGTTTTGGATGTCTCCAATTTGGTAATGGTTGTAATAGTTGTTCCTTTGAGAATGCACGAGAAGTGTGGAGAAGTAGTAAATGATTCTAGTAAACAGGGAGCTTATAAAAGGGTGGGAAAGACACTAGAGCAGCTTTAGTCAGTTTTCAGTTCAGGCTGATGTGGTTCAATGTCAATGCAGTGCAGTTAGTGAAGTTTGTAAATCTTCGGTACTTGTGAAAATAGTAAAGTATTGCTGGGAAGCATTAAGTGTCAGTGCAGTTAGTGAAGTTTGTATTTCTTTGGTGCTTGTGAAAGCAGTGAAGTGTAGATGGCAAGCATTAAGTGTAATTATCTGGAAATTAAAGACAGTAAACTTTAGAAGCCAATGTTTATTTTCAGTGCCTGTGCTGCTGTGTTCTTGTACACTGAAAGGCTGCCTATAAGAAGAAGAACTCACTGGGCAATGTCCTTCCTATACTGATATACTGCTGTTGGAGCTTCTTATACTAATCTACTGCTGTTGGAACATGTGGCAGTGTGACAGTGGTGTCAGGAGTGTGGATCATAAAGTGCTGCAGTGAGTCAAAACTTTGACATGGAGGCAGAAGGTGTACAGACGAGAAGCCAGGCTGGGCAGGACGAGGTGTCATTGGCTGCAATCATGAAACTGTTGCATGCACAAAGTGTGCACTTAAAGGCTCAAAATGAAGGACAGAAAGAAATCAAAACACTGCAGGCACAGAGTGAACAATTAGAGACACAAAGTGAAGAACAAAAAGAATAAAATGAACAGCTTCAAGAGGCATTACAGAAGCAACAGAGAGAATTACAACTGAGGATGCAAGGACAGGTAGATGCTTTCATGGGGGAAATGAAGGAAAAACAGCAACAGCTTAACCGCTAGGATACGCAATTCGATTGACCGAACTTGCCTGAAAACCAGTACAGTATATGGACCCGATTTTTCAACTCTTACAGAAGTAAAAAAATTCATGCCCAAGGTTTAGAGCTTGAATTTACACACCTTATGCCGCAAACCAGAGCATTTTAGACCAACTGGTTCATGAGCTATAGCCCATCAAAATTGAAAAAAGTTACCCTTCCAGGCAGGGCGACTTCAGTTTTCTATGCACGCTCACCCCTCCCTCCCTCATTCCTTCCCGCCCCTCCCATGACCTTCCTCGCCCGCTCCTATCATCCCTCCTCTTTCTCCCCTCCCCATTACCCCCTACCCCCTACCCCACCATTCATATTACCACTCCATTGTGTTTTTCAAACAATAGCATGCACAATAATTATGTCGGTGTTCCTCAATCACTGTAAAGGACATGAAAAAACAGCAGTTTAGCATATCTGTACAAGCCATTATTGCGAAATACTGGGACACCAGGGTCAGGCAAAATATAGCCGGCAATATTGACACAGGCCATATGCTATGGCCGCATGGCATATATGTAATATAGCAAATGCAATGATATTGAAAAGGAAAGCATATATATATATATATGTATGTATATATATATATATGGATAATGCATAGGACAAATTGTCTGCTCATGGGAGAATTAGCCCTGAGGTGAGCCACAGTAATGGCAAAAGACAGCCCACTCCCACACAGGCGATAACGGGGCAATTCGGAGGCTAGAAATAAATAAAATTGTCTTGAACTAGCAAGGCAATACAGGGAAAAGTATTCCAATAGACTTCAACATAAAAAAATACAGCAAATTATGACAAACCTAACAGGAAAAGCCTGGGAAAAGCTGTAAAACTCTTGACACATGCGGTGGAGGGATCACAAGGTCAAGGGAGATAATTACCTTGGTGCTAATCACAGCTGAGATTGCCCGAGACTCAGCTGAAACTCTACACCACAGAGACAGTGACTTATGCTTTGATAAACAAACTATCTATCTATTCTATCTATATACCTTGGCTGCTTCCCCCATGGAAAGGGAGGTAGCCGAGACAGGACGACACACTCCCCATTTACTCATCCATTCAAACAAAGTCAATCGCATCTTAGCCCCAAAGGGGAGAAAGGACAGATCCTCACCGCACTACACCGCACATGGGTCAACTGCGCAGTGCAATCAGTGACATCCGCAGCTGGGCCCGACAGTAGAGCTGGTTTACCCCTGCCACATCATAACAGACCCATCCCCTTACTCGCACCTGACCTGACTATCTAATCAGACCAAATGCGGGAGAATATCTCCTCAGGGCTGCGTCATCATTTATTCATTCACAATTTCTCTCCATTTATTTCTGTCACGCACAGCCACTCTTCCTTGCTCAACAGACATCCCTCTCGCATCCAGTGCTCTCTTCACACTGTCCATCCATCCTATTCGTGGTCTCCCTCTCAGCCTTACACCTCTCACATCAGATCTAGTTATCTTTTTCACCAATCGCTTATTATCCATTCTCTCCATATGCACAAACCATCGCAACACCCTCTGCTCAACTCTACCAGCCATCTCCCGAACAACTCCAGTTCTCCTTCGCACTTCATCATTTCGCACTCGATCCATACGCGTCACTCCACACATACTCCTCAGACACCTCATCTCCATTACATTCAAACTTTTCCTCTCTGGTACACCCATATTCCATGTTGCAGCCCCATATAACGCAGTCGGTACCACAATACCCTCATACAGCCTTCTCTTTACATCCATTCTAAGCGAACGACATCTAAACACTTTTTTCATTCCTCCCAGCACCTTTCCTACTTCATTTATTCTAAACTTCACTTCTGCATCTATTCTTCCATCCATAGCAACATGCGACCCTAAATATTTAAAACACTCCACCTCCTCAAGCAACTCACCATTCAAAACTATACAAAGAGTATTAAAAGGATAAGCATATGCAAAAAACCTTCTGCAGGTACATAATTGTGCCAGTAACGTGCTTCCCCCCCCCCCAAAGAAAATAAAACATTTAAAAAAACATGAAAACCACACATTGTTTCGTGCATCGGTGTATGCAGTTACACAACCAATAATCTGGTATTGAACGATGACACGGGACATGAATAGTAATAATGACTTATAATACTGTGGGTGGGCGAGGGAGGAGAGGGAGGTAAGTGGACGACATACTACAGGGGGTGGTGGGTTGGGGTGGAGGGGGAGAGGCCTAGAGGGGAGGTACGGGGGTACAGAGGTGCTCGTCTGAACTGCCTTCATGCATTCCTCCACCTCTACGACGGGTGCTACGCACCCGTCTAGCAGCAAACTCTCATCCCTTTCCTGTCGCACTCTCTAATGCAAGAGTTAATCGTTACTCCCAGTCCTTCATTTATGCAACAGGTCAGCTCTGGAACTGTCTCCCTCTGTCTGTATTTCCTGCTTCCTATGATCTCCAGTCTTTCAAACGCAGTGTGTCCAGGCATTTTGAAATGATCGGATCTTGAATTTGGCTCTCTCTTGTATTTTGTTTATCTCTTGCAAGGAACAGTTTTGCGGGCTCGTTGCCTTTGATTCCTTCTTCCTCACATAAAAGAAAAAAAAAAAAACATATATAGGAATGTCACACTGAAATCACAGAAGCAGACAATCACACCTATGATCAAGAAGGTGAACATGCAGTATTTCGGCTGTGCAGTAAGAAACCAGAACAAGAACTGGACACCGCATGTTTGTTGCAATGCATGTGCTTCAAACCTCCAACAATGGCTAAACAAAAAAGGAAGTCGATGCCTTTCACTATTGCAGTAGTCTGGAGGGAGCCAACTGACCACTCATGGAATTGTTAATTTTGTTTCGTGTCTCGAGTGCGTCAGTGTCCAGATGAGAAAAAAAAAAAGACTAAACAGTTTGACTACCAGAATATTCCGTCTGCAATAGGCCCAGCTTCCCATGAAGATCAATTTCCTGCTCCTCAACCACCGGATACCTACAGTTTGAATCTGAAGATGAGCAAGATCAACGTGATAATTGAGCCTTCTACATTTGGGGATTCCACTTATGCTTCTGATTGTACAACTCAACCCCACATGATCACATAGTGTAAACTGAATGATCTGGTTCGAGATCTACAGCTTCCTATATGCAAAGGAGAGCTTCTTGGATCATGACTACAAGGGAACCCTGATTATTACACTCTTTTGTCCATATTTACAAATCGACACAAAGAATTTACTCCATTCTACACAAAAGTTGGGACTTTTGTTGCATGTAACGACGTAAATGGGCTGACAGAAGCTATGATCACAAAGCTGAAGACTGAAGATTTTTTTTATTGATTCTTTAAAATACAGCTTGAAAGCCGCTCCACTGCACAATGCAAATTAGTTACCGTTAAATCCAGTAGGACATGCAGTCAGCATGAATGAAACATATGAAAATTTTAAACTGTTGCATTTTATTAATATGGACAGCATAATTAACTGCAGTACTGTGCTTTGAAGGTTGTCTCAGTTTTACTTGTATTGCAACCTGGCAACACTAAATACTGCTGCTCCCTCTGTGAATGGGATAGTTGGGCCAGGGGGTTTCATTGGAACAAGAAGGCTTGCCCACCCTGCAATACTTTGAATTCTGGAAGGAAAAACGTGCTGAATCTTCCTCAAGTGCATCCTAATAAGATACTTCTACCCTCTTTGTTTATCAAGCTAGGATTAACGAAGATTATCGCCAATGCCTTGGAAAAAACTAGTGCTGATCGCTGGCATCTAAAAACGAAATTCACAACACTCAGAGGGGCAAAAATAAAGGCAGGAGTGTTTGTATGACCATAAATAAGGGGACTTCTCAGAGATGAAAGATTTGATGAAATATTGAGTGATGTGCAAAAACAAGCATCGGGAGACTTCCGATTGGTTCTTGAAGGCTTCTTGGGAAACAAAGAGAGAAGAAAACTATCAGCATCTCATTGAAAACACGTTGCAGGCATACAGGTAATTGGATTGCAGCAGCTCCTTAAAAATACACTCACATTCGCACCTCAACTTTTTCCCAGAAAATTGTGTTATAGTAAGTGACGAGCACGGGGAAAGATTCCACCAGAACATGTCTAGAATTATATATATATATATATATATATATATATATATATATATATATTTATATATATATATATATATATATATATATATATATATATATATATATATCAAGGAAAGCGGAAGCCACCACTTCTTGCAGATCTTTGTTGAACCACAAGCAGAGATGCACCTGACGCCATGTACTAGAGGCAGGCTAAAAAGTGCTTTTTGGAAGCATGATAAACGTGTTTGAGTGTTGCTATTATTTTTTCCTATTGTTTTTTTAAACTAATTTTGGGTCTGGGATTAAAACATTGAAAATTTTCAACTATTTTCATTACGAAATATTTTCCATCATATATATATTTTCCATCATATATATATATATATATATATATATATATATATATATGAGTCACATATACAGTAATATACGAACATTATATTTACATGAAGACGTTAACCAATTATTAGTTTTCTTTGGTATATTATTGTTTAGCTTTCAGTGTTACTCTCAAGATATATAATTTTGTTGAACAATTTCTCATTCTCTATAGAACAGTGCATGTAACTGAAGACACTAATTGGTAAGCTACTTTCTCACCTGATTATTTACTTCTTGTGTTGGTATTTTCATCATACAATTATCTGACAGTTTGTACAATAAATAATGTCAGCTACAAGGAAACAGAAGACTAGGGCCTATCAGCACATTGTTTGAATATCCATCACATTCAATCACCCGAAGCAATATTAAATCGTCTCGCGGTAGCTATACTAAATATCAAACGGACTTTATCATTAGCACCTTCAGTCCGAGTAAGGAATTTGTTATATTATGGGTGTCTCATTATTGTACTGAGTTGACGAAAGAGTTTTCGATTCGGAGGGTCTGCTATATCATTCATTAACTCCTTCAGTGTTAAGGCGCTTTCCCAGGTGGAATGCAATCGTGTGGCAGCACCAAGAATAGACTCAAATTACTTGTCATGCAGTGGCTGGTAAGAGTCTATCTATCTATCTATAGCCCGACGCCCTAATCCCGCAAAGGGTGGCCGCAGACAAAACGCCTCCAAGTCGCTCTGCCACCCACCATTTGACTACCCTCCCCCCAACTCACTCTCCCTTCCCTCATATACCTCTCAACTCCATCCCTCCACCTCATCCTCGGTCCACCCCTCCCTCTCCCTCCCTCCACCTCGCCTACATACACCCTCTTAGTCAGTCTTTCATTCTCCATTCTCTCCACATGTCCAAACCACCTCAGTGTATTTCTTCTAATCTTCTCAACCACATCCACATCCACCCCACAACGTTCCTTCACTTCTTCATTCGTCAACCTGGTAAGAGACTTGTATATTATCTGTACGCCGACTGACCTTGGCCCGTATTCTCGTCGCCTAAGGAAGATTCCTAACACCACCTAGTCAAAATCTAGGGAAAATCGACATGAAGTTTCTCTCTCTCTCTCTGTCTTTGTCTGTCTGTCTGTCTGTCTCTCTCTCTCTCTCTCTCTCTCTCTCTCTCTCTATATATATATATATATATATATATATATATATACAGTTATATGATTTACAAATGAGTCACATTTGTCAAGCATCTTAAAATGTTACATCAAGCCAGAGTACCTAAGAGGCACTAACAGTATGTAATGTATGCTTCAGAGATCCAGCCAACTTTCTCCCACTGAAGGAAATGTACCTTGGTGGTCGAGTAACAGTGTCACTTTACAGCAACTCTGACCACAGGTAGCTAGTCAACAACTTCAGAATAAGATCCCTTGATTTCTATGATGAAGGAGAGTCTCAAATAATGAAGAGATTTAAACTGACCCAGTTCTGGAAAATCTCGAGACCATGGTCCTTCAAAGTGACCTGAAGAAAACTGTTATGTCTGTCGTTCCCCTAGCATCTCACTCGCCTAGCATCTCACTCGCCTAAGTTTGCGGCTGTGGTGTGGCCCGCACCTGTGTACAATGGTGCCACGTTTCCCCAACTTGCGATGTGAAACGGAAGCTATTTATGTACAAGGCAACACAAATACGATAAATTCAGATGAACAAAACTTACACTTGTGTATTTTGATGGATGAATCAACAGTAATCTTATTATGCATAAAATATTTATACAGTAACACAGAAACATGGCATACATATTGTACAATGTTGCTAAAAGAAATTGTAGTCACTTTTAATGTTTTTTAGCGTAGTTTTAGGGTGGGTAAAAATATTACAGTTATGGATATAACAGAATGAGCCTGAAAAATGAAGAAATATGCCAATATCCAAAGTAAAAGAAATAATTCATATAATTCTTGTGAGTGGCAACACTGACACACCCAGTCTGGCCTAAGGTAAAGTACGTACCCCTCCGTAGACCCAAGCATAGCTTGTACAGGTGTTGCTAGGGAAAAATGCTCACATTTACTGGCTTTTACCGTAATTTTAAGGGCGAGGAATAATCATAAGCTAATATGTAGGACAAAATAGTAGGCATATGCCAATATTGAAGTAAAAAAAAAACATTATTCACTCACGAGCGGCAACACTTCCACACCCAGTCGGTGGCCTTGATCTCAGGGGTGGTGTGGAAATGATGTCAAATTTACAATATATACAATATTATGTAAAAGAAAATATCCAAAATGTCTCTTGCAATAAGAGAGAGAGAGAGAGAGAGAGAGAGAGAGAGAGAGAGAGAGGCAGGCAGGAGAGGGGCAAGGTTGAATGTTTTGTCGGCATGACGGGGTGGGTGGTGGTGGTGGAGGCATTGTCAGGCTGAGAGAGAGATGGAGGAAGTGGAAAGAGAATGAATGAATGAAAATCAGTCATGGTACTGCAATAACGGGTCATCTGTTGCCGTATACAAAAAATGATAAATATCACTAAATATAACAAAACCAAATTAACAAATGAAAGCACAATTATAAACAACTTATAAAAGAATTAAAAGTACTCAGGGTGGCTCATATCTCCCGCCAGGAGAGAGAGAGAGAGAGAGAGAGAGAAAGAGAGAGAGGAAAAAATGGGAGAAATGGAGTTCCCCCGAGCTAAGCCCTGTATTGGACTATATAGCCCGGCTAGGGTTACAGGAGCGAGCTACCACTCCCAGCACGGCAGCCCGGGCGAGGCTCGAACTCGCAATCCCCCGATTACGAGTCCAGCGCGCTACCACTGTGCTACCGCGCCCCCGAGAGAGAGAGAGAGAGAGAGAGAGAGATAACGGTATAGAAAACGTGGCACCACTGTACACAGGTGCGGGCCACACCACAGCCGCAAATTTAGGCGAGCATCTCACTTTCCTAACCTGGTTCCTGTGGGGGGTATAAATGGACTTGACACTGAATGGCGTTTGCTGCGCAACACAGACTTGGGAGTGGAAAGTGACATAAATATGTGCAAGTTTTGAATGAAAGTAAACAAAATGAAGGAAAGAGATAATTCACCATTGTTTCCCCCGCTTGGAAGTTTCATGATGAAACTGATGTGTTTGCTTCACGCAAGTGCTGTGGTGGAGAGTATTTTTTTCTCAGATTAACTTAATGAAAATAAAAACAAGGAACCAATTAAACTCATCAACCCTCGATGGGCTGCTTCATGCAAAAGTACCCTTCGAACCTGCTTCAATGTAACAGTTTCAAGATTTTTCCTAGCCATCTTAAGAGGATGCAAAAAGGCTACAAAACCGAAGGCCCTAAACACTAAATTGTAAGTACTGTACTCTGCTGTGACTATTTTGCTACTCTGTAAATTCATGCACTAGTATATCATCACAATTTTCCAAATTAAAGCAACCTAGGAAAATTTAATGGCAAAAAGGGAAATATTGCGAATGGATCCAGGGAAATATGACTGAGTATATCTGGCAACACTGCTTGCAAATACGGCAATGAGAAGTGCCTGTATTATCATCAGCTGCGGAGATCTCCAATGGTGTTGCCAATTATGCGTTTTTTTTTCTAGATCCAGATATTAACGAAATCTACCTACAGCGATCAATCGGAATGCATATTGTGTTACATATCAATGGGCTGGATGACACTGCTTTCAGTCAGTCGACTGGTTCGTGGTTCAGTCACTGGCATCGCACATCTAATATCTGGGTCCACCTCCAGCAACTTTCGGCTTTTACTTTTTATGTGTAGAAGGGTGGAGAAAGCAGAATCACGTAAATATGTTATGGAAAATGGCAAGGACTCAAGTGTGATTTCACAGACACACTGACTTATACTTACGCTAGTCCGCTATAGCCACCCTAAAAGCCTGCCATGGCCTCCTTGGAATCTAGCTGTTTGTGAATGCATGTTTAGCGGTAGTTGTAGCTCTGGATCTGGCAACACCACTCACTGCCTCATCTTCCTTACCAGTTTATTTTACGTGTTACACTAACATACTTTTTAATCATTTTTCAATTTATTTGAATTTCTAGAACAATTTCTTAGTCGAGGTCTTTCGCACTATAAGTCTGAAATAAAGCCTTCATTCATGTCAAAAGGCCTCTCCTAAATGCATTAAACTATCTACAGTTGACAAGAATAAATTTATTGATACGCCATAATAGTGAAGGATTAATATTAAAATATAAAATATTGACACTGCTTGCAAAAATAAGTATGTAAATGAAAAAATCAGTCATTAACCCTTTATATCCGCTGGCGTTTTTGGACACTATTCTTGCTGCTGATGGACGATTTTATTCACTTAAGGGAAGACTTTTCGTACTGAAGAACTTACCATAAATTTTGCACTAGTTCCAGCACAAGGCATTTGTTAAATTCTCTTACCCAAATATGATGCTGGTTAAGCCAGAAGAATTTCTCCGTACACACCGATAACGTATCTTTCCCTTATATTCTAGCTACTTACAGACATTAAGTTTAGAATATTTTTCGACATGATGAAGTATGATGTAACTTTCATTACCCATCACTATATATTGGCTCTCCCATATTAAAAATAATCATCTTGAGGCAGCAGCAGCAGTAGTAGTAAATCTTGTAGCCCCAGGTTTATCTGTAACGGGAATCTGATGGACTGAAGGCTGAATTTGTCCTTCTCAGACAGACCACCATTCTACTTCGGAGGGATAAGGATATAGCTGAGGGACGTTTGTATACCCAGGCTATTCAGCCGAACGGGTATATCATTGCCACCACATGAAGGCATCCCTCTCCAGTGCCTTGAAGAAGTATCAAAAGCGAATTAACAACACTTCATTCAACAGATGAAGACAAACTGCTGTACATGAAGTGCATACAATGTTACCTGTGACGAGAGCTATTCTGCCTGTGAGTGTGCATGGCGAAGTAGTGATGGTGGTTGTGTCTGCTGATGCTTCCATAACGACTGGCTCACACTTGCGCCAAGCTACTGCATTGAGAGCCTTATATTGGCAGTACAGGGTTGCCAGACGTTGCAGCACAAAATATGACGGACTCGGTGAAAAAATGACAAGTTCAGGGAAATAAGGACTTACATATGTATTTATATTTATGCTTATACACATAATATGTATATATACTTGAGTATATATATATAAATATATATATATATATATATACAGATAGATGGATAGATAGATAGATAGATAGAGATATAGATATAGACAGATGGATAGATATAGACAAATAAATATAGATACGGTATGTACAGTATGAGAGAGAGAGAGAGAGAGAGAGAGAGAGAGAGAGAGAGAGAGAGAGAGAGAATGTTGATGACTAGTTGATTTATTGGCTGGTTGGTAGGTTTAGCTGTAAAATTATGCAAAGCAGGTACAGTATACAAGAAAAGTGGGTGGTAGATCTTGCCACACACTTTCAGCAAATATATTTACATAAGTTGTAAAATAAGGAAGAATGTATAAGGTATTATAATTAGACAGTAGATAAAAGTGGCAATAACCTGTTTTAAAAGTATAAGTTGAGCTGCACGTCCCCAGCATGGGACAGAGGACATCATACACCTTTGTCCCCAGATCGTATGGCTTAACAGGTCGTGCGGAAAACATGCCCTCCTGACACGGCTTCAACAACCTTCCACTCCCGCCTCTCTGACTTTGTCAACTCCGTCACTCTGTTAATTGCACATGCCATTCATGGCTACACTCTGATGCGTCTAGTACGAGTAGCTAGTTCAACATGTCAACACTGGCTACATAAATATATACTAAACTATCTACTGTCGATTTGTAAACAGCAGAAGGCGAATAAAAAGGACAGATTTACACTGTCCATTTTCTTAAGAAAATAAAAAGACAGGCAGGTTTCCAAAGGGACGCTGTCCTTAAAAGGAATACCAGGCAACCCTGCATGACAGACACAAGGCCAGTCTGTGTGTGTGTGTGTGTGTGTGTGTGTGCACTAGGGAGGGAGGAAGGGGCAGCGTGAACTTTGGATTAGTGGAATGATTTAGCACTGTAATCTGTGTATGAGAGAGAGACAAAGAGAGAGAGAGAGTAATGTTGGCGTCTGTTGTAAATGCCTGCGAATACTGTACAGAACTATGACATAAAGCTAGTGCAATAATGTGAAGTAATGGACAGTAATGTACAATGGTGGCCGAATCCCTCTGTTTCCTCCTGGCCATGGCATCTTACAGGGCCAAGTGATACTGAGAACTCTGCCATGATGACTAAAACATCAACCACTTCATATAGAGGACGTTGTTTTGAGTTCATTGCTACTGCTTCCAGACGATTTCTTTAGCTTAGGAGAGTCCCTTGGTAATGAATGAAATACTTCAGAATATATTGTTAAGAAGCAGGGTTCTCTATTTAGGTAGTGCTGGAGAATTCCCGATGTTTCTCGTGGTTCCGCTATGCATCGCAGTGCCAGATAGCCTGTATTTGTGAGTGGAAGTATTTTGTGCCGTATACAATAATTTTTGTGCTCCTTTTCTCTGTAATGTTTTATTTATGTGACTTAAATTATGCAGCTGAGTGTTATGCACTGTATGTAATCTCTGGCATGTTTTGGATGTCTCCAATTTGGTAATGGTTGTAACAGTTGCTCCCTTGAGAATGCACGAGAACTGTGGAGAAGTAGTAAATGATTCTAGTAAACAGGGTGCTTATAAAAGGGTGGGAAAGACACTAGAGCAGTTTCAGTCAGTTTTCAGTTCAGTTTGATGTGGTTCAGTGTCAGTGCAGTGCCGTTAGTGAACTTTGTATATCTTCGGTACTTGTGAAAATAGTGAAGTGTTGCTGGCAAGCAGTAAGTGTCAGTGCAGTTAGTGAAGTTTGTATTTCTTTGGTGCTTGTGAAAACAGTGAAGTGTAGATGGCAAGCATTAAGTGTAATTATCTGGAAATTAAAGGCAGTGAACTTTAGAAGCCAATGTTTATTTTCAGTGCCTGTGCTGCTGTAATGCTGTCAGGGGCATCATTTCAATTTTCCTTGGTCGGGGGGGCATAGGCTTCTTAGGAGGCCCCCTTGCTCCCACCTCCCCACATGGGGGGGTGACCAGCAATCATTTTAAAGCCACATGCAAAGCTATACTTAGAGAATTAAATCAGTAAAGAAATATGTATACTGTATATAGTTATTTATTAAACCAATGCGTTCCTGACACACATACTAATGGATATTCTTGCATTGGTAGTATTTCTGTGTGAAGTTGAATATGTAATTTAAAGTGCACGGTAAAGTACATATCATTGCATTATATGCTAATGAACTTGGATAACAGACCAAATAACAATTAAAATATTTGTACTGGTGAAACCTTAAACTGACTTCATTCTTATAGCCTGGTGAAAAGATAATGAATATGAAATTGAGAATGAAAAATGACAAACTTTGTAATTGAATTAAAAATGGAAAGCTTTCAGCTTACTAGCCCTCAAAATACAATGAACCATATAAAGTAATATGAAAAAGTAAGCTGTACACTAAGAGATGGGAGAAATAAAATGATTGTTTTTTAAATCTGGAAGACGCTCAGGTAAGAATAGTATATTAATTTCAGAATTCATTAGAGGAAATTGAATACTAAACTACGAATATTTATTGCACTGAATAATGAATAAACTACTGCAACAGTGGATATCTCCGTGATCTCAGCTTTGCAAAGTTATCTGTAGTGCCCTTTGTGGCCTACGTGCCATGGTGAATAATGCCGTATATTCTACCTAAAGCAGCTTTATTCTGTACCAGTTCCAAGAGATTACTATAGTTACATGGCAAGATATCATACATTAATTTGACATATGAGGTGGTGTGTGGGGAGAAGAGAAGACGAAAGGGGATGCAAGGAACAGCATGGTGGAATGAAGAGGTGAGAGAGGCTGTGGCACAAAAGAAGAAAGCATAAAGCGAGTGGATGAGAAACAGGGATGTGGAAGAAGTTGAGAGACGGAATAGAGAGTTAAGTACAGAGAGGAAGAGAGAGGTGAAAAGATTGGTAAGAGACAGTAAGAGAGTTGATGAGGAATTTAGAAGGAATATGAGTGTAAATTGGAGGGAACATAAGAAAATGTTATGGAAAGAGGTAAAGAGAGTTAGACAGGGTGTCAAAGGAGTTAGGGAGTGAAAGATAAAAATGGTAGATTACTAGTGGAAAAGGGAGAAAAAGTGAGCAGATGGAGGGAACACTTTAGGGTATTGTTGGACATAGAGAATGAAAGTAATGCGAGTGTAAGTGGCTGGGGAATGGCTGGGAGAAGGAGGGATGAGAGAGAAAAGGGGAGGAAATCAGTAGGATGGAAGTTGTGGAAGCAATGAGAAAGTCAAAATGGGGAAAGCCCCAGGAACTGATGAAGTGTGTGGTGAAATGCTGAAGCACAGGGAAAAGATAGTAGTAGAATGGATGTGGAAGATGTGCAGATTGGCCTGGGAGGAAGGTAGAGTCCTGGAGGATTGGAAGTCAGATATAATTATTCCCCTGTACAAAGGAAAAAGGGGAAAGAAGTATGTGGTAATCATAGGGGTATATGTCTTCTTAGTGTAACAGGAAATGTGTATGACAGGATACATACTGACAGAGTTAGGGAAATAACAGAGGAAATAGTTGGAGAACAAGAGGGAGGTTTTAGGAAGGGAAGAGGTTATGTAGATCAGATATTCATTCTTAGGTCTTTAGTGGAAAAGATTCTAGAGAAGGGAACGAAGTTGTATGCGGCCTTCATGGATTTGAAGGAAGCATATGACAGGGTGGATAGACATGGATTGTGGAATGTAATAAGAATGTAAGGAGTAGATGGGAAGTTGTTAAATGCCGTGAAGAGTTCAGTATATATGAGGGTGCTAAGCCTGCAGTGCATGTGGATAGTGAACTGAGTAAATCTTTCTATTTGAAGGCTGGATTGAAACAGGGATGAGTCATGTCTCCATAGTTGTTCAATCTGTATATGGGAAGGGTAAAAAATGAGATACAAGATAGGGCAGTGAATGTTGGAGCGGCCATAATGAGAGAGGGCAGTGTTTGGAAACTCCCTGTATTGTTGTTTGCAGATGAAACTGTGTTGTTAATTGAAAACGAAGGGGGTCTGCAAGGCTTGGTGGATGAGTTTGGGAGAGTGTGTAAGAAACGGAATCTAAAGATAAATGTGGGGAAGAGTAAAGTTATGGTCTTCGAGAGAAGTGAAGTCAATGAATGTGCAGTGAGGTTCTATGAGGAGGAAATGGAAAATGTGAGTGCGTTTAAGTACTTGGGTAATATAATAAGTAAGGATAGAAGTTTGGTGGGTGAAGTGCTTGAAAAGGGTACCAGGAAGAAAGGTTGCTGTTCCTTGAAAGCAGTGATAAGAAATAGGAAGGTGAGCATGGAAGTGAAAAAGTTACTACATGACAGTATTGTGATACCAGCTCTAACGTATGGAAGTGAAGCATGGACCTTGCTGTAGGGACAGAAGTCAAGAGTGAGAGCAGTGGAAATGAGTTATCTGAGTGGAGCATGTGGAGTCACATGGAGAGACAGACTGACAAATGAGGAAGCGAAGGAGCGTTGTGGTGTGGATGTGGATGTGATAGGAAGCGTAAGGAGAAACACACTGAGGTGGTTTGGCTATGTGGAGAGGATGGAGAGTGAGACACTGACGAGGAGAGTGGGTGAGGTGGAGGGGGGGAGAGGGAAGGGGAGGCCAAGGATGAGATGGAGGGATGGAGTGGAGAGGTATATGAGAGAGGGGGGTGTGAGCTGGAAGCAGGGCAGTGAAACGGAGGGGGACAGGGCGACATGGAGGCGATTTGATTGTGACCACTCCTTGCGGGATTAAGGCGTCTGGCAATAGATAGGTAGATAGAACTGTGTTCATACGTACTTTATTAGCCCTTACAGAATGAACTCCCCACGGTGTCTGCTGTCTGACTGGCTGGCCACTGGCTTGTGGTGCCTCTCGTGTCCTGACCACGTTACCAAGATATAAAGAAAACATTCGAAATTTTAATTCCAACGTCGAACCACAAAATAAAATAAAACCATGCTTTTGTACATAATTCTATTCTCTCTCTTTTTTTTTTTTTTTTTTTTTATTGTAAAACATACATGTCACTTAAGTGTTTGTGACTTAGAATTTGTCATATAGATAAAGAAAAAAAAATGCTTACTTCGTTCTGATGCCACCTTGCTCCCCCCCCCCACTACAGTCCCCTTTTTCCTCACGGTCCCATGATACCTCCCCTCCCCTCTGGATCTTTCCACTTCCCACTTTGGGAATCACTGATCTAAATGAACTCATAAGACTCCTACCTACAGGTACGTACTTCCTAAGATGAAGAAAAACTTTTAATGATAGCCAGAATACAATTAAAAAGGCAGCTCGATCCTGAAGTTAACTGAACAGGGGGCTAGGAATTTATTTACATTGACATCCCTTAATATACCTAGTAAATTATTGTGATTATTACACACACACACACACACACACACACACACACACACACACACACACACACACACACACACACACACACACACACACACACACACAAGATATATTTCACTCAACACGACCTGAGGCAAAATACAAATTATTTTTAATTTCATGATGTTAACCTTATATTTTTTTCAATAATTCTAGTTGATTTGGAGGCCCCCTCAGAAAGCTTGGGGGGGCGAGAGCCCCTCGCTGCCCCCCCTCCCAAATGACGCCCCTGGTTGCTGTACACTGAAAGGCTGCCTCTAGGAAGAACAACTCACTGGGCAATTTCCTTCCTGTACTGATATACTGCTGTTGGAGCTTCATATACTAATCTACTGCTGTTGGAACATGTGGCAGTGTGGGACAGGGATGTAACAGTGGTGTCAGGAGTGTGGATCATAAAGTGCTGCAGTGATCAAACCTTTGACATAGAAGCAGAAGGTGTACAGACGAGAAGCCAGGCTGGGCAGAACGAGGTGTCATTGGCTGCAATCATGAAACTGTTGCATGCACAAAGTGTGCAGTTAAAGGCTCAAAATGAAGGACAGAAAGAAATCAAAACACTGCAGGCACAGAGTGAACAATTAGAGACACAAAGTGAATAACAAAAAGAATAAAATGAACAGCTTCAAGAGGCATTACAGAAGCAACAGAGAGAATTACAACTGAGGATGCAAGGACAGGTAGATGCTTTCATGGGGGAAATGAAGGAAAAACAGCAACAGCTTAACCCCTAGGATACGCAATTCAATTGACCGAACTTGCCTGAAAACCAGTACAGTATATGGACCCGATTTTTCAACTCTTACAGAAGTAAAAAATTTCATGCCCAAGGTTTAGAGCTTGAATTTACACACCTTATGCCGCAAACCAGAGCATTTTAGACCAACTGGTTCATGAGCTATAGCCCATCAAAACTGAAAAAAGTTACCCTTCCAGGCAGGGCGACTTCAGTTTTCTATGCACGCTCACCCCTCCCTCCCTCATTCCTTCCCGCCCCTCCCATGACCTTCCTCGCCCGCTCCCATCATCCCCCCTCTTTCTCCCCTCCCCATTACCCCCTACCCCCTACCCCACCTTTCATAATTTTACCACTCCATTTTGTTTTTCAAACAATAGCATGCACAATAATTATGTCGGTGTTCCTCAATCACTGTAAAGGACATGAAAAAACAGCAGTTTAGCATATCTGTACAAGCCATTATTGCGAAATACTGGGACACCAGTGTCAGGCTAAAAATAGCTGGCAATATTGACACAGGCCATATGCTATGGCCGCATGGCATATATGTAATATAGCAAATGCAATGATATTGCAAAGGAAAGCACACACACACACACACACACACACACACACACACACACACACACACAGAGATTTTATATATATATATATATATATATATATATATATATTGATATAGATATATAGATAGATAGATAGATAGATAGATTATATATATATAGATAGATAGATAGATAGATAGATAGATTATATATATATATATATATATATAGATAGATAGATAGATAGATAGATAGATAGATAGATAAGGATAATGCATAGGACAAATTGTCGGCTCATGGGAGAATTAGCCCTGAGGTGAGCCACAGTAACGGCAAAAGACAGCCCACTCCCACACAAGAGATAACGGGGCAATTCGGAGGCTGGAAATAAATAAAATTGTCTTGAACTAGCAAGGCAATACCGGGAAAAGTATTCCAATAGACTTCAACATAAAAAATACAGCAAATTATGACAAACCTAACAGGAAAAGCCTGGGAAAAGCTGTAAAACTTTTGACACACGCGGTGGAGGGGTCACGAGGTCAAGAGAGATAATTACCTTGGTGCTAATCACAGCTGAGATTGCCCGAGACTCAGCTGAAACTCTACACCACAGAGAGTGACTTATGCTTTGATAAACAAAGAGTATTAAAAGGATAAGCATATGCAAAAAACCTTCTGCAGGTACATAATTGTGCCAGTAACGTGCTTCCCCCACCAAAGAAAAAAAAACATTAAAAAAACATGCAAATTCATAAAAAAACATGAAAACCACACATTCTGTTTCATGCATCGGTGTATCCAGTTACACAACCAATAATCTAGTATTGAATTATAACATAGGACATGAGTAGTAATAATGACTTATAATACTGTAGGCGGGGGGGGGGGAGGTAAGTGGATAACATACTACAGGGGGTGGTGGGCTGGGGTGGAGGGGGAGAGGCCTAGAGGGGTGGTACAGGGGAACAGAGGTGGGAGACAGACACCACAAGACAAAGAGGAAAGGCAGAGAGGGAGTATAGGGGTGTGGAGGGTGGGTAGGAGGGATATAACCCTCCCCAGGGAGACAGGAAGGGGGGAAAGGTGGGGGGAACCATGGTGGCATGATGGAGGATGATGGGGGAGGGGGAGGGCTGTCAGAGGCGAGGGAGGGGGACAGGGAACAAAGGCAATGGGGTAGAGGAAGGTGGCGAGAGGTTGGTGGGGGAATCACCCCCCCACCATGGGTGGGGGCCAGGATCCTCCCCCCTTCCTACTCAGACTTAGTTCTCATTGGTTTCCATCATTATACATCACAGTAGGGCCGAAGCCTAGTGTCTGCAGTTTTTTACGATGGCTTCTCTATCGATCATATTATCCATCTAGCGAAATTCTGGGAAAGGATCAATCAATCCTATTAAATCTTTAAGGGCTAAGAAGGAAGTAGATGCCAAGCTAGAGCAGCAGAAGTATGAGGTAAGCAATAATGTGATGGAGTGCAGACAGCATGTAGATGACCAGCTGAAACATGCAGATGACCAGTTGAAGCATGTAGACAGCCATTTGAAGATAATCTGTGAGAGAACTGAGGCTGTAGAGAAATGTTGCACTGCAGAGCACAATGTACATGCAGCATATGAAAAGAATAGACAGTACATGGTGGATGTTGATGGATCCCAAGCATCTAAAGGTAGGATTACAGGGTTGAATAATCAGAGTGCAGAAGTTTTAAGTCCTGGACTTAATTATGATGCCCCAGTTTTAAGGCCCCTAACCAGTGAAGTGCATGGCTATAATGAGGGTCCAATTATAAAGAAACCTCAGGAACTTGATGGCAGAGTATCTTGGGAAGCTTACCGTGAACAATTTGAGCTACTTGCTGATCAGAATGGTTGGGATGATAGGCAGAGGGCAGTGCGGCTTTCTACTAGCCTCAAGGGTACTGCAATGGAAATTTTTGGGCCAGATGTCAGTAGAGGAAAAGAACAGTTATCAGTCCTTGGCAGAAGTACTGGAGCACAGATATGGGATCATGTACCAGACTGAGATTTACAGAGCAAGATTCAGGAGCCGTGTACGGGTTCATGGCGAAACCGTGCAGCACCTTGCTCATAACCTGGACAATATGGCATACAAAGCATACCCTGGAGCAGCACCTAACCTGTTGGCTATTCTTCTGAGGGACCAGTTCATCGATGCTCTTGATAGCGCAGAGTTGAAAGTGCAAGTGAAGCAGGCACAACCCTGAAGCAAGCAAGAAGCTCTTGCCGGGGTTCTAGAATTTGAGTCCTACATCAGGTTCAGTACATCCACTTTTCAGGCAGGTCAAAGTACAAGATTCAAGGCAAGAAAAGGGTAGGTATGTGAAGTGGAAAAATTTGAAGGAAGTTGCCGGTACTGTGAAAAGCCAGGACATAGGAAAGAGGACTGCTACAAGTGAAGGAGGGAACAGGAGACGACTGGAGGAGGCTGATGGTTCTGCAGGAAGCCAGGACACAAGAAGGAGGATTGTTACAAATGGAAGAAGGAGCAAGAAGAGAGCAGTGCAAGGTAATCTACAATTGTAACAAAAGTGTGTTGGATATATAGTGAGGTAGGATACTTCAGTTCTGAGTGTCCAAAGAAAAAAAAGGAGGATAAGAAGAAGGCTGCAGAAGACCAGAAAGAAGCACAAAACTAGTGGAGGCTGGTGTTAAGTGGCAACCACCAGCCAGCTTTTACCAAGAAGCCCCAACATCAAGAAAATGCAAAAGAACTGCAATCAACAGTGTGCGAGTTAATGGAAGAATAGATGGCAAGAAGAGTTCACTGATGATTGATTCAGTCTTAGAGCTGACTTTTGTGAGGCCTGATGTATTACACTATCGGTATCTGCCCGAGTCATCAGAACAATTGTGTGGCATAACTGGGCACCGCACAGAACTGAGAGGACCCCTGGATGTCTGGATTGAACTAGCAGGGCAAGAGACTACACTTCCAGTCTACTTGGCCGATAAGGAGAATCCTTGCCTTCTTGGTCTGGACTGTCTGATGTCCATGGGATGTGAGCTGGACTTCTGGTCCATGAAGCTGAAGGTTTGAGAAAGGACGGTTCCTGTCACGGCAGTGAGATGTACCAGTTCTGGTGGCAAGGTGAGGGCACTCTGCACTACAGTGATATTCCCAAAAGCGGAACTATTGCTCCAGTGCAAGGTGAGTGGCTCTTTTGACAGCTGTCTAAGGGTAGTGGAGCCTGATGTACGGTGCAAGACGAAGGCCGGCATGATGGTGGGGAGGACTTTGGTGGGAACAGGCACAAGTGAAGTGCCGGTTGTGGTGGCCAATTTCTCCCGTGAGCATCAGAAAATCAACGAGGGAGAAATTGTGGGACTGTACCAAGCAGTGGACTCTGTGTGGCATCAGAGAAAGGCCTGTAAAAGGACTGTAGTCAAAGAAGATGGGTATCTGCCAGACCACTTAGAAGACCTATTATCAAGGAGTTGTCAGTGCCTGGATGGCTCACAAGTGCTGAAGTTGAGGCAGCTACTGACGAAGTTTGCTGATATCTTCTCCACCGGAGACCTAAACCTGGGGTGCAATGATCTGGCGGAGTATTGTACAGACATTGGGGATCACTACCCACTGAAACAGCCAGTACGGAGGATGGCGCCAGCCCAGTGGCAAGAAATGGAGAAGGTGGTCGAGAATCTCCAAAGCCAAGGAGTGATAGAAAAGTCCAGTAGTCCTTGGGCATCAACAGTGGTTCTGGTATGCAAAAAGGATTGCTCAGTAAGGAGCTGTGTGGATTATCGAGCCCTGAATGAAGTGACAGTGAAGGATGCATACCCCTTAACAAGAATTGATGATATCCTGGATGCTGTGTCAGGTGCCAAGTGGTTCTTCACCCTAGATATGAAGGCAGGATATCATCAGGTCAAGGTAGTAGAGAAGGACAAGGAGAGAACAACCTTTTCCTACGGGTGGGGTTTATGGCATTTTAAAGTGATGCTATTTCGCTTGTGCAATGCCCCAGCTACTTTTGAGCATCTTACACCCACCGCAAATTTACTTAGTACCTACACACAGAATTGCTATGGGAGAGTTGTCTGTGTTTACTTTGTGTTTCCACTTCTATCAAGTGAATTTTTTGAGCAAGAAGTAACTGGCAACTCCTCTGGTGCTGGTGGGAGGTGGTGAAACACTCAGCATGTCAGTGCTTACCCAGAAGTGAGATTGAGAGTATATGTTGCCGTTGCTTTTAGCTCTTTTTTCGTATGCATTACTGTTTGCCCTGTCACTTTCCTAGAGTCGAGTTGTCGTGCCTGGAAAGTACAGTATGGATCGTGTACTGGAAGGCCTGCACTGGCAGACAGCTCTCATCTATCCGGATGATGTAACTGTGTTTGGACAGACTTTTGACTAGGAATTGGAGAGGCTGTCAGTGGTGCTGAACAGGATCTGGGCAGTGCATCTTAAGCTGAACCCCAAGAAGTGCTACTTGTTCCAGAAGGAAGCAAAGTATCTGGGACACACTGTAGGCGAGGGCAGGATCTGTGCTGATCCAGAGAAAGTAGCAGTTGTGGAAAACTGGCCCGTTCAAACTAGTGTGAAGGAGCTACAGTGTTTCCAGGGTTTGCATACTTACTATCAGAGTTTTGTCAAGGACTTTGCAATATCTGCAACTCTACACAAGTTGCTGGGGAAGAGGCAGAAGTTTGTGTGGACAGCAGTAACACAGAAGGCCTTCAATGAACCCAAGCATGCATTGGCAAGCTCCGCAGTATTGCCGTACCCAGATCAGAGTCAACCATTCATCCTGGACTGTGATGTTAGTGACAATGGTATTGGTGGAGTCCTGTCACAGACAAAACACAAAAAGGAGTATATGGTGGCATATTACAACGAGAAGCTTAGCCCACCGGAGCAAAACTACTGAGTGACCCATAAGGAGCTGTTGACAGTGATGAAGTGCCTTGATTTCATCCATCTCTACTTGTATGAGTCCTACTTCTTCATCAGGATGGTCCATGCAGCACTCAATTGGCTGAAGACATTAAAGAACCCGGAAGGACATCTGGCACATTGGCTTGGGACGTTGGACCGGCACAATTATGAGGTGCAGCACTGATCTTGGGCGGGTATGTGGCGATGCTGACTGCCTGAGTCATCGTCCTTGTGAACCAAAGTGCCAGCAGTGTAGTGAAAGAGATTGTAGCAAGAAATGTAGCCATACTGCAGTGACAGGGTCAGTGTCAGATGAGGAAGACCTGAAGAGGAGGCAGATGGCAGAAGCAGATTTACTACCAGTGCTAAAGTTGCCGCAGCGGAGTACAGTGCGATTAGCTTGGGAAGAGGTTTCTAGGCTTAGCCCTGTGACTAAGAGCTACTGGAGTCAATGGGACCTTCTTCATTTGAACAACAGTCTACTGGAGTGTCACTGGGAGACACCCGATGGCCTCAGCAAGCATTGGCAACTGGTGGTTCCAAAGAAAATGAGATCTGAGATCTTAGATGAGTTCCATAACCTGATCAATAATTGGCACCTGGGAGTGAAGAAAACTCTAAGTTGGCTGCGGCAGTGGTCCTACTGGACTGGCATGTGTCAGGATGTTGAAGAGTGGTGTCAGGCCTGTTATGTATGCAGTGCCAAGAACGGACCCAAGAAAAGTGGTTGTGCCCCCTTCAGCAGGTGTACCAGGTGGGTGCACCAATGGAAAGAGTTGTGGTGGACATTTACTGGACCTCTGCCACTCACTGAAAGAGGAAACTGGTATATATGTGTCACCACGGACTACTTCACAAAGTGGCCAGAAGCCTATGCCATTCCTGATCAGGAGGCCGTGACTGTTGCTTAGGTGTTGGTTGACCAGTTTTTCTGTTGTTTTGGAATGCCACAAGGGCTACATTCAGAGCAGGGTAGTAACTTCGAGTCTGCTGTGTTCCGTGAGTGCTACACGTTACTGGGGATAAAGAAGACCAAGACAATCCCACTAAGGCCACAGTCACATGGGATGGTGAAGAAATTCAACTGGACTCTGGGACAAGAACTGGCCAAGTACTGCAGAAAGGGACATATGGAATGGGACCAGAAATTATCTGCGTTGTTGACGGCATATTGGTTTGAATCCCATGAGTCTACCGGCAACACCTCTGCAAAACTGATGCTGGGCCACGAGTTACGTTTCCCCATTGACTTGCTACTGGGAAGACCACCTGGTGAGGAGCTGCCTACGGACTTCTCGAGCTATGCAAAACATCTTCTGGAAAGGCTGGCTAAGGTACATCAAGTGCAAGAAGCTCTAAAGTTTTCAGGTGAAGTGATGAAGCACAAGTGTGGTATCAAGGCAAGTGAGGTGAGCTTCAAGGATGGTGACCAAATTTGGTTCTACAATCCTCAGTGAAAGAAGTGATAGTATCCGAAGCTGCAAAGCCCATGGGACAGGCCTTACACTGTGTTGGACTGCCTATCAGATGTAATGTACCACATTCGGGGAAGCAGGATGTCTCGCCCAAAAGTGGTACATGTGAATTGTCTGTGGCAGTACCATGGGCCAGGACAGTACAGCTGGGATGTCTCCAAGGAGTCCTGCTCACACTCAGCCAAGGATGTTGAGGAGGACCAAGGAGTTGAAGTGCAAGAGGATGGTGACACTTTTCCAAGAGTAAAAGTGCATCAGGAAGAGGATCAAGCCATTCCAGAAGGAGTGGACTGTATGGAGGAGCAAGGACGTCGTCCTAAGTGGCATAGGAGAAGACCTGATAATTTGAAGGATTATTTTGTGTATAATTAGATATTTCATTTGGATTAATGATTATGTTTGTAAATATTGTGTAGTCTTGTTGGGACGACAAAGGACTAGGGATGGGGTAGTGTTAAGAAGCGAGATTTGCTAGTCAGGTAGTGCTGGAGATTTCTCGATGTTGCTCGTAGTTCTGCTACGCGTCAGAGTTGCCAGTTAGCCTGCTATTTGTGAGTGAAGGTATTTTTAAGGTATACATTAATTGTTATGCTCCATTTCTCTAAAATATTTTAGTTATGTGATTGTTTGTTAAATTATGTAATTTTATCTTAGCCTGTATGCTAAAGCATTTAGAGTGTTATGCAATGGAAGTAAACTCTGGCATGTTATGGATGTCTCCGAGTTGGCAACGGTTGTATCCGTTGCTCCTTCGACAATGCACGAGAACTGTGAAGAAGTAGTAGATGATTCTAGTATATAGGGAGCTTACATAAGAATGGGGAAGAGACTAGAACAGTTTCAGTCAGCTTTCAGTTCAGTTTTAGTGTAGTTCAGTGTTAGTGCAGTGCAGTTAGTGAAGTCTGTATATATTCGGTACTTGTGAAAATAGTGAAGTGTTGTTGGCAAGCATTAAGTGTCAATGCAGTTAGTGAAGTTTGTATATCTTCAGTACTTGTGAAAACAGTGAAATGAAGTTGGCAAGCATTCAGTGTAATTATTTGGAAAATAAAGACAGTGAAGCTAAGAAGCCAGTGTTTATTTTCGATGCCTGAGCTGATCCTGTATACTGTACACTGAAAGGCTGCCTCTAGGAAGAACAAGTCACTGGCAACGTCCTTCCTGTACTGTACGACAGCTATTGGAGCCTGTGACAGTGTGGGACGGGGACGTAACAATATATCTATCTGTATGTCTCTATATTCGGCGGCCTCCACTAAATGTCAAGTCACTTCCTATCTTCAGCAATGAGTCATAACTCAGGAACTGGTTAGGCGGCCTCCATTCGATGTCAAGTCACTTCCTATCTTCAGCAATGAGTCATAACTCAGGAACTGGTTAGGCGGCCTCCACTCGATATCAAGTCACTTCCTATCTTCAGCAATGAGTCATAACTCAGGAACTGGTTAGGCGGCCTCCACTCGATGTCAAGTCACTTCCTATCTTCAGCAATGAGTCATAACTCAGGAACTGGTTGCCTACTTTGACTGAAAAATGGTTTTATTCTTCAAGTAAGAGCATTTTAATGGTAACTTGCTCTAACAAAAATTGCATTACATTGTGCCATCATAATAACTTTTTTAAATATGAAACTACCTATAATATGTACTAATTTTGTTCGTATTACATTTTTCTAGTTATTGCAAACCATTTCAGCAACATTTACTCTTTTTTTTTTTTGGGGGGGAGGGGGCAGAAACGTGGATATTTCTTAGTGCAGCACATTTGCTTAGTTTCCACAGATGTTATTTTGTGAAATTTTCAGTGATTCGTTATAAATCACAGGATGGGTTCAGGAAGCTAAAAATTACATTACCAGGTGCATTAGATTATTCTCTTCACGTTGGTAAAGAAAAAATGATTTTCGAAACGTGAAAAAATGGTCTTTGCGCCAGCAAAAATATGGATATTTCTTAGTGCAATGCACTTGCTTAGTTTCAACAGGCATGTACGCAGATATTTTGCAAATTCAGGAAATGAGCCACAACTCGGAAACCAGCAGCCTGATTAGACTGGAAATTGTTTTATTCTTCAAGTTATAGCATTTTAGCAGTACCTTGCTCTGACAGAAATTGTGCTACAATGTGCCGTTTTTGCTGTGTTATGGTAACGGTTCAACAAACCAACATGCAGAAATCAGATCAGTATAGATCAATCCACAGCCTTTTGAAAAGTCTGTAATAGAATGAAAATAATCTCTTAGTGGCAAAGGCAAAATTAAAGAAAAAGTGTTTTCTTGGTGAAGGTGTTAACTTTATCAGAGGTTCCTATGTGACATACATATTTGTACTGACGGAAGTGAGGGTTCCCTTAGCCTACTGGTCTTTTGTCATGGCTTCAACACTTTATAAAGAAGCCCATCCAGACTCGATGCCGTACATAAGCCTTCAGTGGTGAAAACAGATGGGTCGACAGTTTTTGACTTCCTCATTTGTATACTAGAAAAAAAAGAAAAAGTACGGACAACTACCACAACCAACAGTACGGCAAAGCTAATAAACAATAACGAAAGTTTGCCATATACTTCTTTTGCTTTGTGTTTTTATCCTTACTCGTTAGGGTTAACCTGCCCCGTCCCATCGACGTATGAGTACATTGCAACGATTTGCATTTGCCAATCCCGGTGACGTACCGGTGCGTCATGCAATTGCAAGATCCCTAATTTGCACAATTTTCAATTTTCGCGTGTGATTTTTCATATGTATACACGGGACACCTTCCTCTATTCCTCTACAAGATGCCAAGCAGAGACAATGCCTTACACCGCATAACCTCCCCCCTCCCCTCCTCACGCCATTGTCTCGGCAATTCACCTGTTACCAGTGACCTGGCTAGTAAAGATATTCAGAGCCAGAGTGATTCCCCAATCGATGACAACGTGGAGGACAATGTTTACATAGCATTAGAAGAAGAAACAGCCAGAAATAATGATCAGGTAATGTGGCAAAAAAAGGTCAGGTATGGTGATTAGTTAGTGAGTGAAACAATGCTTATAATGCCTTTATTACTGCTTGAAAACCAATATGCTCTCATACTACATATAAATTCGTACCAAGTAAATAAATAAATACCGTTTATGAGTGGATAAAATAATTACCCTCCCATAGAACTCGTTTTCTTTGGTGCCAGCATGTTAGAAAACCCAGTCACCAAAAGCGAAGGTTTTAGCCAAAAAATTTTTTTTCGAAAATACCTCGGGACTGGGGGATGTCGGAGGTGCGGAAAACCTCGGGACGTGACGGGTTAATATTTGACATTATATATTCACTCTCTTCTTATTCCATGGCGGATCCACCCCTGGTTTTCTTCACATCCAGCCTTTTAGTTACTATCATCACTGTTATCATCAGAGATGTACAGTCAGGGAAAGTTCTGCGTTACCCTCTGTTCGGAGCATTGGTGGTGGACGAATAGTCACGGAGCAGCTGCCAGACCCCTGACGTGTGGTAACTGTGAATGGGAGGGAGCGTGGCCGGGGGTGGGAGGTTTTGGAGAGTTGCTCACGTCACAGTATCAGTAGCCAATGATAATGCATCCGACGTATTCTCAAAGTGCAAAAGCTCTATGTTGTTTTTGTGGTTTCAGACTCTTCTCTGAGTCTGTCTACAATAATGAATATATAATACAAATTTACTGTCAAAGGTATGCTTCTTTGCCTTCGTTTTGTAATGTTCGACAGGAAGGATAGTTACAGAGACTGAACTTATAATTAGGACTTCTCATGTCATTCTGTCTAAAGGAAAACAAAAAGTCTGTTAATCGATCATATATACATACATACATACATATATATATATATATATATATATATATATATATATATATATATATATATATATATATATATATATATATATTAGTAGTAGTAAAGACTACCTTAGACTGTAAATTCGAGATGGATAATTACCAGAATAACATTGGACATGTTTGTAGGTGAATGTTTATAGTGGGACGACAGAGGATAAATAATTAAACATCTGTAAGAATCCAGATACTATATATATATATATATATATATATATATATATATATATATATATATATATATATAGTATATATATATATATATATATATATAATATAGTGGATTTGTTTCCGAGTTAACACAAAATGTAAATATATGTTACATTGTTACCAATATCTCCTAGGGAAACGTCTCATGTTAAAGTCAAGAGGGAATGAAAGCATTCAAACCTTTGTCCGAACCCAGCAAAACTTCCATAAGTTTCCTGACAACACTAACTATACAGATATCTACGTTATTTTTTTTTTTTAATAAAATGCTAGCATCATATTGTCATCTATCCTTACTAAATCATCTCAAACACACCGTCCAAGGCATACATTGCAGACTTACACTTGATTCCCAACCTATTACCAAACCCTCCTCTGCCCCCAATCCCCACGCTTCCCCCTTCTTCACACTCGCAGTTGCCAGAGACATGAGGTCTGGCTGCTGCTTCACATTCACCCGTCTCACACCAGTGTTTCGATAGGTGGGTAATGCGGAACTTTCCCTGACTGTACATAAAACAGGTCTGTAATTTTCAGATTTTTTTTTTTTTTTTGGGGGGGGAGGGCTAAACCAGATGTATATATCTCCACACTACGAACTTAAAATTAAGTCAGAACGCTTGGTTTGCAGACCATCCGATATTTTTCAGTCTGATTCTACCAAAAAGTTGATGTTTAATGAGGCATGTATGTTTAGTGATGGAGATGGGTGTTTGAATAAAAGGCTTCACTTTCTGACAATCTGAACTTTCATCTCAAACTAAGATTCAGTTTAACCCGCCCCGTCCCGACCACTTTTTCACCACTGGTACCCCCCAATCCCGACCATTTTTGGACCCAAATTTTTTTTGCTAAAACTTTCGCTTTTGGTCAGAAACAATGGTCAGTCACGAAGAAAGTGTTCCCCGGGGTCCATAAGTTGCCTAAACAGGTATACCTTCGTCACACCTGGTACCGTGTTCTCTGTAGGTGGTCTGAGGCTCTCACGTTTTCTATGGTATTATAAGTCTGGGAAACCAATGAAAGTAAGTAGATATGTATTTATTACAACACAAAAACATGTGATACAAGAGTAAATTGGATTTTATACAAAAATAGAGGTGAAATAAGCATTGTACCATCGGGCGAACTGAGCGAAATCGGCCAAACTGTTCACGATGAATCGCTAACATTGCTGAATCATGATACATATCATTTTTTCTACTTACATAATACATCTCCAATAACATTATACCATTTTACATTTTACTGAACTGTTTTTACGTATTCACAGGCCTTTCGATAACATTTAGCGTAATGTTAGCGCTTATTTACGTAGTGAGTGAACCCGCTGTGACTGTTGTTTCAACTCGTATTGTGTTTTTTCAACTTACATAATACTTTCCTAATAACATTATACACTCTTCCACTTTAGAGAACTGTTTTGAGATAGTTTTAGGCCTTACGTAAATATTTAGCATAATAATAGCGCATAATAACACAGAAGGTGAAGTCGCTATGAGTATTATATCAACTTACAACCTATTTTTGTACTTATATAATACTTCTCCACTAACATTACACATGTTTCCACTTGATATAATTGCTATCACATAATAGGAGACCTTACTATTCTACTGAGCGTCATATTATCGCATATTTACACAGTGAGTGTTAGCGCGATATCATTTGTTTCATCTTACACTAGTATTCAACTTATAAATTACTTTCCTACTAACATTACACCCTTTTCCACTTTATATCATTCCTATCACATACTTACAGACCAGAATGTTCTACTGAGCATAATATTTTCGCAGATTTACACAGTGGGTGTACTCATGACATCATTTGTTACAACTTACACTATTTTTCAACTTATACGTTACTTTCCTGCTAACATTACACCCGTTTCCACTTTATATTCTTGCTATCACGTATTTACGGACCAGAGTGTTATACTGAGGGTCATATTTTCGCAGATTTACACAGTGGGTGTAGTTTTGATATCACTTCTTTCAACTTACACTATTTCTCAACTTATACATTACTTTCCTGCAAACATTACACCCGTTTCAACTTTATATAAGACTTAGAAAATACTGACTGGCCTTACCATTATACTGAGCGTCATATCGCCATCCCACACAGTTTCAGTAGTGTAGGAAGTTATGGTACTCTCTGAAACATTGCTGAAGGCACAACGCAACATTGGTGGTGGTGGGGGAGGTTTGGGAGGTGGAGAGCGGCGCCTTTCATCACTCGCACTTCTCTTCCCTCTCCCATTTCCTTTACCCTTTCCCTTCCCTTTCCTTCCTTTCCCCACATCCTGGGGCTGTGGGGAGGAAGTTTGGGAATATTGTGTGGCGAAAGAGGTGCTGGGGAGTGGCTCCACCTCCTCTCCCCTAGGCCTACATGCACCACGTGCTCATGCTGCCTCCCTCACACCACTTTCCCTTTCACCCCGCACTCCCACCACACCACTTTCGCCTTCCCCAGACAAAACACTAGGACCATACCTTACTTGCCTTCTCGCCTCACCTTCTGATCCTCGGGGTGAGATTTTTTCCTTCCCCAACCACGAGGCAACATCACGTCCTAAGCTGCCGTCCTCATCCTCGTCCTCGTCCTCATCAGAATCTCTCTCTAGGGGATGGAGAGAGGTCCGTGCAGGTGGTTTGGGTGCAGGCTGGCCTTCCCTTGCCTTACGATACGTGACATACTGCTTTTTCCGGGGCGAAGGGACCTCCTCATCACTGCTTGTTATTTCTTCTTCTGGCTGGACGTAATCTCGATCCACCACATCATCATCAAGTGGAGAAACACTATCTCCAGTGAAGGCCTCCAGGGCAGATGCTATTTTGTCATCTGAGAGACCTTTCCGCGCCATGTCTGACCTGGGTCACTGCTAACAGGTGAGTGACCGAGACAAGAGCGAGCGCGGGTCACGCGGGGTCTGGGACGCTGCCCACCTGGCGGCAGGTAGGGGAGGCTTGGGTAGGTGGGCGAATCGAAAATCTCGCGCGAATTTTGAAAATTGTGGAAATTATGAACCTTGCAATTGCAGGACGTTGAAGTACGTCAACGGGATTGGCAGTGACAAAACGTGAGGACGTGGAAGTACGTCGACGGGACACCGCGGGTTAATAATTTGGCCATATTACTTTTTTGTTGCACTATGCTGCACCCTTACCAAGATTGTTCCTTCACACCTGCAGTAGGATTCAGGTTGAAATATACCACCCTGCCTTTATTTATTTATTTATTTATTTGGAAATGATAAAAAAAAAATCAAAATCCATGTACTAATATGATTCACTTCATAAGTTTGGATCAAGTTTAGAAATATTCGATCAAACACGTGTGGACTTGTTTGAATCTGAACAAAATTACTCCAAGTTTTTCTTTCTTTTTATTTTCAAGCTTACTCTTATAAACTCTCAATCATAGTTGAGGTTTGACAAATTTAAACATAGGAGGGGCTGTAGTCCCCCTAGCCCTCCCAGAAGTTATGGCCTTGGTAAATTCCCTGTAAAACTTCTGCTTTATTGCAGTTGTAACGATAATGCCTTTAACCCTTTGTGGGCCAGGGATTACCAAGTTACAAGGAAGGCCGATGGGGTCCCGGCAGACCCCACACCTTAATGTTGCATTTCTGCCATATTCATAAAGTTATATCTACTAAACTATGTACATATGTTGCCCAGGACACGGCAAGTGGAACCAACCCACCAAGTGTCCCTTTTTGTTTTGTTTTTTTATTATTTAAATTTTTTTTCATTTTATGACAATTTTATGAAAGTTTGAGTGTGGAAGTACTGATTCTACACTTATCTGAATGTCTGATTGTTAGTATTCTTGGAACAGGTTCTCAAAATAATAACAAGTTCATGTGTAAAGTAAATTAGCATGAACAGAAAATAAAACTATCCCTATAATGTTCAAATTTGGTACAACAATTTCTTGTTTTATCCTCTTGATGAGCATCTTTTGTATTACTATCACCACTTGCATTTTCAGAATTATCATCAGCACCCACAGGAGACTCAATGCTACTCACACTAATTTCACTTTCCGATTGATCAAGCACTTCATAATCATCAGCGTCGGATACAGATAAATCACCATCTGAATAATTTCCTTCTTCTTGGTCACCTTCTGCCACCGCCATTGAGACATAAAACTTTGCTACTGGTATTGATATTGTCCTAATGTTTATAATCTGAAATATCTGAAAAAAATATATAAAACAAAATAGTCACACGAAAGGCCAGGTGGGGTCCTGGCAGACCCCACGGACATTTATTGCAATGTCACTCAATCGTGCGAGATTTTTTGCTCAAATTATATGAGGATATAAAATAACCATCTACAGTAAGAGTCATGAGAGGACAGACTGTGAAAGTAAGAAATGGCTTAATGACAACATTTTAAAAACATGATGGGGTCAGCAGGGACCCCATTTGCCCATGAAGGGTTAAAGTCACCTGTTGATGAATGGCTGTGAAATCCAGCTGTGCCAAATTTCATTAACTCACATATGGTTTCAGCAACTCAGGTCACAATTATAATTTTGTGTGAAGCCTGTAAACAAAAAAAAAAAAGAAAAAAAAAGAAAAAGAAAAAACATACTCTGCAACCAGTGCTATCCTATCTTCCTTTAGTGTACATTTTCCTATGCATACTGTAAATACTTTGATCTGTGTTGTGTTACTCCGTTTCTTGCCAAAGTCAACAGTGAAACAGATCTCACCTGCAACATCTTGCACTCAGCTGAACTGGCAAGGAAAGCACATAAAAAGTAATGCCTGCAAGGAGAGAGGGTACAGAGGAAAGAAAAGCCGATGAAGATATGAATGTCACTGATAATAAGTGTTGGGTTGTAATTCACTATTGTGACACAGTATTATATCAATAGAATAATATTATATATACAGACAAGAGTAACTGACAGTGAAAGCGCCTAAACATACACCGAGAATACAATGAATAAACGTTTCTTGACATCCTTACAAGTGACAAAGGAAATGGCCTTGAGACTTTTTCCATAAGCTGTGGTCCATTCAATTGTTCCTTTTGTATTTTGACTGTATTACTAAATTCCCAGTGTTAATTCAGATTCTTTCCTAAATCACAGAATCTCATTATAATAACCTATCTATGTATCTATTGCCAGATGCCTTAATTCCGTAAGGGGTGGCCACCTAACAAATCGCCTCCAAGTCGCCCTGTCCCCCGCCATTTCACTGCCCTGCTCCCAGCTCACACCCCCTTCTCTCATATACCTCTCCACTCCATCTCTCTATCTCATCCTTGGCCTCCCCTCCCCCCCTTCACCCTACTTACACACACTCTTCATCCTCTCCACACGGCCAAACCACCCCAGTGTCTCTTCCAGCGCTTCCTATCACATCCACATCCACACCACAACGCTTCTTCACTTCTTTATTTATCAGTCTGTCTCTCCATGTGACTCCACATGCTCCTCCCAGATAATTCATTTTCACTGCTCTCACTCTTGGGCCATATGTTAGAGTCGGTATCACAATACTGTCATGTAGTAAATTTTTCACTTCCATACTCACTTCTCTGTTCCGTATCACTACTTTCAAGGAACCAGCAACCTTTCTTCCATGCTGTACCCTTTCAAGCACTTCCTCCTCTAAACTTCCATCCTTACTCATCACACTACCCGAGTACTTAAACGCACTCGCATTTTCCATCTCCTCCTCATCCAGCCTCACTGTACATTCACTGACTTCACTTCTCTGGATGACCATAACTTTACTCTTCTCTACATTCACCTTTAGATTCCGTTTCTTACACACTCCCCCAAACTCATCCACCAAGCCTTGCACCTCCCCTTCGTCTTTACTTAACAACACAATATCATCTGCAAACAACAGCACAGGGAGTTTCCAAACATTGCCTTCTCTCATTAGGGCTGCTCCAACGTCCACTGCCTTACCTTGTATCTCTTTTATAACCCCATCCATATGCAGATTGAACAATCATGGAGATATGAAACATCCCTGTTTCAGTCCAGTAATCAGTATGTATTAACTAATGACAGACTCTTTCTCTGTGCTTTGACCATTTTTTTTTTTTTAGGATTGAATATCTTCCACCATTGTTATAACAAAGTCAAACTATGTTTACCTATAACAGTAGTGTCTTAATATCTCATTCCTCACTAAGAGTCATACTGAGTGTCTGTATCATTAAATCGTCCTTTTATATCTAACATATCCACTGCTTGTGCCAGTCATTGACTGGTATCTCATTAGTTATATCATCATGCTCCTTTGCGATTCCTAATTCCATTCCGTTCTTCAGCAAGCATTCTTAATTACCATCGTTCCTACTTCAAGCTCTGTTTCTAATATAACTGTGGTGAAACTGGTATTCATATGCGGATGGTAAGTTGTGTATTTTTAATAGGAAGAATGCTAGCAAAGGTGGAAGTTCTCTCTCTCTCTCTCTCTCTCTCTCTCTCTCTCTCTCTCTCTCTCTCAATACCGACTCCTTTCACCTGACCTCTCCCACCATACCCCCTTTCCGCCGTTCATCTTCCTTCAACTTACCGTTACGTTTATCATGAGTTCATCCCTCCCCATCCTCCTTCCCCTGCTCTCTCTTCCTTCCTTCCTTCTTCTCACCCCTTTTTCTCCTCTTTCCTCACTCCACCGCTCCACTCTTCCATCACCCCTCATTCTCCTGCACTATTCGCTAACGTCTCTCTTATCCCAGTTGATTTCATCTCTCTCTCTCTCTCTCTCTCTCTCCTATATATATAAATCTCTCTCTCTCTTTTGAGCTTATATATATATATATATATATATATATATATATATATATATATATATATAAACTAGGCTTCTTTCCTCTAGGGGGATAGCCGACACAGGACGATACACTCACCAAATTAGGCTACTCATCCACACACACACATTTACTCGTATCTTAGCCTGTTAGGGGAGAAGGGACCGCTCCTCACCGCACCACACCGTACGGGGGTTAACTGGGCAGTGTAACCCAGCGACATCTGCAGCAGGGCCCGACAGCAGAGGTGGTTTACCTCCGTCACATCATAATCCTTCCCTGCACCTGATCCGATCAGCTGATCATATCAGATGCGGGAGAATATCCTGTCGGGCCGCATCACCATTTATGCATTCACAATTTCTCTCAGTCAACCGTATCACACGCAGCCACTCTTCCTTGCTCTACAGACATCCTTCTCGCATCTGAAACTCTGTTCACACTGCCCATCCATCCTATTCATGGTCTTCTTTTGAACTTTACACTCTCGTATCAGATCCAATTGTATCTTTTTCACCAATCGCTCTTCATCCATTCTCTCTATATGCCCAAACCACTACAACACTCTCTGCTCAACATGATCAGCCATCTCTAGCATAACTACAGTTCTCCTTCGCACTTCATTATTTATCACTCGATCAAAAAACGTCACTCCACACATTCTCCTCAGACACCTTATCTCCATTACATTCAATATCTTTCTCTCTGCTGCTCTCATATTCCATGTTTCAACATCATATAATGCAGTTGGTACCAGTACATCCTCATACAGCCTTCTCTTTACATCCATTCTAAGCGAATGGCATCTAAATACTTTTTCATTCCTCCCAGCACCTCCTACTTCATTCATTCTAAGCTTCACCTCTACATCTATTCTTCCATTCACAGCAACATGTGACCCTAAGTACTTAAAACTCTCTCCCTACTCAAGCTACTCAGCATTCAAAACTACATTCATCTTCCTATCATCTACCAACCTCGCACACTTGATCTTATTCTCAGTCACTCTCAATTTTCTCATTTCACACACCCTTCCAAACTCCTCTACCAGCTGTCTCAATCTCTCCTCCGAATCATCCACCAGTGCAGTATCATCTGCAAACAGCAGCCGACTCAGATTCCACTCTCTACCATCAGCTTTCACCAGATTCAGACATATACCTAACACTCTCGCATTCACCTCCCTTACAACACCATCCACGTAAATATTAAACGACAAAGGTGACATCATGCATCCTTGCTGCAGTCCTACTCTCAAGGGAAACCAATCACTCTTGGTATTTCCCACTCTTTCACACGAACTACTATTTACATAAAAACTTTTCATTCTTTTTAACAACCTAATATATATATATATATATATATATATATATATATATATATATATATATATATATATATAGATATATATATATATATATATATATATATTGTTACGGAACAGAGAGAGATAATGAACACTTCAAGTGAGAATACTAAAATCACTACTGTCCCGCAAAGTTCAAGGTTCAAAACAAAAGACTTAGGTAAAATTATAAGTTAAAGTTTAATGCTAAAACTAACAACTAAATATTCAGGGCTCATAAGGATAATGTAATGGCAAAACAGGTTACATATATGGTTAACTGCAATAGCTTCTATTAACACGATTTTAGCAAGGGCAAATTTATCTAAGTCAGCCCTGATAACATGAGAAAAACCGGATAATGCTCAGTTAAAGCAAGATATAATATTACAGATACAAAATATTACTAATACTGGCTGACAGTGTGGAACCAACATGAATCATAAAAACTCCACCAGGCTCACGAATCAACGCCCTAGGCTATACAAGAAAAATGGTAATAACACTTATACTCAAATTATACATCAGCTAGATGGCTGGAGACTTCCTGAGCACTCACAAAAATAATATTATACTGTACAGGGGAGGACAGAGATGTGAACAGAATGAGGAGTAGATTTAAGTGGCAACTAATGAAAAGACTGAGCTCATTATACAGGGGCCAGCAGAGCTTGATTAAACTTGTAAGAAGGACGCGCAAATGAAGGCATAGAGGACGAAGAATTAACAATCCTTCTCTGAACAACAGAAAGAACGACTTACTCTACTATAAGGAGGAGAAGGGGGGAGTGAGGTAGAACACGCAAGCCTGGTCACTATGGAAGCCACGTGGCGAATCGTGAACAAACATGCAGCATACTGTACATTAGGATCATACAAAGGATGATGCAGTTATGAACAAAACTGTATCATAAGTTAGAATTATACAAGGGATGATGAAATCTTAGGCTACGTAACACCTCCCCACAAAGAAAAAGAAATTTACAAAGGAAATTTCTTATTACTCTAAAACAATCTGTCTAAAGTCTAGATAAGCAATCTGCAATAACATTTTCTTTCCCCTTGACATGTTGTATGTCTAATGAATACTCCTGAAGAAGTAGACTCCATCTTGTCAATCTCTGATTTTTATCTTTAAACTTACTAAGGAATTTCAGTGGGTTATGATCGGTATAAATGACTATGGGGTCAAAACCAGAACACAAATAAAATAAAAAATGCTGTAAACCCAAAATGAAGGCCAAAAGCTCTTTCTCAATAGTTGAGTAGTTCTTCTGAGGTGGAGTGAACTTCTTACTGTAATAAGATACAGGGTGTTCAATACCCTGATCATCCTCTTGCAGCAAAACAGCCCCAGCTCCTGTATCACTTGCGTCAACAGCCATCTTAAAAGGCTTAGCAAAATTTGGAGTAGCGAGCACTGGCTGACTTAATAGGATAGCTTTAAGTTTACTGAAAGAGGATTCACAGTTATCGGTCCAGACAAATTTAACTCCCTTTTTCAGGAGGTCTGTAAGTGGTGATACAAGAATTGAAAAGTTAAGAACAAATCTCCAGTAATAACCTACCATTCCCAAAAATCTTTGTAGCTCTTTCCTACTTTTAGGTCTGGGAAGATCACTTATAACCTGAACCTTAGCTCCTGGTGGTGCAACGTGTCCATCACCAATTACGTACCCAAGGTACTGAACTTTAGCTTGACCAAACTCACACTTTGATAAATTAGCTACAAGATTAGCCTGAACCAAACGCTCAAGAAATTTACTGACATGGCATAGGTGATCTTTCCAGTTGTCACTGAAGACTAATACATCATCAATATAAACAACACACCCTGCCAAACCCTCTGTTACAACATTCATGAGCTTCTCAAAAGTGGCTGGTGCATTCTTCATACCATATGGCATTACAGAACATGCAAAAGTCTTTCCTAGTGTTATAAAACATGAGATCTCCCTAGCACGTTCAGTCATAGGTACTTGCCAGTATCCCTTTAACAAATCAAACTTACTTATGTACCTAGCCTTTCCGATCTTGTCTATGCAATCTTCCACGCGAGGGAGAGGGTAAGTGTCTGTTTTGGTTATCTGATTAACACGTCTGTAGTCGATGCAAAGCCGCTGTGACCCACCTGGCTTAGGGACTAGAGTGACAGGAGAACTCCACTCGCTCTGACAGGGCTCAATCATCTTGTGGTCCAACAGGTAGCCAAGCTCCTTCTGGATGAGAGGAACTTTCACTGGGTTCACACGGTAAGGAGGCAGTTTAATTGGCTTTGCGTCTCCAACATCAACATCATGCATCAACACAGTGGTTCTTCCTGGAGTGGCACGGAACACTTGCGGGTACTCCTGCAGTAATGCCGAAAACTCCTGCCTTTCCTTGGGAGGTAGATGAGAAAGCTTAGTCTGGAGATCATTCATGATATCAGGATTCTTCCCCAAACTATCACTCAGGCTCATACTGCATGGGAGAGCTTCACTTGCAGACTCGAGTGGAACAGCTACAGTGCAGACTGGGTTATTTTCGTCCCGCCTTTGATATAACTTTAGCATGTTGATGTGACAAAGTTGCTTGTTCTTTCTACAATCTAGTGTGGCGATGACATAGTTGACATCACTGAGTTTCTTCTCCACGAAATAAGGACCACTAAACTTGGCTTGAAGAGGTTGCCCATGCACTGGTAGCAGAATCAAAACCTGATCTCCTGGCTGAAAGTGGCGTAACCTGGACTTCTTATCATACCAAGTCTTCATCTTCTCCTGAGCAGCTCCTAAATTCTCTCTTGCCAGCTGTAAAGCAGTGGACAGCCGTTCTTTGAACTTCATCACATACTCCAGCAGGTTGACGTCATCTTCCTCCGACAGCCAGCATTCCTTGAGTAGCTTAAGGGGTCCTCTTACTTAATGGCCAAACAGTAGTTCAAAGGGTGAGAAGCCCAGTGATTCATTTGGAGATTCTCTTGTGGCAAATACAACGAATGGAAGACCTTTATCCCAATCTTTCTGATGTTCCAAACAGTATTTCCTGAGCATCGATTTGAGTGTTTGATGATATCTCTCCAATGCTCCTTGGGTCTGGGGATGGTAAGCTGAAGACGTGATCTGGGTGATGCCCAACTGTTTCAGAGACTGCTTGAAAACATTTGACATGAAATTACTTCCCGGTCTGACTGTACCTCCTTGGGCAGACCAAACTTTATGAAGAACCCTAGCATTTCCTTAATCCACGTTCTTTGCTGAGATATTTCTAAGTGGAATGGCTTCAGGATAACGAGTAGCCATATCAATCAGGGTCAACACATAAGAAAATCCTGAAGAAATCTTAGGAAGAGGGCCCACAATATCCACCAACACACGGGTGAATGGCACCTCAAAAGGAGGAATGGGAACTAGAGGTGCAACCTTTTCGGTCTGATTACACTTCCCCACAACTTGACAGGTGTGACAAGACTTACAATACCAGGAAATATCTCTGAAGATACCTGGCCAGTAGAAGTGTTTCAAAATGCGTGCCACAGACTTTCTCACTCCAAGGTGTCCTGCCAAACTGGAATCATGAGCCACTCTAATGATATCCTGCCTACAAACACGAGGGATGACAACTTGATGTACAACCTCCCATTCACAGTCGGCTGCTGCTGTTGGGGGTCTCCACTTTCTCATAGGTACTGCTGACTTTATATAATAACAAGTAGAAGCACCAGCTGACTCTTCCTCACTGCAAGCAGAGTTAGCTAGACCTTTCAACTCAGGGTCAGCTACCTGCAACTCAACCAACTCTAGACGAGACAAATTATCAACACTACGGGGTACTGCCTCATCTGGCGAGTGGTCCAAATTAGCAAGAAAAGTGTCAGCTAGGATAACATCATTATCCTCTAAGTCATCAGTAACTTTAGACTTAGCCCTAGTGACAGCACATGCAGAGAACACATCAGGGACATCACAGTCCTGGGTTGCAGTCACTGGTTCACTAGACAGCTGAGGAGCTGGACACACTTGACTTCCACCAATATCATTCCCAAGTAAGAAAGTTACACCTGACATTGGGAGTGTCTCAACCAACCCAACCATAACGGAACCATTAACAAAACCAGACTCTAAATTCACTCAGCACAGTGGGACAGAGAAATAATTATTCCCTACACCTTGTAAGATTACAGTTTCATCAGAGGAATTAACATTAGAGCCTAGAACACTGGTCAGCATCAGGGATTGGCAAGTACCTGTATCACGATATATTTTAACTGATTTCCTGTCATTACTGTCCAGAGGACTGACAAAACCATCAGACAGGAAATTAGCACATGAACTCTTGAGAGCATAACCCACGTTACTGCTCAAAAGAGGAGCTTCATCATGAGAATTTAATTTACCCCTCAAAGCAAGTTCAGTTATCTCGGTTAAAGAATTCTGGGAATTCTCAAGGGTGGACACTAGACCAATTGACTGAATATTAAAAGACTCCTTTTTGTTCACATCACGCTGTCTCCTGAAACATTTCTCCGTAGTATGACCAAGCTTACTACAATAAGTACATTTACTTTTCTGAAATCTAAAGGTGGAGCTGGTATTTACTTCCTGAGAAACATCATCTTTATTCTCTTTCCTGTTACCTGTACTCTGAGTAGTACTTACTCTCAGCTTTCCTTTTTTCTTTAGAATATCTCTTGTGAGTGAGAACATATTCATCAGCTAAAACTGCAGCATCAGACAAATTATCTATTCTTTTCTCATCGAGATATAGGCTTACATCTTTATTAATACACCTTTTGAAGTCCTCCAGCAAAATCATCTGCTTAAATTTATCAAAATCAGAATTTACATTCTTAGAATTTAACCACTGCTCTAACAGATCTTCTTTGATTTTTGCATACTCAACATGGGATTGCTTATCTTGCTTATAAGTTGTCCTAAATTTTACTCTATAGGCTTCAGGAACAAGCTCATAGGCCTTAAGAATCAAGCTCTTAACTACATCATAATTATCAGATTGATCCTGAGGCAAAGATGCATAAGTTACTTGAGCTTTACCGGTGAGAACACTCTGAAGGAGTACTGGCCAATACTTTTGGGGCCAATTAAAACCTGTAGCTACCCTCTCAAACAACTGAAAATACTTTGTTAAATCAGATTCATTAAAAGGAGGGACAAGTTTAACATTTTTAGCCACATCAAAATCATCAGAGCTAGATGATCCAGTTCCACCTTGTTTCATGCGATACTCATGGTCTACCTGAATCCTAGCAAGTTCAATTTGTGCCTCCTGAATACGAGCCTGAGACTCAGCCTCCATAGCACGTGCCTGAAACTCAGCCTCCTTAGCACGAGCCTCCTGCAGGGCTAGCTGAAACTTAGCTATTTCAATCCGCGTTTGCTCATCTGGAGGAGTTACATTAAACAAGCTTTTATTAATCATGCCAACAATTTGATCTTTAGAATGATGAGAGTGAACGGCAATTCCCAATTGTTGAGCAACAAGCTTAAGTTCATTCTTTGTTCTGTTTTCTACATCACGCACTGTTTGCACATTTGACAAAAAATCTTTGGCTTCATCAAGAGTAGTCATAGTAGACATCATGAATAAATCACAGTCATAAAATATCAAGCAATATCCATATGATAATATCCTGAAAATCCTGATAAGAGGTCGCCAAATTAACGTTACGGAACAGAGAGAGATAATGAACACTTCAAGTGAGAATACTAAAACCACTACTGTCCCGCAAAGTTCCAGGTTCAAAACAAATGACTTAGGTAAAATTACAAGTTAAAGTTTAATGCTCAAACTAACAACTAAACATTCAGGACTCATAAGGATAATATAATGGCAAAACAGGTTACATATATGGTTAACTGCAATAGCCTCTATTAACAGGAATTTAGCAAGAGCAAATTTATCTAAGTCAGCCCTGATAAAATGGGAAAAACCGGATAATGCTCAGTTAAAGCAAGATATAATATTATTACAGATACAAAATATTACTAATACTGGCTGACAGTGTGGGACCAACATGAATCATAAAAACTCCACCAGGCTCACGAATCAACGCCCTAGGCTATACAGTATCAGAAAAATGGTAATAACACTTATACTCAAATTATACAACAGCTAGATGGCTGGAGACTTCCTGAGTACTGACAAAAATAATAATATACTGTACAGGGGAGGACAGAGATGTGAACAGAATGAGGAGTAGATCTAAGTGGCAACTAATGCAGAGACTGAGCTCATTATATAGGGGCCAGCAGAGCTTGATTAAACTTGTAAGAAGGACGCGCAAATGAAGGCATAGAGGACGAAGAGTTAACAATCCTGCTCTGAACAAAAGAAAGAACGACTTACTCTACTATAAGGGGGAGAAGGGGGGAGTGAGGTAGAACACGCAAGCCTGGTCAATATGGAAACCACGTTGCGAATCGTGAACAAACATGCAGCATATTGTACATTAGGATCATACAAAGGATGATGCAATTATGAACAAAACTGTATCATAAGTTAGAATTATGCAAGGGATGATGAAATCTTAGGATATATATATATATATATATATATATATATATATATATATATATATATATATATATATATATATATATATATATATATATATGCTGCTATCCACAAGGTAGAGGAAACACGAAGTATCCCTAGCACTAATGTGTATTCCCATCTTCAGAGAATACATGTGAATGTACGAAAGCACTTGGGATATTTCGTGTTTCTTTTTCCTTTTGGATATCAGCATGCATATGTAACACGAGTTATTAAGTATTTTATTTACATACATACATATATATATATATATATATATATATATATATATATATATATATATATATATATATATATATATATATATATATATATATATATATATATATATGTGTGTGTGTGTGTGTGTGTGTGTGTGTGTGTGTGTACCTGGATTTTTATTGATTATGGATGAGATTTGTTTTTGCAGGAATGCCTGTTAAAGTAGAAAGTACGGACATTTCTCGTGCCTCTTGCTCTTCTATTCGAAACACATCTGAGAAAGACAAATGTTTACTTTGAGTTACTTCGTGAATCTTTGCTTTGAACTTCAGTAGGGAGGTGGCCCGGAGATCTTAACGATGCCACCAGACTTATAACAACGTCTCCCACTGATTCCTACAATTTTTTATGAGCCACTTCTTAAGAGTTTAGAGACTGAACCGACTCTGTGTTTTATTTAGCTCTTCAGTTCGTTACAGGGATGTACATTTATATTTCATTGTTGCTACCCATAAACAACTAAATTCTACTCAGGACTAAACTCTTAGTTAAGGGTTAATGAAGGGTAAATCTAAATTCTCCAGTTCGAAGTCTCTAGAAAGCTAGGTAAAATCATATGGTGGTGGCAACAACAGAACATAAAAGCGTCACCTTAGTGAAGTAGCTAACCCTTTATATCTGGTGACTTTATAAAGAGGTCGTGTTCCAAGTATGGAATACGGGACAGTTCTCTTGTGTTGGGAACTCTTGTCAACAGGGAAGGATTAGAGACATAACGTCTGAACATGTTTCATTTCACGGTTTCCCTTCAGTGCCTTTGTCTAACTGTTTAGACTAAAGTTACATTGTTTCTCAATCATTAAGAAACAAACTTTTTGAAGAACAACTCTTTTTGCAGGACTATGCAGAGAATGTGTTATTCTATACGAATATGAACCAATATTGTTCTCTAATGATTGCAAGGTAGAAAATGATTTCATTAAAAATAATGAAAGTTATACTGTGGTAACTTCAACACTGAGTGTCTGTCCTAATCTGATAAAAGAGTACTAATGTAAAAAGAAAATATATATCGTATAAGATTCGACAACACACACACACACACACACACACACACACACACACACACACACACACACACACACCATCAACAGCAACAGCAACAGCAATTCTCATCACCTGATTTCAAGACAGCCGTAGCCGCAGTAGGCAACCACAGACAAAAAAAAAAAAAAAAAAGGAACCATTATTACCGAACACTGGTGACAGTAACTGGCATCGATAATCACAATAATACCCAAACATCAAAAATCAAAATTTAACATAAGCGACAATAACATTCATCACCTTTAGGAAGACCACCATATCCACGAAAACAGACACATTATTTACAATGCAGATTTGAGATGTGATACAGTAAGAGAAAGACGGAAAAGAGAATAACAATAAAAGAATAATAAAAGGATCCACACTCTCTCGTTGCCACCATCAGCACCATCACATCCACACCACCACCAACCACCAGAACCTATCACAACCACCACATCCACCACAAGCATCATATCCACCACAAGCATCACATCCACTACAACCATCACATCCACCACAACCTCCAGAACCTCTACAACCATTACATCCACCACAGCCATTAAGTTTATCACAACTATCACATCCATAAACACAACGTCCACAGCAGTCACATTAACACTAAGCAGTCACAGTTAAGCCTTAACGGTTGGCGCCAACCACAAGTATACCATTACATTTATAATCGCACGTCCACAGTCTCACATACAGTTACAGTTATAGGTCTACCGTTACACGTCTATAGTCATGTACTCAGTCACACGTCTATAATTATACATACTTACTAGGCTACACTCAAACATCTACAGTTATAATTATGTCTACAGCCACACATAAATACACATCTATAGACACTCGTTAGCTGCCAGTCCAGTCATACGTGTACAGTCACAAACACATACTCTTCAATAGTCACTCGTCTCCTGTGACATATATTCGTATGTCTATATCCACAGACAATCCCAAGTCTACAGTCACACGTCCACAGCCACATGTTTACAGCCACGCGTCCGTAATCATGTTGCTACAGTTACTCAACTTGAGTCAGACATTACAGTCACACAGTCACGGTGAATTAACAGTCACACATTTACGGTCATAATAATTTTCCATTCACACTCGCACAGACACATACAGTATCTGAAGCCATGTTCATAGTGTCACGTCTACAGTCACTGTCATAGTAAACATGCATTTACCACAAGCAAAACGTGAATCCTTCATTATAATGACGTCCCTCCAAGGTTTGAACAAAAAGTCGTCTGGCGGTATCAAGAATATAGTAAAAAAAAAAAAAAAAAAAAAAGATCCCCTAACAAAAAGAACAAAAGAATTTACTACATTAAAAAATTTTATCTGGACAGGTAGGCTACAGGAAAAACCATGGACAGCGGTCACAATCAATGCCAAAGTTGCTGTCAGTCACAACGCCCACTTTCAAAACCAAAAATAACATACAAAAACTTTTTTTTTTTTTTTTTCACACCGTTGATTTGTTTCTCTTCCGTCCCTCCCACACTTCCCCCTCGGCCACCTGTCACCAAGGCTCTTCTGCCTAATATCATCATCATCATCATCATCATCATCATCATCACAGTTATCTTTATCATCAGCATCAGCATTAGCATCGTCATCATCATCATCATCATCATCATCATCATCATCATCACAGTTATCTTTATCATCAGCATCAGCATTAGCATCGTCATCATCATCATCATCATCATCATCATCATCATCACAGTTATCTTTATCATCAGCATCAGCATTAGCATCGTCATCATCATCATCACAGTCCTCATCACAATCACCTTCTGCATCTTGGTTACCATCTTTCTCCTCCTCTTCCGCTTCCTCCTCCTCCTCCTCATATTATCATCATCATCATCATCATCATCATCATCATAGTCGTCGTCGTCCTACTTGTCATCATCTGAACCCCATTTATTTGACAGAAATACATAAACACAACACACAGAACAGGTACAACCACGGTTGTAACAACCATCCAAGATATCCAGCACCATAACAATATTTTTTTAGGAAAAACAAATGAATAAGAAAAAAGTATTCCGTACACCAGATTACTTGCGTCCTCCATTCACAAAATATCTGTAACAGTTGGATTTAAACAGTTGTAGGTTGTAGTCTGGGGGGAAACAACTCCGGGAAGCGAGTTCCAGAGAGATGCAGTTCGGGGAATAAAAGAAATCTGATAGGCAGAAGTTCTGCAATATGGCTGCGTGACTTCCAGTCATGAGCGCTACCAGATGCCCGTGTAGCACGAGGAAAGGCATGGAGAGGTGGCACAATGGACGCAACTTCGTCTGAGCATTTGCCATAAAAATATAAGTAAAAAAATGCAGGGGAGACAACATTCCTTCTTACTTGTAGGGGAGGTAGTTTGTTAGTAATAACAGGTTTATTAATAATTCCAACTGCTTTGTCCTGAATATACAATACAAAATAACCACAATGCGACAGAGAGACTGAGACATCAACAGCACACAACAAGCACAAAAAACAGCAGCCTCGCTCCACAGTAGATCTCCGAGGGAGGGGGCAACCCTCGGGGGATCCCACCCTGGTCTGGATGTAGATGTACCATTGTGCAAAATTTTGTGTTCCTAGGTAAAAAAAAAAAAAAAAAAAATGTCCGTGCACATCGGTTTTGGTCTCAACATCGAGGGGCAACACTGGCCCTGGAGGGACGGGGGGGGGGGAGGACTTTGGACTTCGCACCTCGCATTAAAGTTGGTCCAGGTGGAGATATACTACAATGCTAAACTATGTGCTCCTATGTTGAAAACTAATTTGACACTCTATGGGGCTCCCCACCCCCCATGTGAATATAGGGTGATTCAACCTACATTACATCTGGGCCGGGTGGAGGTCTGTCACTGAGCAAATTTTTGTTTTGCAAGGCGATTTCTGACTGTCCTCGTTGCTAGTACATGTGTTCACTTAAAACCACTTTTTGCTCCTCCGCCTCAACCCTAAATGAATACGGTGCCTCGCCGAGCCTGTGGAGTAGAAAAGGCACAGACATATCACCAACAAAACTGAGAATAACAGCCATCTACAGTAAACACAACCATTAACCACAGTAACAGCCACAACAACTTTGTTTACGTAACACACACGACCAAAAACGCCTACGCCACCACTACAGTAAGTACAACCGTGAGTATAATAGCGACATTTGCCACAGTTATAACGAGGTACAGTAACAACCATGTCATAATCAACTTGACTCAAAACACAAGACGTTAATATGCAACACCAGTAAGTGCTATGACCATAGACGTAAGTCAGCCGAAATAACAGCCGTAACAGACTACAAAGTTTTGCATAATTAGTCTTTACATTTGTAATTACAACCACATATAAATAAAATAAAAGCATTCGGGAACCGAATGCTAATCGCCCGCGAAAATACAGTATATTGCTGGATAAGGAAAGTTACCAGCAAACGAATATAAAACAATTCGCAAAAACTCTACGGAAATCAGTCACCACGTTTCACAAAGAGTCAATCCATTTTTAAAATAAGTCAAAGGCATTCGGGTTCCGAATATTATTCACTCGCCATAATATGATCTTAGCTAAGGTACAAGCTACCTACAAACCAAATTTGAAGACGAGTTATTTGGCAACACACACACACACACACACACACACACACACACACACACACACATGCACACACACACACACATGCACACACACACATGCACACACACACACACACACACACACACACATTATCAATCTTTTTTTTTATGTGTCAGACTCTGGGCATAGGCTTCACAGCCTGCTCCCAAGGCCCAGTAGTCCTCCTACATTCCATACACCTCTACATGTCACCACTTCGGCGCTAACACCCACCGTCCATATTGAATACATGCTAGGGCTGTCTCATACAGGACTGGTGTATTGGTATTAGTGGGGGTATTTTTACGACATGTCGGCGGGTCTTCTGGTAGATCAGTAAAGTCTGCTTTTAAGAAATTCAAATCCTTAAATTGTTCCCTGCCCCAGCGGGGATTTGAACCTGGGTCCAGTAGGACTGCGGGCCACCTCTCTACCGATTGAGCCACCGCCTCCCTATAGCCCGACGCCCTAATCACGCAAAGGGTGACCGCAGACAAAACGCCTCCAAGTCGCTCTGTCACCCACCAATTCCCACCGTCACTAACTCAAGAGTTGCCATTGATCGCCAGCTAGTTCAATATGGAAGTCGGGCTACTCATGCAGAGACCACAGAAATCGCATATCTTTAAAAATCTCTCCCGTGATATTTAATGATATACCGTACGTAAGTTCTTCGTGAAATTATTCTTTAGTTGAAGTACGTCAACGGGATTGGCAGTGACAAAACGTGAGGACGTGGAAGTACGTCGACGGGACACCGCGGGTTAATAATTTGGCCATATTACTTTTTTGTTGCACTATGCTGCACCCTTACCAAGATTGTTCCTTCACACCTGCAGTAGGATTCAGGTTGAAATATACCACCCTGCCTTTATTTATTTATTTATTTATTTGGAAATGATAAAAAAAAAATCAAAATCCATGTACTAATATGATTCACTTCATAAGTTTGGATCAAGTTTAGAAATATTCGATCAAACACGTGTGGACTTGTTTGAATCTGAACAAAATTACTCCAAGTTTTTCTTTCTTTTTATTTTCAAGCTTACTCTTATAAACTCTCAATCATAGTTGAGGTTTGACAAATTTAAACATAGGAGGGGCTGTAGTCCCCCTAGCCCTCCCAGAAGTTATGGCCTTGGTAAATTCCCTGTAAAACTTCTGCTTTATTGCAGTTGTAACGATAATGCCTTTAACCCTTTGTGGGCCAGGGATTACCAAGTTACAAGGAAGGCCGATGGGGTCACGGCAGACCCCACACCTTAATGTTGTATTTCTGCCATATTCATAAAGTTATATCTACTAAACTATGTACATATGTTGCCCAGGACACGGCAAGTGGAACCAACCCACCAAGTGTCCCTTTTTGTTTTGTTTTTTTATTATTTAAAAATTTTTTCATTTTATGACAATTTTATGAAAGTTTGAGTGTGGAAGTACTGATTCTACACTTATCTGAATGTCTGATTGTTAGTATTCTTGGAACAGGTTCTCAAAATAATAACAAGTTCATGTGTAAAGTAAATTAGCATGAACAGAAAATAAAACTATCCCTATAATGTTCAAATTTGGTACAACAATTTCTTGTTTTATCCTCTTGATGAGCATCTTTTGTATTACTACCACCACTTGCATTTTCAGAATTATCATCAGCACCCACAGGAGACTCAATGCTACTCACACTAATTTCACTTTCCGATTGATCAAGCACTTCATAATCATCAGCGTCGGATACAGATAAATCACCATCTGAATAATTTCCTTCTTCTTGGTCACCTTCTGCCACCGCCATTGAGACATAAAACTTTGCTACTGGTATTGATATTGTCCTAATGTTTATAATCTGAAATATCTGAAAAAAATATATAAAACAAAATAGTCACACGAAAGGCCAGGTGGGGTCCTGGCAGACCCCACGGACATTTATTGCAATGTCACTCAATCGTGCGAGATTTTTTGCTCAAATTATATGAGGATATAAAATAACCATCTACAGTAAGAGTCATGAGAGGACAGACTGTGAAAGTAAGAAATGGCTTAATGACAACATTTTAAAAACATGATGGGGTCAGCAGGGACCCCATTTGCCCATGAAGGGTTAAAGTCACCTGTTGATGAATGGCTGTGAAATCCAGCTGTGCCAAATTTCATTAACTCACATATGGTTTCAGCAACTCAGGTCACAATTATAATTTTGTGTGAAGCCTGTAAACAAAAAAAAAGAAAAAAAAAAGAAAAAGAAAAAACATACTCTGCAACCAGTGCTATCCTATCTTCCTTTAGTGTACATTTTCCTATGCATACTGTAAATACTTTGATCTGTGTTGTGTTACTCCGTTTCTTGCCAAAGTCAACAGTGAAACAGATCTCACCTGCAACATCTTGCACTCAGCTGAACTGGCAAGGAAAGCACATAAAAAGTAATGCCTGCAAGGAGAGAGGGTACAGAGGAAAGAAAAGCCGATGAAGATATGAATGTCACTGATAATAAGTGTTGGGTTGTAATTCACTATTGTGACACAGTATTATATCAATAGAATAATATTATATATACAGACAAGAGTAACTGACAGGGAAAGCGCCTAAACATACACCGAGAATACAATGAATAAACGTTTCTTGACATCCTTACAAGTGACAAAGGAAATGGCCTTGAGACTTTTTCCATAAGCTGTGGTCCATTCAATTGTTCCTTTTGTATTTTGACTGTATTACTAAATTCCCAGTGTTAATTCAGATTCTTTCCTAAATCACAGAATCTCATTATAATAACCTATCTATGTATCTATTGCCAGATGCCTTAATTCCGTAAGGGGTGGCCACCTAACAAATCGCCTCCAAGTCGCCCTGTCCCCCGCCATTTCACTGCCCTGCTCCCAGCTCACACCCCCTTCTCTCATATACCTCTCCACTCCATCTCTCTATCTCATCCTTGGCCTCCCCTCCCCCCCTTCACCCTACTTACACACACTCTTCATCCTCTCCACACGGCCAAACCACCCCAGTGTCTCTTCCAGCGCTTCCTATCACATCCACATCCACACCACAACGCTTCTTCACTTCTTTATTTATCAGTCTGTCTCTCCATGTGACTCCACATGCTCCTCCCAGATAATTCATTTTCACTGCTCTCACTCTTGGGCCATATGTTAGAGTCGGTATCACAATACTGTCATGTAGTAAATTTTTCACTTCCATACTCACTTCTCTGTTCCGTATCACTACTTTCAAGGAACCAGCAACCTTTCTTCCATGTTGTACCCTTTCAAGCACTTCATCCTCTAAACTTCCATCCTTACTCATCACACTACCCGAGTACTTAAACGCACTCGCATTTTCCATCTCCTCCTCATCCAGCCTCACTGTACATTCACTGACTTCACTTCTCTGGATGACCATAACTTTACTCTTCTCTACATTCACCTTTAGATTCCGTTTCTTACACACTCCCCCAAACTCATCCACCAAGCCTTGCACCTCCCCTTCGTCTTTACTTAACAACACAATATCATCTGCAAACAACAGCACAGGGAGTTTCCAAACATTGCCTTCTCTCATTAGGGCTGCTCCAACGTCCACTGCCTTACCTTGTATCTCTTTTATAACCCCATCCATATGCAGATTGAACAATCATGGAGATATGAAACATCCCTGTTTCAGTCCAGTAATCAGTATGTATTAACTAATGACAGACTCTTTCTCTGTGCTTTGACCATTTTTTTTTTTTTTAGGATTGAATATCTTCCACCATTGTTATAACAAAGTCAAACTATGTTTACCTATAACAGTAGTGTCTTAATATCTCATTCCTCACTAAGAGTCATACTGAGTGTCTGTATCATTAAATCGTCCTTTTATATCTAACATATCCACTGCTTGTGCCAGTCATTGACTGGTATCTCATTAGTTATATCATCATGCTCCTTTGCGATTCCTAATTCCATTCCGTTCTTCAGCAAGCATTCTTAATTACCATCGTTCCTACTTCAAGCTCTGTTTCTAATATAACTGTGGTGAAACTGGTATTCATATGCGGATGGTAAGTTGTGTATTTTTAATAGGAAGTATGCTAGCAAAGGTGGTAAGTTCTCTCTCTCTCTCTCTCTCTCTCTCTCTCTCTCTCTCTCTCCTATATATATAAATCTCTCTCTCTCTTTTGAGCTTATATATATATATATATATATATATATATATATATATATATATATATATATATATATATATATATATATATATATATAAACTAGGCTTCTTTCCTCTAGGGGGATAGCCGACACAGGACGATACACTCACCAAATTAGGCTACTCATCCACACACACACATTTACTCGTATCTTAGCCTGTTAGGGAGAAGGGACCGCTCCTCACCGCACCACACCGTACGGGGGTTAACTGGGCAGTGTAACCCAGCGACATCTGCAGCAGGGCCCGACAGCAGAGGTGGTTTACCTCCGTCACATCATAATCCTTCCCTGCACCTGATCCGATCAGCTGATCATATCAGATGCGGGAGAATATCCTGTCGGGCCGCATCACCATTTATGCATTCACAATTTCTCTCAGTCAACCGTATCACACGCAGCCACTCTTCCTTGCTCTACAGACATCCTTCTCGCATCTGAAACTCTGTTCACACTGCCCATCCATCCTATTCATGGTCTTCTTTTGAACTTTACACTCTCGTATCAGATCCAATTGTATCTTTTTCACCAATCGCTCTTCATCCATTCTCTCTATATGCCCAAACCACTACAACACTCTCTGCTCAACATGATCAGCCATCTCTAGCATAACTACAGTTCTCCTTCGCACTTCATTATTTATCACTCGATCAAAAAACGTCACTCCACACATTCTCCTCAGACACCTTATCTCCATTACATTCAATATCTTTCTCTCTGCTGCTCTCATATTCCATGTTTCAACATCATATAATGCAGTTGGTACCAGTACATCCTCATACAGCCTTCTCTTTACATCCATTCTAAGCGAATGGCATCTAAATACTTTTTTCATTCCTCCCAGCACCTCCTACTTCATTCATTCTAAGCTTCACCTCTACATCTATTCTTCCATTCACAGCAACATGTGACCCTAAGTACTTAAAACTCTCTCCCTACTCAAGCTACTCAGCATTCAAAACTACATTCATCTTCCTATCATCTACCAACCTCGCACACTTGATCTTATTCTCAGTCACTCTCAATTTTCTCATTTCACACACCCTTCCAAACTCCTCTACCAGCTGTCTCAATCTCTCCTCCGAATCATCCACCAGTGCAGTATCATCTGCAAACAGCAGCCGACTCAGATTCCACTCTCTACCATCAGCTTTCACCAGATTCAGACATATACCTAACACTCTCGCATTCACCTCCCTTACAACACCATCCACGTAAATATTAAACGACAAAGGTGACATCATGCATCCTTGCTGCAGTCCTACTCTCAAGGGAAACCAATCACTCTTGGTATTTCCCACTCTTTCACACGAACTACTATTTACATAAAAACTTTTCATTCTTTTTAACAACCTAAAATATATATATATATATATATATATATATATATATATATATATATATATATATATATATATATATATTGTTACGGAACAGAGAGAGATAATGAACACTTCAAGTGAGAATACTAAAATCACTACTGTCCCGCAAAGTTCAAGGTTCAAAACAAAAGACTTAGGTAAAATTACAAGTTAAAGTTTAATGCTAAAACTAACAACTAAATATTCAGGGCTCATAAGGATAATGTAATGGCAAAACAGGTTACATATATGGTTAACTGCAATAGCTTCTATTAACACGATTTTAGCAAGGGCAAATTTATCTAAGTCAGCCCTGATAACATGAGAAAAACCGGATAATGCTCAGTTAAAGCAAGATATAATATTACAGATACAAAATATTACTAATACTGGCTGACAGTGTGGAACCAACATGAATCATAAAAACTCCACCAGGCTCACGAATCAACGCCCTAGGCTATACAAGAAAAATGGTAATAACACTTATACTCAAATTATACAGCAGCTAGATGGCTGGAGACTTCCTGAGCACTCACAAAAATAATAATATACTGTACAGGGGAGGACAGAGATGTGAACAGAATGAGGAGTAGATCTAAGTGGCAACTAATGAAGAGACTGAGCTCATTATACAGGGGCCAGCAGAGCTTGATTAAACTTGTAAGAAGGACGCGCAAATGAAGGCATAGAGGACGAAGAATTAACAATCCTGCTCTGAACAACAGAAAGAACGACTTACTCTACTATAAGGAGGAGAAGGGGGGAGTGAGGTAGAACACGCAAGCCTGGTCACTATGGAAGCCACGTGGCGAATCGTGAACAAACATGCAGCATACTGTACATTAGGATCATACAAAGGATGATGCAGTTATGAACAAAACTGTATCATAAGTTAGAATTATACAAGGGATGATGAAATCTTAGGCTACGTAACACCTCCCCACAAAGAAAAAGAAATTTACAAAGGAAATTTCTTATTCCTCTAAAACAATCTGTCTAAAGTCTAGATAAGCAATCTGCAATAACATTTTCTTTCCCCTTGACATGTTGTATGTCTAATGAATACTCCTGAAGAAGTAGACTCCATCTTGTCAATCTCTGATTTTTATCTTTAAACTTACTAAGGAATTTCAGTGGGTTATGATCGGTATAAATGACTATGGGGTCAAAACCAGAACACAAATAAAATAAAAAATGCTGTAAACCCAAAATGAAGGCCAAAAGCTCTTTCTCAATAGTTGAGTAGTTCTTCTGAGGTGGAGTGAACTTCTTACTGTAATAAGATACAGGGTGTTCAATACCCTGATCATCCTCTTGCAGCAAAACAGCCCCAGCTCCTGTATCACTTGCGTCAACAGCCATCTTAAAAGGCTTAGCAAAATTTGGAGTAGCGAGCACTGGCTGACTTAATAGGATAGCTTTAAGTTTACTGAAAGAGGATTCACAGTTATCGGTCCAGACAAATTTAACTCCCTTTTTCAGTAGGTCTGTAAGTGGTGATACAAGAATTGAAAAGTTAAGAACAAATCTCCAGTAATAACCTACCATTCCCAAAAATCTTTGTAGCTCTTTCCTACTTTTAGGTCTGGGAAGATCACTTATAACCTGAACCTTAGCTCCTGGTGGTGCAACGTGTCCATCACCAATTACGTACCCAAGGTACTGAACTTTAGCTTGACCAAACTCACACTTTGATAAATTAGCTACAAGATTAGCCTGAACCAAACGCTCAAGAAATTTACTGACATGGCATAGGTGATCTTTCCAGTTGTCACTGAAGACTAATACATCATCAATATAAACAACACACCCTGCCAAACCCTCTGTTACAACATTCATGAGCTTCTCAAAAGTGGCTGGTGCATTCTTCATACCATATGGCATTACAGAACATGCAAAAGTCTTTCCTAGTGTTATAAAACATGAGATCTCCCTAGCACGTTCAGTCATAGGTACTTGCCAGTATCCCTTTAACAAATCAAACTTACTTATGTACCTAGCCTTTCCGATCTTGTCTATGCAATCTTCCACGCGAGGGAGAGGGTAAGTGTCTGTTTTGGTTATCTGATTAACACGTCTGTAGTCGATGCAAAGCCGCTGTGACCCACCTGGCTTAGGGACTAGAGTGACAGGAGAACTCCACTCGCTCTGACAGGGCTCAATCATCTTGTGGTCCAACAGGTAGCCAAGCTCCTTCTGGATGAGAGGAACTTTCACTGGGTTCACACGGTAAGGAGGCAGTTTAATTGGCTTTGCGTCTCCAACATCAACATCATGCATCAACACAGTGGTTCTTCCTGGAGTGGCACGGAACACTTGCGGGTACTCCTGCAGTAATGCCGAAAACTCCTGCCTTTCCTTGGGAGGTAGATGAGAAAGCTTAGTCTGGAGATCATTCATGATATCAGGATTCTTCCCCAAACTATCACTCAGGCTCATACTGCATGGGAGAGCTTCACTTGCAGACTCGAGTGGAACAGCTACAGTGCAGACTGGGTTATTTTCGTCCTGCCTTTGATATAACTTTAGCATGTTGATGTGACAAAGTTGCTTGTTCTTTCTACAATCTAGTGTGGCGATGACATAGTTGACATCACTGAGTTTCTTCTCCACGAAATAAGGACCACTAAACTTGGCTTGAAGAGGTTGCCCATGCACTGGTAGCAGAATCAAAACCTGATCTCCTGGCTGAAAGTGGCGTAACCTGGACTTCTTATCATACCAAGTCTTCATCTTCTCCTGAGCAGCTCCTAAATTCTCTCTTGCCAGCTGTAAAGCAGTGGACAGCCGTTCTTTGAACTTCATCACATACTCCAGCAGGTTGACGTCATCTTCCTCCGACAGCCAGCATTCCTTGAGTAGCTTAAGGGGTCCTCTTACTTAATGGCCAAACAGTAGTTCAAAGGGTGAGAAGCCCAGTGATTCATTTGGAGATTCTCTTGTGGCAAATACAACGAATGGAAGACCTTTATCCCAATCTTTCTGATGTTCCAAACAGTATTTCCTGAGCATCGATTTGAGTGTTTGATGATATCTCTCCAATGCTCCTTGGGTCTGGGGATGGTAAGCTGAAGACGTGATCTGGGTGATGCCCAACTGTTTCAGAGACTGCTTGAAAACATTTGACATGAAATTACTTCCCCGGTCTGACTGTACCTCCTTGGGCAGACCAAACTTTATGAAGAACCCTAGCATTTCCTTAACCACGTTCTTTGCTGAGATATTTCTAAGTGGAATGGCTTCAGGATAACGAGTAGCCATATCAATCAGGGTCAACACATAAGAAAATCCTGAAGAAATCTTAGGAAGAGGGCCCACAATATCCACCAACACACGGGTGAATGGCACCTCAAAAGGAGGAATGGGAACTAGAGGTGCAACCTTTTCGGTCTGATTACACTTCCCCACAACTTGACAGGTGTGACAAGACTTACAATACCAGGAAATATCTCTGAAGATACCTGGCCAGTAGAAGTGTTTCAAAATGCGTGCCACAGACTTTCTCACTCCAAGGTGTCCTGCCAAACTGGAATCATGAGCCACTCTAATGATATCCTGCCTACAAACACGAGGGATGACAACTTGATGTACAACCTCCCATTCACAGTCGGCTGCTGCTGTTGGGGGTCTCCACTTTCTCATAGGTACTGCTGACTTTATATAATAACAAGTAGAAGCACCAGCTGACTCTTCCTCACTGCAAGCAGAGTTAGCTAGACCTTTCAACTCAGGGTCAGCTACCTGCAACTCAACCAACTCTAGACGAGACAAATTATCAACACTACGGGGTACTGCCTCATCTGGCGAGTGGTCCAAATTAGCAAGAAAAGTGTCAGCTAGGATAACATCATTATCCTCTAAGTCATCAGTAACTTTAGACTTAGCCCTAGTGACAGCACATGCAGAGAACACATCAGGGACATCACAGTCCTGGGTTGCAGTCACTGGTTCACTAGACAGCTGAGGAGCTGGACACACTTGACTTCCACCAATATCATTCCCAAGTAAGAAAGTTACACCTGACATTGGGAGTGTCTCAACCAACCCAACCATAACGGAACCATTAACAAAACCAGACTCTAAATTCACTCAGCACAGTGGGACAGAGAAATAATTATTCCCTACACCTTGTAAGATTACAGTTTCATCAGAGGAATTAAAATTAGAGCCTAGAACACTGGTCAGCATCAGGGATTGGCAAGTACCTGTATCACGATATATTTTAACTGATTTCCTGTCATTACTGTCCAGAGGACTGACAAAACCATCAGACAGGAAATTAGCACATGAACTCTTGAGAGCATAACCCACGTTACTGCTCAAAAGAGGAGCTTCATCATGAGAATTTAATTTACCCCTCAAAGCAAGTTCAGTTATCTCGGTTAAAGAATTCTGGGAATTCTCAAGGGTGGACACTAGACCAATTGACTGAATATTAAAAGACTCCTTTTTGTTCACATCACGCTGTCTCCTGAAACATTTCTCCGTAGTATGACCAAGCTTACTACAATAAGTACATTTACTTTTCTGAAATCTAAAGGTGGAGCTGGTATTTACTTCCTGAGAAACATCATCTTTATTCTCTTTCCTGTTACCTGTACTCTGAGTAGTACTTACTCTCAGCTTTCCCGTTTCTTTAGAATGTCTTTTGTGAGTGAGAACATATTCATCAGCTAAAACTGCAGCATCAGACAAATTATCTATTCTTTTCTCATCGAGATATAGGCTTACATCTTTATTAATACACCTTTTGAAGTCCTCCAGCAAAATCATCTGCTTAAATTTATCAAAATCAGAATTTACATTCTTAGAATTTAACCACTGCTCTAACAGATCTTCTTTGATTTTTGCATACTCAACATGGGATTGCTTATCTTGCTTATAAGTTGTCCTAAATTTTACTCTATAGGCTTCAGGAACAAGCTCATAGGCCTTAAGAATCAAGCTCTTAACTACATCATAATTATCAGATTGATCCTGAGGCAAAGATGCATAAGTTACTTGAGCTTTACCGGTGAGAACACTCTGAAGGAGTACTGGCCAATACTTTTGGGGCCAATTAAAACCTGTAGCTACCCTCTCAAACAACTGAAAATACTTTGTTAAATCAGATTCATTAAAAGGAGGGACAAGTTTAACATTTTTAGCCACATCAAAATCATCAGAGCTAGATGATCCAGTTCCACCTTGTTTCATGCGATACTCATGGTCTACCTGAATCCTAGCAAGTTCAATTTGTGCCTCCTGAATACGAGCCTGAGACTCAGCCTCCATAGCACGTGCCTGAAACTCAGCCTCCTTAGCACGAGCCTCCTGCAGGGCTAGCTGAAACTTAGCTATTTCAATCCGCGTTTGCTCATCTGGAGGAGTTACATTAAACAAGCTTTTATTAATCATGCCAACAATTTGATCTTTAGAATGATGAGAGTGAACGGCAATTCCCAATTGTTGAGCAACAAGCTTAAGTTCATTCTTTGTTCTGTTTTCTACATCACGCACTGTTTGCACATTTGACAAAAAATCTTTGGCTTCATCAAGAGTAGTCATAGTAGACATCATGAATAAATCACAGTCATAAAATATCAAGCAATATCCATATGATAATATCCTGAAAATCCTGATAAGAGGTCGCCAAATTAACGTTACGGAACAGAGAGAGATAATGAACACTTCAAGTGAGAATACTAAAACCACTACTGTCCCGCAAAGTTCCAGGTTCAAAACAAATGACTTAGGTAAAATTACAAGTTAAAGTTTAATGCTCAAACTAACAACTAAACATTCAGGACTCATAAGGATAATATAATGGCAAAACAGGTTACATATATGGTTAACTGCAATAGCCTCTATTAACAGGAATTTAGCAAGAGCAAATTTATCTAAGTCAGCCCTGATAAAATGGGAAAAACCGGATAATGCTCAGTTAAAGCAAGATATAATATTATTACAGATACAAAATATTACTAATACTGGCTGACAGTGTGGGACCAACATGAATCATAAAAACTCCACCAGGCTCACGAATCAACGCCCTAGGCTATACAGTATCAGAAAAATGGTAATAACACTTATACTCAAATTATACAACAGCTAGATGGCTGGAGACTTCCTGAGTACTGACAAAAATAATAATATACTGTACAGGGGAGGACAGAGATGTGAACAGAATGAGGAGTAGATCTAAGTGGCAACTAATGCAGAGACTGAGCTCATTATATAGGGGCCAGCAGAGCTTGATTAAACTTGTAAGAAGGACGCGCAAATGAAGGCATAGAGGACGAAGAGTTAACAATCCTGCTCTGAACAAAAGAAAGAACGACTTACTCTACTATAAGGGGGAGAAGGGGGGAGTGAGGTAGAACACGCAAGCCTGGTCAATATGGAAACCACGTTGCGAATCGTGAACAAACATGCAGCATATTGTACATTAGGATCATACAAAGGATGATGCAATTATGAACAAAACTGTATCATAAGTTAGAATTATGCAAGGGATGATGAAATCTTAGGATATATATATATATATATATATATATATATATATATATATATATATATATATATATATATATATATATATATATATATATATATGCTGCTATCCACAAGGTAGAGGAAACACGAAGTATCCCTAGCACTAATGTGTATTCCCATCTTCAGAGAATAGATGTGAATGTACGAAAGCACTTGGGATATTTCGTGTTTCTTTTTCCTTTTGGATATCAGCATGCATATGTAACACGAGTTATTAAGTATTTTATTTACATACATACATACATATATATATATATATATATATATATATATATATATATATATATATATATATATATATATATATATATATATATATATATATATATATATATATATGTGTGTGTGTGTGTGTGTGTGTGTGTGTGTGTGTGTGTACCTGGATTTTTATTGATTATGGATGAGATTTGTTTTTGCAGGAATGCCTGTTAAAGTAGAAAGTACGGACATTTCTCGTGCCTCTTGCTCTTCTATTCGAAACACATCTGAGAAAGACAAATGTTTACTTTGAGTTACTTCGTGAATCTTTGCTTTGAACTTCAGTAGGGAGGTGGCCCGGAGATCTTAACGATGCCACCAGACTTATAACAACGTCTCCCACTGATTCCTACAATTTTTTATGAGCCACTTCTTAAGAGTTTAGAGACTGAACCGACTCTGTGTTTTATTTAGCTCTTCAGTTCGTTACAGGGATGTACATTTATATTTCATTGTTGCTACCCATAAACAACTAAATTCTACTCAGGACTAAACTCTTAGTTAAGGGTTAATGAAGGGTAAATCTAAATTCTCCAGTTCGAAGTCTCTAGAAAGCTAGGTAAAATCATATGGTGGTGGCAACAACAGAACATAAAAGCGTCACCTTAGTGAAGTAGCTAACCCTTTATATCTGGTGACTTTATAAAGAGGTCGTGTTCCAAGTATGGAATACGGGACAGTTCTCTTGTGTTGGGAACTCTTGTCAACAGGGAAGGATTAGAGACATAGCGTCTGAACATGTTTCATTTCACGGTTTCCCTTCAGTGCCTGTCTAACTGTTTACAGTAGACTAAAGTTACATTGTTTCTCAATCATTAAGAAACAAACTTTTTGAAGAACAACTCTTTTTGCAGGACTATGCAGAGAATGTGTTATTCTATACGAATATGAACCAATATTGTTCTCTAATGATTGCAAGGTAGAAAATGATTTCATTAAAAATAATGAAAGTTATACTGTGGTAACTTCAACACTGAGTGTCTGTCCTAATCTGATAAAAGAGTACTAATGTAAAAAGAAAATATATATCGTATAAGATTCGACAACACACACACACACACACACACACACACACACACACACACACACACACCATCAACAGCAACAGCAACAGCAATTCTCATCACCTGATTTCAAGACAGCCGTAGCCGCAGTAGGCAACCACAGACAAAAAAAAAGAAAAAAAAAAAGGAATCATTATTTCCGAACACTGGTGACAGTAACTGGCATCGATAATCACAATAATACCCAAACATCAAAAATCAAAATTTAACATAAGCGACAATAACATTCATCACCTTTAGGAAGACCACCATATCCACGAAAACAGACACATTATTTACAATGCAGATTTGAGATGTGATACAGTAAGAGAAAGACGGAAAGGAGAATAACAATAAAAGAATAATAAAAGGATCCACACTCTCTCGTTGCCACCATCAGCACCATCACATCCACACCACCACTAACCACCAGAACCTATCACAACCACCACATCCACCACAAGCATCATATCCACCACAAGCATCACATCCACTACAACCATCACATCCACCACAACCTCCAGAACCTCTACAACCATTACATCCACCACAGCCATTAAGTTTATCACAACTATCACATCCATAAACACAACGTCCACAGCAGTCACATTAACACTAAGCAGTCACAGTTAAGCCTTAACGGTTGGCGCCAACCACAAGTATACCATTACATTTATAATCGCACGTCCACAGTCTCACATACAGTTACAGTTATAGGTCTACCGTTACACGTCTATAGTCATGTACTCAGTCACACGTCTATAATTATACATACTTACTAGGCTACACTCAAACATCTACAGTTATAATTATGTCTACAGCCACACATAAATACACATCTATAGACACTCGTTAGCTGCCAGTCCAGTCATACGTGTACAGTCACAAACACATACTCTTCAATAGTCACTCGTCTCCTGTGACATATATTCGTATGTCTATATCCACAGACAATCCCAAGTCTACAGTCACACGTCCACAGCCACATGTTTACAGCCACGCGTCCGTAATCATGTTGCTACAGTTACTCAACTTGAGTCAGACATTACAGTCACACAGTCACGGTGAATTAACAGTCACACATTTACGGTCATAATAATTTTCCATTCACACTCGCACAGACACATACAGTATCTGAAGCCATGTTCATAGTGTCACGTCTACAGTCACTGTCATAGTAAACATGCATTTACCACAAGCAAAACGTGAATCCTTCATTATAATGACGTCCCTCCAAGGTCTGAACAAAAAGTCGTCTGGCGGTATCAAGAATATAGTAAAAAAAAAAAAAAAAAAAAAAAGATCCCCTAACAAAAAGAACAAAAGAATTTACATTAAAAAATTTTATCTGGACAGGTAGGCTACAGGAAAAACCATGGACAGCGGTCACAATCAATGCCAAAGTTGCTGTCAGTCACAACGCCCACTTTCAAAACCAAAAATAACATACAAAAACTTTTTTTTTTTTTTTTTCACACCGTTGATTTGTTTCTCTTCCGTCCCTCCCACACTTCCCCCTCGGCCACCTGTCACCAAGGCTCTTCTGCCTAATATCATCATCATCATCATCATCATCATCATCATCACAGTTATCTTTATCATCAGCATCAGCATTAGCATCGTCATCATCATCATCACAGTCCTCATCACAATCACCTTCTGCATCTTGGTTACCATCTTTCTCCTCCTCTTCCGCTTCCTCCTCCTCCTCCTCATATCATCATCATCATCATCATCATCATCATCATCATAGTCGTCGTCGTCCTACTTGTCATCATCTGAACCCCATTTATTTGACAGAAATACATAAACACAACACACAGAACAGGTACAACCACGGTTGTAACAACCATCCAAGATATCCAGCACCATAACAAAATATTTTTAGGAAAAACAAATGAATAAGAAAAAAGTATTCCGTACACCAGATTACTTGCGTCCTCCATTCACAAAATATCTGTAACAGTTGGATTTAAACAGTTGTAGGTTGTAGTCTGGGGGGAAACAACTCCGGGAAGCGAGTTCCAGAGAGATGCAGTTCGGGGAATAAAAGAAATCTGATAGGCAGAAGTTCTGCAATATGGCTGCGTGACTTCCAGTCATGAGCGCTACCAGATGCCCGTGTAGCACGAGGAAAGGCATGGAGAGGTGGCACAATGGACGCAACTTCGTCTGAGCATTTGCCATAAAAATATAAGTAAAAAAATGCAGGGGAGACAACATTCCTTCTTACTTGTAGGGGAGGTAGTTTGTTAGTAATAACAGGTTTATTAATAATTCCAACTGCTTTGTCCTGAATATACAATACAAAATAACCACAATGCGACAGAGAGACTGAGACATCAACAGCACACAACAAGCACAAAAAACAGCAGCCTCGCTCCACAGTAGATCTCCGAGGGAGGGGGCAACCCTCGGGGGATCCCACCCAGGTCTGGATGTAGATGTACCATTGTGCAAAATTTTGTGTTCCTAGGTAAAAAAAAAAAAAAATGTCCGTGCACATCGGTTTTGGTCTCAACATCGAGGGGCAACACTGGCCCTGGAGGGACGGGGGGGGGGGGAGGACTTTGGACTTCGCACCTCGCATTAAAGTTGGTCCAGGTGGAGATATACTACAATGCTAAACTATGTGCTCCTATGTTGAAAACTAATTTGACACTCTATGGGGCTCCCCACCCCCCATGTGAATATAGGGTGATTCAACCTACATTACATCTGGGCCGGGTGGAGGTCTGTCACTGAGCAAATTTTTGTTTTGCAAGGCGATTTCTGACTGTCCTCGTTGCTAGTACATGTGTTCACTTAAAACCACTTTTTGCTCCTCCGCCTCAACCCTAAATGAATACGGTGCCTCGCCGAGCCTGTGGAGTAGAAAAGGCACAGACATATCACCAACAAAACTGAGAATAACAGCCATCTACAGTAAACACAACCATTAACCACAGTAACAGCCACAACAACTTTGTTTACGTAACACACACGACCAAAAACGCCTACGCCACCACTACAGTAAGTACAACCGTGAGTATAATAGCGACATTTGCCACAGTTATAACGAGGTACAGTAACAACCATGTCATAATCAACTTGACTCAAAACACAAGACGTTAATATGCAACACCAGTAAGTGCTATGACCATAGACGTAAGTCAGCCGAAATAACAGCCGTAACAGACTACAAAGTTTTGCATAATTAGTCTTTACATTTGTAATTACAACCACATATAAATAAAATAAAAGCATTCGGGAACCGAATGCTAATCGCCCGCGAAAATACAGTATATTGCTGGATAAGGAAAGTTACCAGCAAACGAATATAAAACAATTCGCAAAAACTCTACGGAAATCAGTCACCACGTTTCACAAAGAGTCAATCCATTTTTAAAATAAGTCAAAGGCATTCGGGTTCCGAATATTATTCACTCGCCATAATATGATCTTAGCTAAGGTACAAGCTACCTACAAACCAAATTTGAAGACGAGTTATTTGGCAACACACACACACACACACACACACACACACACACACACACACACACACACACACATGCACACACACACACACACACACACACACACACACACATTATCAATCTTTTTTTTTTATGTGTCAGACTCTGGGCATAGGCTTCACAGCCTGCTCCCAAGGCCCAGTAGTCCTCCTACATTCCATACACCTCTACATGTCACCACTTCGGCGCTAACACCCACCGTCCATATTGAATACATGCTAGGGCTGTCTCATACAGGACTGGTGTATTGGTATTAGTGGGGGTATTTTTACGACATGTCGGCGGGTCTTCTGGTAGATCAGTAAAGTCTGCTTTTAAGAAATTCAAATCCTTAAATTGTTCCCTGCCCCAGCGGGGATTTGAACCTGGGTCCAGTAGGACTGCGGGCCACCTCTCTACCGATTGAGCCACCGCCTCCCTATAGCCCGACGCCCTAATCACGCAAAGGGTGACCGCAGACAAAACGCCTCCAAGTCGCTCTGTCACCCACCAATTCCCACCGTCACTAACTCAAGAGTTGCCATTGATCGCCAGCTAGTTCAATATGGAAGTCGGGCTACTCATGCAGAGACCACAGAAATCGCATATCTTTAAAAATCTCTCCCGTGATATTTAATGATATACCGTACGTAAGTTCTTCGTGAAATTATTCTTTAGTTGAAGTACGTCAACGGGATTGGCAGTGACAAAACGTGAGGACGTGGAAGTACGTCGATGGGACACCGCGGGTTAATAATTTGGCCATATTACTTTTTTGTTGCACTATGCTGCACCCTTACCAAGATTGTTCCTTCACACCTGCAGTAGGATTCAGGTTGAAATATACCACCCTGCCTTTATTTATTTATTTATTTATTTGGAAATGATAAAAAAAAAAATCAAAATCCATGTACTAATATGATTCACTTCATAAGTTTGGATCAAGTTTAGAAATATTCGATCAAACACGTGTGGACTTGTTTGAATCTGAACAAAATTACTCCAAGTTTTTCTTTCTTTTTATTTTCAAGCTTACTCTTATAAACTCTCAATCATAGTTGAGGTTTGACAAATTTAAACATAGGAGGGGCTGTAGTCCCCCTAGCCCTCCCAGAAGTTATGGCCTTGGTAAATTCCCTGTAAAACTTCTGCTTTATTGCAGTTGTAACGATAATGCCTTTAACCCTTTGTGGGCCAGGGATTACCAAGTTACAAGGAAGGCCGATGGGGTCCCGGCAGACCCCACACCTTAATGTTGTATTTCTGCCATATTCATAAAGTTATATCTACTAAACTATGTACATATGTTGCCCAGGACACGGCAAGTGGAACCAACCCACCAAGTGTCCCTTTTTGTTTTGTTTTTTTATTATTTAAAATTTTTTTCATTTTATGACAATTTTATGAAAGTTTGAGTGTGGAAGTACTGATTCTACACTTATCTGAATGTCTGATTGTTAGTATTCTTGGAACAGGTTCTCAAAATAATAACAAGTTCATGTGTAAAGTAAATTAGCATGAACAGAAAATAAAACTATCCCTATAATGTTCAAATCTGGTACAACAATTTCTTGTTTTATCCTCTTGATGAGCATCTTTTGTATTACTACCACCACTTGCATTTTCAGAATTATCATCAGCACCCACAGGAGACTCAATGCTACTCACACTAATTTCACTTTCCGATTGATCAAGCACTTCATAATCATCAGCGTCGGATACAGATAAATCACCATCTGAATAATTTCCTTCTTCTTGGTCACCTTCTGCCACCGCCATTGAGACATAAAACTTTGCTACTGGTATTGATATTGTCCTAATGTTTATAATCTGAAATATCTGAAAAAAATATATAAAACAAAATAGTCACACGAAAGGCCAGGTGGGGTCCTGGCAGACCCCACGGACATTTATTGCAATGTCACTCAATCGTGCGAGATTTTTTGCTCAAATTATATGAGGATATAAAATAACCATCTACAGTAAGAGTCATGAGAGGACAGACTGTGAAAGTAAGAAATGGCTTAATGACAACATTTTAAAAACATGATGGGGTCAGCAGGGACCCCATTTGCCCATGAAGGGTTAAAGTCACCTGTTGATGAATGGCTGTGAAATCCAGCTGTGCCAAATTTCATTAACTCACATATGGTTTCAGCAACTCAGGTCACAATTATAATTTTGTGTGAAGCCTGTAAACAAAAAAAAGAAAAAAAAAGAAAAAGAAAAAACATACTCTGCAACCAGTGCTATCCTATCTTCCTTTAGTGTACATTTTCCTATGCATACTGTAAATACTTTGATCTGTGTTGTGTTACTCCGTTTCTTGCCAAAGTCAACAGTGAAACAGATCTCACCTGCAACATCTTGCACTCAGCTGAACTGGCAAGGAAAGCACATAAAAAGTAATGCCTGCAAGGAGAGAGGGTACAGAGGAAAGAAAAGCCGATGAAGATATGAATGTCACTGATAATAAGTGTTGGGTTGTAATTCACTATTGTGACACAGTATTATATCAATAGAATAATATTATATATACAGACAAGAGTAACTGACAGGGAAAGCGCCTAAACATACACCGAGAATACAATGAATAAACGTTTCTTGACATCCTTACAAGTGACAAAGGAAATGGCCTTGAGACTTTTTCCATAAGCTGTGGTCCATTCAATTGTTCCTTTTGTATTTTGACTGTATTACTAAATTCCCAGTGTTAATTCAGATTCTTTCCTAAATCACAGAATCTCATTATAATAACCTATCTATGTATCTATTGCCAGATGCCTTAATTCCGTAAGGGGTGGCCACCTAACAAATCGCCTCCAAGTCGCCCTGTCCCCCGCCATTTCACTGCCCTGCTCCCAGCTCACACCCCCTTCTCTCATATACCTCTCCACTCCATCTCTCTATCTCATCCTTGGCCTCCCCTCCCCCCCTTCACCCTACTTACACACACTCTTCATCCTCTCCACACGGCCAAACCACCCCAGTGTCTCTTCCAGCGCTTCCTATCACATCCACATCCACACCACAACGCTTCTTCACTTCTTTATTTATCAGTCTGTCTCTCCATGTGACTCCACATGCTCCTCCCAGATAATTCATTTTCACTGCTCTCACTCTTGGGCCATATGTTAGAGTCGGTATCACAATACTGTCATGTAGTAAATTTTTCACTTCCATACTCACTTCTCTGTTCCGTATCACTACTTTCAAGGAACCAGCAACCTTTCTTCCATGTTGTACCCTTTCAAGCACTTCATCCTCTAAACTTCCATCCTTACTCATCACACTACCCGAGTACTTAAACGCACTCGCATTTTCCATCTCCTCCTCATCCAGCCTCACTGTACATTCACTGACTTCACTTCTCTGGATGACCATAACTTTACTCTTCTCTACATTCACCTTTAGATTCCGTTTCTTACACACTCCCCCAAACTCATCCACCAAGCCTTGCACCTCCCCTTCGTCTTTACTTAACAACACAATATCATCTGCAAACAACAGCACAGGGAGTTTCCAAACATTGCCTTCTCTCATTAGGGCTGCTCCAACGTCCACTGCCTTACCTTGTATCTCTTTTATAACCCCATCCATATGCAGATTGAACAATCATGGAGATATGAAACATCCCTGTTTCAGTCCAGTAATCAGTATGTATTAACTAATGACAGACTCTTTCTCTGTGCTTTGACCATTTTTTTTTTTTTTTTAGGATTGAATATCTTCCACCATTGTTATAACAAAGTCAAACTATGTTTACCTATAACAGTAGTGTCTTAATATCTCATTCCTCACTAAGAGTCATACTGAGTGTCTGTATCATTAAATCGTCCTTTTATATCTAACATATCCACTGCTTGTGCCAGTCATTGACTGGTATCTCATTAGTTATATCATCATGCTCCTTTGCGATTCCTAATTCCATTCCGTTCTTCAGCAAGCATTCTTAATTACCATCGTTCCTACTTCAAGCTCTGTTTCTAATATAACTGTGGTGAAACTGGTATTCATATGCGGATGGTAAGTTGTGTATTTTTAATAGGAAGTATGCTAGCAAAGGTGGTAAGTTCTCTCTCTCTCTCTCTCTCTCTCTCTCTCTCTCTCTCTCTCTCTCTCTCTCAATACCGACTCCTTTCACCTGACCTCTCCCACCATACCCCCTTTCCGCCGTTCATCTTCCTTCAACTTACCGTTACGTTTATCATGAGTTCATCCCTCCCCATCCTCCTTCCCCTGCTCTCTCTTCCTTCCTTCCTTCTTCTCACCCCTTTTTCTCCTCTTTCCTCACTCCACCGCTCCACTCTTCCATCACCCCTCATTCTCCTGCACTATTCGCTAACGTCTCTCTTATCCCAGTTGATTTCATCTCTCTCTCTCTCTCTCTCTCTCTCTCTCTCTCTCCTATATATATAAATCTCTCTCTCTCTATTGAGATTATATATATATATATATATATATATATATATATATATATATATATATATATATATATATATATATATATATAAACTAGGCTTCTTTCCTCTAGGGGGATAGCCGACACAGGACGATACACTCACCAAATTAGGCTACTCATCCACACACACACATTTACTCGTATCTTAGCCTGTTAGGGGAGAAGGGACCGCTCCTCACCGCACCACACCGTACGGGGGTTAACTGGGCAGTGTAACCCAGCGACATCTGCAGCAGGGCCCGACAGCAGAGGTGGTTTACCTCCGTCACATCATAATCCTTCCCTGCACCTGATCCGATCAGCTGATCATATCAGATGCGGGAGAATATCCTGTCGGGCCGCATCACCATTTATGCATTCACAATTTCTCTCAGTCAACCGTATCACACGCAGCCACTCTTCCTTGCTCTACAGACATCCTTCTCGCATCTGAAACTCTGTTCACACTGCCCATCCATCCTATTCATGGTCTTCTTTTGAACTTTACACTCTCGTATCAGATCCAATTGTATCTTTTTCACCAATCGCTCTTCATCCATTCTCTCTATATGCCCAAACCACTACAACACTCTCTGCTCAACATGATCAGCCATCTCTAGCATAACTACAGTTCTCCTTCGCACTTCATTATTTATCACTCGATCAAAAAACGTCACTCCACACATTCTCCTCAGACACCTTATCTCCATTACATTCAATATCTTTCTCTCTGCTGCTCTCATATTCCATGTTTCAACATCATATAATGCAGTTGGTACCAGTACATCCTCATACAGCCTTCTCTTTACATCCATTCTAAGCGAATGGCATCTAAATACTTTTTTCATTCCTCCCAGCACCTCCTACTTCATTCATTCTAAGCTTCACCTCTACATCTATTCTTCCATTCACAGCAACATGTGACCCTAAGTACTTAAAACTCTCTCCCTACTCAAGCTACTCAGCATTCAAAACTACATTCATCTTCCTATCATCTACCAACCTCGCACACTTGATCTTATTCTCAGTCACTCTCAATTTTCTCATTTCACACACCCTTCCAAACTCCTCTACCAGCTGTCTCAATCTCTCCTCCGAATCATCCACCAGTGCAGTATCATCTGCAAACAGCAGCCGACTCAGATTCCACTCTCTACCATCAGCTTTCACCAGATTCAGACATATACCTAACACTCTCGCATTCACCTCCCTTACAACACCATCCACGTAAATATTAAACGACAAAGGTGACATCATGCATCCTTGCTGCAGTCCTACTCTCAAGGGAAACCAATCACTCTTGGTATTTCCCACTCTTTCACACGAACTACTATTTACATAAAAACTTTTCATTCTTTTTAACAACCTAATATATATATATATATATATATATATATATATATATATATATATATATATATATATATATATATATATATATATATATATATATGTTACGGAACAGAGAGAGATAATGAACACTTCAAGTGAGAATACTAAAATCACTACTGTCCCGCAAAGTTCAAGGTTCAAAACAAAAGACTTAGGTAAAATTACAAGTTAAAGTTTAATGCTAAAACTAACAACTAAATATTCAGGGCTCATAAGGATAATGTAATGGCAAAACAGGTTACATATATGGTTAACTGCAATAGCTTCTATTAACACGATTTTAGCAAGGGCAAATTTATCTAAGTCAGCCCTGATAACATGAGAAAAACCGGATAATGCTCAGTTAAAGCAAGATATAATATTACAGATACAAAATATTACTAATACTGGCTGACAGTGTGGAACCAACATGAATCATAAAAACTCCACCAGGCTCACGAATCAACGCCCTAGGCTATACAAGAAAAATGGTAATAACACTTATACTCAAATTATACAGCAGCTAGATGGCTGGAGACTTCCTGAGCACTCACAAAAATAATAATATACTGTACAGGGGAGGACAGAGATGTGAACAGAATGAGGAGTAGATCTAAGTGGCAACTAATGAAGAGACTGAGCTCATTATACAGGGGCCAGCAGAGCTTGATTAAACTTGTAAGAAGGACGCGCAAATGAAGGCATAGAGGACGAAGAATTAACAATCCTGCTCTGAACAACAGAAAGAACGACTTACTCTACTATAAGGAGGAGAAGGGGGGAGTGAGGTAGAACACGCAAGCCTGGTCACTATGGAAGCCACGTGGCGAATCGTGAACAAACATGCAGCATACTGTACATTAGGATCATACAAAGGATGATGCAGTTATGAACAAAACTGTATCATAAGTTAGAATTATACAAGGGATGATGAAATCTTAGGCTACGTAACACCTCCCCACAAAGAAAAAGAAATTTACAAAGGAAATTTCTTATTCCTCTAAAACAATCTGTCTAAAGTCTAGATAAGCAATCTGCAATAACATTTTCTTTCCCCTTGACATGTTGTATGTCTAATGAATACTCCTGAAGAAGTAGACTCCATCTTGTCAATCTCTGATTTTTATCTTTAAACTTACTAAGGAATTTCAGTGGGTTATGATCGGTATAAATGACTATGGGGTCAAAACCAGAACACAAATAAAATAAAAAATGCTGTAAACCCAAAATGAAGGCCAAAAGCTCTTTCTCAATAGTTGAGTAGTTCTTCTGAGGTGGAGTGAACTTCTTACTGTAATAAGATACAGGGTGTTCAATACCCTGATCATCCTCTTGCAGCAAAACAGCCCCAGCTCCTGTATCACTTGCGTCAACAGCCATCTTAAAAGGCTTAGCAAAATTTGGAGTAGCGAGCACTGGCTGACTTAATAGGATAGCTTTAAGTTTACTGAAAGAGGATTCACAGTTATCGGTCCAGACAAATTTAACTCCCTTTTTCAGTAGGTCTGTAAGTGGTGATACAAAAATTGAAAAGTTAAGAACAAATCTCCAGTAATAACCTACCATTCCCAAAAATCTTTGTAGCTCTTTCCTACTTTTAGGTCTGGGAAGATCACTTATAACCTGAACCTTAGCTCCTGGTGGTGCAACGTGTCCATCACCAATTACGTACCCAAGGTACTGAACTTTAGCTTGACCAAACTCACACTTTGATAAATTAGCTACAAGATTAGCCTGAACCAAACGCTCAAGAAATTTACTGACATGGCATAGGTGATCTTTCCAGTTGTCACTGAAGACTAATACATCATCAATATAAACAACACACCCTGCCAAACCCTCTGTTACAACATTCATGAGCTTCTCAAAAGTGGCTGGTGCATTCTTCATACCATATGGCATTACAGAACATGCAAAAGTCTTTCCTAGTGTTATAAAACATGAGATCTCCCTAGCACGTTCAGTCATAGGTACTTGCCAGTATCCCTTTAACAAATCAAACTTACTTATGTACCTAGCCTTTCCGATCTTGTCTATGCAATCTTCCACGCGAGGGAGAGGGTAAGTGTCTGTTTTGGTTATCTGATTAACACGTCTGTAGTCGATGCAAAGCCGCTGTGACCCACCTGGCTCAGGGACTAGAGTGACAGGAGAACTCCACTCGCTCTGACAGGGCTCAATCATCTTGTGGTCCAACAGGTAGCCAAGCTCCTTCTGGATGAGAGGAACTTTCACTGGGTTCACACGGTAAGGAGGCAGTTTAATTGGCTTTGCGTCTCCAACATCAACATCATGCATCAACACAGTGGTTCTTCCTGGAGTGGCACGGAACACTTGCGGGTACTCCTGCAGTAATGCCGAAAACTCCTGCCTTTCCTTGGGAGGTAGATGAGAAAGCTTAGTCTGGAGATCATTCATGATATCAGGATTCTTCCCCAAACTATCACTCAGGCTCATACTGCATGGGAGAGCTTCACTTGCAGACTCGAGTGGAACAGCTACAGTGCAGACTGGGTTATTTTCGTCCCGCCTTTGATATAACTTTAGCATGTTGATGTGACAAAGTTGCTTGTTCTTTCTACAATCTAGTGTGGCGATGACATAGTTAACATCACTGAGTTTCTTCTCCACGAAATAAGGACCACTAAACTTGGCTTGAAGAGGTTGCCCATGCACTGGTAGCAGAATCAAAACCTGATCTCCTGGCTGAAAGTGGCGTAACCTGGACTTCTTATCATACCAAGTCTTCATCTTCTCCTGAGCAGCTCCTAAATTCTCTCTTGCCAGCTGTAAAGCAGTGGACAGCCGTTCTTTGAACTTCATCACATACTCCAGCAGGTTGACGTCATCTTCCTCCGACAGCCAGCATTCCTTGAGTAGCTTAAGGGGTCCTCTTACTTAATGGCCAAACAGTAGTTCAAAGGGTGAGAAGCCCAGTGATTCATTTGGAGATTCTCTTGTGGCAAATACAACGAATGGAAGACCTTTATCCCAATCTTTCTGATGTTCCAAACAGTATTTCCTGAGCATCGATTTGAGTGTTTGATGATATCTCTCCAATGCTCCTTGGGTCTGGGGATGGTAAGCTGAAGACGTGATCTGGGTGATGCCCAACTGTTTCAGAGACTGCTTGAAAACATTTGACATGAAATTACTTCCCCGGTCTGACTGTACCTCCTTGGGCAGACCAAACTTTATGAAGAACCCTAGCATTTCCTTAACCACGTTCTTTGCTGAGATATTTCTAAGTGGAATGGCTTCAGGATAACGAGTAGCCATATCAATCAGGGTCAACACATAAGAAAATCCTGAAGAAATCTTAGGAAGAGGGCCCACAATATCCACCAACACACGGGTGAATGGCACCTCAAAAGGAGGAATGGGAACTAGAGGTGCAACCTTTTCGGTCTGATTACACTTCCCCACAACTTGACAGGTGTGACAAGACTTACAATACCTGGAAATATCTCTGAAGATACCTGGCCAGTAGAAGTGTTTCAAAATGCGTGCCACAGACTTTCTCACTCCAAGGTGTCCTGCCAAACTGGAATCATGAGCCACTCTAATGATATCCTGCCTACAAACACGAGGGATGACAACTTGATGTACAACCTCCCATTCACAGTCGGCTGCTGCTGTTGGGGGTCTCCACTTTCTCATAGGTACTGCTGACTTTATATAATAACAAGTAGAAGCACCAGCTGACTCTTCCTCACTGCAAGCAGAGTTAGCTAGACCTTTCAACTCAGGGTCAGCTACCTGCAACTCAACCAACTCTAGACGAGACAAATTATCAACACTACGGGGTACTGCCTCATCTGGCGAGTGGTCCAAATTAGCAAGAAAAGTGTCAGCTAGGATAACATCATTATCCTCTAAGTCATCAGTAACTTTAGACTTAGCCCTAGTGACAGCACATGCAGAGAACACATCAGGGACATCACAGTCCTGGGTTGCAGTCACTGGTTCACTAGACAGCTGAGGAGCTGGACACACTTGACTTCCACCAATATCATTCCCAAGTAAGAAAGTTACACCTGACATTGGGAGTGTCTCAACCAACCCAACCATAACGGAACCATTAACAAAACCAGACTCTAAATTCACTCAGCACAGTGGGACAGAGAAATAATTATTCCCTACACCTTGTAAGATTACAGTTTCATCAGAGGAATTAACATTAGAGCCTAAAACACTGGTCAGCATCAGGGATTGGCAAGTACCTGTATCACGATATATTTTAACTGATTTCCTGTCATTACTGTCCAGAGGACTGACAAAACCATCAGACAGGAAATTAGCACATGAACTCTTGAGAGCATAACCCACGTTACTGCTCAAAAGAGGAGCTTCATCATGAGAATTTAATTTACCCCTCAAAGCAAGTTCAGTTATCTCGGTTAAAGAATTCTGGGAATTCTCAAGGGTGGACACTAGACCAATTGACTGAATATTAAAAGACTCCTTTTTGTTCACATCACGCTGTCTCCTGAAACATTTCTCCGTAGTATGACCAAGCTTACTACAATAAGTACATTTACTTTTCTGAAATCTAAAGGTGGAGCTGGTATTTACTTCCTGAGAAACATCATCTTTATTCTCTTTCCTGTTACCTGTACTCTGAGTAGTACTTACTCTCAGCTTTCCATTTTTCTTTAGAATATCTCTTGTGAGTGAGAACATATTCATCAGCTAAAACTGCAGCATCAGACAAATTATCTATTCTTTTCTCATCGAGATATAGGCTTACATCTTTATTAATACACCTTTTGAAGTCCTCCAGCAAAATCATCTGCTTAAATTTATCAAAATCAGAATTTACATTCTTAGAATTTAACCACTGCCCTAACAGATCTTCTTTGATTTTTGCATACTCAACATGGGATTGCTTATCTTGCTTATAAGTTGTCCTAAATTTTACTCTATAGGCTTCAGGAACAAGCTCATAGGCCTTAAGAATCAAGCTCTTAACTACATCATAATTATCAGATTGATCCTGAGGCAAAGATGCATAAGTTACTTGAGCTTTACCGGTGAGAACACTCTGAAGGAGTACTGGCCAATACTTTTGGGGCCAATTAAAACCTGTAGCTACCCTCTCAAACAACTGAAAATACTTTGTTAAATCAGATTCATTAAAAGGAGGGACAAGTTTAACATTTTTAGCCACATCAAAATCATCAGAGCTAGATGATCCAGTTCCACCTTGTTTCATGCGATACTCATGGTCTACCTGAATCCTAGCAAGTTCAATTTGTGCCTCCTGAATACGAGCCTGAGACTCAGCCTCCATAGCACGTGCCTGAAACTCAGCCTCCTTAGCACGAGCCTCCTGCAGGGCTAGCTGAAACTTAGCTATTTCAATCCGCGTTTGCTCATCTGGAGGAGTTACATTAAACAAGCTTTTATTAATCATGCCAACAATTTGATCTTTAGAATGATGAGAGTGAACGGCAATTCCCAATTGTTGAGCAACAAGCTTAAGTTCATTCTTTGTTCTGTTTTCTACATCACGCACTGTTTGCACATTTGACAAAAAATCTTTGGCTTCATCAAGAGTAGTCATAGTAGACATCATGAATAAATCACAGTCATAAAATATCAAGCAATATCCATATGATAATATCCTGAAAATCCTGATAAGAGGTCGCCAAATTAACGTTACGGAACAGAGAGAGATAATGAACACTTCAAGTGAGAATACTAAAACCACTACTGTCCCGCAAAGTTCCAGGTTCAAAACAAATGACTTAGGTAAAATTACAAGTTAAAGTTTAATGCTCAAACTAACAACTAAACATTCAGGACTCATAAGGATAATATAATGGCAAAACAGGTTACATATATGGTTAACTGCAATAGCCTCTATTAACAGGAATTTAGCAAGAGCAAATTTATCTAAGTCAGCCCTGATAAAATGGGAAAAACCGGATAATGCTCAGTTAAAGCAAGATATAATATTATTACAGATACAAAATATTACTAATACTGGCTGACAGTGTGGGACCAACATGAATCATAAAAACTCCACCAGGCTCACGAATCAACGCCCTAGGCTATACAGTATCAGAAAAATGGTAATAACACTTATACTCAAATTATACAACAGCTAGATGGCTGGAGACTTCCTGAGTACTGACAAAAATAATAATATACTGTACAGGGGAGGACAGAGATGTGAACAGAATGAGGAGTAGATCTAAGTGGCAACTAATGCAGAGACTGAGCTCATTATATAGGGGCCAGCAGAGCTTGATTAAACTTGTAAGAAGGACGCGCAAATGAAGGCATAGAGGACGAAGAGTTAACAATCCTGCTCTGAACAAAAGAAAGAACGACTTACTCTACTATAAGGGGGAGAAGGGGGGAGTGAGGTAGAACACGCAAGCCTGGTCAATATGGAAACCACGTTGCGAATCGTGAACAAACATGCAGCATATTGTACATTAGGATCATACAAAGGATGATGCAATTATGAACAAAACTGTATCATAAGTTAGAATTATGCAAGGGATGATGAAATCTTAGGATATATATATATATATATATATATATATATATATATATATATATATATATATATATATATATATATATATATATATATATATATATATATATATATGCTGCTATCCACAAGGTAGAGGAAACACGAAGTATCCCTAGCACTAATGTGTATTCCCATCTTCAGAGAATAGATGTGAATGTACGAAAGCACTTGGGATATTTCGTGTTTCTTTTTCATTTTGGATATCAGCATGCATATGTAACACGAGTTATTAAGTATTTTATTTACATACATACATACATATATATATATATATTTATATATATATATATATATATACATATATATATATATATATATATATATATATATATATATATATATATATATATACATATATATGTGTGTGTGTGTGTGTGTGTGTGTGTGTGTGTACCTGGATTTTTATTGATTATGGATGAGATTTGTTTTTGCAGGAATGCCTGTTAAAGAAGAAAGTACGGACATTTCTCGTGCCTCTTGCTCTTCTATTTGAAACACATCTGAGAAAGACAAATGTTTACTTTGAGTTACTTCGTGAATCTTTGCTTTGAACTTCAGTAGGGAGGTGGCCCGGAGATCTTAACGATGCCACCAGACTTATAACAACGTCTCCCACTGATTCCTACAATTTTTTATGAGCCACTTCTTAAGAGTTTAGAGACTGAACCGACTCTGTGTTTTATTTAGCTCTTCAGTTCGTTACAGGGATGTACATTTATATTTCATTGTTGCTACCCATAAACAACTAAATTCTACTCAGGACTAAACTCTTAGTTAAGGGTTAATGAAGGGTAAATCTAAATTCTCCAGTTCGAAGTCTCTAGAAAGCTAGGTAAAATCATATGGTGGTGGCAACAACAGAACATAAAAGCGTCACCTTAGTGAAGTAGCTAACCCTTTATATCTGGTGACTTTATAAAGAGGTCGTGTTCCAAGTATGGAATACGGGACAGTTCTCTTGTGTTGGGAACTCTTGTCAACAGGGAAGGATTAGAGACATAGCGTCTGAACATGTTTCATTTCACGGTTTCCCTTCAGTGCCTTTGTCTAACTGTTTAGACTAAAGTTACATTGTTTCTCAATCATTAAGAAACAAACTTTTTGAAGAACAACTCTTTTTGCAGGACTATGCAGAGAATGTGTTATTCTATACGAATATGAACCAATATTGTTCTCTAATGATTGCAAGGTAGAAAATGATTTCATTAAAAATAATGAAAGTTATACTGTGGTAACTTCAACACTGAGTGTCTGTCCTAATCTGATAAAAGAGTACTAATGTAAAAAGAAAATATATATCGTATAAGATTCGACAACACACACACACACACACACACACACACACACACACACACACACACACACCATCAACAGCAACAGCAACAGCAATTCTCATCACCTGATTTCAAGACAGCCGTAGCCGCAGTAGGCAACAACAAAAAAAAAAAAAAATAAATAAAAAAGGAACCATTATTACCGAACACTGGTGACAGTAACTGGCATCGATAATCACAATAATACCCAAACATCAAAAATCAAAATTTAACATAAGCGACAATAACATTCATCACCTTTAGGAAGACCACCATATCCACGAAAACAGACACATTATTTACAATGCAGATTTGAGATGTGATACAGTAAGAGAAAGACGGAAAGGAGAATAACAATCAAAGAATAATAAAAGGATCCACACTCTCTCGTTGCCACCATCAGCACCATCACATCCACACCACCACTAACCACCAGAACCTATCACAACCACCACATCCACCACAAGCATCATATCCACCACAAGCATCACATCCACTACAACCATCACATCCACCACAACCTCCAGAACCTCTACAACCATTACATCCACCACAGCCATTAAGTTTATCACAACTATCACATCCATAAACACAACGTCCACAGCAGTCACATTAACACTAAGCAGTCACAGTTAAGCCTTAACGGTTGGCGCCAATCACAAGTATACCATTACATTTATAATCGCACGTCCAAAGTTTCACATACAGTTACAGATATAGGTCTACCGTTACACGTCTATAGTCATGTACTCAGTCACACGTCTATAAGTATACATACTTACTAGGCTACACTCAAACATCTACAGTTATAATTATGTCTACAGCCACACACAAATACACATCTATAGACACTCGTTAGCTGCCAGTCCAGTCATACGTGTACAGTCACAAACACATACTCTTCAATAGTCACTCGTCTCCTGTGACATATATTCGTATGTCTATATCCACAGACAATCCCAAGTCTACAGTCACACGTCCACAGCCACATGTTTACAGCCACGGGTCCGTAATCATGTTGCTACAGTTACTCAACTTGAGTCAGACATTACAGTCACACAGTCACGGTGAATTAACAGTCACACATTTACGGTCATAATAATTTTCCATTCACACTCGCACAGACACATACAGTATCTGAAGCCATGTTCATAGTGTCACGTCTACAGTCACTGTCATAGTAAACATGCATTTACCACAAGCAAAACGTGAATCCTTCATTATAATGACGTCCCTCCAAGGTCTGAACAAAAAGTCGTCTGGCGGTATCAAGAATATAGTAAAAAAAAAAAAAAAAAAAAAAAAAAAAGATCCCCTAACAAAAAGAACAAAAGAATTTACATTAAAAAATTTTATCTGGACAGGTAGGCTACAGGAAAAACCATGGACAGCGGTCACAATCAATGCCAAAGTTGCTGTCAGTCACAACGCCCACTTTCAAAACCAAAAATAACATACAAAAACTTTTTTTTTTTTTTTTCACACCGTTGATTTGTTTCTCTTCCGTCCCTCCCACACTTCCCCCTCGGCCACCTGTCACCAAGGCTCTTCTGCCTAATATCATCATCATCATCATCATCATCATCATCATCACAGTTATCTTTATCATCAGCATCAGCATTAGCATCGTCATCATCATCATCACAATCCTTATCACAATCACCTTCTGCATCTTGGTTACCATCTTTCTCCTCCTCTTCCGCTTCCTCCTCCTCCTCCTCATATCATCATCATCATCATCATCATCATCATCATAGTCGTCGTCGTCCTACTTGTCATCATCTGAACCCCATTTATTTGACAGAAATACATAAACACAACACACAGAACAGGTACAACCACGGTTGTAACAACCATCCAAGATATCCAGCACCATAACAATATTTTTTTAGGAAAAACAAATGAATAAGAAAAAAGTATTCCGTACACCAGATTACTTGCGTCCTCCATTCACAAAATATCTGTAACAGTTGGATTTAAACAGTTGTAGGTTGTAGTCTGGGGGGAAACAACTCCGGGAAGCGAGTTCCAGAGAGATGCAGTTCGGGGAATAAAAGAAATCTGATAGGCAGAAGTTCTGCAATATGGCTGCGTGACTTCCAGTCATGAGCGCTACCAGATGTCCGTGTAGCACGAGGAAAGGCATGGAGAGGTGGCACAATGGACGCAACTTCGTCTGAGCATTTGCCATAAAAATATAAGTAAAAAAATGCAGGGGAGACAACATTCCTTCTTACTTGTAGGGGAGGTAGTTTGTTAGTAATAACAGGTTTATTAATAATTCCAACTGCTTTGTCCTGAATATACAATACAAAATAACCACAATGCGACAGAGAGACTGAGACATCAACAGCACACAACAAGCACAAAAAACAGCAGCCTCGCTCCACAGTAGATCTCCGAGGGAGGGGGCAACCCTCGGGGGATCCCACCCAGGTCTGGATGTAGATGTACCATTGTGCAAAATTTTGTGTTCCTAGGTAAAAAAAAAAAAAAAAATGTCCGTGCACATCGGTTTTGGTCTCAACATCGAGGGGCAACACTGGCCCTGGAGGGACGGGGGGGGGGGGAGGACTTTGGACTTCGCACCTCGCATTAAAGTTCGTCCAGGTGGAGTTATACTACAATGCTAAACTATGTGCTCCTATGTTGAAAACTAATTTGACACTCTATGGGGCTCCCCACCCCCCATGTGAATATAGGGTGATTCAACCTACATTACATCTGGGCCGGGTGGAGGTCTGTCACTGAGCAAATTTTTGTTTTGCAAGGCGATTTCTGACTGTCCTCGTTGCTAGTACATGTGTTCACTTAAAACCACTTTTTGCTTCTCCGCCTCAACCCTAAATGAATACGGTGCCTCGCCGAGCCTGTGGAGTAGAAAAGGCACAGACATATCACCAACAAAACTGAGAATAACAGCCATCTACAGTAAACACAACCATTAACCACAGTAACAGCCACAACAACTTTGTTTACGTAACACACACGACCAAAAACGCCTATGCCACCACTACAGTAAGTACAACCGTGAGTATAATACCGACATTTGCCACAGTTATAAGGAGGTACAGTAACAACCATGTCATCATCAACTTGTCTCAAAACACAAGACGTTAATATGCAACACCAGTAAGTGCTATGACCATAGACGTAAGTCAGCCGAAATAACAGCCGTAACAGACTACAAAGTTTTGCATAATTAGTCTTTACATTTGTAATTACAACCACATATAAATAAAATAAAAGCATTCGGGAACCGAATGCTAATCGCCCGCGGAAATACAGTATATTGCTGGATAAGGAAAGTTACCAGGAAACCAATATAAAACAATTCGCAAAAACTCTACGGAAATCAGTCACCATGTTTCACAAAGAGTCAATCCATTTTTAAAATAAGTCAAAGGCATTCGGGTTCCGAATATTATTCACTCGCCATAATATGATCTTAGCTAAGGTACAAGCTACCTACAAACCAAATTTGAAGACGAGTTATTTGGCAACACACACACACACACACACACACACACACACACACACACACACACACATGCACACACACACACACACACACACACACACACACACACACATTATCAATCTTTTTTTTTTATGTGTCAGACTCTGGGCATAGGCTTCACAGCCTGCTCCCAAGGCCCAGTAGTCCTCCTACATTCCATACACCTCTACATGTCACCACTTCGGCGCTAACACCCACCGTCCATATTGAATACATGCTAGGGCTGTCTCATACAGGACTGGTGTATTGGTATTAGTGGGGGCATTTTTACGACATGTCGGCGGGTCTTCTGGTAGATCAGTAAAGTCTGCTTTTAAGAAATTCAAATCCTTAAATTGTTCCCTGCCCCAGCGGGGATTTGAACCTGGGTCCAGTAGGACTGCGGGCCACCTCTCTACCGATTGAGCCACCGCCTCCCTATAGCCCGACGCCCTAATCACGCAAAGGGTGACCGCAGACAAAACGCCTCCAAGTCGCTCTGTCACCCACCAATTCCCACCGTCACTAACTCAAGAGTTGCCATTGATCGCCAGCTAGTTCAATATGGAAGTCGGGCTACTCATGCAGAGACCACAGAAATCGCATATCTTTAAAAATCTCTCCCGTGATATTTAATGATATACCGTACGTAAGTTCTTCGTGAAATTATTCTTTAGTTGAAGTACGTCAACGGGATTGGCAGTGACAAAACGTGAGGACGTGGAAGTACGTCGACGGGACACCGCGGGTTAATAATTTGGCCATATTACTTTTTTGTTGCACTATGCTGCACCCTTACCAAGATTGTTCCTTCACACCTGCAGTAGGATTCAGGTTGAAATATACCACCCTGCCTTTATTTATTTATCTATTTATTTGGAAATGATAAAAAAAAAATCAAAATCCATGTACTAATATGATTCACTTCATAAGTTTGGATCAAGTTAAGAAATATTCGATCAAACACGTGTGGACTTGTTTGAATCTGAACAAAATTACTCCAAGATTTTCTTTCTTTTTATTTTCAAGCTTACTCTTATAAACTCTCAGTCATAGTTGAGGTTTGACAAATTTAAACATAGGAGGGGCTGTAGTCCCCCTAGCCCTCCCAGAAGTTATGGCCTTGGTAAATTCCCTGTAAAACTTCTGCTTTATTGCAGTTGTAACGATAATGCCTTTAACCCTTTGTGGGCCAGGGATTACCAAGTTACAAGGAAGGCCGATGGGGTCCCGGCAGACCCCACACCTTAATGTTGTATTTCTGCCATATTCATAAAGTTATATCTACTAAACTATGTACATATGTTGCCCAGGACACGGCAAGTGGAACCAACCCACCAAGTGTCCCTTTTTGTTTTGTTTTTTTATTATTTAAAATTTTTTTCATTTTATGACAATTTTATGAAAGTTTGAGTGTGGAAGTACTGATTCTACACTTATCTGAATGTCTGATTGTTAGTATTCTTGGAACAGGTTCTCAAAATAATAACAAGTTCATGTGTAAAGTAAATTAGCATGAACAGAAAATAAAACTATCCCTATAATGTTCAAATTTGGTACAACAATTTCTTGTTTTATCCTCTTGATGAGCATCTTTTGTATTACTACCACCACTTGCATTTTCAGAATTATCATCAGCACCCACAGGAGACTCAATGCTACTCACACTAATTTCACTTTCCGATTGATCAAGCACTTCATAATCATCAGCGTCGGATACAGATAAATCACCATCTGAATAATTTCCTTCTTCTTGGTCACCTTCTGCCACCGCCATTGAGACATAAAACTTTGCTACTGGTATTGATATTGTCCTAATGTTTATAATCTGAAATATCTGAAAAAAATATATAAAACAAAATAGTCACACGAAAGGCCAGGTGGGATCCTGGCAGACCCCACGGACATTTATTGCAATGTCACTCAATCGTGCGAGATTTTTTGCTCAAATTATATGAGGATATAAAATAACCATCTACAGTAAGAGTCATGAGAGGACAGACTGTGAAAGTAAGAAATGGCTTAATGACAACATTTTAAAAACATGATGGGGTCAGCAGGGACCCCATTTGCCCATGAAGGGTTAAAGTCACCTGTTGATGAATGGCTGTGAAATCCAGCTGTGCCAAATTTCATTAACTCACATATGGTTTCAGCAACTCAGGTCACAATTATAATTTTGTGTGAAGCCTGTAAACAAAAAAAAAGAAAAAAAAAAAGAAAAAGAAAAAACATACTCTGCAACCAGTGCTATCCTATCTTCCTTTAGTGTACATTTTCCTATGCATACTGTAAATACTTTGATCTGTGTTGTGTTACTCCGTTTCTTGCCAAAGTCAACAGTGAAACAGATTTCACCTGCAACATCTTGCACTCAGCTGAACTGGCAAGGAAAGCACATAAAAAGTAATGCCTGCAAGGAGAGAGGGTACAGAGGAAAGAAAAGCCGATGAAGATATGAATGTCACTGATAATAAGTGTTGGGTTGTAATTCACTATTGTGACACAGTATTATATCAATAGAATAATATTATATATACAGACAAGAGTAACTGACAGGGAAAGCGCCTAAACATACACCGAGAATACAATGAATAAACGTTTCTTGACATCCTTACAAGTGACAAAGGAAATGGCCTTGAGACTTTTTCCATAAGCTGTGGTCCATTCAATTGTTCCTTTTGTATTTTGACTGTATTACTAAATTCCCAGTGTTAATTCAGATTCTTTCCTAAATCACAGAATCTCATTATAATAACCTATCTATGTATCTATTGCCAGATGCCTTAATTCCGTAAGGGGTGGCCACCTAACAAATCGCCTCCAAGTCGCCCTGTCCCCCGCCATTTCACTGCCCTGCTCCCAGCTCACACCCCTTCTCTCATATACCTCTCCACTCCATCTCTCTATCTCATCCTTGGCCTCCCCTCCCCCCCTTCACCCTACTTACACACACTCTTCATCCTCTCCACACGGCCAAACCACCCCAGTGTCTCTTCCAGCGCTTCCTATCACATCCACATCCACACCACAACGCTTCTTCACTTCTTTATTTATCAGTCTGTCTCTCCATGTGACTCCACATGCTCCTCCCAGATAATTCATTTTCACTGCTCTCACTCTTGGGCCATATGTTAGAGTCGGTATCACAATACTGTCATGTAGTAAATTTTTCACTTCCATACTCACTTCTCTGTTCCGTATCACTACTTTCAAGAAACCAGCAACCTTTCTTCCATGTTGTACCCTTTCAAGCACTTCATCCTCTAAACTTCCATCCTTACTCATCACACTACCCGAGTACTTAAACGCACTCGCATTTTCCATCTCCTCCTCATCCAGCCTCACTGTACATTCACTAACTTCACTTCTCTGGATGACCATAACTTTACTCTTCTCTACATTCACCTTTAGATTCCGTTTCTTACACACTCCCCCAAACTCATCCACCAAGCCTTGCACCTCCCCTTCGTCTTTACTTAACAACACAATATCATCTGCAAACAACAGCACAGGGAGTTTCCAAACATTGCCTTCTCTCATTAGGGCTGCTCCAACGTCCACTGCCTTACCTTGTATCTCTTTTATAACCCCATCCATATGCAGATTGAACAATCATAGAGATATGAAACATCCCTGTTTCAGTCCAGTAATCAATATGTATTAACTAATGACAGACTCTTTCTCTGTGCTTTGATCATTTTTTTTTTTTTTTTTTTAGGATTGAATATCTTCCACCATTGTTATAACAAAGTCAAACTATGTTTACCTATAACAGTAGTGTCTTAATATCTCATTCCTCACTAAGAGTCATACTGAGTGTCTGTATCATTAAATCGTCCTTTTATATCTAACATATCCACTGCTTGTGCCAGTCATTGACTGGTATCTCATTAGTTATATCATCATGCTCCTTTGCGATTCCTAATTCCATTCCGTTCTTCAGCAAGCATTCTTAATTACCATCGTTCCTACTTCAAGCTCTGTTTCTAATATAACTGTGGTGAAACTGGTATTCATATGCGGATGGTAAGTTGTGTATTTTTAATAGGAAGTATGCTAGCAAAGATGGTAAGTTCTTTCTCTCTCTGTCTGTCTGTCTGTCTGTCTCTCTCTCTCTCTCTCTCTCTCAATACCGACTCCTTTCACCTGACCTCTCCCACCATACCCCCTTTCCGCCGTTCATCTTCCTTCAACTTACCGTTGCGTTTATCATGAGTTCATCCCTCCCCATCCTCCTTCCCCTGCTCTCTCTTCCTTCCTTCCTTCTTCTCACCCCTTTTTCTCCTCTTTCCTCACTCCACCGCTCCACTCTTCCATCACCCCTCATTCTCCTGCACTATTCGCTAACGTCTCTCTTATCCCAGTTGATTTCATCTCTCTCTCTCTCTCTCTCTCTCTCTCTCTCTCTCTCCAATATATATAAATCTCTCTCTCTCTTTTGAGCTTATATATATATATATATATATATATATATATATATATATATATATATATATATATATATATATATATATATAAACTAGGCTTCTTTCCTCTAGGGGGATAGCCGACACAGGACGATACACTCACCAAATTAGGCTACTCATCCACACACACACATTTACTCGTATCTTAGCCTGTTAGGGGAGAAGGGACCGCTCCTCATCGCACCACACCGTACGGGGGTTAACTGGGCAGTGTAACCCAGCGACATCTGCAGCAGGGCCCGACAGCAGAGGTGGTTTACCTCCGTCACATCATAATCCTTCCCTGCACCTGATCCGATCAGCTGATCATATCAGATGCGGGAGAATATCCTGTTGGGCCGCATCACCATTTATGCATTCACAATTTCTCTCAGTCAACCGTATCACACGCAGCCACTCTTCCTTGCTCTACAGACATCCTTCTCGCATCTGAAACTCTGTTCACACTGCCCATCCATCCTATTCATGGTCTTCTTTTGAACTTTACACTCTCGTATCAGATCCAATTGTATCTTTTTCACCAATCGCTCTTCATCCATTCTCTCTATATGCCCAAACCACTACAACACTCTCTGCTCAACATGATCAGCCATCTCTAGCATAACTACAGTTCTCCTTCGCACTTCATTATTTATCACTCGATCAAAAAACGTCACTCCACACATTCTCCTCAGACACCTTATCTCCATTACATTCAATATCTTTCTCTCTGCTGCTCTCATATTCCATGATTCAACATCATATAATGCAGTTGGTACCAGTACATCCTCATACAGCCTTCTCTTTACATCCATTCTAAGCGAATGGCATCTAAATACTTTTTTCATTCCTTCCAGCACCTCCTACTTCAATCATTCTAAGCTTCACCTCTACATCTATTCTTCCATTCACAGCAACATGTGACCCTAAGTACTTAAAACTCTCTCCCTACTCAAGCAACTCAGCATTCAAAACTACATTCATCTTCCTATCATCTACCAACCTCGCACACTTGATCTTATTCTCAGTCACTCTCAATTTTCTCATTTCACACACCCTTCCAAACTCCTCTACCAGCTGTCTCAATCTCTCCTCCGAATCATCCACCAGTGCAGTATCATCTGCAAACAGCAGCCGACTCAGATTCCACTCTCTACCATCAGCTTTCACCAGATTCAGACATATACCTAACACTCTCGCATTCACCTCCCTTACAACACCATCCACGTAAATATTAAACGACAAAGGTGACATCATGCATCCTTGCTGCAGTCCTACTCTCAAGGGAAACCAATCACTCTTGGTATTTCCCACTCTTTCACACGAACTACTATTTACATAAAAACTTTTCATTCTTTTTAACAACCTAATATATATATGTATATATATATATATATATATATATATATATATATATATATATATATATATATATATATATATATATATATATATATATATATATATATATATATATATATATATATATATATATATATATATATATATATATATATATATATATATATATTGTTACGGAACAGAGAGAGATAATGAACACTTCAAGTGAGAATACTAAAATCACTACTGTCCCGCAAAGTACATTTACTTTTCTGAAATCTAAAGGTGGAGCTGGTATTTACTTCCTGAGAAACATCATCTTTATTCTCTTTCCTGTTACCTGTACTCTGAGTAGTACTTACTCTCAGCTTTCCTTTTTTCTTTAGAATATCTCTTGTGAGTGAGAACATATTCATCAGCTAAAACTGCTGCATCAGACAAATTATCTATTCTTTTCTCATCGAGATATAGGCTTACATCTTTATTAATACACCTTTTGAAGTCCTCCAGCAAAATCATCTGCTTAAATTTATCAAAATCAGAATTTACATTCTTTGAATTTAACCACTGCTCTAACAGATCTTCTTTGATTTTTGCATACTCAACATGGGATTGCTTATCTTGCTTATAAGTTGTCCTAAATTTTACTCTATAGGCTTCAGGAACAAGCTCATAGGCCTTAAGAATCAAGCTCTTAACTACATCATAATTATCAGATTGATCCTGAGGCAAAGATGCATAAGTTACTTGAGCTTTACCGGTGAGAACACTCTGAAGGAGTACTGGCCAATACTTTTGGGGCCAATTAAAACCTGTAGCTACCCTCTCAAACAACTGAAAATACTTTGTTAAATCAGATTCATTAAAAGGAGGGACAAGTTTAACATTTTTAGCCACATCAAAATCATCAGAGCTAGATGATCCAGTTCCACCTTGTTTCATGCGATACTCATGGTCTACCTGAATCCTAGCAAGTTCAATTTGTGCCTCCTGAATACGAGCCTGAGACTCAGCCTCCATAGCACGTGCATGAAACTCAGCCTCCTTAGCACGAGCCTCCTGCAGGGCTAGCTGAAACTTAGCTATTTCAATCCGCGTTTGCTCATCTGGAGGAGTTACATTAAACAAGCTTTTATTAATCATGCCAACAATTTGATCTTTAGAATGATGAGAGTGAACGGCAATTCCCAATTGTTGAGCAACAAGCTTAAGTTCATTCTTTGTTCTGTTTTCTACATCACGCACTGTTTGCACATTTGACAAAAAATCTTTGGCTTCATCAAGAGTAGTCATAGTAGACATCATGAATAAATCACAGTCATAAAATATCAAGCAATATCCATATGATAATATCCTGAAAATCCTGATAAGAGGTCGCCAAATTAACGTTACGGAACAGAGAGAGATAATGAACACTTCAAGTGAGAATACTAAAACCACTACTGTCCCGCAAAGTTCCAGGTTCAAAACAAATGACTTAGGTAAAATTACAAGTTAAAGTTTAATGCTCAAACTAACAACTAAACATTCAGGACTCATAAGGATAATATAATGGCAAAACAGGTTATATATATGGTTAACTGCAATAGCCTCTATTAACAGGAATTTAGCAAGAGCAAATTTATCTAAGTCAGCCCTGATAAAATGGGAAAAACCGGATAATGCTCAGTTAAAGCAAGATATAATATTATTACAGATACAAAATAATACTAATACTGGCTGACAGTGTGGGACCAACATGAATCATAAAAACTCCACCAGGCTCACGAATCAACGCCCTAGGCTATACAGTATCAGAAAAATGGTAATAACACTTATACTCAAATTATACAACACCAAGATGGCTGGAGACTTCCTGAGTACTGACAAAAATAATTATATACTGTACAGGGGAGGACAGAGATGTGAACAGAATGAGGAGTAGATCTAAGTGGCAACTAATGCAGAGACTGAGCTCATTATATAGGGGCCAGCAGAGCTTGATTAAACTTGTAAGAAGGACGCGCAAATGAAGGCATACAGGACGAAGAGTTAACAATCCTGCTCTGAACAAAAGAAAGAACGACTTACTCTACTATAAGAGGGAGAAGGGGGGAGTGAGGTAGAACACGCAAGCCTGGTCAATATGGAAACCACGTTGCGAATCGTGAACAAACATGCAGCATATTGTACATTAGGATCATACAAAGGATGATGCAATTATGAACAAAACTGTATCATAAGTTAGAATTATGCAAGGGATGATGAAATCTTAGGATATATATATATATATATATATATATATATATATATATATATATATATATATATATATGCTGCTATCCACAAGGTAGAGGAAACACGAAGTATCCCTAGCACTAATGTGTATTCCCATCTTCAGAGAATAGATGTGAATGTACGAAAGCACTTGGGATATTTCGTGTTTCTTTTTCATTTTGGATATCAGCATGCATATGTAACACGAGTTATTAAGTATTTTATTTACATACATACATATATATATATATATATATATATATATATATATATATTTACATACATACATACATATATATATATATATTTATATATAGGTGTGTGTGTGTGTGTGTGTGTGTGTGTGTGTGTGTGTGTGTGTGTACCTGGATTTTTATTGATTATGGATGAGATTTGTTTTTGCAGGAATGCCTGTTAAAGTAGAAAGTACGGACATTTCTCGTGCCTCTTGCTCTTCTATTCGAAACACATCTGAGAAAGACAAATGTTTACTTTGAGTTACTTCGTGAATCTTTGCTTTGAACTTCAGTAGGGAGGTGGCCCGGAGATCTTAACGATGCCACCAGACTTATAACAACGTCTCCCACTGATTCCTACAATTTTTTATGAGCCATTTCTTAAGAGTTTAGAGACTGAACCGACTCTGTGTTTTATTTAGCTCTTCAGTTCGTTACAGGGATGTACATTTATATTTCATTGTTGCTACCCATAAACAACTAAATTCTACTCAGGACTAAACTCTTAGTTAAGGGTTAATGAAGGGTAAATCTAAATTCTCCAGTTCGAAGTCTCTAGAAAGCTAGGTAAAATCATATGGTGGTGGCAACAACAGAACATAAAAGCGTCACCTTAGTGAAGTAGCTAACCCTTTATATCTGGTGACTTTATAAAGAGGTCGTGTTCCAAGTATGGAATACGGGACAGTTCTCTTGTGTTGGGAACTCTTGTCAACAGGGAAGGATTAGAGACATAGCGTCTGAACATGTTTCATTTCACGGTTTCCCTTCAGTGCCTTTGTCTAACTGTTTAGACTAAAGTTACATTGTTTCCAAATCATTAAGAAACAAACTTTTTGAAGAACAACTCTTTTTGCAGGACTATGCAGAGAATGTGTTATTCTATACGAATATGAACCAATATTGTTCTCTAATGATTGCAAGGTAGAAAATGATTTCATTAAAAATAATGAAAGTTATACTGTGGTAACTTCAACACTGAGTGTCTGTCCTAATCTGATAAAAGAGTACTAATGTAAAAAGAAAATATATATCGTATAAGATTCGACAACACACACACACACACACACACACACACACACACACACACACACCATCAACAGCAACAGCAACAGCAACAGCAATTCTCATCACCTGATTTCAAGACAGCCGTAGCCGCAGTAGGCAACCACAAAAAAAAATAAATAAATAAATAAAAAAGGAACCATTATTACCGAACACTGGTGACAGTAACTGGCATCGATAATCACAATAATACCCAAACATCAAAAATCAAAATTTAACATAAGCGACAATAACATTCATCACCTTTAGGAAGACCACCATATCCACGAAAACAGACACATTATTTACAATGCAGATTTGAGATGTGATACAGTAAGAGAAAGACGGAAAGGAGAATAACAATCAAAGAATAATAAAAGGATCCACACTCTCTCGTTGCCACCATCAGCACCATCACATCCACACCACCACTAACCACCAGAACCTATCACAACCACCACATCCACCACAAGCATCATATCCACCACAAGCATCACATCCACTACAACCATCACATCCACCACAACCTCCAGAACCTCTACAACCATTACATCCACCACAGCCATTAAGTTTATCACAACTATCACATCCATAAACACAACGTCCACAGCAGTCACATTAACACTAAGCAGTCACAGTTAAGCCTTAACGGTTGGCGCCAATCACAAGTATACCATTACATTTATAATCGCACGTCCACAGTCTCACATACACTTACAGTTATAGGTCTACCGTTACACGTCTATAGTCATGTACTCAGTCACACGTCTATAATTATACATACTTACTAGGCTACATTCAAACATCTACAGTTATAATTATGTCTACAGCCACACATAAATACACATCTATAGACACTCGTTAGCTGCCAGTCCAGTCATACGTGTACAGTCACAAACACATACTCTTGAATAGTCACTCGTCTCCTGTGACATATATTCGTATGTCTATATCCACAGACAATCCCAAGTCTACAGTCACACGTCCACAGCCACATGTTTACAGCCACGGGTCCGTAATCATGTTGCTACAGTTACTCAACTTGAGTCAGACATTACAGTCACACAGTCACGGTGAATTAACAGTCACACATTTACGGTCATAATAATTTTCCATTCACACTCGCACAGACACATACAGTATCTGAAGCCATGTTCATAGTGTCACGTCTACAGTCACTGTCATAGTAAACATGCATTTACCACAAGCAAAACGTGAATCCTTCATTATAATGACGTCCCTCCAAGGTCTGAACAAAAAGTCGTCTGGCGGTATCAAGAATATAGTAAAAAAAAAAAAAAAAAAAAAGATCCCCTAACAAAAAGAACAAAAGAATTTACATTAAAAATTTTTATCTGGACAGGTAGGCTACAAGAAAAACCATGGACAGCGGTAACAATCAATGCCAAAGTTGCTGTCAGTCACAACGCCCACTTTCAAAACCAAAAATAACATACAAAAACTTTTTTTTTTTTTTTCACACCGTTGATTTGTTTCTCTTCCGTCCCTCCCACACTTCCCCCTCGGCCACCTGTCACCAAGGCTCTTCTGCCTAATATCATCATCATCATCATCATCACAGTTATCTTTATCATCAGCATCAGCATTAGCATCGTCATCATCATCATCACAATCCTCATCACAATCACCTTCTGCATCTTGGTTACCATCTTTCTCCTCCTCTTCCGCTTCCTCCTCCTCCTCCTCATATCATCATCATCATCATCATCATCATCATAGTCGTCGTCGTCCTACTTGTCATCATCTGAACCCCATTTATTTGACAGAAATACATAAACACAACACACAGAAAAGGTACAACCACGGTTGTAACAACCATCCAAGATATCCAGCACCATAACAATATTTTTTTAGGAAAAACAAATGAATAAGAAAAAAGTATTCCGTACACCAGATTACTTGCGTCCTCCATTCACAAAATATCTGTAACAGTTGGATTTAAACAGTTGTAGGTTGTAGTCTGGGGGGAGACAACTCCGGGAAGCGAGTTCCAGAGAGATGCAGTTCGGGGAATAAAAGAAATCTGATAGGCAGAAGTTCTGCAATATGGCTGCGTGACTTCCAGTCATGAGCGCTACCAGATGTCCGTGTAGCACGAGGAAAGGCATGGAGAGGTGGCACAATGGACGCAACTTCGTCTGAGCATTTGCCATAAAAATATAAGTAAAAAAATGCAGGGGAGACAACATTCCTTCTTACTTGTAGGGGATGTAGTTTGTTAGTAATAACAGGTTTATTAATAATTCCAACTGCTTTGTCCTGAATATACAATACAAAATAACCACAATGCGACAGAGAGACTGAGACATCAACAGCACACAACAAGCACAAAAAACAGCAGCCTCGCTCCACAGTAGATCTCCGAGGGAGGGGGCAACCCTCGGGGGATCCCACCCAGGTCTGGATGTAGATGTACCATTGTGCAAAATTTTGTGTTCCTAGGTAAAAAAAAAAAAAAAAAATGTCCGTGCACATCGGTTTTGGTCTCAACATCGAGGGGCAACACTGGCCCTGGAGGGACGGGGGGGGGGGGGAGGACTTTGTACTTCGCACCTCGCATTAAAGTTCGTCCAGGTGGAGTTATACTACAATGCTAAACTATGTGCTCCTATGTTGAAAACTAATTTGACACTCTATGGGGCTCCCCACCCCCCATGTGAATATAGGGTGATTCAACCTACATTACATCTGGGCCGGGTGGAGGTCTGTCACTGAGCAAATTTTTGTTTTGCAAGGCGATCTCTGACTGTCCTCGTTGCTAGTACATGTGTTCACTTAAAACCACTTTTTGCTCCTCCGCCTCAACCCTAAATGAATACGGTGCCTCGCCGAGCCTGTGGAGTAGAAAAGGCACAGACATATCACCAACAAAACTGAGAATAACAGCCATCTACAGTAAACACAACCATTAACCACAGTAACAGCCACAACAACTTTGTTTACGTAACACACACGACCAAAAACGCCTATGCCACCACTACAGTAAGTACAACCGTGAGTATAATACCGACATTTGCCACAGTTATAACGAGGTACAGTAACAACCATGTCATCATCAACTTGTCTCAAAACACAAGACGTTAATATGCAACACCAGTAAGTGCTATGACCATAGACGTAAGTCAGCCGAAATAACAGCCGTAACAGACTACAAAGTTTTGCATTATTAGTCTTTACATTTGTAATTACAACCACATATAAATAAAATAAAAGCATTCGGGAACCGAATGCTAATCGCCCGCGGAAATACAGTATATTGCTGGATAAGGAAAGTTACCAGGAAACCAATATAAAACAATTCGCAAAAACTCTACGGAAATCAGTCACCATGTTTCACAAAGAGTCAATCCATTTTTAAAATAAGTCAAAGGCATTCGGGTTCCGAATATTATTCACTCGCCATAATATGATCTTAGCTAAGGTACAAGCTACCTACAAACCAAATTTGAAGACGAGTTATTTGGCAACACACACACACACACACACACACACACACACACACACATGCACACACACACACACACACACACACACACACACACACACATGCACACACACACGCACACACACACACACACACACACACATTATAAATCTTTTTTTTTTATGTGTCAGACTCTGGGCATAGGTTTCACAGCCTGCTCCCAAGGCCCAGTAGTCCTCCTACATTCCATACACCTCTACATGTCACCACTTCGGCGCTAACACCCACCGTCCATATTGAATACATGCTAGGGCTGTCTCATACAGGACTGGTGTATTGGTATTAGTGGGGGTATTTTTACGACATGTCGGCAGGTCTTCTGGTAGATCAGTAAAGTCTGCTTTTAAGAAATTCAAATCCTTAAATTGTTCCCTGCCCTAGCGGGGATTTGAACCTGGGTCCAGTAGGACTGCGGGCCACCTCTCTACCGATTGAGCCACCGCCTCCCTATAGCCCGACGCCCTAATCACGCAAAGGGTGACCGCAGACAAAATGCCTCCAAGTCACTCTGTCACCCACCAATTCCCACCGTCACTAACTCAAGAGTTGCCATTGATCGCCAGCTAGTTCAATATGGAAGTCGGGCTACTCATGCAGAGACCACAGAAATCGCATATCTTTAAAAATCTCTCCCGTGATATTTAATGATATACCGTACGTAAGTTCTTCGTGAAATTATTCTTTAGTTGAAGTACGTCAACGGGATTGGCAGTGAAAAAACGTGAGGACGTGGAAGTACGTCGACGGGACACCGCGGGTTAATAATTTGGCCATATTACTTTTTTGTTGCACTATGCTGCACCCTTACCAAGATTGTTCCTTCACACCTGCAGTAGGATTCAGGTTGAAATATACCACCCTGCCTTTATTTATTTATTTATTTATTTGGAAATGATTAAAAAAAAAATCAAAATCCATGTACTAATATGATTCACTTCATAATTTTGGATCAAGTTTAGAAATATTCGATCAAACACGTGTGGACTTGTTTGAATCTGAACAAAATTACTCCAAGATTTTCTTTCTTTTTATTTTCAAGCTTACTCTTATAAACTCTCAGTCATAGTTGAGGTTTGACAAATTTAAACATAGGAGGGGCTGTAGTCCCCCTAGCCCTCCCAGAAGTTATGGCCTTGGTAAATTCCCTGTAAAACTTCTGCTTTATTGCAGTTGTAACGATAATGCCTTTAACCCTTTGTGGGCCAGGGATTACCAAGTTACAAGGAAGGCCGATGGGGTCCCGGCAGACCCCACACCTTAATGTTGTATTTCTGCCATATTCATAAAGTTATATCTACTAAACTATGTACATATGTTGCCCAGGACACGGCAAGTGGAACCGACCCACCAAGTGTCCCTTTTTGTTTCGTTTTTTTATTATTTAAAAATTTTTTCATTTTATGACAATTTTATGAAAGTTTGAGTGTGGAAGTACTGATTCTACACTTATCTGAATGTCTGATTGTTAGTATTCTTGGAACAGGTTCTCAAAATAATAACAAGTTCATGTGTAAAGTAAATTAGCATGAACAGAAAATAAAACTATCCCTATAATGTTCAAATCTGGTACAACAATTTCTTGTTTTATCCTCTTGATGAGCATCTTTTGTATTACTACCACCACTTGCATTTTCAGAATTATCATCAGCACCCACAGGAGACTCAATGCTACTCACACTAATTTCACTTTCCGATTGATCAAGCACTTCATAATCATCAGCGTCGGATACAGATAAATCACCATCTGAATAATTTCCTTCTTCTTGGTCACCTTCTGCCACCGCCATTGAGACATAAAACTTTGCTACTGGTATTGATATTGTCCTAATGTTTATAATCTGAAATATCTGAAAAAAATATATAAAACAAAATAGTCACACGAAAGGCCAGGTGGGGTCCTGGCAGACCCCACGGACATTTATTGCAATGTTACTCAATCGTGCGAGATTTTTTGCTCAAATTATATGAGGATATAAAATAACCATCTACAGTAAGAGTCATGAGAGGACAGACTGTGAAAGTAAGAAATGGCTTAATGACAACATTTTAAAAACATGGTGGGGTCAGCAGGGACCCCATTTGCCCATGAAGGGTTAAAGTCACCTGTTGATGAATGGCTGTGAAATCCAGCTGTACCAAATTTCATTAACTCACATATGGTTTCAGCAACTCAGGTCACAATTATAATTTTGTGTGAAGCCTGTAAACAAAAAAAAAGAAAAAAAAAAGAAAAAGAAAAAACATACTCTGCAACCAGTGCTATCCTATCTTCCTTTAGTGTACATTTTCCTATGCATACTGTAAATACTTTGATCTGTGTTGTGTTACTCCGTTTCTTGCCAAAGTCAACAGTGAAACAGATCTCACCTGCAACATCTTGCACTCAGTTGAACTGGCAAGGAAAGCACATAAAAAGTAATGCCTGCAAGGAGAGAGGGTACAGAGGAAAGAAAAGCCGATGAAGATATGAATGTCACTGATAATAAGTGTTGGGTTGTAATTCACTATTGTGACACAGTATTATATCAATAGAATAATATTATATATACAGACAAGAGTAACTGACAGGGAAAGCGCCTAAACATACACCGAGAATACAATGAATAAACGTTTCTTGACATCCTTACAAGTGACAAAGGAAATGGCCTTGAGACTTTTTCCATAAGCTGTGGTCCATTCAATTGTTCCTTTTGTATTTTGACTGTATTACTAAATTCGCAGTGTTAATTCAGATTCTTTCCTAAATCACAGAATCTCATTATAATAACCTATCTATGTATCTATTGCCAGATGCCTTAATTCCGTAAGGGGTGGCCACCTAACAAATCGCCTCCAAGTCGCCCTGTCCCCCGCCATTTCACTGCCCTGCTCCCAGCTCACACCCCCTTCTCTCATATACCTCTCCACTCCATCTCTCTATCTCATCCTTGGCCTCCCCGCCCCCCCATCACCCAACTTACACACACTCTTCATCCTCTCCACACGGCCAAACCACCCCAGTGTCTCTTCCAGCGCTTCCTATCACATCCACATCCACACCACAACGCTTCTTCACTTCTTTATTTATCAGTCTGTCTCTCCATGTGACTCCACATGCTCCTCCCAGATAATTCATTTTCACTGCTCTCACTCTTGGGCCATATGTTAGAGTCGGTATCACAATACTGTCATGTAGTAAATTTTTCATTTCCATACTCACTTCTCTGTTCCGTATCACTACTTTCAAGGAACCAGCAACCTTTCTTCCATGTTGTACCCTTTCAAGCACTTCATCCTCTAAACTTCCATCCTTACTCATCACACTACCCGAGTACTTAAACGCACTCGCATTTTCCATCTCCTCCTCATCCAGCCTCACTGTACATTCACTAACTTCACTTCTCTGGATGACCATAACTTTACTCTTCTCTACATTCACCTTTAGATTCCGTTTCTTACACACTCCCCCAAACTCATCCACCAAGCCTTGCACCTCCCCTTCGTCTTTACTTAACAACACAATATCATCTGCAAACAACAGCACAGGGAGTTTCCAAACATTGCCTTCTCTCATTAGGGCTGCTCCAACGTCCACTGCCTTACCTTGTATCTCTTTTATAACCCCATCCATATGCAGATTGAACAATCATAGAGATATGAAACATCCCTGTTTCAGTCCAGTAATCAGTATGTATTAACTAATGACAGACTCTTTCTCTGTGCTTTGACCATTTTTTTTTTTTTTTTTAGGATTGAATATCTTCCACCATTGTTATAACAAAGTCAAACTATGTTTACCTATAACAGTAGTGTCTTAATATCTCATTCCTCACTAAGAGTCATACTGAGTGTCTGTATCATTAAATCGTCCTTTTATATCTAACATATCCACTGCTTGTGCCAGTCATTGACTGGTATCTCATTAGTTATATCATCATGCTCCTTTGCGATTCCTAATTCCATTCCGTTCTTCAGCAAGCATTCTTAATTACCATCGTTCCTACTTCAAGCTCTGTTTCTAATATAACTGTGGTGAAACTGGTATTCATATGCGGATGGTAAGTTGTGTATTTTTAATAGGAAGTATGCTAGCAAAGGTGGTAAGTTCTCTCTCTCTCTCTCTCTCTCTCTCTCTCTCTCAATACCGACTCCTTTCACCTGACCTCTCCCACCATACCCCCTTTCCGCCGTTCATCTTCCTTCAACTTACCGTTACGTTTATCATGAGTTCATCCCTCCCCATCCTCCTTCCCCTGCTCTCTCTTCCTTCCTTCCTTCTTCTCACCCCTTTTTCTCCTCTTTCCTCACTCCACCGCTCCACTCTTCCATCACCCCTCATTCTCCTGCACTATTCGCTAACGTCTCTCTTATCCCAGTTGATTTCATCTCTCTCTCTCTCTCTCTCTCTCTCTCTCTCTCTCTCTCCTATATATATAAATCTCTCTCTCTCTTTTGAGCTTATATATATATATATATATATATATATATATATATATATATATATATATATATATATATATATATTTAAACTAGGTCTTTCCTCTAGGGGGATAGCCGACACAGGACGATACACTCACCAAATTAGGCTACTCATCCACACACACACATTTACTCGTATCTTAGCCTGTTAGGGGAGAAGGGACCGCTCCTCACCGCACCAAACCGTACGGGGGTTAACTGGGCAGTGTAACCCAGCGACATCTGCAGCAGGGCCCGACAGCAGAGGTGGTTTACCTCCGTCACATCATAATCCTTCCCTGCACCTGATCCGATCAGCTGATCATATCAGATGCGGGAGAATATCCTGTTGGGCCGCATCACCATTTATGCATTCACAATTTCTCTCAGTCAACCGTATCACACGCAGCCACTCTTCCATGCTCTACAGACATCCTTCTCGCATCTGAAACTCTGTTCACACTGCCCATCCATCCTATTCATGGTCTTCTTTTGAACTTTACACTCTCGTATCAGATCCAATTGTATCTTTTTCACCAATCGCTCTTCATCCATTCTCTCTATATGCCCAAACCACTACAACACTCTCTGCTCAACATGATCAGCCATCTCTAGCATAACTACAGTTCTCCTTCGCACTTCATTATTTATCACTCGATCAAAAAACGTCACTCCACACATTCTCCTCAGACACCTTATCTCCATTACATTCAATATCTTTCTCTCTGCTGCTCTCATATTCCATGTTTCAACATCATATAATGCAGTTGGTACCAGTACATCCTCATACAGCCTTCTCTTTACATCCATTCTAAGCGAATGGCATCTAAATACTTTTTTCATTCCTCCCAGCACCTCCTACTTCATTCATTCTAAGCTTCACCTCTACATCTATTCTTCCATTCACAGCAACATGTGACCCTAAGTACTTAAAACTCTCTCCCTACTCAAGCTACTCAGCATTCAAAACTACATTCATCTTCCTATCATCTACCAACCTCGCACACTTGATCTTATTCTCAGTCACTCTCAATTTTCTCATTTCACACACCCTTCCAAACTCCTCTACCAGCTGTCTCAATCTCTCCTCCGAATCATCCACCAGTGCAGTATCATCTGCAAACAGCAGCCGACTCAGATTCCACTCTCTACCATCAGCTTTCACCAGATTCAGACATATACCTAACACTCTCGCATTCACCTCCCTTACAACACCATCCACGTAAATATTAAACGACAAAGGTGACATCATGCATCCTTGCTGCAGTCCTACTCTCAAGGGAAACCAATCACTCTTGGTATTTCCCACTCTTTCACACGAACTACTATTTACATAAAAACTTTTCATTCTTTTTAACAACCTAATATATATATATATATATATATATATATATATATATATATATATATATATATATATATATATATATATATATATATATATATTGTTACGGAACAGAGAGAGATAATGATCACTTCAAGTGAGAATACTAAAATCACTACTGTCCCGCAAAGTTCAAGGTTCAAAACAAAAGACTTAGGTAAAATTACAAGTTAAAGTTTAATGCTAAAACTAACAACTAAATATTCAGGGCTCATAAGGATAATGTAATGGCAAAACAGGTTACATATATGGTTAACTGCAATAGCTTCTATTAACACGATTTTAGCAAGGGCAAATTTATCTAAGTCAGCCCTGATAACATGAGAAAAACCGGATAATGCTCAGTTAAAGCAAGATATAATATTACAGATACAAAATATTACTAATACTGGCTGACAGTGTGGAACCAACATGAATCATAAAAACTCCACCAGGCTCACGAATCAACGCCCTAGACTATACAAGAAAAATGGTAATAACACTTATACTCAAATTATACAGCAGCTAGATGGCTGGAGACTTCCTGAGCACTCACAAAAATAATAATATACTGTACAGGGGAGGACAGAGATGTGAACAGAATGAGGAGTAGATCTAAGTGGCAACTAATGAAGAGACTGAGCTCATTATACAGGGGCCAGCAGAGCTTGATTAAACTTGTAAGAAGGACGCGCAAATGAAGGCATAGAGGACGAAGAATTAACAATCCTGCTCTGAACAACAGAAAGAACGACTTACTCTACTATAAGGAGGAGAAGGGGGGAGTGAGGTAGAACACGCAAGCCTGGTCACTATGGAAGCCACGTGGCGAATCGTGAACAAACATGCAGCATACTGTACATTAGGATCATACAAAGGATGATGCAGTTATGAACAAAACTGTATCATAAGTTAGAATTATACAAGGGATGATGAAATCTTATTCTACGTAACACCTCCCCACAAAGAAAAAGAAATTTACAAAGGAAATTTCTTATTCCTCTAAAACAATCTGTCTAAAGTCTAGATAAGCAATCTGCAATAACATTTTCTTTCCCCTTGACATGTTGTATGTCTAATGAATACTCCTGAAGAAGTAGACTCCATCTTGTCAATCTCTGATTTTTATCTTTAAACTTACTAAGGAATTTCAGTGGGTTATGATCGGTATAAATGACTATGGGGTCAAAACCAGAACACAAAGAAAATAAAAAATGCTGTAAACCCAAAATGAAGGCCAAAAGCTCTTTCTCAATAGTTGAGTAGTTCTTCTGAGGTGGAGTGAACTTCTTACTGTAATAAGATACAGGGTGTTCAATACCCTGATCATCCTCTTGCAGCAAAACAGCCCCAGCTCCTGTATCACTTGCGTCAACAGCCATCTTAAAAGGCTTAGCAAAATTTGGAGTAGCGAGCACTGGCTGACTTAATAGGATAGCTTTAAGTTTACTGAAAGAGGATTCACAGTTATCGGTCCAGACAAATTTAACTCCCTTTTTCAGTAGGTCTGTAAGTGGTGATACAAAAATTGAAAAGTTAAGAACAAATCTCCAGTAATAACCTACCATTCCCAAAAATCTTTGTAGCTCTTTCCTACTTTTAGGTCTGGGAAGATCACTTATAACCTGAACCTTAGCTCCTGGTGGTGCAACGTGTCCATCACCAATTACGTACCCAAGGTACTGAACTTTAGCTTGACCAAACTCACACTTTGATAAATTAGCTACAAGATTAGCCTGAACCAAACGCTCAAGAAATTTACTGACATGGCATTGGTGATCTTTCTAGTTGTCACTGAAGACTAATACAACATCAATATAAACAACACACCCTGCCAAACCCTCTGTTACAACATTCATGAGCTTCTCAAAAGTGGCTGGTGCATTCTTCATACCATATGGCATTACAGAACATGCAAAAGTCTTTCCTAGTGTTATAAAACATGAGATCTCCCTAGCACGTTCAGTCATAGGTACTTGCCAGTATCCCTTTAACAAATCAAACTTACTTATGTACCTAGCCTTTCCGATCTTGTCTATGCAATCTTCCACGCGAGGGAGAGGGTAAGTGTCTGTTTTGGTTATCTGATTAACACGTCTGTAGTCGATGCAAAGCCGCTGTGACCCACCTGGCTTAGGGACTAGAGTGACAGGAGAACTCCACTCGCTCTGACAGGGCTCGGTCATCTTGTGGTCCAACAGGTAGCCAAGCTCTTTCTGGATGAGAGGAACTTTCACTGGGTTCACACGGTAAGGAGGCAGTTTAATTGGCTTTGCATCTCCAACATCAACATCATGCATCAACACTGGTTCTTCCTGGAGTGGCACGGAACACTTGCGGGTACTCCTGCAGTAATGCCGAAAACTCCTGCCTTTCCTTGGGAGGTAGATGAGAAAGCTTAGTCTGGAGATCATTCATGATATCAGGATTCTTCCCCAAACTATCACTCAGGCTCATACTGCATGGGAGAGCTTCACTTGCAGACTCGAGTGGAACAGCTACAGTGCAGACTGGGTTATTTTCGTCCCGCCTTTGATATAACTTTAGCATGTTGATGTGACAAAGTTGCTTGTTCTTTCTACAATCTAGTGTGGCGATGACATAGTTGACATCACTGAGTTTCTTCTCCACGAAATAAGGACCACTAAACTTGGCTTGAAGAGGTTGCCCATGCACTGGTAGCAGAATCAAAACCTGATCTCCTGGCTGAAAGTGGCGTAACCTAGACTTCTTATCATACCAAGTCTTCATCTTCTCCTGAGCAGCTCCTAAATTCTCTCTTGCCAGCTGTAAAGCAGTGGACAGCCGTTCTTTGAACTTCATCACATACTCCAGCAGGTTGACGTCATCTTCCTCCGACAGCCAGCATTCCTTGAGTAGCTTAAGGGGTCCTCTTACTTAATGGCCAAACAGTAGTTCAAAGGGTGAGAAGCCCAGTGATTCATTTGGAGATTCTCTTGTGGCAAATACAACGAATGGAAGACCTTTATCCCAATCTTTCTGATGTTCCAAACAGTATTTCCTGAGCATCGATTTGAGTGTTTGATGATATCTCTCCAATGCTCCTTGGGTCTGGGGATGGTAAGCTGAAGACGTGATCTGGGTGATGCCCAACTGTTTCAGAGACTGCTTGAAAACATTTGACATGAAATTACTTCCCCGGTCTGACTGTACCTCCTTGGGCAGACCAAACTTTATGAAGAACCCTAGCATTTCCTTAACCACGTTCTTTGCTGAGATATTTCTAAGTGGAATGGCTTCAGGATAACGAGTAGCCATATCAATCAGGGTCAACACATAAGAAAATCCTGAAGAAATCTTAGGAAGAGGGCCCACAATATCCAACAACACACGGGTGAATGGCACCTCAAAAGGAGGAATGGGAACTAGAGGTGCAACCTTTTCGGTCTGATTACACTTCCCCACAACTTGACAGGTGTGACAAGACTTACAATACCAGGAAATATCTCTGAAGATACCTGGCCAGTAGAAGTGTTTCAAAATGCGTGCCACAGACTTTCTCACTCCAAGGTGTCCTGCCAAACTGGAATCATGAGCCACTCTAATGATATCCTGCCTACAAACACGAGGGATGACAACTTGATGTACAACCTCCCATTCACAGTCGGCTGCTGCTGTTGGGGGTCTCCACTTTCTCATAGGTACTGCTGACTTTATATAATAACAAGTAGAAGCACCAGCTGACTCTTCCTCACTGCAAGCAGAGTTAGCTAGACCTTTCAACTCAGGGTCAGCTACCTGCAACTCAACCAACTCTAGACGAGACAAATTATCAACACTACGGGGTACTGCCTCATCTGGCGAGTGGTCCAAATTAGCAAGAAAAGTGTCAGCTAGGATAACATCATTATCCTCTAAGTCATCAGTAACTTTAGACTTAGCCCTAGTGACAGCACATGCAGAGAACACATCAAGGACATCACAGTCCTGGGTTGCAGTCACTGGTTCACTAGACAGCTGAGGAGCTGGACACACTTGACTTCCACCAATATCATTCCCAAGTAAGAAAGTTACACCTGACATTGGGAGTGTCTCAACCAACCCAACCATAACGGAACCATTAACAAAACCAGACTCTAAATTCACTCAGCACAGTGGGACAGAGAAATAATTATTCCCTACACCTTGTAAGATTACAGTTTCATCAGAGGAATTAACATTAGAGCCTAGAACACTGGTCAGCATCAGGGATTGGCAAGTACCTGTATCACGATATATTTTAACTGATTTCCTGTCATTACTGTCCAGAGGACTGACAAAACCATCAGACAGGAAATTAGCACATGAACTCTTGAGAGCATAACCCACGTTACTGCTCAAAAGAGGAGCTTCATCATGAGAATTTAATTTACCCCTCAAAGCAAGTTCAGTTATCTGTTAAAGAATTCTGGGAATTCTCAAGGGTGGACACTAGACCAATTGACTGAATATTAAAAGACTCCTTTTTGTTCATATCACGCTGTCTCCTGAAACATTTCTCCGTAGTATGACCAAGCTTACTACAATAAGTACATTTACTTTTCTGAAATCTAAAGGTGGAGCTGGTATTTACTTCCTGAGAAACATCATCTTTATTCTCTTTCCTGTTACCTGTACTCTGAGTAGTACTTACTCTCAGCTTTCCTTTTTTCTTTAGAATATCTCTTGTGAGTGAGAACATATTCATCAGCTAAAACTGCAGCATCAGACAAATTATCTATTCTTTTCTCATCGAGATATAGGCTTACATCTTTATTAATACACCTTTTGAAGTCCTCCAGCAAAATCATCTGCTTAAATTTATCAAAATCAGAATTTACATTCTTAGAATTTAACCACTGCCCTAACAGATCTTCTTTGATTTTTGCATACTCAACATGGGATTGCTTATCTTGCTTATAAGTTGTCCTAAATTTTACTCTATAGGCTTCAGGAACAAGCTCATAGGCCTTAAGAATCAAGCTCTTAACTACATCATAATTATCAGATTGATCCTGAGGCAAAGATGCATAAGTTACTTGAGCTTTACCGGTGAGAACACTCTGAAGGAGTACTGGCCAATACTTTTGGGGCCAATTAAAACCTGTAGCTACCCTCTCAAACAACTGAAAATACTTTGTTAAATCAGATTCATTAAAAGGAGGGACAAGTTTAACATTTTTAGCCACATCAAAATCATCAGAGCTAGATGATCCAGTTCCACCTTGTTTCATGCGATACTCATGGTCTACCTGAATCCTAGCAAGTTCAATTTGTGCCTCCTGAATACGAGCCTGAGACTCAGCCTCCATAGCACGTGCCTGAAACTCAGCCTCCTTAGCACGAGCCTCCTGCAGGGCTAGCTGAAACTTAGCTATTTCAATCCGCGTTTGCTCATCTGGAGGAGTTACATTAAACAAGCTTTTATTAATCATGCCAACAATTTGATCTTTAGAATGATGAGAGTGAACGGCAATTCCCAATTGTTGAGCAACAAGCTTAAGTTCATTCTTTGTTCTGTTTTCTACATCACGCACTGTTTGCACATTTGACAAAAAATCTTTGGCTTCATCAAGAGTAGTCATAGTAGACATCATGAATAAATCACAGTCATAAAATATCAAGCAATATCCATATGATAATATCCTGAAAATCCTGATAAGAGGTCGCCAAATTAACGTTACGGAACAGAGAGAGATAATGAACACTTCAAGTGAGAATACTAAAACCACTACTGTCCCGCAAAGTTCCAGGTTCAAAACAAATGACTTAGGTAAAATTACAAGTTAAAGTTTAATGCTCAAACTAACAACTAAACATTCAGGACTCATAAGGATAATATAATGGCAAAACAGGTTACATATATGGTTAACTGCAATAGCCTCTATTAACAGGAATTTAGCAAGAGCAAATTTATCTAAGTCAGCCCTGATAAAATGGGAAAAACCGGATAATGCTCAGTTAAAGCAAGATATAATATTATTACAGATACAAAATATTACTAATACTGGCTGACAGTGTGGGACCAACATGAATCATAAAAACTCCACCAGGCTCACGAATCAACGCCCTAGGCTATACAGTATCAGAAAAATGGTAATAACACTTATACTCAAATTATACAACAGCTAGATGGCTGGAGACTTCCTGAGTACTGACAAAAATAATAATATACTGTACAGGGGAGGACAGAGATGTGAACAGAATGAGGAGTAGATCTAAGTGGCAACTAATGCATAGACTGAGCTCATTATATAGGGGCCAGCAAAACTTGATTAAACTTGTAAGAAGGAAGCGCAAATGAAGGCATAGAGGACGAAGAGTTAACAATCCTGCTCTGAACAAAAGAAAGAATGACTTACTCTACTATAAGGGGGAGAAGGGGGGAGTGAGGTAGAACACGCAAGCCTGGTCAATATGGAAACCACGTTGCGAATCGTTAACAAACATGCAGCATATTGTACATTAGGATCATACAAAGGATGATGCAATTATGAACAAAACTGTATCATAAGTTAGAATTATGCAAGGGATGATGAAATCTTAGGATATATATATATATATATATATATATATATATATATATATATATATATATATATATATATATATATATATATATGCTGCTATCCACAAGGTAGAGGAAACACGAAGTATCCCTAGCACTAATGCGTATTCCCATCTTCAGAGAATAGATGTGAATGTACGAAAGCACTTGGGATATTTCGTGTTTCTTTTTCCTTTTGGATATCAGCATGCATATGTAACACGAGTTATTAAGTATTTTATTTACGTAAATACATATATATATATATATATATATATATATATATATATATATATATATATATATATATATATATATATATATATATATATATATATATATATATATATATATATGTGTGTGTGTGTGTGTGTGTGTGTGTGTGTGTGTGTGTACCTGGATTTTTATTGATTATGGATGAGATTTGTTTTTGCAGGAATGCCTGTTAAAGTAGAAAGTTACGGACATTTCTCGTGCCTCTTGCTCTTCTATTCGAAACACATCTGAGAAAGACAAATGTTTACTTTGAGATACTTCGTGAATCTTTGCTTTGAACTTCAGTAGGGAGGTGGCCCGGAGATCTTAACGATGCCACCAGACTTATAACAACGTCTCCCACTGATTCCTACAATTTTTTATGAGCCACTTCTTAAGAGTTTAGAGACTGAACCGACTCTGTGTTTTATTTAGCTCTTCAGTTCGTTACAGGGATGTACATTTATATTTCATTGTTGCTACCCATAAACAACTAAATTCTACTCAGGACTAAACTCTTAGTTAAGGGTTAATGAAGGGTAAATCTAAATTTACCAGTTCGAAGTCTCTAGAAAGCTAGGTAAAATCATATGGTGGTGGCAACAACAGAACATAAAAGCGTCACCTTAGTGAAGTAGCTAACCCTTTATATCTGGTGACTTTATAAAGAGGTCGTGTTCCAAGTATGGAATACGGGACAGTTCTCTTGTGTTGGGAACTCTTGTCAACAGGGAAGGATTAGAGACATAGCGTCTGAACATGTTTCATTTCACGGTTTCCCTTCAGTGCCTTTGTCTAACTGTTTAGACTAAAGTTACATTGTTTCTCAATCATTAAGAAACAAACTTTTTGAAGAACAACTCTTTTTGCAGGACTATGCAGAGAATGTGTTATTCTATACGAATATGAACCAATATTGTTCTCTAATGATTGCAAGGTAGAAAATGATTTCATTAAAAATAATGAAAGTTATACTGTGGTAACTTCAACACTGAGTGTCTGTCCTAATCTGATAAAAGAGTACTAATGTAAAAAGAAAATATATATCGTATAAGATTCGACAACACACACACACACACACACACACACACACACACACACACACCATCAACAGCAACAGCAACAGCAATTCTCATCACCTGATTTCAAGACAGCCGTAGCCGCAGTAGGCAACCACAGACAAAAAAAAAAAAAAAAGGAACCATTATTACCGAACACTGGTGACAGTAACTGGCATCGATAATCACAATAATACCCAAACATCAAAAATCAAAATTTAACATAAGCGACAATAACATTCATCACCTTTAGGAAGACCACCATATCCACGAAAACAGACACATTATTTACAATGCAGATTTGAGATGTGATACAGTAAGAGAAAGACGGAAAAGAGAATAACAATAAAAGAATAATAAAAGGATCCACACTCTCTCGTTGCCACCATGAGCACCATCACATCCACACCACCACCAACCACCAGAACCTATCACAACCACCACATCCACCACAAGCATCATATCCACCACAAGCATCACATCCACTACAACCATCACATCCACCACAACCTCCAGAACATCTACAACCATTACATCCACCACAGCCATTAAGTTTATCACAACTATCACATCCATAAACACAACGTACACAGCAGTCACATTAACACTAAGCAGTCACAGTTAAGCCTTAACGGTTGGCGCCAACCACAAGTATACCATTACATTTATAATCGCACGTCCACAGTCTCACATACAGTTAAAGTTATAGGTCTACCGTTACACGTCTATAGTCATGTACTCAGTCACACGTCTATAATTATACATACTTACTAGGCTACACTCAAACATCTACAGTTATAATTATGTCTACAGCCACACATAAATACACATCTATAGACACTCGTTAGCTGCCAGTCCAGTCATACGTGTACAGTCACAAACACATACTCTTCAATAGTCACTCGTCTCCTGTGACATATATTCGTATGTCTATATCCACAGACAATCCCAAGTCTACAGTCACACGTCCACAGCCACATGTTTACAGCCACGCGTCCGTAATCATGTTGCTACAGTTACTCAACTTGAGTCAGACATTACAGTCACACAGTCACGGTGAATTAACAGTCACACATTTACGGTCATAATAATTTTCCATTCACACTCGCACAGACACATACAGTATCTGAAGCCATGTTCATAGTGTCACGTCTACAGTCACTGTCATAGTAAACATGCATTTACCACAAGCAAAACGTGAATCCTTCATTATAATGACGTCCCTCCAAGGTTTGAACAAAAAGTCGTCTGGCGGTATCAAGAATATAGTAAAAAAAAAAAAAAAAAAAAAAAAAATCCCCTAACAAAAAGAACAAAAGAATTTACTACATTAAAAAATTTTATCTGGACAGGTAGGCTACAGGAAAAACCATGGACAGCGGTCACAATCAATGCCAAAGTTGCTGTCAGTCACAACGCCCACTTTCAAAACCAAAAATAACATACAAAAACTTTTTTTTTTTTTTTTCACACCGTTGATTTGTTTCTCTTCCGTCCCTCCCACACTTCCCCCTCGGCCACCTGTCACCAAGGCTCTTCTGCCTAATATCATCATCATCATCATCGTCATCATCATCATCATCATCACAGTTATCTTTATCATCAGCATCAGCATTAGCATCGTCATCATCATCATCACAGTCCTCATCACAATCACCTTCTGCATCTTGGTTACCATCTTTCTCCTCCTCTTCCGCTTCCTCCTCCTCCTCCTCATATCATCATCATCATCATCATCATCATCATCATAGTCGTCGTCGTCCTACTTGTCATCATCTGAACCCCATTTATTTGACAGAAATACATAAACACAACACACAGAACAGGTACAACCACGGTTGTAACAACCATCCAAGATATCCAGCACCATAACAATATTTTTTTAGGAAAAACAAATGAAAAAGAAAAAAGTATTCCGTACACCAGATTACTTGCGTCCTCCATTCACAAAATATCTGTAACAGTTGGATTTAAACAGTTGTAGGTTGTAGTCTGGGGGGAGACAACTCCGGGAAACGAGTTCCAGAGAGATGCAGTTCGGGGAATAAAAGAAATCTGATAGGCAGAAGTTCTGCAATATGGCTGCGTGACTTCCAGTCATGAGCGCTACCAGATGCCCGTGTAGCACGAGGAAAGGCATGGAGAGGTGGCACAATGGACGCAACTTCGTCTGAGCATTTGCCATAAAAATATAAGTAAAAAAATGCAGGGGAGACAACATTCCTTCTTACTTGTAGGGGAGGTAGTTTGTTAGTAATAACAGGTTTATTAATAATTCCAACTGCTTTGTCCTGAATATACAATACAAAATAACCACAATGCGACAGAGAGACTGAGACATCAACAGCACACAACAAGCACAAAAAACAGCAGCCTCGCTCCACAGTAGATCTCCGAGGGAGGGGGCAACCCTCGGGGGATCCCACCCAGGTCTGGATGTAGATGTACCATTGTGCAAAATTTTGTGTTCCTAGGTAAAAAAAAAAAAAAAAAAAATGTCCGTGCACATCGGTTTTGGTCTCAACATCGAGGGGCAACACTGGCCCTGGAGGGACGGGGGGGGGGAGGACTTTGGACTTCGCACCTCGCATTAAAGTTGGTCCAGGTGGAGATATACTACAATGCTAAACTATGTGCTCCTATGTTGAAAACTAATTTGATACTCTATGGGGCTCCCCACCCCCCATGTGAATATAGGGTGATTCAACCTACATTACATCTGGGCCGGGTGGAGGTCTGTCACTGAGCAAATTTTTGTTTTGCAAGGCGATTTCTGACTGTCCTCGTTGCTACTACATGTGTTCACTTAAAACCACTTTTTGCTCCTCCGCCTCAACCCTAAATGAATACGGTGCCTCGCCGAGCCTGTGGAGTAAAAAAGGCACAGACATATCACCAACAAAACTGAGAATAACAGCCATCTACAGTAAACACAACCATTAACCACAGTAACAGCCACAACAACTTTGTTTACGTAACACACACGACCAAAAACGCCTACGCCACCACTACAGTAAGTACAACCGTGAGTATAATAGCGACATTTGCCACAGTTATAACGAGGTACAGTAACAACCATGTCATAATCAACTTGACTCAAAACACAAGACGTTAATATGCAACACCAGTAAGTGCTATGACCATAGACGTAAGTCAGCCGAAATAACAGCCGTAACAGACTACAAAGTTTTGCATAATTAGTCTTTACATTTGTAATTACAACCACATATAAATAAAATAAAAGCATTCGGGAACCGAATGCTAATCGCCCGCGAAAATACAGTATATTGCTGGATAAGGAAAGTTACCAGCAAACGAATATAAAACAATTCGCAAAAACTCTACGGAAATCAGTCACCACGTTTCACAAAGAGTCAATCCATTTTTAAAATAAGTCAAAGGCATTCGGGTTCCGAATATTATTCACTCGCCATAATATGATCTTAGCTAAGGTACAAGCTACCTACAAACCAAATTTGAAGACGAGTTATTTGGCAACACACACACACACACACACACACACACACACACACACATGCACAAACACACACACACACACACACACATGCACACACACACACACACACACACACACACACACACACATTATCAATCTTTTTTTTTTATGTGTCAGACTCTGGGCATAGGCTTCACAGCCTGCTCCCAAGGCCCAGTAGTCCTCCTACATTCCATACACCTCTACATGTCACCACTTCGGCGCTAACACCCACCGTCCATATTGAATACATGCTAGGGCTGTCTCATACAGGACTGATGTATTGGTATTAGTGGGGGTATTTTTATGACATGTCGGCGGGTCTTCTGGTAGATCAGTAAAGTCTGCTTTTAAGAAATTCAAATCCTTAAATTGTTCCCTGCCCCAGCGGGGATTTGAACCTGGGTCCAGTAGGACTGCGGGCCACCTCTCTACCGATTGAGCCACCGCCTCCCTATAGCCCGACGCCCTAATCACGCAAAGGGTGACCGCAGACAAAACGCCTCCAAGTCGCTCTGTCACCCACCAATTCCCACCGTCACTAACTCAAGAGTTGCCATTGATCGCCAGCTAGTTCAATATGGAAGTCGGGCTACTCATGCAGAGACCACAGAAATCGCATATCTTTAAAAATCTCTCCCGTGATATTTAATGATATACCGTACGTAAGTTCTTCGTGAAATTATTCTTTAGTTGAAGTACGTCAACGAGATTGGCAGTGACAAAACGTGAGGACGTGGAAGTACGTCGACGGGACACCGCAGGTTAATAATTTGGCCATATTACTTTTTTGTTGCACTATGCTGCACCCTTACCAAGATTGTTCCTTCACACCTGCAGTAGGATTCAGGTTGAAATATACCACCCTGCCTTTATTTATTTATTTATTTATTTGGAAATGATAAAAAAAAATTCAAAATCCATGTACTAATATGATTCACTTCATAATTTTGGATCAAGTTTAGAAATATTCGATCAAACACGTGTGGACTTGTTTGAATCTGAACAAAATTACTCCAAGTTTTTCTTTCTTTTCATTTTCAAGCTTACTCTTATAAACTCTCAATCATAGTTGAGGTTTGACAAATTTAAACATAGGAGGGGCTGTAGTCCCCCTAGCCCTCACAGAAGTTATGGCCTTGGTAAATTCCCTGTAAAACTTCTGCTTTATTGCAGTTGTAACGATAATGCCTTTAACCCTTTGTGGGCCAGGGATTACCAAGTTACAAGGAAGGCCGATGGGGTCCCGGCAGACCCCACACCTTAATGTTGTATTTCTGCCATATTCATAAAGTTATATCTACTAAACTATGTACATATGTTGCCCAGGACACGGCAAGTGGAACCGACCCACCAAGTGTCCCTTTTTGTTTCGTTTTTTTATTATTTAAAATTTTTTTCATTTTATGACAATTTTATGAAAGTTTGAGTGTGGAAGTACTGATTCTACACTTATCTGAATGTCTGATTGTTAGTATTCTTGGAACAGGTTCTCAAAATAATAACAAGTTCATGTGTAAAGTAAATTAGCATGAACAGAAAATAAAACTATCCCTATAATGTTCAAATCTGGTACAACAATTTCTTGTTTTATCCTCTTGATGAGCATCTTTTGTATTACTACCACCACTTGCATTTTCAGAATTATCATCAGCACCCACAGGAGACTCAATGCTACTCACACTAATTTCACTTTCCGATTGATCAAGCACTTCATAATCATCAGCGTCGGATACAGATAAATCACCATCTGAATAATTTCCTTCTTCTTGGTCACCTTCTGCCACCGCCATTGAGACATAAAACTTTGCTACTGGTATTGATATTGTCCTAATGTTTATAATCTGAAATATCTGAAAAAAATATATAAAACAAAATAGTCACACGAAAGGCCAGGTGGGGTCCTGGCAGACCCCACGGACATTTATTGCAATGTCACTCAATCGTGCGAGATTTTTTGCTCAAATTATATGAGGATATAAAATAACCATCTACAGTAAGAGTCATGAGAGGACAGACTGTGAAAGTAAGAAATGGCTTAATGACAACATTTTAAAAACATGAATGGGGTCAGCAGGGACCCCATTTGCCCATGAAGGGTTAAAGTCACCTGTTGATGAATGGCTGTGAAATCCAGCTGTGCCAAATTTCATTAACTCACATATGGTTTCAGCAACTCAGGTCACAATTATAATTTTGTGTGAAGCCTGTAAACAAAAAAAAAAAGAAAAAAAAAAAAAAAGAAAAAAAACATACTCTGCAACCAGTGCTATCCTATCTTCCTTTAGTGTACATTTTCCTATGCATACTGTAAATACTTTGATCTGTGTTGTGTTACTCCGTTTCTTGCCAAAGTCAACAGTGAAACAGATCTCACCTGCAACATCTTGCACTCAGCTGAACTGGCAAGGAAAGCACATAAAAAGTAATGCCTGCAAGGAGAGAGGGTACAGAGGAAAGAAAAGCCGATGAAGATATGAATGTCACTGATAATAAGTGTTGGGTTGTAATTCACTATTGTGACACAGTATTATATCAATAGAATAATATTATATATACAGACAAGAGTAACTGACAGGGAAAGCGCCTAAACATACACCGAGAATACAATGAATAAACGTTTCTTGACATCCTTACAAGTGACAAAGGAAATGGCCTTGAGACTTTTTCCATAAGCTGTGGTCCATTCAATTGTTCCTTTTGTATTTTGACTGTATTACTAAATTCCCAGTGTTAATTCAGATTCTTTCCTAAATCACAGAATCTCATTATAATAACCTATCTATGTATCTATTGCCAGATGCCTTAATTCCGTAAGGGGTGGCCACCTAACAAATCGCCTCCAAGTCGCCCTGTCCCCCGCCATTTCACTGCCCTGCTCCCAGCTCACACCCCCTTCTCTCATATACCTCTCCACTCCATCTCTCTATCTCATCCTTGGCCTCCCCTCCCCCCCTTCACCCTACTTACACACACTCTTCATCCTCTCCACACGGCCAAACCACCCCAGTGTCTCTTCCAGCGCTTCCTATCACATCCACATCCACACCACAACGCTTCTTCACTTCTTTATTTATCAGTCTGTCTCTCCATGTGACTCCACATGCTCCTCCCAGATAATTCATTTTCACTGCTCTCACTCTTGGGCCATATGTTAGAGTCGGTATCACAATACTGTCATGTAGTAAATTTTTCACTTCCATACTCACTTCTCTGTTCCGTATCACTACTTTCAAGGAACCAGCAACCTTTCTTCCATGTTGTACCCTTTCAAGCACTTCCTCCTCTAAACTTCCATCCTTACTCATCACACTACCCGAGTACTTAAACGCACTCGCATTTTCCATCTCCTCCTCATCCAGCCTCACTGTACATTCACTGACTTCACTTCTCTGGATGACCATAACTTTACTCTTCTCTACATTCACCTTTAGATTCCGTTTCTTACACACTCCCCCAAACTCATCCACCAAGCCTTGCACCTCCCCTTCGTATTTACTTAACAACACAATATCATCTGCAAACAACAGCACAGGGAGTTTCCAAACATTGCCTTCTCTCATTAGGGCTGCTCCAACGTCCACTGCCTTACCTTGTATCTCTTTTATAACCCCATCCATATGCAGATTGAACAATCATGGAGATATGAAACATCCCTGTTTCAGTCCAGTAATCAGTATGTATTAACTAATGACAGACTCTTTCTCTGTGCTTTGACCATTTTTTTTTTTTTTTTTTAGGATTGAATATCTTCCACCATTGTTATAACAAAGTCAAACTATGTTTACCTATAACAGTAGTGTCTTAATATCTCATTCCTCACTAAGAGTCATACTGAGTGTCTGTATCATTAAATCGTCCTTTTATATCTAACATATCCACTGCTTGTGCCAGTCATTGACTGGTATCTCATTAGTTATATCATCATGCTCCTTTGCGATTCCTAATTCCATTCCGTTCTTCAGCAAGCATTCTTAATTACCATCGTTCCTACTTCAAGCTCTGTTTCTAATATAACTGTGGTGAAACTGGTATTCATATGCGGATGGTAAGTTGTGTATTTTTAATAGGAAGTATGCTAGCAAAGGTGGTAAGATCTCTCTCTCTCTCTCTCTCTCTCTCTCTCTCTCTCCTATATATATAAATCTCTCTCTCTCTTTTGAGCTTATATATATATATATATATATATATATATATATATATATATATATATATATATATATATATACTAGGCTTCTTTCCTCTAGGGGGATAGCCGACACAGGACGATACACTCACCAAATTAGGCTACTCATCCACACACACACATTTACTCGTATCTTAGCCTGTTAGGGGAGAAGGGACCGCTCCTCACCGCACCACACCGTACGGGGGTTAACTGGGCAGTGTAACCCAGCGACATCTGCAGCAGGGCCCGACAGCAGAGGTGGTTTACCTCCGTCACATCATAATCCTTCCCTGCACCTGATCCGATCAGCTGATCATATCAGATGCGGGAGAATATCCTGTCGGGCCGCATCACCATTTATGCATTCACAATTTCTCTCAGTCAACCGTATCACACGCAGCCACTCTTCCTTGCTCTACAGACATCCTTCTCGCATCTGAAACTCTGTTCACACTGCCCATCCATCCTATTCATGGTCTTCTTTTGAACTTTACACTCTCGTATCAGATCCAATTGTATCTTTTTCACCAATCGCTCTTCATCCATTCTCTCTATATGCCCAAACCACTACAACACTCTCTGCTCAACATGATCAGCCATCTCTAGCATAACTACAGTTCTCCTTCGCACTTCATTATTTATCACTCGATCAAAAAACGTCACTCCACACATTCTCCTCAGACACCTTATCTCCATTACATTCAATATCTTTCTCTCTGCTGCTCTCATATTCCATGTTTCAACATCATATAATGCAGTTGGTACCAGTACATCCTCATACAGCCTTCTCTTTACATCCATTCTAAGCGAATGGCATCTAAATACTTTTTCATTCCTCCCAGCACCTCCTACTTCATTCATTCTAAGCTTCACCTCTACATCTATTCTTCCATTCACAGCAACATGTGACCCTAAGTACTTAAAACTCTCTCCCTACTCAAGCTACTCAGCATTCAAAACTACATTCATCTTCCTATCATCTACCAACCTCGCACACTTGATCTTATTCTCAGTCACTCTCAATTTTCTCATTTCACACACCCTTCCAAACTCCTCTACCAGCTGTCTCAATCTCTCCTCCGAATCATCCACCAGTGCAGTATCATCTGCAAACAGCAGCCGACTCAGATTCCACTCTCTACCATCAGCTTTCACCAGATTCAGACATATACCTAACACTCTCGCATTCACCTCCCTTACAACACCATCCACGTAAATATTAAACGACAAAGGTGACATCATGCATCCTTGCTGCAGTCCTACTCTCAAGGGAAACCAATAACTCTTGGTATTTCCCACTCTTTCACACGAACTACTATTTACATAAAAACTTTTCATTCTTTTTAACAACCTAATATATATATATATATATATATATATATATATATATATATATATATATATATATATATATATATATATATTGTTACGGAACAGAGAGAGATAATGAACACTTCAAGTGAGAATACTAAAATCACTACTGTCCCGCAAAGTTCAAGGTTCAAAACAAAAGACTTAGGTAAAATTACAAGTTAAAGTTTAATGCTAAAACTAACAACTAAATATTCAGGGCTCATAAGGATAATGTAATGGCAAAACAGGTTACATATATGGTTAACTGCAATAGCTTCTATTAACACGATTTTAGCAAGGGCAAATTTATCTAAGTCAGCCCTGATAACATGAGAAAAACCGGATAATGCTCAGTTAAAGCAAGATATAATATTACAGATACAAAATATTACTAATACTGGCTGACAGTGTGGAACCAACATGAATCATAAAAACTCCACCAGGCTCACGAATCAACGCCCTAGGCTATACAAGAAAAATGGTAATAACACTTATACTCAAATTATACAGCAGCTAGATGGCTGGAGACTTCCTGAGCACTCACAAAAATAATAATATACTGTACAGGGGAGGACAGAGATGTGAACAGAATGAGTAGTAGATCTAAGTGGCAACTAATGAAGAGACTGAGCTCATTATACAGGGGCCAGCAGAGCTTGATTAAACTTGTAAGAAGGACGCGCAAATGAAGGCATAGAGGACGAAGAATTAACAATCCTGCTCTGAACAACAGAAAGAACGACTTACTCTACTATAAGGAGGAGAAGGGGGGAGTGAGGTAGAACACGCAAGCCTCGTCACTATGGAAGCCACGTGGCGAATCGTGAACAAACATGCAGCATACTGTACATTAGGATCATACAAAGGATGATGCAGTTATGAACAAAACTGTATCATAAGTTAGAATTATACAAGGGATGATGAAATCTTAGGCTACGTAACACCTCCCCACAAAGAAAAAGAAATTTACAAAGGAAATTTCTTATTCCTCTAAAACAATCTGTCTAAAGTCTAGATAAGCAATCTGCAATAACATTTTCTTTCCCCTTGACATGTTGTATGTCTAATGAATACTCCTGAAGAAGTAGACTCCATCTTGTCAATCTCTGATTTTTATCTTTAAACTTACTAAGGAATTTCAGTGGGTTATGATCGGTATAAATGACTATGGGGTCAAAACCAGAACACAAATAAAATAAAAAATACTGTAAACCCAAAATGAAAGCCAAAAGCTCTTTCTCAATAGTTGAGTAGTTCTTCTGAGGTGGAGTGAACTTCTTACTGTAATAAGATACAGGGTGTTCAATACCCTGATCATCCTCTTGCAGCAAAACAGCCCCAGCTCCTGTATCACTTGCGTCAACAGCCATCTTAAAAGGCTTAGCAAAATTTGGAGTAGCGAGCACTGGCTGACTTAATAGGATAGCTTTAAGTTTACTGAAAGAGGATTCACAGTTATCGGTCCAGACAAATTTAACTCCCTTTTTCAGTAGGTCTGTAAGTGGTGATACAAGAATTGAAAAGTTAAGAACAAATCTCCAGTAATAACCTACCATTCCCAAAAATCTTTGTAGCTCTTTCCTACTTTTAGGTCTGGGAAGATCACTTATAACCTGAACCTTAGCTCCTGGTGGTGCAACGTGTCCATCACCAATTACGTACCCAAGGTACTGAACTTTAGCTTGACCAAACTCACACTTTGATAAATTAGCTACAAGATTAGCCTGAACCAAACGCTCAAGAAATTTACTGACATGGCATAGGTGATCTTTCCAGTTGTCACTGAAGACTAATACATCATCAATATAAACAACACACCCTGCCAAACCCTCTGTTACAACATTCATGAGCTTCTCAAAAGTGGCTGGTGCATTCTTCATACCATATGGCATTACAGAACATGCATAAGTCTTTCCTAGTGTTATAAAACATGAGATCTCCCTAGCACGTTCAGTCATAGGTACTTGCCAGTATCCCTTTAACAAATCAAACTTACTTATGTACCTAGCCTTTCCGATCTTGTCTATGCAATCTTCCACGCGAGGGAGAGGGTAAGTGTCTGTTTTGGTTATCTGATTAACACGTCTGTAGTCGATGCAAAGCCGCTGTGACCCACCTGGCTTAGGGACTAGAGTGACAGGAGAACTCCACTCGCTCTGACAGGGCTCAATCATCTTGTGGTCCAACAGGTAGCCAAGCTCCTTCTGGATGAGAGAAACTTTCACTGGGTTCACACGGTAAGGAGGCAGTTTAATTGGCTTTGCGTCTCCAACATCAACATCATGCATCAACACAGTGGTTCTTCCTGGAGTGGCACGGAACACTTGCGGGTACTCCTGCAGTAATGCCGAAAACTCCTGCCTTTCCTTGGGAGGTAGATGAGAAAGCTTAGTCTGGAGATCATTCATGATATCAGGATTCTTCCCCAAACTATCACTCAGGCTCATACTGCATGGGAGAGCTTCACTTGCAGACTCGAGTGGAACAGCTACAGTGCAGACTGGGTTATTTTCGTCCCGCCTTTGATATACTTTAGCATGTTGATGTGACAAAGTTGCTTGTTCTTTCTACAATCTAGTGTGGCGATGACATAGTTGACATCACTGAGTTTCTTCTCCACGAAATAAGGACCACTAAACTTGGCTTGAAGAGGTTGCCCATGCACTGGTAGCAGAATCAAAACCTGATCTCCTGGCTGAAAGTGGCGTAACCTGGACTTCTTATCATACCAAGTCTTCATCTTCTCCTGAGCAGCTCCTAAATTCTCTCTTGCCAGCTGTAAAGCAGTGGACAGCCGTTCTTTGAACTTCATCACATACTCCAGCAGGTTGACGTCATCTTCCTCCGACAGCCAGCATTCCTTGAGTAGCTTAAGGGGTCCTCTTACTTAATGGCCAAACAGTAGTTCAAAGGGTGAGAAGCCCAGTGATTCATTTGGAGATTCTCTTGTGGCAAATACAACGAATGGAAGACCTTTATCCCAATCTTTCTGATGTTCCAAACAGTATTTCCTGAGCATCGATTTGAGTGTTTGATGATATCTCTCCAATGCTCCTTGGGTCTGGGGATGGTAAGCTGAAGACGTGATCTGGGTGATGCCCAACTGTTTCAGAGACTGCTTGAAAACATTTGACATGAAATTACTTCCCGGTCTGACTGTACCTCCTTGGGCAGACCAAACTTTATGAAGAACCCTAGCATTTCCTTAACCACGTTCTTTGCTGAGATATTTCTAAGTGGAATGGCTTCAGGATAACGAGTAGCCATATCAATCAGGGTCAACACATAAGAAAATCCTGAAGAAATCTTAGGAAGAGGGCCCACAATATCCACCAACACACGGGTGAATGGCACCTCAAAAGGAGGAATGGGAACTAGAGGTGCAACCTTTTCGGTCTGATTACACTTCCCCACAACTTGACAGGTGTGACAAGACTTACAATACCAGGAAATATCTCTGAAGATACCTGGCCAGTAGAAGTGTTTCAAAATGCGTGCCACAGACTTTCTCACTCCAAGGTGTCCTGCCAAACTGGAATCATGAGCCACTCTAATGATATCCTGCCTACAAACACGAGGGATGACAACTTGATGTACAACCTCCCATTCACAGTCGGCTGCTGCTGTTGGGGGTCTCCACTTTCTCATAGGTACTGCTGACTTTATATAATAACAAGTAGAAGCACCAGCTGACTCTTCCTCACTGCAAGCAGAGTTAGCTAGACCTTTCAACTCAGGGTCAGCTACCTGCAACTCAACCAACTCTAGACGAGACAAATTATCAACACTACGGGGTACTGCCTCATCTGGCGAGTGGTCCAAATTAGCAAGAAAAGTGTCAGCTAGGATAACATCATTATCCTCTAAGTCATCAGTAACTTTAGACTTAGCCCTAGTGACAGCACATGCAGAGAACACATCAGGGACATCACAGTCCTGGGTTGCAGTCACTGGTTCACTAGACAGCTGAGGAGCTGGACACACTTGACTTCCACCAATATCATTCCCAAGTAAGAAAGTTACACCTGACATTGGGAGTGTCTCAACCAACCCAACCATAACGGAACCATTAACAAAACCAGATTCTAAATTCACTCAGCACAGTGGGACAGAGAAATAATTATTCCCTACACCTTGTAAGATTACAGTTTCATCAGAGGAATTAACATTAGAGCCTTGAACACTGGTCAGCATCAGGGATTGGCAAGTACCTGTATCACGATATATTTTAACTGATTTCCTGTCATTACTGTCCAGAGGACTGACAAAACCATCAGACAGGAAATTAGCACATGAACTCTTGAGAGCATAACCCACGTTACTGCTCAAAAGAGGAGCTTCATCATGAGAATTTAATTTACCCCTCAAAGCAAGTTCAGTTATCTCGGTTAAAGAATTCTGGGAATTCTCAAGGGTGGACACTAGACCAATTGACTGAATATTAAAAGACTCCTTTTTGTTCACATCACGCTGTCTCCTGAAACATTTCTCCGTAGTATGACCAAGCTTACTACAATAAGTACATTTACTTTTCTGAAATCTAAAGGTGGAGCTGGTATTTACTTCCTGAGAAACATCATCTTTATTCTCTTTCCTGTTACCTGTACTCTGAGTAGTACTTACTCTCAGCTTTCCTTTTTCTTTAGAATATCTCTTGTGAGTGAGAACATATTCATCAGCTAAAACTGCTGCATCAGACAAATTATCTATTCTTTTCTCATCGAGATATAGGCTTACATCTTTATTAATACACCTTTTGAAGTCCTCCAGCAAAATCATCTGCTTAAATTTATCAAAATCAGAATTTACATTCTTTGAATTTAACCACTGCTCTAACAGATCTTCTTTGATTTTTGCATACTCAACATGGGATTGCTTATCTTGCTTATAAGTTGTCCTAAATTTTACTCTATAGGCTTCAGGAACAAGCTCATAGGCCTTAAGAATCAAGCTCTTAACTACATCATAATTATCAGATTGATCCTGAGGCAAAGATGCATAAGTTACTTGAGCTTTACCGGTGAGAACACTCTGAAGGAGTACTGGCCAATACTTTTGGGGCCAATTAAAACCTGTAGCTACCCTCTCAAACAACTGAAAATACTTTGTTAAATCAGATTCATTAAAAGGAGGGACAAGTTTAACATTTTTAGCCACATCAAAATCATCAGAGCTAGATGATCCAGTTCCACCTTGTTTCATGCGATACTCATCGTCTACCTGAATCCTAGCAAGTTCAATTTGTGCCTCCTGAATACGAGCCTGAGACTCAGCCTCCATAGCACGTGCCTGAAACTCAGCCTCCTTAGCACGAGCCACCTGCAGGGCTAGCTGAAACTTAGCTATTTCAATCCGCGTTTGCTCATCTGGAGGAGTTACATTAAACAAGCTTTTATTAATCATGCCAACAATTTGATCTTTAGAATGATGAGAGTGAACGGCAATTCCCAATTGTTGAGCAATAAGCATAAGTTCATTCTTTGTTCTGTTTTCTACATCACGCACTGTTTGCACATTTGACAAAAAATCTTTGGCTTCATCAAGAGTAGTCATAGTAGACATCATGAATAAATCACAGTCATAAAATATCAAGCAATATCCATATGATAATATCCTGAAAATTCTGATAGGAGGTCGCCAAATTAACGTTACGGAACAGAGAGAGATAATGAACACTTCAAGTGAGAATACTAAAACCACTACTGTCCCGCAAAGTTCCAGGTTCAAAACAAATGACTTAGGTAAAATTACAAGTTAAAGTTTAATGCTCAAACTAACAACTAAACATTCAGGACTCATAAGGATAATATAATGGCAAAACAGGTTACATATATGGTTAACTGCAATAGCCTCTATTAACAGGAATTTAGCAAGAACAAATTTATCTAAGTCAGCCCTGATAAAATGGGAAAAACCGGATAATGCTCAGTTAAAGCAAGATATAATATTATTACAGATACAAAATATTACTAATACTGGCTGACAGTGTGGGACCAACATGAATCATAAAAACTCCACCAGGCTCACGAATCAACGCCCTAGGCTATACAGTATCAGAAAAATGGTAATAACACTTATACTCAAATTATACAACAGCTAGATGGCTGGAGACTTCCTGAGTACTGACAAAAATAATAATATACTGTACAGGGGAGGAAAGAGATGTGAATAGAATGAGGAGTAGATCTAAGTGGCAACTAATGCAGAGACCGAGCTCATTATATAGGGGCCAGCAGAGCTTGATTAAACTTGTAAGAAGGACGCGCAAATGAAGGCATAGAGGACGAAGAGTTAACAATCCTGCTCTGAACAAAAGAAAGAACGACTTACTCTACTATAAGGGGGAGAAGGGGGGAGTGAGGTAGAACACGCAAGCCTGGTCAATATGGAAACCACGTTGTGAATCGTGAACAAACATGCAGCATATTGTACATTAGGATCATGCAAAGGATGATGCAATTATGAACAAACCTGTATCATAAGTTAGAATTATGCAAGGGATGATGAAATCTTAGGATATATATATATATATATATATATATATATATATATATATATCTATATATATATATATATATATATATATATATATATATATATATATATATATATATGCTGCTATCCACAAGGTAGAGGAAACACGAAGTATCCCTAGCACTAATGTGTATTCCCATCTTCAGAGAATAGATGTGAATGTACGAAAGCACTTGCGATATTTCGTGTTTCTTTTTCCTTTTGGATATCAGCATGCATATGTAACACGAGTTATTAAGTATTTTATTTACATACATACATATATATATATATATATATATATATATATATATATATATATATATATATATATATATATATATATATATATATATATATATATATATATATATATATATATATATATATATATATATATATGTGTGTGTGTGTGTGTGTGTGTGTGTGTGTGTGTGTGTGTGTGTACCTGGATTTTTATTGATTATGGATGAGATTTGTTTTTGCAGGAATGCCTGTTAAAGTAGAAAGTACGGACATTTCTCGTGCCTCTTGCTCTTCTATTCGAAACACATCTGAGAAAGACAAATGTTTACTTTGAGTTACTTCGTGAATCTTTGCTTTGAACTTCAGTAGGGAGGTGGCCCGGAGATCTTAACGATGCCACCAGACTTATAACAACGTCTCCCACTGATTCCTACAATTTTTTATGAGCCACTTCTTAAGAGTTTAGAGACTGAACCGACTCTGTGTTTTATTTAGCTCTTCAGTTCGTTACAGGGATGTACATTTATATTTCATTGTTGCTACCCATAAACAACTAAATTCTACTCAGGACTAAACTCTTAGTTAAGGGTTAATGAAGGGTAAATCTAAATTCTCCAGTTCGAAGTCTCTAGAAAGCTAGGTAAAATCATATGGTGGTGGCAACAACAGAACATAAAACCGTCACCTTAGTGAAGTAGCTAACCCTTTATATCTGGTGACTTTATAAAGAGGTCGTGTTCCAAGTATGGAATACGGGACAGTTCTCTTGTGTTGGGAACTCTTGTCAACAGGGAAGGATTAGAGACATAGCGTCTGAACATGTTTCATTTCACGGTTTCCCTTCAGTGCCTTTGTCTAACTGTTTAGACTAAAGTTACATTGTTTCTCAATCATTAAGAAACAAACTTTTTGAAGAACAACTCTTTTTGCAGGACTATGCAGAGAATGTGTTATTCTATACGAATATGAACCAATATTGTTCTCTAATGATTGCAAGGTAGAAAATGATTTCATTAAAAATAATGAACGTTATACTGTGGTAACTTCAACACTGAGTGTCTGTCCTGATCTGATAAAAGAGTACTAATGTAAAAAGAAAATATATATCGTATAAGATTCGACAACACACACACACACACACACACACACACACACACACACACACCATCAACAGCAATTCTCATCACCTGATTTCAAGACAGCCGTAGCCGCAGTAGGCAAAAAAAAAAAAAAAAAAGGAACCATTATTACCGAACACTGGTGACAGTAACTGGCATCGATAATCACAATAATACCCAAACATCAAAAATCAAAATTTAACATAAGCGACAATAACATTCATCACCTTTAGGAAGACCACCATATCCACGAAAACAGACACATTATTTACAATGCAGATTTGAGATGTGATACAGTAAGAGAAAGACGGAAAAGAGAATAACAATAAAAGAATAATAAAAGGATCCACACTCTCTCGTTGCCACCATCAGCACCATCACATCCACACCACCACCAACCACCAGAACCTATCACAACCACCACATCCACCACAAGCATCATATCCACCACAAGCATCACATCCACTACAACCATCACATCCACCACAACCTCCAGAACCTCTACAACCATTACATCCACCACAGCCATTAAGTTTATCACAACTATCACATCCATAAACACAACGTCCACAGCAGTCACATTAACACTAAGCAGTCACAGTTAAGCCTTAACGGTTGGCGCCAACCACAAGTATACCATTACATTTATAATCGCACGTCCACAGTCTCACATACAGTTACAGTTATAGGTCTACCGTTACACGTCTATAGTCATGTACTCAGTCACACGTCTTTAATTATACATACTTACTAGGCTACACTCAGACATCTACAGTTATAATTATGTCTACAGCCACACATAAATACACATCTATAGACACTCGTTAGCTGCCAGTCCAGTCATACGTGTACAGTCACAAACACATACTCTTCAATAGTCACTCGTCTCCTGTGACATATATTCGTATGTCTATATCCACAGACAATCCCAAGTCTACAGTCACACGTCCACAGCCAAATGTTTACAGCCACGCGTCCGTAATCATGTTGCTACAGTTACTCAACTTGAGTCAGACATTACAGTCACACAGTCACGGTGAATTAACAGTCACACATTTACGGTCATAATAATTTTCCATTCACACTCGCACAGACACATACAGTATCTGAAGCCATGTTCATAGTGTCACGTCTACAGTCACTGTCATAGTAAACATGCATTTACCACAAGCAAAACGTGAATCCTTCATTATAATGACGTCCCTCCAAGGTTTGAACAAAAAGTCGTCTGGCGGTATCAAGAATATAGTAAAAAAAAAAAAAAAAGATCCCCTAACAAAAAGAACAAAAGAATTTACTACATTAAAAAAATTTATCTGGACAGGTAGGCTACAGGAAAAACCATGGACAGCGGTCACAATCAATGCCAAAGTTGCTGTCAGTCACAACGCCCACTTTCAAAACCAAAAATAACATACAAAAACTTTTTTTTTTTTTTTTCACACCGTTGATTTGTTTCTCTTCCGTCCCTCCCACACTTCCCCCTCGGCCACCTGTCACCAAGGCTCTTCTGCCGAATATCATCATCATCATCATCATCATCATCATCATCACAGTTATCTTTATCATCAGCATCAGCATTAGCATCGTCATCATCATCATCACAGTCCTCATCACAATCACCTTCTGCATCTTGGTTACCATCTTTCTCCTCCTCTTCCGCTTCCTCCTCCTCCTCCTCATATCATCATCATCATCATCATCATCATCATCATAGTCGTCGTCGTCCTACTTGTCATCATCTGAACCCCATTTATTTGACAGAAATACATAAACACAACACACAGAACAGGTACAACCACGGTTGTAACAACCATCCAAGATATCCAGCACCATAACAATATTTTTTTAGGAAAAACAAATGAATAAGAAAAAAGTATTCCGTACACCAGATTACTTGCGTCCTCCATTCACAAAATATCTGTAACAGTTGGATTTAAACAGTTGTAGGTTGTAGTCTGGGGGGAAACAACTCCGGGAAGCGAGTTCCAGAGAGATGCAGTTCGGGGAATAAAAGAAATCTGATAGGCAGAAGTTCTGCAATATGGCTGCGTGACTTCCAGTCATGAGCGCTACCAGATGCCCGTGTAGCACGAGGAAAGGCATGGAGAGGTGGCACAATGGACGCAACTTCGTCTGAGCATTTGCCATAAAAATATAAGTAAAAAAATGCAGGGGAGACAACATTCCTTCTTACTTGTAGGGGAGGTAGTTTGTTAGTAATAACAGGTTTATTAATAATTCCAACTGCTTTGTCCTGAATATACAATACAAAATAACCACAATGCGACAGAGAGACTGAGACATCAACAGCACACAACAAGCACAAAAAACAGCAGCCTCGCTCCACAGTAGATCTCCGAGGGAGGGGGCAACCCTCGGGGGATCCCACCCAGGTCTGGATGTAGATGTACCATTGTGCAAAATTTTGTGTTGCTAGGTAAAAAAAAAAAAAAAAATGTCCGTGCACATCGGTTTTGGTCTCAACATCGAGGGGCAACACTGGCCCTGGAGGGACGGGGGGGGGGGGGGGTACTTTGGACTTCGCACCTCGCATTAAAGTTGGTCCAGGTGGAGATATACTACAATGCTAAACTATGTGCTCCTATGTTGAAAACTAATTTGACACTCTATGGGGCTTCCCACCCCCCATGTGAATATAGGGTGATTCAACCTACATTACATCTGGGCCGGGTGGAGGTCTGTCACTGAGCAAATTTTTGTTTTACAAGGCGATTTCTGACTGTCCTCGTTGCTACTACATGTGTTCACTTAAAACCACTTTTTGCTCCTCCGCCTCAACCCTAAATGAATACGGTGCCTCGCCGAGCCTGTGGAGTAGAAAAGGCACAAAGACATATCACCAACAAAACTGAGTATAACAGCCATCTACAGTAAACACAACCATTAACCACAGTAACAGCCACAACAACTTTGTTTACGTAACACACACGACCAAAAACGCCTACGCCACCACTACAGTAAGTACAACCGTGAGTATAATAGCGACATTTGCCACAGTTATAACGAGGTACAGTAACAACCATGTCATAATCAACTTGACTCAAAACACAAGACGTTAATATGCAACACCAGTAAGTGCTATGACCATAGACGTAAGTCAGCCGAAATAACAGCCGTAACAGACTACAAAGTTTTGCATAATTAATCTTTACATTTGTAATTACAACCACATATAAATAAAATAAAAGCATTCGGGAACCGAATGCTAATCGCCCGCGAAAATACAGTATATTGCTGGATAAGGAAAGTTACCAGCAAACGAATATAAAACAATTCGCAAAAACTCTACGGAAATCAGTCACCACGTTTCACAAAGAGTCAATCCATTTATAAAATAAGTCAAAGGCATTCGGGTTCCGAATATTATTCACTCGCCATAATATGATCTTAGCTAAGGTACAAGCTACCTACAAACCAAATTTGAAGACGAGTTATTTGGCAACACACACACACACACACACACACACACACACACACACACACACACACACACACACACACACACACACACATGCACACACACACACACACACACACACACACACATTATCAATCTTTTTTTTTATGTGTCAGACTCTGGGCATAGGCTTCACAGCCTGCTCCCAAGGCCCACTAGTCCTCCTTCATTCCATACACCTCTACATGTCACCACTTCGGCGCTAACACCCACCGTCCATATTGAATACATGCTAGGGCTGTCTCATACAGGACTGGTGTATTGGTATTAGTGGGGGTATTTTTACGACATGTCGGCGGGTCTTCTGGTAGATCAGTAAAGTCTGCTTTTAAGAAATTCAAATCCTTAAATTGTTCCCTGCCCCAGCGGGGATTTGAACCTGGGTCCAGTAGGACTGTGGGCCACCTCTCTACCGATTGAGCCACCGCCTCCCTATAGCCCGACGCCCTAATCCCGCAAAGGGTGACCGCAGACAAAACGCCTCCAAGTCGCTCTGTCACCCACCAATTCCCACCGTCACTAACTCAAGAGTTGCCATTGATCGCCAGCTAGTTCAATATGGAAGTCGGGCTACTCATGCAGAGACCACAGAAATCGCATATCTTTAAAAATCTCTCCCGTGATATTTAATGATATACCGTACGTAAGTTCTTCGTGAAATTATTTTTTAGTAGTTATACTAATTTCCTAGACATTGCTTTAATGCAGTAAATGCAGGAAAACGTTACTATAGCTGCCGTGAAAGCACACCGGTTGTGACAGCATTCTTCACATATTTACAAGTCTCTAGGTGCACATTTTGTTTGAAACCCATATAATTTAGCTTTCTAAAAGAACAATGCTTCATCTCCAAAATGGCAAAGAATATGTACAAAGTTTTTCATATGAAAATTGTACAATGTTCAAAGCCGAAATCGTGCAAAGACGAGACCGCCGGCAGAAATCCGACGATGCCGAGGACTCCAAAATACCGTACAAAAACTCAAAACAACACACCAGTGGTGTACCCTGAACAGGGTATTCCTCTAGACTTCAGGAAATACTTCAGTCTAGGTACTGTCCATTTTTCTCTGCAATGGTTTTCCATGATCTTTGTACAGTAGGTCCTGTGGGGCAGCAGACACACGTGAGTTTGTTATTGTTTATAATCGTAACGTACGATCTTCAGCCATGTCGTGCTAATATTTCTTAATGGAGAATCGTTACATGTTCTCATAACACTGTTTTTTTGTTTTGATTGACACATACATGAAATGGATGTAAAATAAAGCTTCTCGATATTTAAGGAGGGAAAGAATAATTACCGTCCCCAAACCGAGATCGTAGACTCAGCCCACCATTTCTTTATTTTTCTTGACTATAGTACAGCCTCTCTTCCTTGTAGCAGTGACTAAAATAATGTTGTTATAATTTCTCTCTTCTGTTTAGTGACACAAAGGGCACATAAAATGAACGGAGTTTAGTAGGCCGACTTTGATGTCGAAAATTAAATAATCTGGTGAAGAGTGGCAGTTTTTCCTTGGTTAGTGACATCGGAAATTGACTGCCCTCCCTCCAACTCCCCCCTCCCTCATATACCTCTCAACTCCATCCCTCCACCTCATCCTCGGTCTTCCCCTCCCTCTCCCTCCCTCCACTTCACCTACATACACTCTCTTAGTCAGTCTTTCATTCTCCATTCTCTCCATATGCCCAAACCACCTGAGTGTATTTCTCCTAATCTTCTCAACCACATCCACATCCACCCCACAACGTTCCTTCACTTCTTCATTTGTCAACCTGTCCCTCCATGTCATTCCACATGCTTCTCTCAGTTAACTCAATTCCACTGCTCTCTCTCTTGACTTCTTCCCCTCTAGCAAGGTCCATGCCTCGCTTCCATACGTTAGGGTAGGGATCACAATACTATCATGCAGTGACTTCTTAACTTCCATACTCACCTCCCTGTTTCTCATCACTGTTTTCAATGAACCAACAACCTTCCTTCCCTGTTGTACTCTTTCACACACTTCATCCCCCAAAGTTCCATCCTTACTCATCACACTACCCTAATACTTGAATGCACTCACATTCTCCATATCCTCACCATCCAACCTCACTGTGCATTCTGTGACTTCATTCCTCTTAAACACCATAACTTGACTCTTGTTACATTCACACACACACACACACACACACGCTATCTATCTATCTATCTATGGCCCGACGCCCTAATCCCGCAAAGGGTGGCCACAGACAAAACGCCTCCAAGTCGCTCTGTCACCCACCATTTGACTACCCTCCCCCCAACTCACTCCCCCCTCCCTCATATACCTCTCAACTCCATCCCTCCACCTCATCCTCGGTCTACCTCTCCCTCTCCCTCCCTCCACCTCACCTACATACACCCTCTTAGTCAGTCTTTCATTCTCCATTCTCTTCACATGTCCAAACCACCTCAGTGTATTTCTAATCTTCTCAACCACATCCACATCCACCCCACAGCGTTCCTTCACTTCATTAGTCAACCTGTCCCTCCACGTCACTCCACATGCTCCTCTCAAGTAACTCACTTCCACTGCTCTCATTCTTGACTTGTTCCCCTCTTGCAAGGTCCATGCCTCGCTTCCATACGTCAGGGTAGGGATCACAATACTATCATGCAGTGACTTCTTAACTTCCATACTCACCTCCCTATTTCTCATCACTGCTTTCAGTGTACCAACAACCTTCCTTCCTTGCTGTACCCTTTCATGCACTTCATCCCCCAAAGTTCCATCCTTACTCATCACACTACCCAAGTACTTGAATGCACTCACATCCTCCATATCCACACCACCTAACCTCACTGCACACTCTGTGACTTCATTCCTCTCAAACGCATAACTTTACTTTTGTTTACATTAACTTTCAGATTCCTCCTCCTACACACTGTCCCAAATTCATTCACCAAACCTTACAACTCCCATTCATCTTCACTCAACAGTACTGTATCATCAGCAAACAGCAACACCGGAAGCTTCCAAATCTCACCCTCATTCATTAGAGCCACCCTCACATCCACTGCCCTACCCTGCACCTCCTTTACAACCCCATCCATGTATATATTAAACAGCCATGGAGACATCACACAACCCTGTTTCAGTCCCACATTGAGATCAAAGAACTCACTCAGCTCACCATCCACTCGCACCGTAGCCCTAGCTCCCTCGTACGTACTCTTCACAGCACTCAACAATTTCCCCTCCACTCCATATATTCTTAATACCTTCCACATACCTTGCCTATCTATTCTGTCATAAGCTTTCTCCAAGTCCATGAAGGCAGCATACACTTTCCTTCCCTTCTCTAGATACTTCTCCACTAAACATCTTAGAACAAATATCTGATCTACACACCCTTTTCCCTTCCTAAATCCCCATTGTTCTTCTCCAACCAGCTCCTCTGTCCTATGCCTAACCTATCAATGAGTATTCTACCATATATTTTACCAGTCACACTAAGAAGGCAAATACCCCTATGGTTACCACATATTTCTCTCTCCCCTTTTCCTTTGTATAAAGGAACAATTATACCTGATTTCCAGTCCTCTGGAACCCTTCCCTCTTCCCAAGCCAATCTACACAACGTCCATATCCACTCCACAACAATCTCACCTCCATACCTAAGCATTTCACCAAACACTTCATCAATTCCTGGGGCCTTTCCCAACTTAATCTTCTTCATCGCTTCCACTACTTCCGCCCTACTGATCTCTTCCTCCCTCCTCTCATCTCTTCTTCTCCCAGCCATTCCCTAACCACTTATACTCGCACTGCTCTCACTCTCTACATTCAACAAATCCTCAAAGTGCTCCTTCCATCTCCTCAATTTCTCTCTGTTCTCCACCAACAATCTATTATTCCTATCTTTCACTCCCCTACTATTTCCCCTTTCACAATGCCTTACTTTCTTTACCTCCTTCCAAAACAATTTCTTACTCTCCCTCCATTTCACACTCAGATTCCTCCCAAACTCTTCATCCACTTTCTTCTTACTCTCCTTCACCAGTCTCTTAACCTCCCTTCTCCTGCTCACACATACCTCTCTCTTCTCTCTCTCATCTTCTTCCCTACCTCTGCTCGCTAACCATTCACTATATGCCTTCTTCTTTTGTTCCACAGCTCGTTTCACCTCATCATTCCACCATGCTGTCCCTTGCACACCCTTGCATCTCCTCCTCACTCCACAAACCACCTCACACACTGCGCCTGTCTCTTCCGTGAATATCTTACATACGTCTTCCACCCCTTCCATCTGCTCTAGCTCATACCTTCCTAACCTTTCTTCCACTATGCTCTTGTGCTCTGTCATTTTCTCACTATCTTGCAATTTCTCCATTCTTCTCACAGGAGCTGCTTCCTCCTGTCTTCCCCTTCGTCTCCTCAACCACTTTCTTTGCAGCTCTACCTTGGCCATCACTAAGTGATGGTCCGAGACTCCATTCCTCCACCCTCTCCACACTCTTGCATCCAACACTTGTCTTCTCATTCGCTCATCCACACACACGTAGTCTATCATTGCCTTTCGTTCAACAGGTTCACCATCCATCCTCCTCATTACTCTCCATGTATACCGGTGTATCATCTTAAGACGAAAGTAGGTGTTGGCTATTGCCTACCCCTTACAAGCACAGATGTCCACCAAAGCACTTCCATTCCCATCTACGTCAGCTGGCACACCCCACTGACCAACAGCTCCACCCACTCGTACATTCCCAACTTTGCCATTCACATCTCCAATCAACAGCACTCTCTCCCTCCTCTCAAACTTGTCCATGCACGCTTCTACTCTCGCCCAAAACTCATTTTTCACTCTTCCCACTCGATCCTCTGTCGGGGCATACACACATACAATCGCCCACGCTTGTATACCTACTTTCATCCTCACCCATACAATCCTTACACCCACTGTTCCATACTCTCTTATATTCTCCTTCCACTTCTTGCTTATCATCAGACACACTCTCTCTCTTGCCCTCTCATTCTCATTGACTCCCGCACATATACCTAAACCATATTCCCATTCTCTCACCCTTTCACCTAACCATTTAGTTTCAGTCAATCCACATATATCCACTTTTGCATCCTCAAGCACCTGAACAATCTCTCTCTCTTTCACTTCATCATTCACTCCTCTCACATTCCACGTTCCCACCCTAAGAATGTCCTTTGTCTGTTCCTTAGTCGTCAACGTATGGTCCGTCCGGGTCCGAGGCGCTTTGTTCGCTTTTTTAGTTAGTTCTTTTTACGGGGTGGGGCACTAACCCACCACCAACCCTTTCAGTCGCCTCGTACGACAAGCAGGGATACTGGGGGAGTATTCTTGAAACCCCCCTACCCCCAGTCAACGCGTTTCACAAAAATTCAATCCATATGAAGAAAATAATTATATGGCGGCTGGCATTAGGTAGTCGATGATCAACTCCCAGCCAAAAGTAATAGGCTTCTGCACATCCTCATAGCTGATATTTCCTGAAGGTTTAGTGAAAATTCGTCCATAGCTTTATAGAGATAAATATTTTGGCATCACACACACACACACACACACACACACACACACACACACACATACACACAAACAAAAACTATATCGCCTCGCCTTGCTAATGGCGGGGGATAAACACAGTATGTGGCGGCTGGTATTCAGTAGTCTTTGATCAAATCCTCACCAAAAGCAATAGAATTTTGCACATCTAAATACGAATAGTTGCTCTTTCGTGAAGATTTGATGAAAAGTCATTCACAACTTTTCGAGATACGTTGGTACACACACACACACACACACACACACACACACACACACACACACACACAGAAAAACTGTATCTCCTCGCATTGTTAAAGGTGGACGATAATAATATCTGCAATAACATGCACTGCAGTCAATCACAGTAAAAACAATCATATTAAAACAGTAACAACACGAATCACAAAGACAAAGCACCTACATTAAAAACAACTACAAGTACAACAAGCATAAATCCCAGCACAATAAAAAAAAACCTACAATAATAACCAGAAACATAACCACATCGACAAATGCCCTATATGTGCAATGACATATTTGTCAATTATAATCTGTACCTGCCATGTACTGCACTATACTGTAACACCACCATTGTGTCCAGCGGCGCCTTGTGGTGCCTGTAGTTAATAAAGCTACGAACCTTTAAAAAAAATGCCCTATTCCCAATTAAAACTCGAACAAGTGAAGCCACAATATCGACAGGTACTATCGCAGCTGCTACGACCAAGACAGCCCTCGGGCTTAGGTAATTGTTCTATTATGATATCCTGCTACAGCCTTTACTACACAGTCTACTATCACAACAACCACGACCACAGCAACTACCACCAGCAGCCATTACAACACTAACCATTACCACGAAAACCACTACCATAACAACCATTACCATGAGAACCTTTATCACAACTACTACTACCACCACATCATGCGCCATCGCAACAACCAGAATAATATCGTTACCACAGCAAGAACAACCACTACAACACTTACTCTAACAACCGCCATCACATTACAGTAAGGACAACAACGTGTCATGACAACCGAAATTAGAACATCCAAACACAGAATCGCATATCATCCATAATATTTACAAGCACGAAATCACAAACACAGCAATCACTGACAACCATAACACCAACAAACAACAACATTTCCCACAACACAAAACACACACAGTACCCATAGCAGCTGTGGCAATCAGACACAATAAACAAAATCGTAACAGCTCACAAGAAGGACGACAACGACTTAGCCTAACCTTGACTAAAACAAACACACACACACACACACACACACACACACACACACACACACACACACACACGCACGCACGCACACGGGCGCACGCGCAAGGTGTACCTATAATATTTACAGCCACGAGCGTAAATGAGCACAACGCCATACAACAATCCTCAGTGCTAAAGAAGAACACAGGTGCACTCATAGAGGCCAAAAATTTCTACCGTTATGGAAGCCGCAATAATATCAGTCATTATATCAGCCGATACAACTTAAACATTTATCATACAGTCGTAATCACATCATTATCAGACGTAATTATAACTATAGTTACGGCAAAACCCAAATAACATGCTGGACTTATCACCACGACAACGATCACTATAAAATAAATATTAAACCACACCAACAATCACTACAAAGCTCCTTATATACTGACCTCCACCACAACCGCAACAAGAGCAACCAAATAATCAATGTTACTTCAACCACCACAACAACAACAATCACAGTAACCAAATAACCAATGTCACTGCAACCACCACAACAACAGCAACCACAGCAGCAAGCAAAACGTTACAACAATAACCACTACCACAACACTCACTAGAGCAGCAACTACCATTCCCACAACCACGTCCATTGCAACCCCATCCACCATAACAAATACCACAGCAATAACCACCATTCCCACAACCACCTCCACTGCAACCCATCCACCATAATAAGTACCACTGCAACCACCACCACCACCACCACAATAACTACATTCACAATAACCATCACTACAACATTCAGCATTATAACAGCCATCATCACATAGAGATGTGCCTGACGGGTCATAATACTGTACTGGTAATTCTAATACCGCAGGATCGAATCCTAGTACTTCCATGGGAGCTGTTACTGGAAAAATGTTGACTGGTAACTACAATGAGTTTTTCTAACGTAACGATGGCCCTAATTCTTTTCAGCTCAGCTGATGATCAGATGTAGTCAGACGGGATGGTTTTTTTGACTAGTAACCGAAACGACTCAATCCTACCTCACAGCTAAGAGACATTGGCATTAATGCCACCATATGATAGTGGACCAATTCCGTCCGGCAACACTGAGAAAGACTATAGCTTCACTCCTCTGCCGTAAGTCCACTGACACTCCATAAAAACACTCTGGCGGTTGGCTGGTGATTAGGTGGCATGTGGTGGAGAGCAGTGAAAGCTATAAGCTACTACACAATGGAAGCAAAGACTGCTGGGCCGCAGGGAACGAACTTACAGTCTATTCTCAGAGATGGGTGCACAGAAAAAAAACAAAAAAACTTATCAGTCACTATCACGCCTACCACAACATTCAATCAAACAGCATCACCACAACACCCACCACCACATCAGGAAACAACACAGCAACCATCAACAGTAATTAACACAACTACAGACATTAGCAAAGTAAACCATGACCATTGCATTCACCACCACCAAAATCATCACAGCTACAACCACCAACAATACCACCTCACCACAGCAGCAGCCTCCACAACACCACATCACAAGAGCAACCATCATCATAACCACCACATCACAGCAGCAACCACCACCACAACCACCACATAACAACAGCAACCACAGCCAACACCACAGTCACCACGACACAACAGCAACCACAACCACCACCACAATCACCACATCACAACAGCAACCACCACCAGCATCACCACGACAGCATAGACCTCTTAGTTAAGTGATTACAAGCATTAGGAAGTAGACTGTATCACCAGCGGAATAGGGCGGTACTCCCCAGGTAGATGGCAAGCTGGTGACAGCGAAAGCTAGAGCTCCCGTTTCACCAGCCCTCAGGATTTCTTCCTGACCATCTCCCTTTGCTGAGTATTTTTCAGTATTTCCATTAACACAGAGAGTAGGCCAGCATACTCTCGTAATATTTTTACCTCTGTCTACACCACACTACATAGACATTAGATATTAGGCCTTCTACTTTCATCCCCTCATAGAAATGGCTGCTGCGGTATTATCAATAAATTCGGTGGCACCTCGGATTGACACCACCTGCAGGGTAGGGCTGGCGGCATAGGGCCCTCCTGGTCGCAATCAAGCCACTGTGCCAACAGCGGTTATTGCAAACACTAATGCTCATCAGAGAAGTGTGGGTTCAGCCTTGTAATTTACTAACATTCGTGGCCTTAGTACCAATCTGAACTCTGTTAACTTTTTACTCCAATCTATATCCCTTCTAGCCATATTCCTCACAGAAACCCAAATCTCTGCCTCGACTGCCCCATTTCCTCACAGAAACCCAAATCTCTGCCCCATTTAGTTTTCCTGATTACCATATCCTCACAAAATTCCTTAACAAGGGTGGCACCTATTGTTATATCAGATCTGCAATTGACACTATTTTGAACTTCAGTTAATTTTAATTCTTCATTATGCAGACTATATGACCCAAATATTTCCGAACATATCTGAATACTTATCGCTCCCCCAATGCTACTTCGGAACCCAGCGTATTTGACTCCTTTACCACACACTTGACCGACCTTACCTCATCCTTACCCCTGAACTTACCATTTTGGATGGTTTTAACGTCCATAATGTAAAGTGGCTTTTGCTTTCCGCCAGGACTAACGATACTGGTGTAGAATGCAAGCTGTCTGCAGAATCATTTAATATCACGCCTATCTCTTGGACCTATTCCTGACCACGACGCCTATCTCTTGGACCTGTTCCTGACAAATAACCAAGCTTAATAAAGGATAGAAAACACTGTCACCACTTGGATCTTCCGTCCACAATCTCATCAAAGCCTCATTACTCAGTTTCCCTCAGCCTCCCCGTTCTGAATCAATCAGGGTGGCCAGATGACACTTTGATAGGGGCAGACCGGGATGGATTTAGAAATTATCTTGCTGACATTCCATGCCAGTACTTCTTCACTGATATCAGTTCTACCCAGTCCCGCATTAATGACGTACTACAAGCAGGTGTGGAATTATTCATACCCAGTCAACAGTTTACTAAATGATCGAACTCACCCAAAATGGTACGACAGCAATTGTGCCAGAGCAACGACTCAAAACTCCGTAGTATATTAATTATACAAAAAACATCTGAATCCCTCAATCAATTTAAAATTGCAAGAAACCATGGAAGAGCAGCAATAAATTTCGCTAACTCAAACTTTCTTCACAACCAAGCATGCAAACTCTTAAATAATCCCAGTGACAACAGAATATTTTGTTCAACTCCCCAGTGCTGGCCAGCTTGTGCTGCCCTTATTGTTAGTCACATTTTCTTGCTTGGTTTCTTTCTTGTTTAATTGTGGGAGGCACTTCTAACCTTGAAAATTAACCAATTCTGACCAAATTTAGAACAATGACCAGCCTATGACCTAGCTGTGTCTGCAATTTTTGGTTACTAGGTAACTACTCGTTGCCTAGCAATGGCCAAAAAACTGTTTTTTTCGTACTTTTCACGTTTTGGCCTGTAGAAACATTACTATTTGGTGTAGAAAGCTCTGACCTCTTTAGGGATAATCTTAAGGTCATTTTCTTGGAAGTGTACCATCCATTTTTGCCCTTTCTCCTCTAGTTTTCGAATGGCAACCTTTCAAAAAAATTGGCCTCAGTGTCCATAGCAGCCAGTACCGGTTTTCATAAATGCTCCCCTAGTTCTCCAATGGCTCAATGGAACTGACTGAAAGTTTGCATCCTTATAGACACTGACTAATACTACAACTTTCTAGTGTACTCCTATGTGCTACATTGGCCAGGTGAGGGTTCAAAGGTCATCAAATACGAAAATGGTGAATCATTTGTTCATTCATCATCCAATCCCACGTTGCCCCTGGAGGAGCGTAGGAGCCCGGGGCTAGGCAAGTTGGTCCTGACATTCAAGGTGAGAGTGACAAGCCTCATTCATCCCTGAGTGGCATTACACGAGCAATAAACCCAACCATCCTTTGGATATAAACCAACTGGAGCACCGTAATTACCCACTAAGTCACCAGGCACCAAAATTAGGTTTTATAGTTACCACCCAGCGTAGTAAATGGTTTCCTGGTGTCAGGAAACCATTTGGTTTGTCACTCAGTGTAGTCACCACAGGCAGAAGGAAGAAGTTAGAGAACAGAAGAGGGAGTGTAAAGTGACCAGTAGGCAGAAGGAGGAGGGAAGAATGAAGGAAAGAAAGACAGAAGATGATGGAAGAAAAGAAGAATGAAGGAGAGGAAAGGGCAGATATGTGAGAGCAGCACTACACCGAGTGAGTGGATGGTGAGTGCCCCCACTAACCACAATCGAATATAGCTAATATCTTGATTATGCTCGTGTGAAATGCTCAGGCTCCAAAGATAATTAAGCCAGGGCCATGATTCTTGGGCACAATGTTGTACTGGAGGACCTCCATACAAAGTTACATTTGGTGTCGAAACTCGCTTCCAATCGCTGGCAGTGCCACCTAAAAGTTGTACCTCTGGTGGGCCATTCCACGAATTTCAAGTTCCTCAGCTTCACAGTAGGTGCATGGAATCAAATGAAACTTTGCATGCTTATAGACGTTAATGAGTACTTCAAGCGTGCTTCATACATGCATGACCTATATCCGCCAAGTCAGGGGTCAAAGGTCATCAAGTGCAGAAAATATAATAAGCACTAATATTACAACCTTGCTTGCATGAAATGCAAAGGCTCCAAAGATTATTAAGCCAGGGCCATGACTCTTGGGTGGAATGTTGCACTGGAATACCTCGATACAGAAATGACTTACAGTGTCGAAACTCACCTCTGGTCGTTGGCAGTGCCACCTATAATTTGTACCTGAGGTGAACCAAAGGCTGGTCCTCTTAGAGCTGGGCATTGTGGCCTACTGGCTTCTTTCAATAACAACTTGAACAATTCATCACCCATTCCCTCACTAAAGTCTTCAGACGGAAACATTATAAATGACTCTTGTGGAAAAGCGAACATCCTTGCTAATACGTTTGCCACAAATCCTACTTTAGAGGAAGTTAATCAAAACGTTCCTGTACCAGAACTCGACTCTCCTGAGACTGCCGCACTTAAGATACAAATTCGATGTGTAAAATCCATCCTAGACAATATACCAACCAACAATGCCCCACGTCCAGATGGAATTCTTCCAATTGTTTTGAAAAAGTATTCCACAGAACTTGCTATTGTTCTAGCTACTGTAGATTATTTAGACTGTGCATCCGTACTTTTTCATTCCCTAATTCTTGGACAGAAGCCAATATCCACCCACCCCTGAAGAAAGGAAGTTCCTCTGACCTCTCTGATTACAGACAATACACAGAGCACAGAAAACACCGAGATTTCATAACTTCACCACCATTCAACAAGACCGGGCCGACGGCGGTGGCGGTGGACTCATCACCCTGGTACTCAAATCCATCAACTTTGCAGATACCAGTGCACACACAGTCACTTCTCCCCTCACATGACACCACAACAGAAATACAATCAGTTAAAATACGCAGTGGTAACAAATCACACATAACAATCGCTAACACATACATTCCCCCCCCCCCAATCGTCCACCACAGTACCAGACAATTACTCTCCACAGATACACCACATCACTAACATACCCAACATCATCCTGGGTGGTGATTTCAACGCCAAGTCATCGGCCTGGCATGTCAACAACCGTGACACAATCAGAGGGCTGGTAATACAATCCCAGACAGATCATCTTTTCTTACTGAACAATTTAGACCAACATACCCATATCCCACACCAAGCCCTCTTCCTCCCATCATCTCCAGACATCACTTTCTGCTCCACAAACCTCGCCCCCCTACATCATGGAGAGTGGTCAAAACCCTAGGTTCTGATCACCTCCCAATCATCACTACCAAAACCAGAATCACCCCAGCTGGCCACAAACACACATACACTAATTATAAGAGAGCCAACTGGGAGGCCTTTGTAACTGAAACAGAACAACATTTTGAAACGCTAAACGGTACACCCATCACAAACATCAACACCGCTGTGCACACTTTCAATACAATTATACAAAACGCAGACAAAAGACACATTCCTAGAGGCAAAAGAAAGAGACACAACTCCAACTTCACACCAGAAATTCAAGGCCTCATCAGACAACGAGACACACTGCGACACTCCCCAACACCCCATACACAAGACACCGTACAACAAATACAAGAACTCAACACTCAAATAAACAATAAAATACCAGAACAGCAAACACTAAACAGGAAAAATTACCTCCAAACACTTGACCACAAAACAAACATCAGCAAACTCTACAAAACTCTAAACAGCATCACATTTTCCAACAGCAACACCACACAATCACACGCTGCCATCACGACAACAGACACCATACCCTCAAACAAACAACAAACAAACACTCTCATCAATCACTTTTCACAAGTCAGCCATCTAAACCCCCATCCCGAAGACCGACACATCATCTGACGTAAGAGACAGTTCCCCACAGACCCAGACTACGCACCTTTCACTGACAACCAGACGAAGCACATCATTAACAACCTCAAGCATTCATCTGCCTGTGGACCAGACAACATAAGCAACATTCATCTGAAACACCTTGGACCACAAGGCATACAAGCACTCACCAACATATCAAACTACAGCTACTCACACAACATAATACCCAACATCTGGAAGCATGGCATTATCATCACTATCCCTAAACCCGGCAAAGATCCCACGTTACCCTCCTCACACCGCCCCATCGCACTCCTCTGCACCCCCTCTAAAGTCATTGAACGACTGGTACTACAACTAGTCACACCTCACATTCCCCTAGCCCAGTCACAACATGGTTTTAGGCCACTACACTCCACAAACACGCTTCTTACAGACCTTACACAGAGAGTTTTCGATGGCATGAATTCGGCTAGGCCAGCAAACAGAACACTCCTAATCACAGTAGACATTAGCAAAGCTTTTGATGCCATCCCCCGCCACAACTTCACAAACAATATACTCAACACAAACATGCACAATAACACAAAAAGATGGTTAGCAATTTACTTAGCAGGCAGATGTGCACACGTAACATATGTTGGTCAGTCTTCTAACATCAGAAACTTCACTAACGGCGTCCCCCAAGGATCTGTTTTGTCCCCTACACTCTTTAACCTATACATGCACGACATACCCACACCCCACACACCACAGATACACATAGCTTCCTGTGCAGATGATATAACACTTACATGTACGCATGAAAATGCAAACACAGGTACACACATCATTCAACCTTACCTCAACACTACACGAATGGTTCACCACAAACAGGCTCAAAATAGCTCCAGCCAAATCTACAGTGACCCTTCTCACAAACTGGACAGCAGAACACAGTCACATCCCACACCTCACCATAAACAACCCCCCTACCCCCCAAAAATCCTTGGTGCAACATACAATACATCAATGTCATTTAAACAACACATCACAAACATTTAAAATAAAATAACACCAAGACTCAATGCTTTGAGGCCACTTGCCCATACAACATTCGGACACAACAAAGAAACCACCACCACAGTATGCAAACAATACATATGTTCAGTGATGAATTATGCAAGCCCTGCCTGGGCTTCTAACCTCACCAAAACACACTACAACACTCTACAGACCATACAGAACAAGGCCCTAAAAATAATCACAGGCTGCACAGCTACTACACCCACAGACCACCTACATCAAGAAATCAAAGTCCTCAAAGTCAAGGATCACCTAGACATGAGAGGCACCCATTTTCTTGCTGCAGCCTCCACAAACCCACAACATCCACTATATTACATGGCAGGACATGCACCCACACCAAGGAACATCAAAACAACACCCAGCACACGATACCATACGCAGATACTGTCATCTCTCCCCCCACGCCCACATCAGACCAGCTTCCAGAAGCATATCCACACTCAGATCACTCACAGCTCCATTCAGTCACTTAAAGACAACACACAGCTGCATGCACGGCCTCCTGACATCCACCCTTCTGAATCCTATCTCCCTTGTGAGGACAGAGTCTACCTGGCTAGGCTGAGATGTGGGCACCATCCAGCCCGCTTAAGCTATCAGAAGAGGCTGGATGACTCCGTCACTGATGCCTGTCCAGGATGCAACACAGCACCCCATACTATTAAGCACATTAAGGAAGATTGCATTGCACAAAATCACTTATGCCAACAACACAACATACACTCTTTGAGAGCTCTGTGGGAAAGCCCGGTCTTGGCCATGGTCTTCCTAAGGGACTCGGGGCTGTTCGGCCAGACTGCCTAGGGAACAACTACTACTACTACTACTACAGACAATTAGCTATCACATCTTCTGTTGGTAATGTATTTGAGACTAATTGATAAACATACGGTTAAACATCTTTAATCCAGCAACTTAATAAGTGATAGACAGTATGGCTTTCGCCATGAAAGATCCATTAGGCCTACTGACATATTCAATCTCTTGACTCATACCATCCATCAGTCAATTGACCAACATGGAGAACCCGTGTAGTAGCCCTTGATATTTTTAAAACTTTTGACAGTGTGTGGCACAGTTCCCTGCTGTCCAAATTTCCCTATCATCTTTTGTCCACTGATTTCCTCATATCTCAGTGACAGATAGATAAAAGTAGCTGGTGTATATTCCAATTTCCACTTGATTAATGCTGGCCTACCACAAGGATCAGTCCTGGCTCCAACTCTATTCCTAATTCAGATTAATGATTTCTTATCCTTCATCCATAATCCCATTCACTCAAATGCTGATGATTCAACAATTCACAGTTACTTCACACTTAAACACCCTTTTGTAAAGTTTAATATCTTTAACTCGAAACTCTTCATAAATAAGAGACTTATCTAAAATCACTGAATGGGGACAAAGTAACAATGGCTCATAAAATGTTAAGAAAATCAAATATATACAAATTACTAATAGACAGTTCTTGCCTGATTCCTTTCACACCTTCAATGCAAATAATATTCATATCTCTGAAAGTATTGAAATTCTTGGTGTTGCATTTTACAAAACCCTCAGCTGGACCTCTCATGTTAGATTAATTGCTAAAACTGCTTCAAAGAAACTTGGATAAATTTACAGAATCCTGAACTACGTCACTGATGAGCAGTTGGCTATAATGTACAAGAATCATGTGTATTCTCAGCTGGAATATTGCTCACTCTTGGGAAGTGGATATTGAGAGGTTGCACTAAAACAACTGGACAAAATTTATAACAATGCTGTAAGAACTATTAATAACCCTGAAATTAGAAATGAACTACCTCCTCGACAAGTAAGAAGGAATGTTGCCTCCCTTGCATTATTTTACAAATACTTTCATGGCAAATGCTCAGACGAAGTTGCATCCATTGTGCCACCTCTCCATGCCTTCCCTCGTGCTACTCGGGCATCTGGGGCCGTACTTATAAAACCTACATCATAGTTAGGTGAAAGTCAGAAATGTGGGACTTAAGGAGCAGTTCATCATAACAATGTCAAGACTTTATTAGGTCGAAATCACAAGCTGCTGAGATAGCGGTTTGATAAGTGTAGTACTTGGGAATTTTGAAAATTAAAGATAAAAAAAAAATCAGAGAGAAGACTACCAAAAAGTCTATAATTACTACAATATTTTTCTTAAATGTCTTCGGCAAAAACTCAGCTGTGTAATATAAAATTTTAGAAATTATTTATTAACCACTTTGTTTTACTGTGGACGAAAACATGTTGCCTCAAAACACCATCCTGTAAACAAACACCACCACCGCCACCAACAACATGTAGAACTCTAACAGTACAATAGAGAAACACACAAGTGGTAGTCACCACTGCAGAGTTGCATTTTTCCTGTTCCAAGGTAACGGAACATTAACCTGCCGTGTCCCGTTGACGTGAAAGAACGTCCACACGTTTTTTCACTCCCAATCCCATTGACGTACATAAACGCGAATCAATTGCAAAGTCCCTAATTTGCATAATTTTCAATTTTGGCGAGTGATTTTTGGTAGGTATACACGGGACACCTTCCTCTACATGATGCCAGGCAGGGACAATGCCTTACCTAGCATGACCTCCCCCCCCCCGCACGCCATTGTCTCGGCAATTCACCTGTTACCAGTGACTGGCCAGTAAAGACATGTCGTGCCACGGTACGAAATTGAGGGCCAGCGTGATTCCCCACTCGATGACAAAGTGGAGGACAAACTTTACATAGCATTAGAGGAAGAAACAGTCAGAAATGATGATCAGGTAATGTAGCCAAAAAAGGTCAGGTATATTGATGTGTTTCGTGAGTGAAACAATGCTTATATTGCCTATGTTACTGTGTGAAAACCAATATACTCTCATCCGACATATAAATTCGTACCAAATAAATAAATAAACACCGTTTATGAGTGGTGTGGAATGGTTACCCTCCCATAGAACTCGTTTTCTTTGGAGCCAGCCTGATAGAAAACCCAGTAAGGTAAGGAGGTACTGCTCCCAGTATCGAGTATTTTAAACCTCAGATGAGCAATTTCTTTATGATTTTTCGATGCTTCTCACCAAATGCGGAGGTTTGAGCCAAAAAAAATATTTTCCAAAAATGTTCGGAATTGGGGGGAGTCAGCGGTGGAAAAGTGGTCGGAACGGGGCGGGTTAAAATAACCTTTAATTCTGGCGTGAGAGCCTTGTTTCTTGCCGTTGGTCTTGGTATCCCACACCAAATCTGTCATAAAAATTATGCATGCATGGTTCAAGTGGTATCTCTTTACTGGTTCTGCATCACTTAGCCCATTAAGCACATCTTTCATGTCACGAAAACGTCTTTAGTTGACAATGGTGAATTTGTTGTGGTGGTGGTGCGGTGGCCATGTTTCATGTTATGATCAATAGCTGCATCCAAAGCGCTATACCAACTCAGGAGGTGTGTTTAGCCATGACTCAGGTTATTTTGAACATAAGGAATGATGACTTGCTCTTGTGAATTTAGGATAGACTTTCACCTTATGACACGGTCTTAGTGTTTTATAAGTACGGGCCCTGGTAGCCCTCATGACTGAACTCTCAGATTACCATACTACAGAACTTTTGCCGGTAGTATTTTACAAGTAGACAATACGCAGTTCTGGAATTTTAGCACCATTAACGTATAGTACATTCCCTAAGGATCATAAGGGACCCCCATAACCCCATTCGGCAATTGATATTTTCAGAGATAATGAATGTAATTTAAAATTGCAAATAATACATACATTGGATCTTCACTCGGCCACTCAGTGTTAAAAATGCATGTGTTTGTATGTGTGTTTCTCTTCCCTTCGACCGCGTATGTGTCTCGTAGGTCTGTATCACTCACTCATAGGCCTACTTTAGGTCATGTGATGGTATTCTGCCAATGAATTTGAATCATAGTCTTTGATTCCTTGTGGTTGGAAAAATTCAAATCCTTCTCTGTATGGCCTCTGAAGAAGAAAGACGTGCTGTGTGTCCCAGGTGTGACATTGATTATTTACGAGTGATTAAGCGTTTCCACTCGGGATCTGAGGAGGCTATTTAGTTTTTTAGAAGACATGATGTATTACCTTTGGAAGTTTATTGCCCAGACTGCCAGGAACCGTGTAAATTTAGAAAAGACAGACATCAGTGGTACTGCGGTCGGTACAAAAAGTATGCAAAAACCAAGAAACGGGTACAGTGTAGTTTTTGTGTTTCTGACTACAAAGGAACTTTTTTGGACAACAGACACCTTCTGGCTTGGCAAATTATATTGTTCATAAACCACAGGATTCAAACGTTCTGGAACCACTACGTTATTACCAGACGACCCTTGTCTTGGACAACCGTATCTCTAGGGTAAGCATTCCCCTAGGAGAGGTTAGGTATGTTGGGGTAGATTTGGTTAGGTTTAGTGCGTTTGGTGAGGTTACATTATGTATTCCCCTAGGATAGGTTAGGTATGTTGGGGTAGGTTCGGTCAAGGGTTTGGTTAGGTTTAGTGCATTTGCTGAGGTTACATTACGTAATCCCCTAGGATAGGTTAGGTATGTTGGGGTAGGTTTGGTTAGGTTCAGTGTATGGTGTGGTTACATTACGTATTCCCCTAGGATAGGTTAGGTACGTTGGGGTAGGTTTGGTTAGGTACAGTGTTTGGTGAGGTTACGTTACGTATTCCCCTAGGATAGGTTAGGTATATCAGGTTAGGTTTGGTTAGGTTTAGTGCATTTGGTGAGGTTACGTTACGTCTGTTTGGTTAGGTTTCGTCTGTTCCGTTCCGTTAACCGGTGGCACAGTATATTTTTCTGGTGGTTTTTGATGCAATTTGAGTTATTTTTTTCTTCTTTTTTTCAGAAAATGCTTGATTTCACCTACTTGTCCAGTCAAAGTTCATGATTGGAAAAGAGGGAAAATGAGTCATTTCCGACAAAAATGAAGGTCAGAAACATTCGAATCGCATCAAAAACTGCCAGAAAAATATACTGCACTACCTGGGGGGTGTATACTGTATTGTCCACTTGTAAAAATTTACCCTTTTGTCTATCGAGATTCTTTTATTCCCCGAACCTCATCTCTTTGGAACTCACTTCCCCAGAATAGTTTCCCCCCAAAACTTCAACCTCGGGCAATTCAAATCCAACTGTTCCATATTTTTTATGAATGGAGTACACCAGTAATCTGTTGTATGGAATATATTTTAATTTGTTCTTCCTAATTTTGCTCATTTTTATTTTTTTAAGTATCATATCTTTAATGCAAGGAAAATTAGGTTTACAATAATTACAACGTGTTAGTAGTCCTACATTTGTGACTTAGTGTTGATGTTGAATCATCTTTCTCTTTTCGCTTATTGGCTGGGAAAAATATGATCATGTAATTATGACACAGTAATCCTCGCTACCTTTATACCGTTATACTGCTCAGGAAGGACTCTCTTTGGATTTTATCCTTTCTACCTCCAGACGACTTTTCACCTCAATGAAGGCTTTTATGGCGCTGGGGCTAAATTCTATATTAATTTTTTTTCTGTGAGGATAATTTTTCTATGTTATTCCCATTGCTGAATCTACTTTTCTGTGTTCTTTTTTTTTTTTTCTAAATTCTATCCATCCAAAGCATTAAAAGGGATAATAAGTGATGATGATGACAATGGCTGATGATCATGGTGTTGATGATAATGGTTCTTGCTTCCGTTAAACGATTGCATATGGCTGAACAAAGACCTTCTCTTAAGGTTATTATATTTCTCTAAATCGTTATAAACTGCTGAGGAAGGATCCTTGCCTTATTTATTCCGCCTGTCTCTAGATATTTATTTTCACCAAAGGGAGACCTGTACTACTGGAATTAAAAAAATAATCTCTATTCATCCTTTCACTCTTAGTGTTCCATTTTCTGTTCATACTGTACTGTGCTACTTTTACTCTAACTTGGTACAGATTTGCATCTTATTTCATGCAACACGGTGGCAAAAAAGACACTTCTTCATGACTAGCCCCTCTTTCTAGTGTTAATCTGTTGTTACATCTCAGTGTTCAAGGGGAGATGGATTTTTTTTTTTCTGGCAAAGTTAGAATAAAAAAAAAGAAGCTTAATGTCACTGTTTTATTCAGTTCGAGGGAGACTCCTCATAGTGAAGGAATTAGAAATGATTCCCATCAAAAGTTTCGTCACGACGATGAATTTTCTGTTTTATTGTAATGTGAAATGTTTACTTTAAGCCACCGCATGCCAGTGCCATTTTAAAACGGTCTAATATTATTCCGCAGCCAGTGCCAGTGCCATTTTAAAATGGTTAAAAAAAAAAAAAAAATCCACTGTGACCGCATTTTTAAAGATTCACGTTAAAAATTGGCAGGCATGTATGGTAACTGTTCCTCTACCATCCCCCAGGCTGTCAAAGCCATACACTCACTCGTTCCCTCCGTCATGCTCGCTCTGCCTCACTCTGCCTGTGTGCCTCACCCAGTGCTGTACATAGTGAAGGCATTTTGTCAATATTTTCACGTAAATGTAAGTGTAAATATTTTCTTGTAAGTGTAAGGACTATATAGTGAAGTCAAGTTGTAAATACCTTCTTATAAGTGCCAGAACTGTACATAATGAAGTCAGGTTGTACCTATCTTCAAGTAAGTGTAAGATAATGCACTCACAGTGAGAAAGACATGCAATTTGTGATAGATGCTGAAGTAATAAGTAATCAGAAAAGTGTACTGAACATTGCTATACCTTCCCAGCATGTATACCTGAGTATACCTTACATAGAAAACGGCTTTCTCTCACGTACGTGGTGAGCATGAGAGAGCAGCTATATCTGTACATGAGTAAGCAGGACTCAATAAATCCCATTTCCGAGCCTCGGTGAGCATTTTAATGGTGAAATTCGTTGTTTCCACATCAATATCTATCATTTTAGCCAAAAACAAAGGTCGAAAAATGGCTGGCACTGGGGCGACCCACAGGACAAAAAATAGCTGGCCCTGCGGTGGGTTATTACAGTCCTGCACCTCCTGATGATCCTAAGCACTCCATATGGTCGTGGGGAAAGTTATAATGATGATGATATGACAATGATAATGGTTATGTTGATGATTCTTGGCAGATCCAGCCATTTATACTCATCTCAGAAAGTATTCTACAGTAGTAAAAGCCTAATTAAATCCACATATCGTGTTGGAGGACAAAGCAAGAGACATGATGGAACACTTCATGTGGTGGTGGTGGTGGTGGAGGTAATATCCTTCCAAAAGTGGGACCGTTTCAACAATAGCACCATCACGACCAACATAACCAAGAAACTTCAGTCACCGGCACAGCAATAACACAACTATAACACTGCCTCTCTCTCTCCCACCCACACAATTGGGCCTGTCAGAGTGCCAGCACTGCTGCACGCATTACCCTCACACCCCCACACCAGGCCTGGAAATCTGGTCAGTGGGTGGTGGGGTGGGTAACAATTTGAGGTCTTGTTTACAGAGGACTATAGCCAGTTTCCACAGTTCTGTATTTTCTGTAACAGGAAGTATTTAATTTTAAGTATTTTTCACTTCAGTATATTTATTTTGTTTGTGAAATGTTTTGTAGGTGTATGAATGAAGCTGAAAATATAAAGAAACGATCTAATATAGAACTCAAGCTCACGAATGTTTATAGATATGAACCCTGGACAGTGGGTGGAGTGGACACTGACCTGCTCACCCTGCTGCACAGGCTGGGATATGCTTGTGTCCCCAGTTATATTTACCTAATAACTACACCACCAACAAGCCTGAAGTTGCTTCATGCGTCTGAACTGTTTAGTAACAATGCTGCATAAATTAAAGTTCATATATATATATATATATATATATATATATATATATATATATATATATATATATATATATATATATATATATATATATATATATATACCGTATATGGAGGAGGCGGTGGCAGAGTTGGTAGAGAGGTGGACTGCGAGGCGGCCTGCAGTCCTAATGGATCCAGGTTCGAATCCCGGATGGGACAGGGAACAGTTTGAGGATCTGAATTTCTTAAAAAGCAGACTTTTCTGATCTACCAGATAACTCGCCGACATGTCATAAATGTACCCCCGCTAATACCAGTCCACCAGTCCTGTATGGGACAGCCCTAGCATGTAATGAGTATGGATAGTGGGTGTTAGCGCCGAAGTGGTGACATGTGGAGATGTAGGACTACTGGCCCCAAGGAGGACTACGGGGACTTGGAAATAGGCCCTGAAGCCTTTGCCCACAGTCAGACACGTGAATATATATATATATATATATATATATATATATATATATATATATATATATATATATCATTATATCACTGACTTTCAGTTTTCTATTAGCAATTATTCAGCTTATTGTCTTATTGAATATATGCATGTTTATTATCATATAGAAAATAAAACACTATTTCTAAGTGTATTTTTTATACTGGACTGTATTAAACAATCAAAATCTTAAAATGACAGCTTCTTTGTAAGTAAACTGATACATTTTCTATTATCAGTAATATTAACATGTTTTTAAACCAAGGCTTTCTTGCATTAGACAAAGGAAATGAGAAAGGAATGTATGCTTCCATGCCTGAAAGAATAACCTATGTAATGCGCAAGGCACACTCAGATGGCTCCCGGCCATGGAAGCAATAATCATTTAGGGAAAATCAAAGAAGTAATGCCTGAGGGCCTCCCGATCCGCAGCTCCAAAGTGCCACAGACGACGTTTCTTTTGTAGGGTTCACAGGCTGTACCGGAGCGATATGACAGGTTAAGGTGATAAGGTTGTGATCGGAGGAACCCAACGGAGTGTAAGCAGTAGGATTAGTTGTAAGGAAGAGGTCAAGTATGTTGGAGCTCTCTCCAAGGCAGGCAGGGATATGGTTAGGGTGCTGTACAAGCTGTTCTAGGTCATTAAGGATAGAAAAGGTGTAGGCTTGTTCACCAGGTGGATCAGTGAAAGGAGAGGAGAGCCAAAGGTGGTGGTAAACATTGAAATCTCCTAGAATGGAGATTTCAGAGAAAGGAGAAATGGATAGAATGTGGTCCATTGTAGAAGTAAGACAGTCAAAGAATTTTTGATAGTCAGTAGAATTGGGGGATAAGTAAACAGCGCAGGTATATTGAGTCAGAGAATGACAGGAAAACCGAAGCCAGAGTGTTGAGAATTCAGAAGAATCGAGTTCAGGAACACAAAAGCAAGATAAATCGTTGCATATGTATATATATATATATATATATATATATATATATATATATAGAGAGAGAGAGAGAGAGAGAGAGAGAGAGAGAGAGAGAGAGATAGATAGATATAAACATAACAGCCACCTTTCGCTTTGAAATGAGTATAGAGAAAGTAGGAGGATACAGAAAAGGGTCTGCTGTCAGTTTCCTCAGACAGCTGAGTCTCAGAAAAAGAAGGTGAAGTTTAGAGAAGGAGAGGTGGTGCTCAACAGAACAAAAGTTAGAGGAAAGGCCGCGAATGTTGCAGAAATGAAGAAGAAGAGAGTCAGAGAGTGGTTCCAGGCAGCTCGAGTCGTCACCGGGAGAGGGGCGGAAGGTGGGGGCATTTATGGTCCCTCCCCTGGGGACTTCGAGGCCACGTGTTGTGCTGCCATGATTTTTTTTTTTTTTTTTTATGGAAAAGGAAGTGTAGTATGTACTGTGCATATAGTTTGATGTTGATAGAGAAACTTGTATTTGAGAGCATGCTGGCCTACTCTCTGTGTTACTGAGACACTGAAAATTTTCAGCAAAGGGAGATGGGGACCTAGTCACGAGGGCTGATGAAACGGGAGCTCCAGCTCTCCCTGTCATCAGGTTTCCATCCACCTTGGGAGTACTGCTCTTGTATAAACTTCATAGCCACTATATATATATATATATATATATATATATATATATATATATATATATATATATATATATATATTGTATAAACTTCATAGCCACTATATATATATATATATATATATATATATATATATATATATATATATATATATATATAACTCTTTAATCTTTTAATATTTAAGTCTTGAGCTTTGGTTAAAGTTATTTTGGTAATCGAAGAACAGGAGTTAAAGATGAATACAGGGAGTTGATCTTGATTTATTATCTTCAGAGAAAGTGTAAGTTGAGCAGCATATGTATTATACAGGGACTTAATATACTAAGTCTAGTCAGAACCCTCTTCTTATTCGCTCTCTCCACTACATGCCGGTTCTATGGCCAGTCCCTTTCTGCTCTGATTCCTACATTCTCGTTTAGTAGGGATCGTGTCACATGTGCTATACTGTCGTGGAAGCTTCTAGAATACTGTATGTCTGTGTGTATGTACTGTTTCTGTTGCACGATCAACATTCCTTCGCTTGTAGAGTTGGAAGCTAATTTCCCGTTCCCACACCTTGTCTGGTGCTCTGTCTATCCATCGATCTATCATGCTATCTGTTATGATTTGTATTTATAATATGGAGTCCTGACATCGCTCGGTCACGCAGCTGGCGGTCATCCGACACAATCATCACTGACATAAGTTAATCTATTAATACAAAACATTGATTATAATATTGTACAGATATAATATTCATGTTAATATTGCAATGATTCAGTAATATTACATTTTAAACAAGTTGTATACATAATTGAACAAATGCAATGGTTGTTGTATGACATATTGTACGATGTGTATGTATAACAGACATACACATATAATTGTGCAATGGTTATATTGCTAGGTCATTACATTACATATGGAGTTATCCCTTTAGTAATGCCTAATATTTCACCTAACTTGTGTGATGATTCTGGTAATACAGAATTGTGTGTAACATTGTATGAATTGTTACATAATATTGTAGTAACATTGTGGTAATACATAATTGTAACATTGTATGAATTATTACATAATATTGTAGTAACATTGTGGTAATACATAATTATAACATTGTATGACTTGTTACATAATATTGTAGTAACATTGTAGTAATACATAATTGTAACATTGTATGAACTGTTACATGATTGTATTGTAATTGTTACATATCGTTTGTAGTTACATAACTGTAGCAAGTGTAACATAATGCAATCGTTTGTCGCTACATAATTGTAATAACTGCAGTCCTGACATCGCTAATCCGGTCATGCTGCAGTCGATGATAGTGATGATGTGCCTTGCCACTGGCTCGTGGAGAACTACAATTTGTTTTTTGTTTCACTTATAGAAGGAGTTTATGTTGTATTTTGGCGTTTGTAGTAACACACCTATTGTCATTTGTTTGTTATGTGATCTTACTTCTTTTTTTTTTTGTATGTATTGATTTTTTATAGTTTGTTTTTCTTCGTTTGTCTACGCTTTTTCGGTATTCTCCAAGGTTGCATAATTGCTGGGTAATTCCATTGGGACCGTTTTTTCAGGTTTAGTTTATATTGCACAGATATTACTGAAAATTATATTATATAGCCCCATATTTTGTTATTTTACATAAAAATATATGTACACTATATACAGTATTAACTATATACACTGACTTGTTGTTCACTTGTACCTATCGTGGGCAATATATGTGTCAGCACTGTGTGGAAATCTTTGTCTTCACGATTGTGTGGAAGATGTTGTTCATTCTTGCTAACGTAATTTGAGTTGGCCATTTTTTATATATTTTTTTCTAGTTTTCCTTGTAACTTAATTTGTCTGTTTCCACCAAGTAACTTTAATTAATAAATATTTAATACAGTTCTTTTAATCGCTCACAGAGTAACTGTGATAGTATATTTTCTTTTATTACTTTGTGGATGTATAGTTGTATGTATGAAACACGTATTTTTTATAGGTATAAATGGTAACACTCGTTGGTAGTAAATAAATGCTATAATAAATGAATGAATATATACAGTGTAGAATATTTATTGTTGGTGATTTTTTAGTGATTGAATTATGCAGATAATTGAAGTAAGTATGTGTACGTAAGTTGTAACTATACAGCACGTTTTATATGTTTGTGCAAAATATGTTGTCTATCACTGTGTATTGTATAAATGAAGTAACTATGTAACTCACTAGTTTTTACCGTGGTGGGAATGGTGTGAGTGGTGGTGAGTGGTAGTGTCGCATACGAGTTGACTGACGTGGCGTCGTCTCAGCAAACATGCATGGTGACGTCAACTTCCCACACTGGTAGCTGTGGTGAGTAAATGAGTAACGATGAGTAACTTGGGTGAAGATGAGTGAGTAAGATGAGTTGTGAATATGGGCTTGGTATTTGTTGTCCTTGTTTTGACCTTCTCACACTCCTGCATCAGTGGTGGAGGTTGGGGGCGGTCGAAGGGAGAGGAGGGTGAGGTCAGGTGGTTGTGAGTTGTGAGTCGTGTCTCATTCTTCGTTTGTTTATTTTGTTTTTCTTTCTCGATGTATTCTCAGTCCTTTTTTCTTGTGATTTACTCGTTATGGGATGAAGAATGTCGCTACTTGTAGGTGTGTGTAGAAGATTATAGAGACGACTAGTAGACTTGTTACTTGAAGTTGATCGTAGATGGTTGTAGTTCATTGGTCCGTCGTGGAAATTGGAAGATTGTATCAATATTTTGTTAAACTACTGGCAAGGCGTCTTGTGACCTCTTCACCTCTACATCAGCGTGATGATCAGGGAGACAGAGGGGAAGGTTGGAGAGAATACTGTCAGGAGCTGGTTGTGAGTTGCTGGTTGTAAGAGGTATTGATTGTTTTCTATCTTGATAATATAGACTCAACTGTACACTCGTAGACTCGTAGGTTTGTAGACTCGTAGATTCGTAGGCTTGTAAACTATTAGACTCATAGGCTTGTAGGCTCGTAGCCTTGTAGACTTGTAGACTCGTAGACTTGTAGCTTGTATTTTGTAGGAATTCACTGAAGAACTAAAGCTAATCTTGGTTAGAGTCTCGCCTGCTTATGTAGAAATTCACTGTTGATTCGAAGATGAGGTTCGTACGTTCACTGCCACCATTTCTTGTATAAACTTCATAGCCACCATTTATATATATATATATATATATATATATATATATATATATATATATATAACTCTTTAGTCTTGTAATATTTAAGTCTTGAGCTTTGGTTAAAGTTATTTTGGTAATCGAAGAGCAAGAGTTAAAGATGAATACAGGGAGCTGATCTTGATTTATTATCTTCAGAGAAAGTGTAAGTTGAGCAGCATATGTATTATACAGGGACTTAATATACTAAGTCTAGTCAGAGCCCTCTTCTTATTCGCTCTCTCCACTACCTGCCGGTTCTATGACCAGTCCCTTTCTGCTCTGATTCCTACATTCTCGTTTAGCAGGGGTCGTGTCACGTGTGCTATAATGTCATGGAAGCTTCTAGAATACTGTATGTCTGTGTGTATGTACTGTTTCTGTTGCACGATCAACATTCCTTCACTTAAAGAGTTGCAAGCTAATTTCCCGTTCCCACAGCTTGTCTGGTGCTCTGTCTATCTATCTATCTATCTATCCATCATGCTATCTGTTATGATTTGTATTTATAATATGAAGTCCTGACACGGCCCTGCTCGACTGATGCTACAGTCTACTGGTGCAAAGGGATTTCTAATTTTACTTCTTTGTTATCTTAATAATAAGAAAAAAACTGAATAATCCAGGAATACAGATTAACTCTTACACCGCGGGCTTGTTTTGCTCTGTTTTGTGTGTCCCACGGGCATATTTGGGCTCCGACAGACTCTCAAAAAATATTTGCCAAAAATCAGTTATTAGTCCCAGAATATTAAAATTACATATGCATATGGCACATACCTTCAGCTTTCTCCTGGGATGTTTGTTGAGCCTTCGTCGATTACCGAAGGACTTGTGGAGACCTCTGAAGTTGGGTAACGAAGTCTCCACTTTACACTTCCCGACAACCCGTAGTATGATTACCACAGCCAGATATTATCACTAGAAACACTATTCTATTATTATCAAGTAGTTTGGGATCCATACTAAAATAAAAAAACACTGTGAAAGCAATGAAAATTACGAGCACGTATGACCTTCCCACTTGCGCTAGTTCGCTGCTGGTATTCTGTCATTTATTATTCAAACAAACACTCACCCTTTATATTCCTATTATTATATAACACTTATATATATCTGGAGTCTTTATCCATAAGTTTCCTTCGGTAGTATTAGTTTATTGTCACTGAAGTCATTCAATTTTTCATTCAGTAAAATACGTAGAGAGCCACTGATTCACATTGACTGTTATAACCTCAAGTATTTGTACTCATATTCTTATCTTACTAATTATTTACATTTCTATTTACATTTTCTATTGTATTTTCAATATTTACACTTCTATTTTACTTACACTATATTATTCACTGTCATTTGCAGTAACATAAAACTATTTTACACTGCTCAATCATTTGTACATCCATTGCTTTCACTTGCTATTGACACATTATTTACAAATTATTTTCATTTCTCACTTGCACTTTTAGAACTGCTACGGGCTGTGGTAATCAAAGAAGCAGGTAACACAGAGAGGAACCTAGCACTCAGTGCACTGCCAAGAGGTGCGTTTGTGCTCAGGTGTGCGTCAGGTGGTATGTGCACACACCTGGCACCTGCGGGTCGCAGCCTTCCTTTTGATTGTGGCAGGCATTTGCACCAGTCTGTGCCGATCCATGTACGCCCTCTGCTCAAGTCTGTCGGGAAGTCTTACTGCATGGCGCCTTGGAGCTGCAGCTGTCACCTTACCCTATCTTTCAAGCAGCTGCTGAACACAAGTCCCGGCGAACAACCTCAGGGAGAAGGACTTTTTTTTTTTTTTTTTTTTTATGTGTCCGACTCTGGGCATAGGCTTCACAGCCTGCTTTCAAGGCCCAGTAGTCCTCCTACATACCGCACACCTCTACATGTCACCACTTCGGCGCTAACACCTACCGTCCATATTGAATACATACTTGGGTGGCTTGACCTTCATCTTGTACAGGATGAAGGCGTTCAGCATCGTCATGTCTACGAGATGCCGAAAAACTTTCCTGTACCACCTAGTATTCTTCCTGAGGCAGTTGATCTCTCCAATCATCATGTCGGACTTGTCCACCAGCCGCACGTTGATATTGTAGTCTAAGACAGCATCAGGTTTCCTCACAGGTTCGCCTGTCCTACGGTCGACCTTCCCACTGTCTTTCATTTCCCCCTTGTGTACGGTGGTGAGCATGTGCATCACCCTCTTGTCATGCCACCGTATTGATAGCATCTTCTCAGACTTGTGTAGGTGCACGTCTCCTTGCTGCGAGGTTCCTGCCTCTGGGAATTTAGGGAAGTGGGCACGATTACTCTTGACAGTCCCGCGGGAGCCGATGCTGTGCTCTGAAAGGTATTTGGCAAGTTTCGGTGCTGTATAATAGTTGTCTGTATACAGCACATGATTCCCACCAAAATACCTTTCAAGGAGCACTTTCAATACACAGCCTGAGAAGCCAAGGGGGGGTGTTTTATCACGATCGACAGTGCTGGGTGAACAAATGACGAAGTCAAGGATGTACCCCTTCTTACAGTCACACAGTACAAAGAACTTGATTCCAAAGCGATGGTGTTTGCTTGGAATGTACTGCACAAACCTAAGACGTCCTCTGAACAAAACCAAGGATTCGTCAATGACAACCTTCTGAAAGGGGTGGAAGAATGTCAAAATTATCCTTCATTCTGCTCAGACTCTCCCGGATCTTCCAGAGTGGGTCGGTTTGGGAAGGTACATCGTTGTTGGCAAAGTGCAGGTTTCCCATGATGTTCCAGAAGCATTCTCTGGCCATGTACTTATTGAAGGTGGGTGAGGGTAGTAAGGGGTCCATGGACCAGTATTCTTCCAACTCATGCTTCTTTGAGTGTGGCATGAGAAGCATGAGGGCAAAGAACACATACAGCTCCTGCACTCCCAGCATGTACCACTGTTGCATCTTGGCTGCACCTGTACCACTTGCAGCACGTTGTGATTCATACCTGTTGGTCTCATCACATCTGTGCTGCATGACTTCGTCATCGAGGAAGGCCAAAAGGAAGTCAACACACTCAGCATCCTCATCAAGATTGAAGGCAGGCTGTATCCCTGAGGAACTCTCGTTGAAATCAAGATGTTCTGGGACAAAATCGCACCCTTCCGTCCACGCAAAGGCGTCCAGGATTCCCTGTCGTTGCAGTGTAGGGTGGGTGAGGGTGGAGGGTGGCTGTGAGGCAGATTTCTCTGGTTCAAGGTCACTCGCACTGACCCTGGGTTGCCGTACAGCACTAGCAGCCCTTACTCTACTGGCAACTCTACTTTTATGGGTCAGGGATTAACCTCTTCCTCTACGGCCTGCCTTCACTGTTGATGCTGGTGGTGACTCTGACGATGAAGACTCCGGAGAAAATTCAGTGAAGAAGAGGAAGAAATGAGTGAAGTGGGGCTTGGGGAACGGGGAGGTGATTCACCTAGGGACTCATGGCTGGCTGGGTCACGCGGGGCCATTGTTCCGGGGCTAACCCGCCGCCTTTTCATTCCCTTCCCAAATTCCTTCCCTTGCTGCACTAACGGCTCCTTTCCCTTGGAGCTAGGGATAACTTGGGACACTGAAGCACTCGTACTAGTAGTTTCTGACACAATTTCCTCACCCAGCTCATCACACGAATCCCCCGAAGGGTCATAGTCACTATCCATCTTTATCATTGATAATTCGGCTAGTTCACGTTCCACTGCAGAGTCACTTAGTCCTTTCCTGCTTCCCCCACGAGTTTTTCTGGGTGTAGAGGTCAAGGGGCCCTTTGCAATGGGCACAGAAGCGGCAGAAATGGCAGGGCGTGAGTGCGACATGCCTTAACCACAGAGGAGGACAAGGAACTAAATGGCGAGGCTTATCTGAGAAGGCAAGGGTTGACAGTGACAATGGAGCTGACAGCTGCTAACTTACATGCTAAGGAATTATTGCTAGGAAATCTTGGCAATACATAAAGAAATAGGTAGTTCCAGGTGAATGTAAATGTCATTTAGGCTTCTCCCTTCCTTTCTGATATATATTTTTATTACGGAAATAGATTACAAGGCATAATTCAAAGGGGAAATTACCGTGGGAATTTAGTGAATGAATGTATGTGAGGTGTTGTCAGGTGATAATTAGCCAATTCCTGGTGTATACCACTATCACTTACCTCATTTTTTTTTTTTGGTATATATTATTTGTATACGTATAGGGCCTAGGGCTTATTTCAATGGATGATATCTGTGGAAAAATCCGGGGGAGATTTGCTTAGCGCAGCGCGGCAGGGCAGGGATAGGAAAGGGTAAAGGAGGTGAGATAGGGAGGGGTGAGAGGGTACTGGAGGGGAGGTAGGGCTGGGAGTCAAGAATGTGGGAAAATGGCTAAATTGTCAACAATGGATGGGAGTACAGATGAGATTAGGAGTGCGGACTATTGGTGGACAGTAGCAATACATGCTAAAAAATGATTAGTAGGAAGCCTCGAAAATACAGAAAAAAGAAGGTAGTTCCAGGTGAATGTAAATGTCACTTTGGCTTCTCTCTTCCTTTCTTATATAAAATTTTTTTACGAGAATAGATTATATGGCATATTTCAAAGGGGAAATTTCCGTGGGAAATTAACGAACGAGTGCATGTAAGGTGTTGTCAGGTGATAATTAGCCAAATCAAGGTGTATAGCACTATCACTTACCTTATTTCTTTTTGGTATATATTATTTTGTATAAGAATAGGGCATAGGGCTTACTTCAATGGATGAAATCAGTGGATAATTTTGGGGGAAATTTGCTTTAGCGCAGCACAGCCGGGGAGGCGAGAGGACAGGGTAATGGAGGGGAGGTAGGAAGGGGAGTTAGGAACGGGGAAAAATGGCTAAATTGTTAACAATGGATGGGAGTACAGATGAGATTTGGAGTGCTGACTAGTGTTGGACATTGGCAGTACTGATAGATGATACAAGCCACCACTTGTAAGCCCGGGAGAATTCAAAATAACACAGAATCAGAAAAGTGACGCCTCGCAGTATGATCCATTGCGCCCGAGCGTCACGAAAATGACGCCCCGCGGTTAAGGGGTTAAGGAGCTAAGGAAAGTACCTATCTCTTCTTTAGGCACATACTTAGCCTTCCCTGGCTTAGCCTTCCCAACCAGTTGGTCAGTGGGTTTTTTCTTTATTTCAGTCTTCTGTTTGACCTCGGTAGTTTTTAATGTTCCTTGCAATTGTTTACAGAGTTGCATCAAGCTTTCCTCAATCTCTTCGCAGGAGAAATTATCCCTTTGGTACCTACCATACAAAGCATCCTTGGTTTTCGGTGGTAGCTTTAAGGACACAATTCTTGAAAGCAGCCAATCTGATGTCTTAATATTTTCGTAAGTACCTAAGGCCTTTAAATTACAACTTACTGCAAATCTAAATTTTTGCAAGGAATCAAAATCGTGTCTAGGTATAGGTAATTCAATTAGAGCCTTCAAAAGCTGATAATAACTTGCTCCCTGTCCTCATAGTTTTGTCTAAGGATGGTCAAGGCAACCTCATAATTATTTTCTTCTACTGGTAATTCTTTTATCAGTTGATATGGTGTTCCTTTGACCTGTCCTAAGAGATACGTAAGTTTGCTGACTTTAAGAAGATCTGTTCTATCGTGTACCAAATATTTGAACTGGTCTCAGAAGGATTTCCAGTTCTGTTCCCCCATCAAACTCCGGAAGCGTTATTTGTGGTAACACAGCTCTACTCTGCTGTGCCACAACTTGTGTTTCCGCAGCAGTGTCAGCTAATTTTGTCTCTAGTGTCTTTACTACAGTTAAGTATTCTTCTAATTTTCTTTCAAACTTCATAGTTTCTGACTCTAAGAGTTCCTTATTCTCAGCCTTTACTATAGCCACTTCTAAAGTTATGTAACTCTCTTCATACTTATTCCATCGATCTTTCAGGATATTTAGGAGTCTATTTATTTTCTCCGTGGACAGAGGTATTTCGTCCAACGACTGGTTACAATCAATTATGGCTCTAGTTACCCATCCTGCCTTACTACTAGAAGACCTTTGCAATAAAGAAACAGACATGTTGACGGAGTTCTAATTTAATAATTTAATTATGAATTCCAACCACAAATTTACCCCAACTTAGTAATGATCTGATTATTATAAAATTTGAAGAGGATAGGGATTAGGTCCTCTTTGTGCAAACTATCCCCCTGGGTTATTAAACCTCTAAGGTTGCATTAATCCCCCCTCCCAATTTCGAAATATTCATTACAGCTCTGCTAATTATTAATTTAATTTTGAGGAGTGTAGGGATTAGGTCTATAATTTCAACCTATCCCCCAGGGTTATTAAACCTCTAGGGTTCTATTTCATCCCCACACTCAATTGCCAAAACACCCATATTCCCTGAGCTCAGAATTAATTACCTCAATACTCCATAGGCCCACCCATAGCTTGTACAGCATAGACCTCTCCTTTCTTTTGTTCTACATAATTTATAAATTTCTGCAGAACAGCTTCCCTACCATGACGGTTCCAATGTATACCATCAGCTTTCAACATTGCTTGGAAGGGCTTGGCATTAAAATGTATGAAATCCCTTCCCTGCCTGATCCGTTGCAACTTCCGGTTTACAGCTCTGCTAATTAATTTATATGTTCCATAACAAACTGGAGAGCCATATGGCAGGTTCCTTGGCTTGAGAAGGGTTATGGCTACTGAGGATTTACAAGAGCCCTTTATGGCTCCCACCACTGCTAGAATATTCTCCACTACTTCATTGACCTCCACGTTCTCATGGATATCATTTCTTCCAAGGAACAGGACCGTACGGTCATGCTCCCAGTCTAGTATGGCATTCAGGCTTTCATCTTCAGAGAAAGCGCTTGCCTTTCCTCCCGGAGCTCTATAGACACGTACGTCCACGTCTTCCACGTCAACCGAACATGGTAGTAAACTGTGCCCCACAAAAGCAACTTTAAACACATTCAGCGCCTCGGCACACATCGGCTCTCCTCACTCGGTCGGGGCACCAAAAATGTGAAAAATGTTTAGAGGTTCTGGTAAACAAATCGGGGCCCTCTTTCTGAGCACGAAAATGTGAAAAATATTTAATGTATACAAGTCAGTATCCCTGCCGGGGCACCGCTATGTAGAAAATTTCTGGTATATCCTAATAAACAACTCGCAGGTCATTACTCGTCCATAAGGTTGTCCTTAAGTAATTCAAACAAGTCTCATAGAGTTAGGTGAAACGTAACTTAACGTTAACTCACCTACAATAACTATTTGTCTTCTATCTCATAGCTAATCCCCCCTTGAATTGGCCAATTCTCTTAGCTAGTGAAGAGGGGGTGATCGATATCCGATGACGATGGGCTGCTTAGTGTAATTGCTTGAGCAAGCAAGCGTCCTTAAGGTGCGTATGTACAACCGTGCTACCTTGAGTATGACTTGGAACAGAGTGCGGTGTGTGGCAGGATCTACCTCCCTCATAGAATGGTAGGTTGCCAACGATTAATTACAGTACTAAATACAGTTAGATTACATCATGATATGTACAGGGCGAATCTAACAAATGAATCTTAGTTTTACTTAAACTAAAGTTAAACCAAATATTCCCTTTAACTGTGTAAATATCTTAATTCCACATCTGCTTTTACACGAGAATCTTTCCCTACTCGCCACATCATCTAACGCGCAGACCCAGTTTAGGTCAGTGGAAAATTCCATATAATTATATGTATTTACAATGTATAGTTGTCCAAGGGTTAAACGCAGTAGCATTTAAATGATCAATAACAAGAATTATTAAAGAGAACGTAATTTCTGGGTTATAAAAACCGCTTGAACTGTTAACAACGGTCTCAGGTTTTCCTCTGCCTCTAACCAGAGATAACTCATACAAAATGTAAAGAGTGCAACCGCTCTGGGGGAAAATATTTCCCACATCTAGCTTGTATTACCATTTCCACAATTGTGTGATATTTTGCCCCTAAGCTCTCATACTTATATAGAGAAGTTATAATTGAGCACAATCAAGACCTCTCGGAGCAAACGGATTTATGGAGTTTGTTTCTAGTCTCACCGTAACCAGACGTCTTTCTTAAACTGAATAGACACCGTGCTCTTAGTACCAGCTTGAATTCCATTCATTTTTTTTCTCCAATCAATATTTAAACACAAAAGATGCACATAAATATATATGGTATAGAGGGAACGGGGATAGTGTTGAGAGGAATCTGATTGATTATGTGCTCGTAGAGAGGTCGATGATGGGAATGACTGCTGATGCGAGGGCACAGGACGATGTGGAGGTCTGTCAGATCATGTGATTGTGGCACGCAAGATCAAGATGAGAGGAGTGAAGTGGACCAGGAGAGAAAGGAGCAGTCAGGAAGAAAGGCTAAAAGTCTAGAAGCTGAGAATCAGAGAAATGACAGATGAACACAGGACCAAAGTAGAGGAGTTTGAATCAGTGAAATGGACTGAAATGGATCCAGACAGCCTAAAGAATGCATATAAGGATTGCTTGGTTAGGAATGCTAAAGTGGTGTGTGGTGTGACAAGAGTGACAACAAAGAAGAAAGATACAGCGTGATGGGATGAAGAGGTTAAGAGAGCAGTCAGTGTAGGAAAAGAGGAAGAAGTGGCTAGAGAGGCTACAGGACAAGAGTCCAATTGAAATAAGAACTTAATATACTGAGAGCAAGAAGCATGTAAAAAGACTTATGAAGAGGAAAAAGAAGGAAGTAAATGATAATCTAGGAAGAATAATGAATGCAAACTACTCTTAAAATAAGAAGTTATCCTGGAAAGAGGTGCGGAAAAGTAGAAATGACAGCGGAAAGAAATGTGAAAGTGTGATGAATGTAAGTGGTAGGTTATTAACCCTTGGTGAAGAAGTAGGGGCCAGATGGAAATATTATGAAAGCCTGATGAATGGCAATAGACAGAGCAGAACCGCTGTAAACATGATTGGTTTTTGGGGTATGCAGAGAAGGAATGCAGTGATAGGAAACGTGACACTCGCACAGGTGAAGAACGCTGTGAAACGGCTGAAAAATGGGAAAGCAGCTGGGGTTGATGATATGTATGCAGAGATGATTAAGTTTAGTGAAGAGAGAGGGATGAAGTGCTTGTTGGAGACATGTAAGCATGAATGAGTGAAACTGTGCCAGCAGAGGGGAAGAAGTCTGTGATTGTACCCCTGTACAAAAAAAAAAAAAAAAAATGACTGAAGTGGCATACATTTACTGAGCGTCGTAGGAAAGATACATGGAAGAATTATTATAGAGAAAGTAAGAGAAATATCAGACGTCCTAGTGACTGATGAACAGGGTGGCTTTAGGAGTGGCAGAGAATGTGGGGATCAAATATTTGCAGTGAAGCAGATAGTGGAGAAGGCTTGTGAGAAGGACTAAAAGCTGTTTATGGCATTCATGGATCTGGAAAAAGCATATGGCAAGGTAGACAGAGAAGGATTGTGAAAGGTTTTGTGTATGTATGGAGTAGATGGTAAGCTGCTAGGTGCCGTCAAGAGTTTTATGATGATAGTGAGGCATGTGTAAGGGTAAATGGGCATCTAAGTGAATGGTTCATGATTGGTGTGGGCGTGCAACAAGGTTGTGTGATGTCCCCAGGGTTGTTCAATATATATATGGATGGGGTGATGAGAGAAGTAAAAACACAAGTAATGGAGAGGGGGAAGGTGTTGGTAATGAATGGTGATTTGTTGTATGCTGATGATGCAGCACTACTTGCAAATATCAGACAAGAAGTTGGTAAACCAGTACAGAGTTTTCCTGATGTCTGTGAGCGTCGTGCCTTCAGAGTAAATGTAGAAAAGAGTAAAGTGATGGTTGCTGAGAGAGAAGGGGACTCCCAGTGTAATGTTACAATGAATGGGGAGAGACTGGAATTGATGAGAGAGTTCAAATACTTGGTACAGTGACAGAAAAGAGAGGAAAATGTGCAAATGAGGCGAAAACTAATGTGACATAAGGAAGGAAAGTAGCTGGAGCAATGAAGGCCTTGATAAGAAACAGTGGCTTAACCTCTCCGTGGTCGAAGGCCCGGAATTTTCCGTGCACCCCCGGCCGACGCCGGGGCCATTTTTTGAAGTTTCGAAAATTGGTTTTTCTTTTTGCCATATTGAAGAGACACTTCAGATGCACCTAACAGTGCAAATCCCAGCTTCCTAGACGCATTTTGTGGCTTGCAATGAAGCGCGGAAGTTGCAGAAATATCGGCAACCGATATTCCGCACATGGACACTGCCGCATCGCAACTGGGCAGGTGTTGTTTTTTTTTTTACCTCCCAAAACAATGCGAATGGTGCTGAAAAGTTGTGCATATATGAGATATGATGATATTGAATGATTTCAGTACATAATCTGTTATGAATGGCTGAAAAAAAAAAATGTTATGAATACATTTTCACCTTTTTTATATAAAATATATTTATGGTAGTTTCGAGTTATTTTTTATGTTATCGTTGTGTCCATGCTTGGAAAAGGGAGCGAAAGAGTTGAATTTTCAGTCCTAAATGAGAAAACTGCACGTCCTCCAAGGCTAGACTCTGCCACGGGAGAATAAAGTGGAGAGTCAGATCCGATTAGCAATACGGAAGTTGAGTCGCAACCTCCAGCTCCCACACCAAGAGCATGGCTAAAAATAGAATCGTAATGCAGTTTCAGAACTAAGAATAAGTCTAATCATTACGAATACAGATACAAAGCAGAAATAAATACGTTTACAGACAGGGGAAAACGTATTTTTTTCCATCATAACGTGTTCATCTTTATCATTTTTCGTTCATCTTTATCATTTTACCATGTTATTTTCGCAATTTATATTGCTGTCTCGTAAACAGGGTGGTTGTGTGTGTTTTGCAAGGGAGGAAAAAGATTGTATTTTCTGTCTGGGTCGAGATAATGGGTGTAACTATGTGTGTTTTGGCATGGCCACGAGCGAAAAAATCGTACATCCACTCCTCATGAGAGCAGGTGGTGAACTGACAGATGATATGTGAGAGGTTGAAGTCAAGGTCAGTCTCATGTCCCAGATTTTCGTTCACATCCCGAAAGTTTTCACAGTTTTCTACAAGTTGCACAGTATCAAATGATCCAAACCATTACAGCTAACCTGAGCAAATAAGTAAAGACACCAAGACAAAAATGTATTTTTCTCTTATTATCGTGTCTTTTTTGTATGTGCCTGTATTACTTCATAATCGTAAACAGGTGGTTGCGTGTGTTTTGCAAGAGAGGACAAAGATGATATGTTCTGCCTGGATCGAGATAATGGGTTTAGTTGTGCTTGTTTAGGCATGGCCAGGAGCGAAATAATAAAAAATCTACTCATCACAGCAGCAGGCTCTAAACTGCTTGATGGGGTGTATGGGAGTGTAGCGTAGGTCAGTGTGAAGACGTTCAGAAGGTTCATTCACTTCCCAAAAATTTCTGCAGTTTTTTGTAGGCCGCGCTCAAACGACGCCGGCAGCCATTTATTGGCTAAATGTCATTTGATGCCGGCGGCCACGGAGGGGTTAAGTGTTGCAGCTGCCCGAGGCTTACATGAAGGAGTGTTAATGCCAACTTTAACATATGGATGTGAGACTGGTGTGGCATGAAAATGAAGTCAAAAGTGAGAGCAGTGGAGATGGGGCTGCTGAGGAATGTATGTGGAGTACAGAGAGTGGACAGGATACGAAATAATGTGATTCGTGAAAGATGTGGAATGAGGAAGACTGTGGACACCAGGATCGAAGAGAGTTTGCTGATATGGTATGGTCATGTGGAGAGAATGGATAACAATAGTGGTGAAAAAGGTATATCTGAGTGAATTTGAAAGAGGGTGGAGGCAAGGTAGACCAAGAAGGTGGAGGGAAATGGTGGATGAGTGTGAGGAAGATAGATTTTCAAGTCAGTGAGGCTAGGGGACTGATAAAAGATCGAGCTGGCTGGATGAAAGTTGTAAGAAGTGCATGATCAGGGCTTTGGCCCTTCTTAACCCACCACGTGCCAGTGCCGTTTTAAAACGGTCTGACATAATGCCGCGGCCAGTGCCAGTGCCGTTTTAAAATGGTCTAAAATAAAAAGCTTCACTGTGACCGCATTTTTCAAGATTTGCGGGTAAAAATTGGCAGGCATGTAAGGTAACTGTTCCTCTACCATCCCCCAGGCTGTCAAGGCCATACACTCACTCGCTCCCCCCCCTCACGCTCGCTCTGCCTCACTCTGCCTGTGTGCCTCACCCAGTTCTGTACATAGTGAAGGCATTTTGTAATTATTTTCATGTAAGTGTAAGTTGTAAATATTTTCTTGTAAGTTTAAGGACTATATAGTGAAGTCAAGTTGTAAATACCTTCTTGTTAGTGCCAGGACTGTACATAATGAAGTCAGATTGTACCTATCTTCAAGTAAGTGTAAGATAATGCATTCACAGTGAGAAAGACACGCAAACTGTGATTGATGCTGAAGTAATAAGCGATCAGAAAAGTGTACTGAACATTGCTATACCTTCCCAACATAAATACCTGAGTATACCTTACATAGAAAACGGCTTTCTCTTACGTATGTGGTGAGCGTGAGAAAGCGGCTATACCTGTACACGAGTATGCAGGACTCAATAAAACTCATTTTCGAACTTCGGTGAACATTAAATTTTAATGGCGAAATTCGTTGTTTCCACATCAAAGTCTATAATTTTAGTAAAAAAAAAAAAAAAAGGTCAAAAAATGGCCAGCACTGGTGTGACCCAGAGGGCTAAAAATAGCTGGCACTCAGCGGGTTAACGTGACAATATCTAGATTGAGTCTATCAGATACGTTTATGTGAAGCTACAGTATGTGGTGAATGTTTTTGGCGTATCAGATAGAACCAGGATTCCGTGGGATTGAATGGTGAGTGAATGAAAGTGTTGCCTATTTGACTGAGCAAATATGGACTGTTTGGAAGTTGCTACTCCTCACCCTGCCCTAGGATGGGAAAGGAGGTTCGGATGATCATGATGAATAATTCCTCTAGCCCTGTTCTTCACAGAAACCCAAATCTCTCTCACTACTGACATATCCCCATTTTGTTTTCCTGGTTACCACCTCCTCACACACTTCCGTAACAAGGATGGAACCTGTTTTTATATCAAGACTGACTTGCAGTTGACACAGTTTTGAACTTCACTTCAGCTAATTTTGATTTTTCACTATATAAACATAATTATTTAAATATTACCAAAGATATCATTGTAGTTTATCATTCCCCCAATGCATCTTCAGAACCCAGCATATTTGACTACATATCCACACAGATGACTCACCTTAACTTCACCCTTACCACTGAAATGACCGTTTGGGGTGATTTTAACATTCAAAATATAGAATAGTTATAGCATTCTGCCAGGACAGACGATACGACCTGTTTCCAGAATCGTTTAATCACACGCAATTGGAAAAACAATAAACAGAATTCCAGATAAATCTGCCCATAACGCCCATCTTTTGGATCTATATCTGACAAATAATCCAGATAAGCACAGGGTAGAAGTACTGTCACCACTTGGATCCTCAGACTAAAATCTCATCACAGCCTCATTAGTCAGTACCCCCAAACCTCCTCGTTCTGAACCTGTCAGGGTGGCCAGATGACGCCTTGATAGGGCAAACTGGGATGGATTTAGAAATTATCTTGCTGATATTACTGTACATGGCAGTCTTTCTTCCCCAGTTACATCAATTCTACCCAGTCCCACATTAATGACTTAATACAGGCTGGAATGTAATTGTTCATACCAAATCAACAGTTCACTAAAAGATCAAACTCCCCAAAGTGGTTTGGCAGCAAGTGTGCCACAGCAACGACCCAAAAGTCATTAGCATATAACACTTACTTAAAATTAAAAAATTCTGAATTGCTAAGTTAATTTTAAAGTTACTGGAACCCATCCAAAAGTTGTGATAAAGCTCTCTAAATCAAACTTTCTTCACTTTTTTCCAAACTATTACACAGTCCTAATGACAAGGAAATATTCTGGCCAACTCTTAATTCATTCACTAATAACTTTAACAAGTCATCACCCATTCCCCTATTAAAATCATCAGATAGTAAACTTTACAAATGACCCGTGTGGTAAAGCGAACATCCTTGTCAGGACATTTGCCAGAAATTCCACTTAAGAAGTCAGTCAGAACGTCCCTGAACTGTAACTTGATTCCTCCGAAATTGCTCCACTTATGATAAGACTAGGTGCATAAAATCCATCTTAGACAATTTACCCACTAACAACGCTGTAGGACCAGATGGAATTCCTCAAATTGTTTTGAAAAAGTGTTCCTCAGAACTTGCTTCTCTTCTAGCTACATTACTCAGACTATCCATGCGTACTTCGTCGTTCCTTAATTCTTGGAAAGAAGCCAATATCCACCCAAATCCGAAGAAAGGAAGTTCATGTGACCCCTCTGATTACAGACCAATAGCTATCACGTCGTCTCTTGGTAAAGTATTTGAGATTGTATTTAATACGCATATAGTTAAACGTTTTAAATCCAACAACTTAACCATCGCAGGCGCAGGTGGACTGAGTTGTTAGATTGTTTAACAACCTGTAAAGCACACCATGACACGAATCGGGTAAAAAAACATACCAAAATATGACACACATTGGCGGGAAACCTGTATCCTCCTTTGTTTGACACAATGTGCATCATGGTGCGTTGTACAGGATGGTATTTAATGACTTGATTGGAGTCCATGCATGAAAGGGATACTTAGTGATAAACAGTATGGTTTTTGCCACGATAGATCCACTGTTGATATGCTCAATCTTCTGACCCATACCATCCATCAGTCAATTGACCAACATGGAGAAACTCACGCAACAGCCCTTGATATTTCTAAAGCTTGTAACCGAGTGTGGCACTGTTTCCTGCTATCCAGACTCCCTTGCTGTGCCTAACGCCTTTTGTTCCTCTGATTTCCTCATATCTCAGCGACAGAAAGATAAGAGTAAAAGAAGGTGATGTATATTACAATATCCACTCGATTAATGTTAGCATGCTGCAAGGATCAGTTCTGGCGCCAACCTTATTCCTAATTCATATTAATGATCTCATATCTGTCACCCATAATCCCATTCATTCATATGTAGATGACTCAACACTTCACAGTTCATTCACTTAAACTCCCAGTCACAAAGTTTAATATCTCTAACTCACAACTAAGTACAGCAAAATCTCCAAAAATCCAGACTTTTCTAAGGCCATTGAATGGGGCCAAAATAAAATTGTCTCATTTAATACCAGTAAAACCAAATTTATACAGTTTACTAATAAACAGATATTGCCTGATTCCTATGTTACCTTCAGTGCTACTTGTATTCCTATCTCTAAAGTATTTAAATTCTCCGTGTTTCACTTAATGTCCTCAGCTGGACCTCTCATGTTAGATCATTGGCTAAAACTACTTAAAAGAAACTTGGATTATTGTACAGATTCAGTAACTTCTTCACTGACGAGCAGTTAGCTATGATGTATAAAAGTCACGTGTGCTGTCAGCTGGAATATTGTTCACCCTTGTGGAATGGATGTGGAGAGGTTGCGCTAAAACAACTAGACATAATTCAGAACAAAGGTGTTAGAATTGTTAATAACGCTACTACTACAATAAACTACCTCCCCTACAAGTAAGAAGGAATGTTGCTTCTTTTGCATTATTTAACAGATACTTTTATGGCAAATGCTCAGGGGAAGTTGCATCCATTCTGCCACCTTTCCCTGCCTTCCCCCGCGCTACTCGGGCATTTGGTAGCGTTCATGACTGGACTGTCACACCGCCATATTGTAGGACTTCTTTCTATCAGAATTCTTTTATTCCCCGATCAGCATTTCTTTGGAATTCGCTTCCCCAGAGTGGTGTCACACTAAACGTCAACTGTTAAAAAAATTCAATGAATGGAGGACACCTATAGTCTGGTGTACGGAAGACTTTTGTTATTCATTTGTTTTTCCTTCCTCTGGTGTGTTATTAAAAAAGCAAAAAAAAAAAAAAAAAGATCATTATTAACCCTAAGAAAACATAACCGCAGTCTCTCTCTCTCTCTCTCTCTCTCTCTCTCTCTCTCTCTCTCTCTCTCATCTGACTTCACTCATTACTTTTTCGTTCCCATATTTACTTCTCTCAACCCATCCCTCCCGTTGTTACTCTCCCTCTCACTTTCTTTCCCTTCCCTCCTGTTCCTTCTCTCTTCTTCCCCTCATTATTTCTTACCTCTCTCTCCCTTCCTTATCTGCCCTTCCTTATTTCTTCGTACCCCTCTCTCTCCCTTCCTTATCTCCCCTTCATACTGTCCTTTCCATACCTCCCATACGTTCCTTACCGTACCCTTCCCCGGCTTATCGTCCCCTCCCTTCCTAAATTTCTGTTTCATACAGTAACATCCTTACTATCCCACTCCTTCCTAACCTTCCCCTTCCCATGCACACTCTCACCCCCTTGACTTTCCCCTCCCCTTCACCTTCTTACCCTCCCCTCCACTTCTTATCCCATCCCCTTCCGTTTTACCTATGTTTTCCACGCTTACCTTCATCCTCTCCTTCTCTGACCCCCTCTCCCTATTGTTACATTTCTTCGTCCCTCCATCCATGGAGTATAAGAGGTCTTCCCCATCTGAAAAAAATGGTTATGTGGTGTGAAGAAAAAATAAAGGAATAATCGTTCTGAAATGGCTAAGTAATTTCCCCTCTAATTAATCAGCTGCGGCACATCCTTTCATTTTTATTCAAATCACGTCTATAATTAAACCTTTCATTTTCCTCTTCATCATCCTACCCTCTCTATTCTCCTCCTTACCAGCCTCTGTCTCCGTAATTCCCATCTCCCTCCCTCTTTCCCTGCTTACCTTCTTCCACACATACAGTGCTCTCTCCCTTTTTGTTAGGAAGCAGATTATTACACACTGCATATATATATATATATCATCTCATCAGTCGTTTGAGTGTCCACTGCAGAACAGGCCTATCCCTACCGAAGTGGGGACGATACAGCCAATGTATCTCCACCAAATGGCTTAGGCTGTCTAGTAGAGATTGTATGTAGGGTGAGAAGTGCTTGGCTTGTAGGTGTAATTGTAGTGTTGGAGTGGCTTTGGATGCGTGTGTAGTCTGTGAACCAAGTGTAATCGGCTCCCCGCAAGCCGACTGGGTGCAGGCATACTTTATAGCATGCAACACTGGTTCAACCACAGCACCCCTTGTGTCCTTCAATGCAATACGTGGCCTGAAGAACGCTCCCAAAGTTTATTATCCTGGCGTGGCGCTAACCCTCGTTCTTCATTGTACGAAAACGCACACTTTATCACTGTACCACAGAGGTTCCATATATATATATATATATATATATATATATATATATATATATATATATATATATATATATATATATATATATATATATATATATATATATATATATATATATATATATAATGGTACACACACATGCACACAGAATGATGGTATACTCACACATTCATACACAACACACATAATGATGGTATACACACACATCCATACACAACACGCACATAGTGATGGTATACACACACACACACACACACACACACACACACACACACACATTAATATGATAAAACTTCATTAGATTTCATACTGCAATTAAGATTTTGTAATGAAGAAAAGCATTAGAGTTTTCTCATGTCCCTGGGAAAAAAAAAAAAAGTATCACGCAATGAAAGTCAAAGTTCTATATTATTTTTGTGTAAATTTCAACCCAAAGACTTTGCTTTCTCATCTCTCATCCGTTACTCCCCTTAGCAAGACCACCTTCACATATCCCTCATTCTTAATGCAAAATAAATATTTTGGTAAAGACGGGAAACTTACTGTGAGTTGTTTCGAATAATTCAGGACGACGTCCCTCTGTCTCCTCTTTCCTAGTTTCCTATTCCCTCAGTCCCTCAAACAACTACCCCGTCATCAGTGGTTCTCTCTCTCTCTCTCTCTCTCTCTCTCTCTCTCTCTCTGAAGCTATCGATACGGCCCATTTACCTTACCCATGTATCAGGCCCCAACATCACCTCATTGTTCTCCAGGTCCATAAATCTGCTCCCGGCAGTGTCACCCCTACACCCACCCTATATATTCCCTAACCATAGTATTTACGTCCAACACACACCGGTATGCAGGAGTTATACAGCGAGCTGGTCATAGATGCTCACATCTCATACTGAAAGTCGTGATTCAAACATGTGTAACTGCTCACATGTACGTGCATGTATCCATTCATATAGATATCCTACGTATATGTGCACTGTATACACAGCAGGAGGCCGTAGCACGGGCCGAACAGGGTAGTACTCCCAAGGGGAATGGGAATGCTGGTGATAGGGAGAGCTGGAGCTCCTGTTTCACTAGCTATCTAACCATCCCCCTTTGCTGACCTTTTCAGTGTGACAGTAACATGGAGAGTAGACCAGCATACTCTCCCAAACATTTCCTCTAACTATCTATGCACTACACCACATGCACTTTACATTTCACACAACGTATCCCACTACGTTACAGAGGTTGGCGCCAGCAAGGGCATGCGGCCAGAAAACTTTGCCCCCGCTACCTAGTGGCGGACTTCTGGGGGGAGGCGTGGTGGGGGTTCCGCCGGCATAGATCATGGGTCCAGGGCGAGATGGGGCTCGGGCCTGTGCTAGAGGGTACAGGGCATTGCGGTTCCCAGGCTGCCGCTTCCGCCCAATAGAGAGGGGCCCGAACCTGGGAGTAGCGTCCCAGGAAGCTGCCCTATCAGTGGGTATATAATGGCGGGATAGTTGCAGTGCCAAGACGCGCTTGGAGGGTGTCCCTGCAGCTGTCCTGGCAGGGTGCCCCGAGGCCACTACCACAGCCACTGGTAAGCTGGTGGGCTAGGGGTCCCAGATCCATTGCCTGGACCTGGGATTGTGCGGTGAGTGGGACCTGTGCTGTGTCTGTCCCCATTTATTAATACTGAAGATGACAAAACAAAAAAGGTTTCAAAGCAAGCCTGAGGACAGTAAATCACCCATGGGGATGAGGGTGGGTTCATGGAATGTGGGAAGTTTGAGGGGAAGAGCAGGGGAAGTCGTTGAGGCATTCAGTAGGAGGTGGGTGGATGTGGCGTGTTTGCAGGGAGTCTGGTACAGGGATGGATCAACCAGAAAGATTGTTGGGAAGGACTGTTGCTATAAGTTGTTTTGGCAGGGGAGGACAGACGGATATGGAGGTGTTGGTGTGATGGTTGCGGAGAAATGGGTGGAATATGTTATGAATGTTTTGAGAGTAAGCGATAGGATATTGGTTGTGAAAATTCTGTTGGGAAGAAAGATAGCTGTGATTATATCGGCATATGCTCCACAGGCAGGATTGGATGAATCAGAGAAAGATAGATTTTGGGATGATTTAATACGAATAGTGGGTGGTATGCGGGATGATGAGATAGTGATTTTGGGAGGGGACTTAAATGGTCATGTAGGTGAAGCAGCACAAGGTTGTGAAGGAGTGCATGGGGGATGTGCATATGGTCTAAGGAATGCAGAAGGGGAAAGGATACTCGAGTTTGGGGAGGCAACGGACATGATTGTGTGCAACACATATTTTAGGAAAAGAGACAGTAGGTTAATTACGTATGAGTCTGGGGGAAATAGCAGTCAGATAGATTATTTTCTGGTTAGGAGGGCCGATAGGAGGTTAGTGAGGGATGTTAAAGTTATAGGAAGTGAGGAGTGTGTGCAGCATCACAAACTATTGATTTGTGATATGGTGCTTAAAGAACAAGTGATGAAAAAGAGGACTTATGTACCTAGGAGGAAAATATGGAAGCTGAAAAACCAAGTAGTAAGGGATGCCTTCTATAGCGAGTTGAGGAGAGTGGTGGCTGAACAGGGAGCTGTAGACAGAGGCGTTAATGAACAGTACGGAGCCCTCAAGAACAATTTCTTGAGAGTTACTGATGTAACATGCGGCTGGACAAGAGGACCACCAAGACATAAAGTAACTTGGTGGTGGGATGAGGGTGTAGAAGCTGCAATTAAGGAGAAAAGAAGGCTTTTCCGGGAATGGAAGAAGGGTGGTAGCAAAGAGGAATATTTGGCTGCCAAGCGTAGGGCTAGGAGAGAGGTATACAGGGCAAAGTCTGAGTCACAAAGACAATTACTTGATAACCTAAATCATGGGGAAAGGAAAAATATATTTAGGGTGGCAGGTCAGGTGAAGAGGGATAATCGGGATATCATAGGTGAGCAGTGTGTGAAGAATGATGAAGGAAGGGTAGTGGTGAACAGTGAGGATATTAAAGATGCATGGAGAGAGCATTATAACCGGTTGTTGAATGAGGAGTTTGACTGGGACAGGGAAGGTTTGGAGCCAGCAGATCCAGTGTCTGGCCCTTGGCCTTTGATTGATACTGCTACTGTGAGTGAGGCAATAGGCAGGATGAGGGTGGGGAAGGCAGCAGGTGTGTCTGGGTTGACTGCCGAAATGTTGAAGGCCTCAGGCGATATAGGGGTGAGTTTAGTCACTGACCTGATAAATAGGATTATTTATGAGTGTGTTGTCCCAGATGATTGGCTGAAGAGTGTAATTGTAAATGTGTATAAAGGGAAGGGTGATGCCCTGGAAAGAGGGAATTATAGAGGTATAAAGCTTTTGGATCAGATAATGAAGGTAATGGAGAGAGTTTTAGAAGGTATGATTAGAGAAAGAGTGAATATTGATGAGATGCAGTTTGGGTTTATGCCAGGTAGGGGGACCACTGATGCCATATTCATTGTTAGACAGCTTCAGGAAAAATATATTGGTAGGAGAAGGGATCTTTATTTTGTTTTTGTTGATTTGGAAAAGGCCTTTGACAGAGTCCCTAGAGAGGTGGTGAAGTGGGCAATGAGAAAGCTTGGCTTGGAGGAGTGGCTGGTTAGGGTGGTTATGGCCATGTATGTGGGTGCTCACACCCAGGTGAGAGTGAATGGAGATTTGAGTGATGAGTTTTCCGTGAATGTTGGTGTGCATCAGGGGTCAGTCTTGAGTCCCATGTTGTTTATCATGGTACTTGAAGCCCTTTCACGTGACTTTAGAAACGGACTCCCGTGGGAGTTGTTGTATGCTGATGATTTGGTGTTGATTGCAGAGAATGAAAGGGAGGCGGAGGAAAGGTTTAGGAAGTGGAGAGATGGTATGGGGCAAAAGGGTTTAAGGGTAAATGCAGATAAAACAAAAGTGATGATATCTAGGGTTGGTGGCGGTACTGTCAAAGACGAGGGAGAGTGGCCATGTGCAGTTTGCCACAAGGGCATGGGAAGTAATTCCATCTTGTGCGGTGTGTGTGATAAATGGGTGCATAAGAGATGTAGTGGTATCAGAGGTAGACTGCGAGATAATGCTGATTTTATGTGTACAGCGTGCCGGGGTGAGCAGGTGGAGATCGTCATACGTGAAAGGATTGAACTTGCTGGTGAATCTCTTGAGTGTGTGGAAGAGTTTTGTTATTTAGGAGACATGTTGTGTGCTGGAGGTGGGGCTGGAGCTAGCTCTGTGGCTAGGGTGAGAAGTGGTTGGAAGAAGTTCAGGGAGCTCTTGCCTCTCCTGACATTGAGGGGGCTCTCCCTACGTGCTAAGGGGTCTTTGTATGCAGCGTGTGTTAGGAGTGTAATGCTGTATGGCAGTGAGACCTGGGCAGTGAAGGAGGAAGACATTCGCCGGCTCAGACGTACAGAAATGAAAATGATTAGGTGGATGTGCAGTGCGTCCCTGCGTCCAAGGCCTGGAGGGGATGGGTTTAAAATGGAAGAGTTGAGAGGTAGGATGGGACTGGAGTGTATTGGTGTTGTGATGAGGAGAGGTAGATTGAGGTGGTTTGGACATGTGGAGAGGATGGGGGATGATAATTGGGTGAGGAAGGTGAGAAGTGTTAATATTGGGGGTGGGGTTATGAGGGGTAGACCGAGAAAGACATGGGCGAGGTCATTAAGTGTGACCTTAGGGTTAGGGGACTGAACAGGGAGGCTGCAATGGATCGTGCAGCGTGGAGAGCCGCCATTAGGTGACCAAGGCCGACACATGCAAGCATGTTGGAGCCTTTAAAAACGAAAACGAAAACGAAAACGAATACACACACACACACACACACACACACACACACACACACACACACATATATATATATATATATATATATATATATATATATATATATATATATATATATATATATATATGACAGTATTGTGATACCAACTCTAACGTACGGAAGTGAAGCTTGGACGTTGTTGGAAGGACACAAGTCAAGAGTGAGAGCAGTGGAAATGAGTTACCTAAGAGGAGCCTGTGGAGTCACATGGAGAGACAGGCTGACGAATGAGGATATAAAGGAGCTTTGTGGTGTTGATGTGGATGTGATAGGAAGAGTTATGAGGAACACACTGAGGTGGTTTGGCCATGTGGAGAGGATGGAGGGTGAAAGACTGACGAAGAGAGTGTATGTGAGTGAGGTGGAGGGGGGAAGAGGGAGGGGGAGGCCGAGGATGAGATGGAGGGATGGGGTGGAGAGGTATATGAGAGAAGGGGGTGTGAGTTGGGAGCAGGGCAGTGAAATGGGGGGGGACAGGGCGACTTGGAGGCGATTTGTTTGTGGCCACCCCAAACGGGATTGAGGCGTCTGGCAATAGATATATATATAGATAGATATATATATATATATATATATATATATATATATATATATATATATATATATATATATGTATATGTATATATACATACATATATATAATTATTTCTGCACATACTCTTATTTCATTAACAGCTGCAGCGTTCTCATCCTTCATCCTTTTAACATAATTCGCTACTCCTACCACTGAGACATTCTCCAGAATCAAATATAATTTTCATAAAAACAGAAATAGGCTTGCCGTCAATCCGTTTCGCTACCAGTACGAATCTTCTCCTTTCGGTTCTCCCCTTAGGGGTCGCCACAGCTGATCACCCGTCTCCATCTTTCTCTGTCTTCTGCATCTTCTCTTACACCTACCACCCGCATGTCCTCCTTCACCACATCCATAAACCTTCTCTTTGGCCTTCCTCTCTTTCTCCTGCCTGGTAACCCCATTTCAAGCATCCTCCTCCCGACATACTCCTCATCCTTCCTCCGCACATGTCCAAACCATCTCAGTCTCGCCTCTCTAGCTTTGTCCCCAAACTGACTTACTTGCGTTGTCCCTCTAATATGTTTATTTATAATTTTGTCCAACCTCGTCACTCCTAGTGAAAAACGCAACATCTTCAATTCTGCTACCTCCAACTGTGCCTCCTGTCTTTTTATCTGTGGTATTGTCTCCATTCCGTACAACATGGCTGGCCTTACTACAGTCTTATAAACTTTCCCTTTCATTTCTGCAGAGACCCTTCTGTCACAGATCACTCCTGTCACCTTTCTCCACCCACTCCATCCCGCCTGCACTCTCTTTTTTACCTCTCTACCGCACTTTCCATTACTTTGTACAGTTGACCCCAAGTATTTGAATTCATCTACCTTTGCCACCTCTACACCTTGCAGCCTCACGGTTCCCCTGTCGTCTGTCTCATTTACACACATGTACTGAGTCTTGCTTCTGCTTACTTTCATTCCCCTTCTCTCCAGTGCATATCTCCATCTCTCAAGATCTGCCTCAGCTTCCTCCCGGCTCTCACTACATATCACAATGTCGTCCGCAAACATCATTGTCCACGGAGGCTCCTGTCTAATCTCATCTGTCAATCTGTCCATCACCACTGCAGACAAGAAAGGACTCAAAGTCGATCCTTGATGCAATCCCACCTTCACCTTGAAACCCTCAGTCATTCCTACTGCACATCTCACTGCTGTTACACTACCAGTACGAATATTAATTCTAAAATTAAATTTTCTTTCATCATGCCATGAAAGTTCAAGTGACGTTGGCAAGTGAGTCTGACATACAGAGTAGAGATGATGAGACACAAGATGATAGTGGTAGTAGTGAATGATTCAGTGACAAGTGCAAGAAGTACAGCAAAAAGCACATATATATATATATATATATATATATATATATATATATATATATATATATATATATATATATATATATATATATATATATAATTCTCTAACGTTTCAAAATACACTTTTGTCAATAATCAGAGAGATGTCTGTGTTAGGATGGGCTCTATGTAGTCTGGACGTTCAGTAGATAAAAAAAACTTATGTAACTTAAGTCTCTCATGTTGCTCTCCGTCCCCCCAGTTCTGAAGTTAGTATAGAGAGTGGTATGGTATTTGGTTATATGGTCGTTGCGGAATAATTCTACTTTTTGTGTGTTTATCCCACAATCTCAATGGCAGTTAGTGGGGATCAAACCCTCTGCAACGTGTCTTTAGAATATGAGGTCAATGACAAAACAATTAATCCACGGAATGCCTCCTCAGCAGCCCGATCACCCACTCTTTCGTCAGTCACCCACCATTAGTCGGCACTTTACCCCTCTCAACCACCCTTCCCTCTGTTTCCTTTCACCTGTACTTTTTTTACCCCTTACTCTTTCTCCTCCCCCTCCCCCTGCAACACCCCTTCCTCTCAACCATCCTTCTCTCCTCAAACCTTCCCCTCACTCACCGTTCCTCCTGTTTCCTCTCATCTCCCCTTCCTCATCATCCACCCTCAAATTTCCCTCACCCTCACCTTCACTTCATTACACTTTCCTCTCCTCCATCTCTTCCCCTCAGTTTCCCCTCACCCTCTCTCAGTTTCCCCCACACTCACTCCTCCTCTCACACCTTCCTGTTAGTCACCCTTCCTCTTCCCTCACCCATCTTCCTCTTTTAAATCACCAGTTTTCCTTCCATTCGGCTCCCTCTTCCTCATTTACTTATATCCCAAGCTTTTCTTCCATCTTCCTCTCCTCCGATCCATGTTCCTCTCTTTCTTTCCTCTTACATAATTTTGCTTGACATATTCTCACAGAGGCCTTTGAGTTTAACCTTTGACCTATTGTTCTTCAAAACAGTAGGCTTACTCAGTGGGTGACTTTCAATCCTTCCAGCAAGCTTTGTTAACAGAAGGCCCGATATTATGAACCTTACTTTATCGTGTAAAAATGTTTAGGTAAAAACAATTAGACAAGATCTGTGTGTGTGTGTGTGTGTGTGTGTGTGTGTGTGTGTGTGTGTGTGTGTGTGTGTGTGTGTGTGTGTGTGTGTGTGTGTGTGTGTGTGTGTCCTGAAAGATACAGTTAGGTCAGATCAATACGATGAGAGAGAGAGAGAGAGAGAGAGAGAGAGAAGGGGGGAGCACTAAGTCATACCATATGTCGTGTAACTCTGAGGCTCCGGTTTCCACCATTAATATACTGGGTCATATGAACGACCCTTAACCCTTTCTTCCTTCACCTTCTTACCCTCGCCTTTACCATTACTCTTCTTCTTCTTCTTCTTCTTCTTCTTCTTCTTCTTTCTCTCTCTCTCTCTCTCTCTCTCTCTCTCTCTCTCTCTCTCTCTCATCCCACTGCCCATTTTTTCCCCTTGCTTCTTAATTTTTTTTTTTTCATTTTTTTTTAATTCTTCTCCACTTCACCAGTGTTACGTTTCTTTGCTGGTTACATGGGCAGTTTTTTTTTCCTCTCTCTCTCTCTCTCTCTCTCTCTCTCTCTCTCTCTCTCTCTCTCTCTCTCTCTCTCTCTCTCTCTTCTTAGCTTTGTTGCTACTTTTGGTCTTTGCTCCTGCATTGGTAGTTTTCTCTTAGCTATGTTCCTACTCTGGGTCTTATTTCTCCAGAGATATAATTTTAAAATCACTTATCATGTTACTTGTTTTACCCACTTGTCTAATGGTACCTTCTTTTCTCACCGCATTTTTTTCCTTGTCCACTTCATTTCACTGTCGTCCCTTTCTTTCCTTATTTCTGTCGCTGAAGTTTCCATTTAGTTCTTAGTTCTTTAAGTCATTCCCAGGATTCGTGTAGATTATTATACCTTTGAAGCAATTTTTGCAACCTTTGATGCAACTTTAGCTACTGTGTTTTCATAGTTCCAATGCTACTTTTAAAAAAAATTCTAATAGTACTTTCCTTTTGGTGGTGTTTTCTTACTACATTTCTTGGAACCATGTCTTTTATTCTTAATGTTTATTTTCTTTTTTCAAAGAAGAATGAAGCGATGGTCGAAAACTTGCGAAGTGGTTCTTTCCAAGAAAATTAGAACCCAAATTCAAGATTCAGTCTTTCGCTATTTCTGGAGTGGGGATCATAAAGTGAACGAAGTAAAGACTAAAGAGGACAGGTCCATAGTTGTCCTGTTAATGTATATGAATCACATAGAGTATCTGTTAAGTCTTCCATGAAAGAACTGGACAGGAGAAGGGCATTAGTGCGGCGCCAGAATGGTGCTACGCGTCCTCAAAAGTGGAAGAGGGGTGCAACGAGGGCTCAGACGACCAGTGACCACCAGAAGAGCTATAGTAATGAGACATAGATGCAGCACTGCAGCAATGAGGGTGCTATTTTCGGGAGTCGGTGTGGAGAGGGAGGTTAATGAAACAAAAACCCCTTGACTCCATCCTGATCAGGACTGTTGCATGTGGGCCCCCCCCCCTCCACATCATGCTAGTTGTACTCCTCACAGGGACAAATAACGCCTTTGTATTGTGCGAAGCCAACAGTTGTGCAGGGGTAAAGAACACACCGAGTCGTCTCACCATATCAAACCTCTTGGATGGAAAATGTGCAAGGGAGGTAGTATGAAGGAAGACTGTTGGTGGCAGGACAGAACTCTGAATAACATCACTGTTTGTTCCTTTCGAAGAGAATCCATGGCTTCCTACTAAAGAATCTACAGAACAGCCAGAGGGGAGGACAGAGATGAATGCACAGATACAAGGTCAGAAAAAAAGAAAAAAGGTTTTTGGAAATTAAGGGCTTGTACCTGATTTGGTCGAACTCTTCTGAGATGTCAAATGCAAAGGGTAAGAGTTTCGCCAATGCCCCAGAAAGTGTCTGTTGCTGTATTCCACATGTACACTATTATGTGGAAAGTTTTCAGTGTTCTAGCGGGGAATCGAACCTAATGATTTGTACCTGATTTGGTCGAACTGTTTTGAGATGTCAAATGCAAAGGCTAAGAGTTTCGCCAATGCCCCGGAAAGTGTCTGTTGCTGTATTCCACATATGAACACAGGAGCAAAGTTTTTAACGCTCCAGTGGGGAATCGAACCTAGAACCTTCCACATATGTACCCATGTGTAGTGTGTGTTTCTTCAACCTAAAGGATGATGCTTGTATTGGCTGTGATAGATTAAAACAGCTATGTCACATGCCGAATTGTGTAGAGCTAAGCAAAATCCAGATGGCTGAAATTGTGTCACCATAAGGGTTCAGAATGAAAAATCAAACACATATATTTACATATAGGAGTGATGTAAGTTTTTGTGTAGTAAATTATTTCAATGTCAGCTACAAGTTTAATATAGCATATGAACGCTTTTTCGTCCTCACACCAATTTCTTTCTGTCTGACACCTCAGCACTATTCCTGGCTTGATGTAGTTTTACCGTATATAAAATTCGCATACGGTTGGTTGTGCTGCTGCCTGTGTCCGTCTCCCTTGTCCACCAATTCTGTTAGCTCAGTGTGTCGGTTCCTTATGTGTTTTCACGAGAACAATCATCAGTATGGTTACAGTAAAATATTGTTTTTCTTTTTCTGAGAATACCCTCTCCCCACTCATAAAAACAATAAGGAGAAAATAATTTTACTGAAATACTAAGTAATTTCCTTCCCAAATTAATCAGCTCCGTCTCCTCCGATCTTATATATTCAGCTCAGTCCTCTCATTAACTCACTGACTTTCTAATTCAGCTCTCTACCCTCCCTATCCTCCACCATCTCTGAAACATCTATATCCCGCCTTCCTGCCCTTCCTTCTTCCACACTTACACTGCCTTGTCACTTTCTGTTAGAAAACAGATTAAACACACACACACACACACACACACACACACACACACACACACACACACACACACACACACATATACAATCAGCAATGGCCGTATGCACACAAATTGAGAGGCCCTACATTGATCCCTACTTTATGCACTAAGGAAAGCACAGGCAAGCCCTCAATTTTTACATGGTATGCTAGGAGGGCATTAAGGGAAAAGGGAGGGGGGATTGGTGACCCTGTGTGGCCATTCCTACCTGCTTGAGGAACAGTTGATATGTTGGGAGCACATTAGGCAGAATCCCATGGGAGTTGCCGTGACTATTCTTTGTCAAATTGGTGTCCATCGACTATAAAAGTAGACGATTTCCCGTTTATATATATATATATATATATATTCGCACGCATTTGTTTATATATATATATATATATATATATATATATATATATATATATATATATATATATATATATATTCGCACGCATTTGTTTATATATATATATATACATATATATATATATATATATATATATATATATATATATATATATATATATATATATATATATATATATATATATATATATATATATTGTTACATAGCCTATGATTTCATCATCCTTTGTGTAATTTTAACGCACAGTTGCTGCATGTTTGATCACGAGCGTGTTCTGCCTCAGTCCCCCCCTTCTACCGTTATAGTAAAGTCGACATCTCTGTTATACTTTGCGGGATTGTCATCTCTTTGTCCCCATGGTTTCATTTGCGCGTCCTGCTTACAAGTTGTATCAGGCTCTGCTGGCCCCTATATAATGAGCTCAGTCTCTGCATCATTGCCACTTAGATCTGCTCCTCATTTTGTTCACATCTCTGTCCTCCCCTGTACAGATATTATTATTGTGAGTGCTCAAGAAGTCTCCAACCATCTAGCAGCTGTGTGTAATTTGAGTATAACTGTTGTTGCATTTTTTCTTGTACTGTATAGCATAAGTTTAATTTGTAGGCTTAGTGAAGTTTTTGTAATTCATGTATGGATCTTTATGTCAGTCATTTTTGATAATAGTTTGTATCTGTAATTATTTATCTGGCATTCACTGAGTATTATCTGGTATCTCATTTCATCAGGGCTGACTTAGATAAATTTACTCTTGCTAATTTCGTGTTAATAGAGGCTATTGCAGTTAACCATATATTTAACCTGTTTATTTGCCATTACATTATCCTTATGAGTCCTGAATGTTTTGTTGTTAATTTAAGCATTAAACTTTAACTTGTAATTTTACCTAACTCTTTTGTTTTGAACCTGGAACTTTACGGGACAGTAGTGACTCTTCGTATTCTCACTTAAAGTGTACATTATCTTTCTCTGTTCCGTAACATAAATTTGGCGACCTCATATCAGGATATTCAGGATATTATCATAAGGATATTGTTTGATATTTTGTGACTGTGACATATTCATGATGGCTACTATTTCTACACTTGATGAAGCCAAAGATTTTTTGTCAAATGTGCAAACAGTGTGTGATATAGAAAACAGAACAAAGAATGAACTTAAGCTTGTTGCTCAACAATTGGGAATTGCAGTTCACTCTCATCATTCTAAAGATCAAATTGTTGGCATGATTAATAAAAGCTTGTTTAATGTAACTCCTCCAAATGAGCAAACGCAGATTGAATTAGCTAAGTTACAGCTAGCCCTGCAGGAGGCTCGTGTGAAGGAAGCTGAATTTCAAGCACGTGCTAAGGAGGCTGATGTTAAGGAGGCTGAGTTTCACGCACAAGTTGAACTTGCTAGGATTCAGGCAGACCATGAGTATCGCATGAAACAAGGTGGAACTGGATCATCTAGCTCTGATGATTTTGATGTGGCTAAAAATGTTAAACTTGTCCCTCCTTTTAATGAATCTGATTTAACAAAGTATTTTCAGTTGTTTGAGAGGGTAGCTACAGGTTTTAATTGGCCTAAGGAGTATTGGCCAGTACTCCTTCAAACTGTTCTCACCGGTAAAGCTCAAGTAACTTATGCATCTTTGCCTCAGGATCAGTCTGATAATTATGATGTAGTTAAGAGCTTGATTCTTAAGGCCTATGAGCTTGTTCCTGAAGCTTATAGAGTAAAATTTAGGACAACTTTCAAGCAAGATAAGCAATCCCATGTTGAGTATGCAAAAATCAAAGAAGATTTGTTGGAGCAGTGGTTAAATTCTAAGAATGTGGATTCTGATTTTGACAAATTTAAGCAGATGATTTTGCTGGAGGACTTCAAAAGGTGTATTTATAAAGATGTAAGCCTATATCTTGATGAGAAAAGAATAGATAATTTGTCTGATGCTGCAGTTTTAGCTGATGAGTATGTTCTCACTCACAAGAGATATTCTAGAGAAAAAGGGAAAGCTGAGAGTAAGTACGTTGCCTCTACTCAGAGTACAGGTAACAGGAAAGAGAATAAGGATGATGTTTCTCAGGAAGTAAATACCAGCTTCACCTCTAGATTTCAGAAAAGTAAATGTACTTATTGTAGTAAGCTTGGTCATACTACGGAGAGATGTTTCAGGAGACAGCGTGATGTGAACAAAAAGGAGTCTTTAAATATTCAGTCAATTGGTCTAGTGTCCACTCTTGAGAGTTCCCAGAATTCTTTAACTGAGTTAACTGAACCTGCTTTGAGGGGTAACTTAAATTCTCATGATGGAGCTCCTCTTTTGAGCAGTAACGTGGGTGACACTCTCAAGAGTTCATGTGCTAATTTCCTGTCTGATGGTTTTGTCAGTCCTCTGGACAGTAATGACAGGAAATCAGTTCAAATATATCGTGATACAGGTGCTTGCCAATCCCTTATGCTGACCAGTGTTCTAGGCTCTAATGTTAATTCCTCTGATGAAACTGTAATCTTACAAGGTGTAGGGAATAATTACTTCTCTGTCCCTCTGTGCAGAGTGAATTTAGAGTCTGGTTTTGTTAATGGTTCCGTTATGGTTGGGTTGGTTGAGACACTCCCAATGTCAGGTGTAACTTTCTTACTTGGAAATGATATTGGTGGAAGTCAAGTGTGTCCAGCTCCTCAGTTGTCTAGCGAGCCAGCGGCTGTGTCCCAGGATTGTGATGTCCCTGATGTGTTCCCTGCATGTGCTGTCACTAGGGCTAAGTCTAAAGTTACTGGTGATTTAGAGGATGATGATGATGTTATCCTAGCTGACACTTTTCTTGCTAATTTGGACCACTCACCAGATGAGGCAGTACCCCGTAGTGTTGATAATTTGTCTCGTCAAGAGTTGGTTGAGTTGCAGGTTGCTGACCCTGAGTTGAAAGGTCTAGCTAACTCTGCTTGCAGTGAGGAAGAGTCAGCTGGTGCTTCTACTTGTTATTATGTAAAGTCAGGAGTACTTATGAGGAAGTGGAGACCCCCAACAGCAGCAGCCGACTGTGAATGGGAGGTTGTACATCAAGTTGTCATCCCTCGTGTTTGTAGGCAGGATATCATTAGAGTGGCTCATGATTCCAGTTTGGCAGGACACCTTGGAGTGAGGAAGACTGTGGCACGCATTTTGAAACACTTCTACTGGCCAGGTATCTTCAGGGATGTTTCCTGGTATTGTAAGTCTTGTCACACCTGTCAAGTTGTGGGGAAGTGTAATCAGACCGAAAAGGTTGCACCTCTAGTTCCCATTCCTCCTTTTGAGGCGCCTTTCACCCGTGTGTTGGTGGATATTGTGGGCCCTCTTCCTAAGACTTCTTCAGGATTTTCTTATGTGTTGACCATGATTGATATGGCTACTCGTTATCCTGAAGCCATTCCACTTAGAAACATCTCAGCAAAGAACGTGGTTAAGGAAATGCTAGGGTTCTTCACAAAGTTTGGTCTGCCCAAGGAGGTACAGTCAGACCGAGGAAGTAATTTCATGTCAAATGTTTTCAAGCAGTCTCTGAAAGAGTTGGGCATCACCCAGATCACGTCTTCAGCTTACCATCCCCAGACCCAAGGAGCGTTGGAGAGATATCATCAAACACTCAAATCGATGCTCAAGAAATACTGTTTGGAACATCAGAAAGACTGGGATAAAGGTCTTCCATTCGTTGTGTTTGCTGCAAGAGAATCTCCAAATGAATCACTGGGCTTCTCACCTTTTGAACTACTGTTTGGCCATGAAGTAAGAGGACCCCTTAAGCTACTCAAGGAATGCTGCTTGTCGGAGGAAGATGACGTCAACCTGCTGGAGTATGTGATGAAGTTCAAAGAACGGCTGTCCACTGCTTTACAGCTGGCGAGAGAGAATTTAGGAGCTGCTCAGGAGAAGATGAAGACTTGGTATGATAAGAAGTCCAGGTTACGTCACTTTCAGCCAGGAGATCAGGTTTTGATTCTGCTACCAGTTCATGGGCAACCTCTTCAAGCCAAGTTTAGTGGCCCTTATTTCGTGGAGAAGAAACTCAGTGATGTCAGCTATGTCATCGCCACACCAGATCGTAGAAAGAGCAAGCAACTATGTCACATCAACATGCTAAAGTTATATCACAGGCGGGATGAAAATAATCCAGTCTGCACTGTAGCTGTTCCACCCGAGTCTGCAAGTGAAGCTCTCCCATGCAGTATGAGCCTGAGTGATAGTTTGGGGAAGAATCCTGATATCATGAATGATCTCCAGACTAAGCTTTCTCATCTACCACCCAAGGAAAGGCAGGAGTTTTCGGCATTACTGCAGGAGTACCCGCAAGTGTTCCGTGCCACTCCAGGAAGAACCACTGTGTTGATGCATGATGTCGATGTTGGAGACGCAAAGCCAATTAAATTGCCTCCTTACCGTGTGAACCCAGTGAAAGTTCCTCTCATCCAGAAGGAGCTTGGCTACCTGTTGGACCACAAGATGATTGAGCCCTGTCAGAGCGAGTGGAGTTCTCCTGTCACTCTAGTCCCTAAGCCAGGTGGGTCACAGAGGCTTTGCATCGACTACAGACGTGTTAATCAGATAACCAAAACAGACACTTACCCTCTCCCTCGTGTGGAAGATTGCATAGACAAGATCGGAAAGGCTAGGTACATAAGTAAGTTTGATTTGTTAAAGGGATACTGGCAAGTACCTATGACTGAACGTGCTAGGGAGATCTCATGTTTTGTAACACTAGGAAAGGCTTTTCCATGTTCTGTAATGCCGTATGGTATGAAGAATGCACCAGCCACATTTCAGAAGCTCATGAATGTTGTAACAGAGGGTTTGGCAGGGTGTGTTGTTTATATTGATGATGTATTAATCTTCAGTAACAACTGGAAAGATCACCTATGCCATGTCAGTAAATTTCTTGACCGTTTAGTTCATGCTAATCTTGTAGCTAATTTATCAAAGTGTGAGTTTGGTCAAGCTAAAGTTCAGTACCTTGGGTATGTAATTGGTGATGGACATGTTGCACCACCAGGAGCTAAGGTTCAGGTTATAAGTGATCTTCCCAGACCTAAAAGTAGGAAAGAGCTACAAAGATTTTTGGGAATGGTAGGTTATTACAGGAGATTTGTTCTTAACTTTTCTATTCTTGTATCACCACTTACAGACCTACTGAAAAAGGGAGTTGAATTTGTCTGGACCGATAACTGTGAATCCTCTTTCAACAAACTTAAAGCTATTCTATTAAGTCAGCCAGTGCTCGCTACTCCAAATTTTGCTAAGCCTTTTAAGATGGCTGTTGATGCAAGTGATACAGGAGCTGGGGCTGTTTTGCTGCAAGAGGATGATCAGGGTATTGAACATCCTGTATCTTATTACAGTAAGAAGTTCACTCCACCTCAAAAGAACTACTCAACTATTGAGAAAGAGCTTTTGGCCTTGATTTTGGGTTTACAGCATTTTTCATTTTATTTGTGTTCTGGTTTTGACCCCATAGTCATTTATACCGATCATAACCCACTGAAATTCCTTAGTAAGTTTAAAGATAAAAATCAGAGATTGGCAAGATGGAGTCTACTTCTTCAGGAGTATTCATTAGACATACAACATGTCAAGGGGAAAGAAAATGTTATTGCAGATTGCTTATCTAGACTTTAGACAGATTGTTTAGAGTAATAAGAAATTTCCTTTGTAAATTTCTTTTTCTTTGTGGGGAGGTGTTACATAGCCTATGATTTCATCATCCTTTGTGTAATTTTAACGCACAGTTGCTGCATGTTTGATCACGAGCGTGTTCTGCCTCAGTCCCCCCCTTCTACCGTTATAGTAGAGTAAGTCGACATCTCTGTTATACTTTGCGGGATTGTCATCTCTTTGTCCCCATGGCTTCATTTGCGCGTCCTGCTTACAAGTTGTATCAGGCTCTGCTGGCCCCTATATAATGAGCTCAGTCTCTGCATCATTGCCACTTAGATCTGCTCCTCATTTTGTTCACATCTCTGTCCTCCCCTGTACAGATATTATTATTGTGAGTGCTCAAGAAGTCTCCAACCATCTAGCAGCTGTGTGTAATTTGAGTATAACTGTTGTTGCATTTTTTCTTGTACTGTATAGCATAAGTTTAATTTGTAGGCTTAGTGAAGTTTTTGTAATTCATGTATGGATCTTTATGTCAGTCATTTTTTATAATAGTTCGTATCTGTAATTATTTGTCTGGCATTCACTGAGTATTATCTGGTATCTCATTTTATCAGGGCTGACTTAGATAAATTTACTCTTGCTAATTTCGTGTTAATAGAGGCTATTGCAGTTAACCATATATTTAACCTGTTTATTTGCCATTACATTATCCTTATGAGTCCTGAATGTTTTGTTGTTAATTTAAGCATTAAACTTTAACTTGTAATTTTACCTAACTCTTTTGTTTTGAACCTGGAACTTTACGGGACAGTAGTGACTCTTCGTATTCTCACTTAAAGTGTACATTATCTTTCTCTGTTCCGTAAAAATATATATATATATATATATATATATATATATATATATATATATATATATATTTTCGCACGCATTTGTTTATATACTTTATATACTTTTACAGTAATAAACATCTGTTTCAATTCTTATGTTGTTGAAGTTGTAAGAATAAGATAATCCTGAAGGAGACAGAGGACCAACTTAAAAAAAAAAAAAAAAAAAATTCTTTTGCGCTGATTCTGTGAAGTTATAGAGGTGTACAGAAGTGCGCTTTCAAGTACGAAGAAGGTCCATCAATAGACAAGGAAAATATGATTATATGAGGGATTGGTTAGGTTAGGATAATGTTTGTTTGGTTAGCATTAAAATTGGTTAGGCTAGCATAACATTGGTTAGATAATGTTTGGAAAAGTAAAGTTGGATTAAGTTGTGGAAATTAGTTTAGATTTGGGTTAATAGGCAGTGATAATGGTAATTTCGTTTTAAAATAGCGTTCTAAGATGGCTTCCATCTGTCTTCAAGCACCACAAGACAGTGTCCTTCTGTAAACAAACACCACTTTCTTTTAAAACACTTTTCAGTACTTACAGAATAAATAAAAAAAACATTGAAACTTGAAAACACAATCTGAAATTACTTTTAAAAATCCCATGAAGGGCTAAGGTAAGGAAAAAAAAAAACAAGAAAACTGCAAAGATAAGGTGATTCTATCTCTCTTTCAGGACTACCAAGAATCATGAATTCGATGCTATTGGTATATATTTAAAAAAGGTTTTAGAAGAAAGAAGAAAATTACAGTTTCCAGTGCCTGAGATTAAAACACTTAGAGATTTCATGCTGACACAGTGCTTCAGTGTTTGGTCTATGTGCTAAGAACAGTAACTATCTTGTATACAGGATATTAACATGTATGTTATTCCCTTTAGCTTTGACTGAACATCCAATATTCAGTTAAATCACATGGATAACGTATAAAAGTGATTTACCCCCCAAGTGCCGGGTGACAGTTATATCCCACGCGAAATCGGTGGATCGGGGCTGCCAGGGTACGGCTATAACTGCAAGTGTTTTCGTGCCACAGTTTGAAGTGGCTGCCACTTGATCTTGTTACCATAGGGTGGGGATAGCCTCCCGGCACCCGAAGCAAGCATACCTCAGTTATCTCTGTGATTTTGCCAGGTGTAGGACAATGTATTCTTGCGTCTTTCATTCGATTCTGTTCCTGTCTTACGTGGACCCATGTCTCATCCACCCCTGCCAAGCCTCTATCGAAGGATACTAAGAAACGGCTAAGTGTTAGAGCCATAGGGTGTATCTTGGAGGCAACTATGTCTACTTTATCTAGTAATGGGGAAATAATCACACTGAGAGCAAAGTGAAAGTCAGTGCCATGCGCACATTTACGAACACAGCCTGCCTCGTGATCAAAAATTACATATATTCTTCACATCCTTACTTATCAAAGCGTCCAGTTACAGACCTGTGGATGGTTTTATTTGTAAGAAGAGTTGGTAAGTAATAAGGTTTTTAATTTGTTTACCTAACTGCCACGCTTTTTGGGAAAATAAGTTTGAAAACAAGCAACTTTGGGAAAATTGCCCATACTGAGAGGGCAACAGCGGTATAGGCTAAAGAGCCCGGTGCACAAGGATAAAACATGTAAATTTGTGGATCTCACTCTACTAGTAACTGCTCTTTTAAAAAATGATAATGCTTGTTACCAGATGTCGCAACTAGCCCATGACTTATATCTCCATAAGGTAGGATACACCCCGCTGGTTTTGATAACAAACAAATCAGTTGCCCAGTAATCTTGCACTGTATTTTTAGCATGCTAGAATATTTTTTACATAGTAAGTTTACATTCTTCTATGTTGTCTGCAGGTACAGGACTCCTTTGTTATGAATAATTCTCTCCGACAAGAAGAGCATGTTTTCACCCATGTTTGTTTGTCTGTTCGCAGGATTACACAAAAACTGAAAGAGAGATTTAGACCAAATATGGTGGGTAGATAGACCATGTCCCAGGGAACAAGCGATTAACTCTGGGGACAGATCAAGATAGTATTACAGATTCTGGATCCGGAAAACAGTTTTTGCAAAACCCTAATCAGTGATGAGAAAATCTAACCCATTTGATTTGGAAATTATGTTGTCAGAGAGATGCGCTCCAGTGAGTGCCCGTCTAGTTAAAAATAGGTCTTGTGAATTGCTATCCTATGCTTCCCCTTGAAAGTTTGGGAACAACCCCCTACGAATTGAGGGAAATCTTTCTCTACTTAAACTTTAGCATACCGTTTTGATATAGGAACCCAAGGAAATGCTGTACACTGGATCACAAAAGTATCGGTGCACAGGGGGTGCGATGCCTACCGAAAAGGTTTGAACAACTGCTAACATTGTGTATCATCAGTGTCTGTCTATATAAACATTACATTTGCTATATGTTTGCAAGAGGATATTGCTAGTTGGCGATATATGACACCTCCCGACATCAGGGCTACCAACGTGTGATAGGTCGGATACTAATATTTCAGTAACCTTCGTTCTGTGATCCCAAATGTTTCACGCATGTTGTGCACCGATACTTTTGTGACCCAGTGTACATTAGGTTTAATCATACAGTTGTAAGTCCTTTACTGTAATCAAAAAAATTTTACGAGTGAAGGAAAAATAGAGATCGCAAAATTTTTTCTGTACTTTCTTGTCCTCGGTGAAAAAAAAAAAAAAAAAAAAGTCTCAGGTAATATACAGGAGGAAAATATTCTTACACAGTTTCACTCTTCCGTCACCCAACCTGTTTAATCCACCTTCCCATTATCCTTTACCTTTGGCGCAAAACAATTATCTTGATAATGAGAGTAATACTATAATAAGTTGCTATGATAATCTTAGTTAGGAAAATGTCACCTTTCACCAACTTCTCCCATCCTTTGCTCCCTTCCCCTCGAACGCCTATCCTTGCTCCAACCGTTTCGGTTCTCTCTCTCTCTCTCTCTCTCTCTCTCTCTCTCTCAAGCTACATACACGGCCCATTTCCCTCCTGTGTCAGGCCACAGTAACACCTCATTCTTCACTAGGACCACAGATCGGCGTCAGGCAGTGTCACCCTTACACCCACTCTATATTTTTTCTACCCGTGCCATATATTTTCAAGATACAGTTATATGCAAGATTTACAATTTATTTTTCACCCCAGCTCCTTGCCTTTCAAAGAATTATTGACGTTCTCTCTTTGCCCTCACGTGCTTCATCAGTCTTCAGTAGCCTACATCTCTCTCATTCCTTTTTCCATTCACATTAATTTTCCATCCCGTTTCACACCTTCTCCATTCCGTATTGACATCCTAGGTTTCTCTACGAGTTACCTCCCTATATTTCTTCATTACCAGCTCTATAGGTTTTTAATGATTTCCGGATCTCATACTCCCTTACACTTGACCCTTGAATGATCGATCTCAAAATCAAATAACTTCGTTCTTCCCTGGCCCTAAACCCTTCCACCAAGTATGATTTAAATCAGTTCACAATTGTTTGATCTGACTTTATCCTGCTACTTTAGTCTTTGGCCTTTCCTTGTGACCTTGATCTTTGGCTGATTGTGCATGAATCGAATTCTCATAAAATTATCTTTCAACCACTGGTCTGTTGAGTTATTTTATTATTTTGTTCACACAGACATACATGTCGAAGTTTGACCTTTTCCTGTGAACTTGGCCTTTAATAACTGATTATGTTCAATATTTAATCACTTCATTCTTGCAGTAGCCACCGGCCATTCCCCCAAGTCTAGCCTAAGTTAAAAATGAAATATTTTACTAGGGCAAATTATGACCTTGTCCTTTGAACCTATCCTTTGAATTACTGTTCCCATAAATGGTAGGTTTACTTTATAGCTGACCCTCAATCCTTCCACCAAGTTAGTTAAAAGTCGGATATGAACAGAGATATTTTGTTCACACACACACACACACACACACACACACACACACGAGCGTGGTGTAATAAGTAGTCAGACAACAACAGTTTGATAAAAGATTTACAGGAGACAAGATACTACGAACCTGATTACCTTGCCCAGACGGCGTTCGGAGATGTATTGTTTTTTGCCGAGTTTCTTTGTTGGTCTGTTTGTTTCTTTGTTTGTTTGTTACCAACATTACGGAGAGACGGCTGAATGAAAGTATGGGAAACTTTCAGGCTATGTGGGTACTGGTCCCAAAAGGAAGTGATTACATTTTGGAGGAAACTGAGTGACCCTGAAAGGTCAAAAATCAAGGTCATGGATTTTCAGAGGGATATAAATTGAAATCGGTTGAAGATATACTTACTATTATCCCAAACAGGAACTCCCATATGGGGTTTCATTTGCCACCAAGACCTTTGGCTTGGAGTGACGGTGAATGGTCAAACTCAAGGTCACAGATATTCAGGGAGCTATAACTCGAAACTGGTTGCAGAGAGATATTTACTATTATCAACTTATAGGAAGTACCGCATGGACTTTAACTGGTACCATGATCTTTGACCTTAAGTGTCCTTGAAAGATCAAACTCAAGATCAAGCATGTTCAGGGGGCTATATCTCAAAACTGGTTGATGACAAATACTACTATCAAGGTATAGGAAGTCTCATATGGGCTTTCATTTGGCACCAGGACCTTTGACCCTGAGTGACCTTGAGAGGTCAAACGCAAGATGATGGATTTTCAGAGGGCTATAACTTGGAAACGGTTGAAAATAAAATAACTGCTGTCGGACGAGGTTTGTTGTGCCTGGCACCACTTGTTTCGTTCTGTTGTTGCTGTTGTTTATCAACCATGGTACGTCTGGCTGAGAAACCGTATCAGCTGCAGACAACCACCCGCCTTTACAGGGCCATACTGTCCAGTGAATCGATGTTCCCATGCGGTTAACAGTGACTCGCCACAGCAAGGCGCAGGGCAGAGCGTGAAGGCATGGTTATTAGATGGGCGCCTCACTTGCTCTCTCCTTCCAGTTAACAGGGGCAATATTCTGTAGTACGTTCCACATTACCCCGTTGTCTGGCTATATGGTTAACACCCAGCGTTGTGACTCGTTTCTTGGGTCTGTAAACCATTAGGCTTCACACTCAGTGTACAGCCACCTGATGTAGAAAGAAGAATATTGCTGTATAAGTAACAGGAAGAAAAGAGAGTAGGTAGAAAGGCTGACAGACACAGAAAAAGATAAATGTGAAGGACTGAAGTAGGTGGCATCACGCTAAGTGAATGGATGATGGTCACCACCAGGTACCATCTACTTTGTTATGTAAAAATTGTTAGGTAAGAACAGTTACGTTTGATCTTCTCCCCCCTTCTCTCTCTCTCTCTCTCTCTCTCTCTCTCTCACACACACACACATACACACACACACACACACACACACACACACTAAGGGGATGAAGTTCAGTTAGTCACATCATAAAGTCGTGCAACTTTGAGGCCCCAGTTTCCACCATTAATTATACAGAGTTATTAATGAACTGCCCTCAGCTTATTCTCCCATCACCCCCTTACTCTCTCCTTTACCACTGCTGTTACTTCCTTCTTTCATTCTTACTTCTTCTCCTTCTCGTTCTTCTTCTTCTTCTACTCTCTCTCTCTCTCTCTCTCTCTCTCTCTCTCTCTCTCTCTCTCTCTCTCTCTCTCTCCACCATTTTTGTATTTTGTTCTTCCATTTTTTATCTCTTCCCTTTCTTTGGTCTTTTTTTCCCACTGCTTTACCTCTCTTTATCGCTTCATGTTCGTCTCCCTCCACATACTCCTCGTTCTCTTTTGTTGTTTCTTCTGTCTCTCTCCTTGCACATATTCTCATTCTTACCTTCGTTGCGGACTAGGTAAATGAAAGTAACACGCTCTCTTTGTTTTGTGCAACATGTTAGGAATAAAGTTTCATTGCACTAAAACAATTAATCCTACAACATCCATTTCCACGGGATATATTCTCATAGCCCTTCCCCACCCCACCACAGTTCCAGGTCATCACATATTTCTTTATTCCTCTTTTCCAGTTCTTCTGTTCTTCATGAGACATTCATTTTGGAGGATATTATTGACATTCTTCCTCACTGCACTCAAACCACTCATCCCACGGCAATCATTTTTCACAGGGTATACTTTCCTTCCCCACCCCTACCCTCGACCTATTTTCCACTACCTCATGACCATTCCCTTCTCACCAGGCAGGTTTCTTTATACCTACTATGGCGGTTTAATGGCATGAAGCACGTCATGCGATTGACTAACGCGTATTTTTCTTATAGCATATAGCTCTCTCTTCTTTGTATTTCAGCTTAATGATCATCGTTCGTTTCGTATCATTCCTTTCCTTATTGCATATCGTTGCACTCTCTCTTTGCACTTATATATTTTTCTGACCAATTTTATTCGCGTTCTTCCTATTTATACCTTTTTGTTATAATGATTAAACCCGCCTGGGTAAGGGGGAAAGTATACTTCCCAAGTACCCCTGCTTGTTGTAAGAGGCGGGTAGAAGAGGCCTTTTGTGTCTTACATCGTTCTCTTTTTACTGTCCTCTTCTGCTTCTCTGTCCTACTTGTCTTCTTATTATTTCCGTATTTCTTCCGGCATTAATTGTCCCTCAACTCCTACTGCGCCATATAACCATATTATGCTTCCTCGTTATCTCTCATCTTGCCCTCGTTCTTCTTCTTGTTTCATACATTGTTTCTCTTTGCCGTACAGTACATTTCTGTAACTGGATAATCCTTTGTTTTTTCTTCAAGTGTTTCCTATTGCTTTATTTGCCTCAATTTCACCCCATTCAATAAAATTCTTTCCACAACACATTCCGCTTACTATATTCTTTCCTTGTCTCGGAGTCCTGTGGGGAAGGGAGGGTGGGAAGGGGATGCAGACTTTAAATGCCCCCACCATCCGCCCCTCTCTCGATGACGACCAACTGAAGTGTCTATATTCATTTTTGCAACATTCGTGGCCTTTCCTCTGATTTTCTCTCATTTCAGAGCACCTCCCTTCCTCCAAACCTCACCTTTTCCTCCTCACTGGGACTCAGGTGTCTGAGGCAACTGCCTGCAAACCATTCTCTGTATCCTCCTGCATTCTCCACACCCACTTCAAAACCTAGGGTGGCTGTTGTCTGTATGTACACAACAGCATATCTTACTCTCATGCTCTTGAACATGAAGTCACTTCCCTACAATCTGGCCGTGGCTATCATGGTGTTTTCAGAATAAATATGTGTTGTGTAGTTATCCACTAACACTTCTGACTATGAAATTTTCTTTATATTTCTTACTTCAAAGGTTGAACACGTTCTGTCAGTTTCTTCTTTCTCTGAAATCCCATTCTTGGTGATTTCAGTGTTCACCACCGTCTTTTGCTCCCCTCTTCATTCACTGTTACACCTGGTGAGCATGTCTACAACTTTTCTAACCTTAATGACCAAGAGCAGCTTGTACAGCCCATTAGGCCTGATTCACACGACCCGTTTTGGTTCCGACAGGCAGGCCGCCGGCTTGACGCTGTCAGACTGTTGTGTATTCACATGACGCGTTCCCGGTCCATACAACATCGCCATTCAGTGTGTGCTCATTGTTGCGTGAGGATCATGACCGGTCGGTCTCTAAGGAATTTGACGGCAATTGCTCTACTATTAGAAGAATAGGAGAAAGAAAAAGTTCATGGAAAGAGGAAAAGGTTATGGGTACACCAGTCACTGAAAAAGAGAGTTCGAGGGAGAATTCTGGACCCTGTATAAAGAATTGACAGATGATGAGGTAAAATTTTTCAGTAGTCCTGCTGAAGCACTACCTTGGGAGTGATATAGCATGTCCTGTATTAAGGCTGAGAGATATAGCATATCCTGTATTAAGGCTAGAAAAAACAGTGAAAATTACCTGCAAAGATTATGAGTTATAATTTCATGTATAATAAACTAATGACACACTCATCTGGTTTGTTTACTTCCTCACCAGTCACTTTCCATATCTTATCTTTATGCAGATTATCACTGTACTTCTTGTTAGTCATATCAAATAATTCTTCATAAGAACGCCTAAGTTCAGTCAGACTTTCGTCCATGATGCCAAACAATGAACTGTATGTGTTACCTACATGGACAAGGCGGTAACAGCGAGTCATGGAATGTACGGGTACGCTACATATCCTTGTTCACATGCCATCACCAACCCGTCAGGCCGGCATCAAGTCGCCAGCTAGCAGGCCAGGATTTCTCGAGAAAATATCAGTGACGTGTCGGTCGGCTGACTGACAACTGCCGCTGTCAGCTTAATGGGTCATGTGAACAGTTACATTAGAATGCATGTAAGAAATCTTGACGGCGTCTAGCCGCTGGGCTGCCTGTCGGAACAAAAACGGGTCGTGTGAATCGGCCCTTACCTGTATTTGTGACCGCCTTGCAGGAAGTTCCAACATACTTGGCTTTTTCCTTACAATTAATCCTTCTGCCTAGTCTGTTCATCTTTTCTCTCTGTCTGGCTCCTCTGGTCACAGTTTTATAGCCTTAATTTTTCTTATCACTCCAGCAAGGCCTGTGAGCCCTCCCAAGAAGCAGGAGCTGTGGCACTTTAGAGCTGGTGACTGGGAGGCCCTCAAGCAGTACATCCTTGATTTTCCCAGGAGCATTTATGGTTTGCATGGCCGGGAGCCACCTGAGTGTGCTTCACGCATGACAGATATTATTCTTATGCATTCCTCTCTCGTATCCTCTGATTAATGCAAAAAAATGGTTTAATCACTTATCTTCTAATGTTGCCCACAACACGGAAGAGGCCTGCAGAAATTACTGACGGCAACCAACCCCTGAACATCGTCTCTTCCGTGTTTCTGTCAACAATTGTGCTAAGTCTCTTCTTTGTTACACTGATAATAATTTAATTCATACTAAATGCTCTGGTGACTCAAATGATTTCTGCTTATTCTTCTGGCACTACATCCTTCCCTCATCTTTTCCATTCTAAAGGATCAATATCTGTTTCTTCTACTGGAAAAACGTAACTATATATCTAGACTTTCGCCTTCAGTGCCACCTTGGATGATTCAGTGCTGTTCCTTTATCTCTTCCACTCTCTGACTTCCTCATGACTGACATTAGAATCTCTTCAACTTATGTACTTTCTGCCCTCACTGGCCTCAGTACTAACAAGGCTTACAGGTCTGATGGAGTCCCTCTTGTTGTTCTCAAGAAATTTGCTTCTTTGGTTACACTCTGCCTAGGTAAACGTTTTTGTCTTTATCTTTCGAGTTGTAGGCTACCTTTCCTTCTTGGCTGAAGTTTGTCCTCATTCAGCCTGTCCAAAAGAGGATGGCCCTCTGTCACTCAGTTGGTTTAATAATCAGTATTGTAAAAGTTTTTGAATCTGTTATCTTAAAAAATATTAAATTATCTTTCATGACCTTCTTTCCTATAGCCAGTTTGGGTTCTGCCAGAGACGCACCACAGGCGATCTTCTTATCCTCCTTTCAGAATCCTGGTGTGCCCTCCTTTGGAACTTTGGCTAAAGTGTTGCCATCGCACATGATATTGCGAAGAGTTTCTACCTAGTCTGGCATAATTCTTTTTTTTTTTCTTCCCAAAATGCTCTAATGATTTCTATCCTTCAATCTGTACCTTAACCTTTGGCATCCTGGTCGTTCTATAGCTGCTGTTGTAGAGGACCTCATATTTTCTCACAGATCTATCAATTGTGGTGTTCCTCAGGGTTTTGTCCAGTCACCAACTCTCTTCCTGCTGTCAATATTGGGCCTTCTAAGTTGTACATTCAAAGACATGAGTATGTTCCTAAAAGGACAGACACATAGAACACTCAAACCATCTGCATTAAGCACTGCTATAGATAGTGTTCATTTTACTTATCTTGTAAATTTTTTTTCAGACAGAATTTGGAAACAGTTGTAGGTTTATGCATCTACCCCTATCCAATCGTGTACTGATTAATCAACCTTGAACCTTTTCATTAACTGTCACAGGAGCCATCACTGCAATTACTTCAACAAACACAGGATGCAGCTGTGGCACACCTAATTTCTTATCTGGCTCATAGCTCTGATTTAGGTTAAGTAACTTTAATACTTTTAATGCATCAACAGCTCAGTTGCTATATCTGTCGACTCGCCACAGATTTCCTCAAGAGAGTCCTTTAACCCGTGGCGTCCCGTCGACGTACTTCCACGTCCTCACGTTATGTCACTGCCAATCCCGTTGACGTACTTCAACGTCCTGCAATTGCAAGGTTCATAATTTCCACAATTTTCAAAATTCGCGCGAGGTTTTCGATTCGCCCACTTACCCAAGCCTCCCCTACCTGCCCCCAGGCGGGCAGCGTCCCAGACCCCGCGTGACCTGCGCTCGCCCTTGTCTCGGTCACTCACCTGTTAGCAGTGACCCAGGTCAGACATGGCACGTAAAGGTCTCTCAGACGACGAAATACAATCCGCCCTGGATGCCTTCACTGGAGATAGTGATTCTCCACTTGATGATGATGTGGTGGATCGAGATTATGTGCAGCCTGAGGAGGAAATAACAAGCAGTGATGAGGAGGTCCCTTCGCCCCGGAAAAAGCGGTATGTCACGTATCGTAAGGCAAGGGAAGGCCAGCCTGCACCCAAAACACCTGCATGGGCCTCTCTCCATCCCCTAGAAAGAGATTCTGATGAGGACGAGGATGAGGACGATGACGATGACGGCGGCTTAGGACGTGATGTTGCCTCGTGGTTGCGGAAGGAAAAAATCTCACCCCGAGGATCAGAAGGTGGGGTGAGAAGGCAAATAAAGTATGGCCTAGTGTTTTGTCTGGGGAAGGCGAAAGTGGTGTGGTGGGAGTGCGGGGTGAAAGGGAAGTGGTGTGAGGGAGGCAGCACGAGCACGTGGTGCACGTAGGCCTAGGGGAGAGGAGGTGGAGCCACTCCCCAGCACATCTTTCGCCATACAATATTCCCAAACTTCCTCCACACAGCCCCAGGATGTGGGGAAAGGAAGGAAAGGGAAGGGAAAGGGTAAAGGAAAAGGGAGAGGGAAGAGAAGTGCGAGTGATGAAAGGCGCCACTCTCCACCTCCCCCACCACCACCAATGTTGCGTTGTGCCTTCAGCCATGTTTCAGAGAGTACCATAACTTCCTACACTACTGAAACTGTGTGAGATGGCGATATGACGCTCAGTATAATGGTAAGGCCAGTCAGTATGTGCCAAGTGTTATGTAAACTTGAAACGGGTGTAATGTTTGCAAGAAAGTAATGTATGAGTTGAGAAATAGTGTAAGTTGAACGAAGTGATATGAAAACTACACCCACTGTATAAATCTGCGAAAATATGACGCTCAGTATAACACTCTGGTCAGTAAATACGTGATAGCAAGAATATAAAGTGGAAACGGGTGTAATGTTAGCATGAATAAAACGTATAAGTTGAAAAATAGTGTAAGTTGTAATAATTGATGTCATGAGTACACCCACTGTGTAAATCTGCGAAAATATTACGCTCAGTAGAACATTCTGGTCAGTAAGTATGTGATAGGAATTATATAAAGTGGAATTTGTTGTAATGTTAGTAGTAAGGTAATTTATAAGTTTAATACTAGTGTAAGATGAAACAAATGATATCGCGATAACACTCACTGTGTAAGTACGCGCTAATATGACGCTCAGTTGAATCGTAAGGTCTGAAATTATGTGATATCAATTATATCAAGTGTAAACATGTGCAATGTTAGTGGAGAATTATTATATAAGTACAAAAATAGGTTGTAAGTTGAAATAGTTGTCATAGCGACTTCACCGTGTGTGTTATTATGCGCTATTATTACGCTAAATATTTACGTAAGGCCTGAAATTATCTCAAAACAGCTCTATAAAGTTGAAAAGTGTATAATGTTATTAGGAAAGTATTATGTAAGTAGAAAAAACACAATACGAGTTGAAACAACAGTCACAGCGAGTTCACTCACTACGTAAATAAGCGCTAACATTACGCTAAATGTTATCGAAAGGCCTGTGAATACGTAAAAACAGTTCAATAAAATGTAAAATGGTATAATGTTATTGTAGAAATATTATGTAAGTAAAAAAAATGATATGTATCATGATTTTCGAATGTTAGCGATTCATCGTGACCAGTCTGCCCGATTTTGCTCGTTTCGCACGATGGTACAATGCTTATTTCAGCTCTATTTTTGTATAAAATCCAATTTACTCTTTTATCACATGTTTTTATGTTTGTAATAAATACATATCTACTTACATTCATTGGTTTCCCAGACTTATAATACCATAGAAAACGTTAGAGGCTCAGACCACCTACAGAGAACACGGTGCCAGGTGTGACCAAGGCATACCTGTTTAAGGCAATTATGGACCCCGGGGAACAATTTCTTTGTGACTGACCATTGTTTCTGACCAAAAGCAAAAGTTTTAGCAAAAAAAATTTGGGTCAAAAAATGGCCGGGATTGGGGGGAAAGTGGTCGGGACGGGGCAGGTTAATATTCACCAATATCTAACTCAATCCTGTATTTTCTCTTAACACTCCTGGGGTTTCATTCTCTCGCGATTGTTCAAGGAAAGATTAATTACCTCACCTGCAAAATCTGTTTCTATGCAATAATAAATTGTATGCTGACTTCCTGCCTTCATTAGTCCTGCAGTGTTGTTGACTGTACACATGAGTTTTATTTGTCCCTGTGTGGAGTACAACTCTTTTTTGTGGGGGGAGGGGTGCCTCCCCACATTAAGCTCTTCTCAACATGATGGAGTCAAAGACTAAGTATCTCATTAACTCTCCTTTAACTGACTCCTTTCAGCCTCTCTCTCTCTCTCTCTCTCTCTCTCTCTCTCTTCATCGCACTGTTGCATCTTCATCTCTATCACTGTTTCAGTGGTCAGTACTCTTCTGAACTGTCTGCATACATCCCTCCTTCACTGCAGCGGGACCATTGCAACCGCCGGCCGCAAACTCTCACGCTATCGTACTCTTTTGTAACTTTCTGTATCCTACGTCACTCCCTTTGAGGGTGGAAAAAAAAAAAAAAAAAAAGCGGGTTTCCAGTATATACATAAACATATACCTACCTACCTACCAGCTACGCAAATAAATAAACATATATATATATATATATATATATATATATATATATATATTGTTACGGAACAGAGAAAGATAATGTACACTTTAAGTGAGAATACTAAAAATCACTACTGTCCCGTAAAGTTCCAGGTTCAAAACAAAAGAGTTAGGTAAAATTGCAAGTTAAAGTTTAATGCTCAAACTAACAACAAAACATTCAGGACTCATAGGGATAACGTAATGGCAAAAAACAGGTTAAATATATGGTTAACTGCAATAGCCTCTATTAACACGAAATTAGCAAGAGTAAATTTATCTAAGTCAGCCCTGATAAAATGAGAATGCCAGATAATACTCAGTGAATGCAAGATATATTATTACAGATACAAAATATTATTAACAATGGCTTGACATCCAAACTTTACATTAATCACAAAAACCTCACTAGGCCAAAAATTAACACCCCATGCGATACAGTACAAGGAAAAATGTAGTAACACTTATACTCAAATTACACAGCTGCTAGATGGTTGGAGACTTCCTGAGCACTCACAATAATAACAACTGTACAGGGGAGGACAGAGATATGAGCAAAATGAGGAGTAGATCTAAGTGGCAATAATGCAGAGACTGAGCTCATTATATAGGGGCCGGCAGAGCTTGATACAACTTGTAAGAAGGACGCGCAAATGAAGCCATAGGGGACAAAGAGTTGACACTCCTGCTCTGAACAACAGAAAGAACGACTTACTCTAATATAAGGGAGGACGGGGGGAGTGAGGTAGAACACGCTCGTAATCAAACATGCAGCATACTGTACGTTAGAATTACACAAAGGATGATGAAATCATAGGCTATGTAACACCTCCCCACAAAGAAAAAGAAATTTACAAAGGAAATTTCTTATTACTCTAAAACAATCTGTCTAAAGTCTAGATAAGCAATCTGCAATAACATTTTCTTTCCCCTTGACATGTTGTAGGTCTAATGAATACTCCTGAAGAAGTAGACTCCATCTTGTCAATCTCTGATTTTTATCTTTAAACTTACTAAGGAATTTCAGTGGGTTATGATCGGTATAAATGACTATGGGGTCAAAACCAGAACACAAATAAAATGAAAAATGCTGTAAACCCAAAATCAAGGCCAAAAGCTCTTTCTCAATAGTTGAGTAGTTCTTTTGAGGTGGAGTGAACTTCTTACTGTAATAAGATACAGGGTGTTCAATACCATGATCATCCTCTTGCAGCAAAACAGCCCCAGCTCCTGTATCACTTGCATCAACAGCCATCTTAAAAGGCTTAGCAAAATTTGGAGTAGCGAGCACTGGCTGACTTAATAGGATAGCTTTAAGTTTGCTGAAAGAGGATTCACAGTTATCGGTCCAGACAAATTTAACTCCCTTTTTCAGTAGGTCTGTAAGTGGTGATACAAGAATTGAAAAGTTAAGAACAAATCTCCTGTAATAACCCACCATTCCCAAAAATCTTTGTAGCTCTTTCCTACTTTTAGGTCTGGGAAGATCACTTATAACCTGAACCTTAGCTCCTGGTGGTGCAACATGTCCATCACCAATTACGTACCCAAGGTACTGAACTTTAGCTTGACCAAACTCACACTTTGATAAATTAGCTACAAGATTAGCCTGAACCAAACGCTCAAGAAATTTACTGACATGGCATAGGTGATCTTTCCAGTTGTCACTGAAGATTAATACATCATCAATATAAACAACACACCCTGCCAAACCCTCTGTTACAACATTCATGAGCTTCTGAAATGTGTCTGGTGCATTCTTCATACCATATGGCATTACAGAACATGCAAAAGTCTTTCCTAGTGTTACAAAACATGAGATCTCCCTAGCACGTTCAGTCATAGGTACTTGCCAGTATCCCTTTAACAAATCAAACTTACTTATGTACCTAGCCTTTCCGATCTTGTCTATGCAATCTTCCACGCGAGGGAGAGGGTAAGTGTCTGTTTTGGTTATCTGATTAACACGTCTGTAGTCAATGCAAAGCTGCTGTGATCCACCTGGCTTAGGGACTAGAGTAACAGGAGAAATCCACTTGCTCTGGCAGGGCTCAATCATCTTGTGGTCCAACAGGTAGCCAAGCTCCTTCTGGATGAGAGGAACTTTCACTGGGTTCACACGGTAAGGAGGCAGTTTAATTGGCTTTGCGTCTCCAACATCGACATCATGCATCAACACAGTGGTTCTTCCTGGAGTGGCACGGAACACTTGCGGGTACTCCTGCAGTAATGCCAAAAACCCCTGCCTTTCCTCGGGAGGTAGATGAGAAAGCTTAGTCTGGAGATCATTCATGATATCAGGATTCTTCCCCAAACTATCACTCAGGCTCATGCTGCATGGGAGAACTTCACTTGCAGACTCGGGTGGAACAGCTACAGTGCAGACTGGATTATTTTCATCCCGCCTGTGATATAATTTTGGCATGTTGATGTGACAAAGTTGCTTGTTCTTTCTACGATCTGGTGTGGCGATGACATAGTTGACATCACTGAGTTTCTTCTCCACGAAATAAGGACAACTAAACTTGGCTTGAAGAGGTTACCCATGCACTGGCAGCAGAATCAAAACCTGATCTCCTGGCTGAAAGTGGCGTAACCTGGACTTCTTATCATACCAAGTCTTCATCTTCTCCTGAGCAGCTCCTAAATTCTCTCTTGCCAGCTGTAAAGCAGTGGACAGCCGTTCTTTGAACTTCATCACATACTCCAGCAGGTTGACGTCATCTTCGTCCGACAGCCAGCATTCCTTGAGTAACTTAAGGGGTCGTCTTACTTCATGGCCAAACAGTAGTTCAAAGGGTGAGAAGCCCAGTGATTCATTTGGAGATTCTCTTGTGGCAAACACAACGAATGGAAGACCTTTATCCCAGTCTTTCTGATGTTCCAAACAGTATTTCTTGAGCATCGATTTGAGTGTTTGATGATATCTCTCCAACGCTCCTTGAGTCTGGGGATGGTAAGCTGAAGATGTGATCTGGGTGATGCCCAACTCTTTCAGAGACTGCTTGAAAACATTTGACATGAAATTACTTCCCCGGTCGGACTGTACCTCCTTGGGCAGACCAAACTTTGTGAAGAACCCCAGCATTTCCTTAACCACGTTCTTTGCTGAGATATTTCTAAGTGGAATGGCTTCAGGATAACGAGTAGCCATATCAATCAGGGTCAACACATAAGAAAATCCTGAAGAAGTCTTAGGAAGAGGGCCCACAATATCCACCAACACACGGGTGAATGGCGCCTCAAAAGGAGGAATGGGAACTAGAGGTGCAGCCTTTTCGGTCTGATTACACTTCCCCACAACTTGAGAGGTGTGACAAGACTTACAATACCAGGAAACATCCCTGAAGATACATGGCCAGTAGAAGTGTTTCAAAATGCGTGCCACAGTCTTCCTCACTCCAAGGTGTCCTGCCAAACTGGAATCATGAGCCACTCTAATAATATCCTGCCTACAAACATGAGGGATGACAACTTGATGTACAACCTCACACTCACAGTCGGCTGATGCTGTTGGGGGTCTCCACTTCCTCATAAGTACTCCTGACTTTATATAATAACAAGTAGAAGCACCAGCTGACTCTTCCTCACTGCAAGCAGAGTTAACTAGACCTTTCAACTCAAGGTCAGCAACCTGCAACTCAACCAACTCTTGACGAGACAAATTATCAACACTACGGGGAACTGCCTCATCTGGTGAGTGGTCCAAATTAGAAGAAAAGTGTCAGCTAGGATAACATCATCATCATCATTATCCTCTAAGTCACCAGTAACTTTAGACTTAGCCCTAGTGACAGCACATGCAGGGAACACATCAGGGACATCACAATCCTGGGCCGCAGCCACTGGCTCACTAGAGAACTGAGGAGCTGGACACACTTGACTTCCACCAATATCATTTCCAAGTAGGAAGTTACACCTGACATTGGGAGTGTCTCAACCAACCCAACCATAACGGAACCATTAACAAAACCAGACTCTAAATTCACTCTGCACAGAGAGACAGAGAAGTAATTATTCCCTACACCTTGTAAGATTACAGTTTCATCAGAAGAATTAACATTAGAGCCTAGAACACTGGTCAGCATAAGGAATTGGCAAGCACATGTATCACGATATATTTTAACTGATTTCCTGTCATTACTGTCCAGAGGACTGACAAAACCATCAGACAGGAAATTAGCACATGAACTCTTGAGAGTGTCACCCACGTTACTGCTCAAAAGAGGAGCTCCAGCATGAGAATTTAATTCACCCCTCAAAGCAGGTTCAGTTAACTCAGTTAAAGAATTCTGGGAACTCTCAAGGGTGGATACTAGACCAATTGACTGAATATTTAAAGACTCCTTTTTGTTCACATCACACTGTCTCCTGAAACATTTCTCCGTAGTATGACCAAGCTTACTACAATAAGTACATTTACGTTTCTGAAATCTAGAGGTGAAGCTGGTATTTACTTCCTGAGAAACATCATCTTTATTCTCTTTCCTGTTACCTGTACTCTGAGTAGAGGCAACGTACTTACTCTCAGCTTTCCCTTTTTCTTTAGAATATCTCTTGTGAGTGAGAACATATTCATCAGCTAAAACTGCAGCATCAGACAAATTATCTATTCTATTCTCATCAAGATATAGGCTTACATCTTTATTAACACACCTTTTGAAGTTCTCCAGCAAAATCATCTGCTTAAATTTGTCAAAATCAGAATCCACATTCTTAGAATTTAACCACTGCTCTAACAGATCTTCTTTGATTTTTGCATACTCAACATAGGATTGCTTATCTTGCTTATAAGTTGTTCTAAATTTTACTCTATAGGCTTCAGGAACAAGCTCATAGGCCTTAAGAATCAAGCTCTTAACGACATCATAATTATCAGATTGATCCTGAGGCAAAGATGCATAAGTTACTTGAGCTTTACTGGTGAGAACAGTTTGAAGGAGTACTGGCCAATACTTTTTGGGCCAATTAAAACCAGTAGCTACCCTCTCAAACAACTGAAAATACTTTGTTAAATCAGATTCATTAAAAGAAGGGACAAGTTTAACATTTTTATCCACATCAAAATCATCAGTGCTAGATGATCCAGTTCCACCTTGTTTCATGCGATACTCATGGTCTGCCTGAATCCTAGCAAGTTCAACTTGTGCCTGAAACTCAGCCTCCTTAGCACGAGCCTGAAACTCAGCCTCCTTAGCATTTGCCTGAAATTCAGCCTCCTTAGCACGAGCCTCCTGCAGGGCTAGCTGTAACTTAGCTAATTCAATCTGCGTTTGCTCATTTGGAGGAGTTACATTAAACAAGCTTTCATTAATCATGTCAACAATTTGATCTTTAGAATGATGAGAGCGAACAGCAATTCCCAATTGTTGAGCAACAAGCTTAAGTTCATTCTTTGTTCTGTTTTCTACATCACACACTGTTTGCGCATTTGACAAAATATCTTTGGCTTCATCAAGTGTAGTAATAGTAGACATCATGAATAAATCACAGTCACAAAATATCAAGCAATATCCTTATGATACTACCCTGAATATTCTGATAAGAGGTCGCCAAATTTATGTTACGGAACAGAGAAAGATAATGTACACTTTAAGTGAGAATACTAAAAATCACTACTGTCCCGTAAAGTTCCAGGTTCAAAACAAAAGAGTTAGGTAAAATTACAAGTTAAAGTTTAATGCTCAAACTAACAACAAAACATTCAGGACTCATAGGGATAACGTAATGGCAAAAAACAGGTTAAATATATGGTTAACTGCAATAGCCTCTATTAACACGAAATTAGCAAGAGTAAATTTATCTAAGTCAGCCCTGATAAAATGAGAATGCCAGATAATACTCAGTGAATGCAAGATATATTATTACAGATACAAAATATTATTAACAATGGCTTGACATCCAAACTTTACATTAATCACAAAAACTCACTAGGCCTAAGAATTAACACCCCATGCGATACAGTACAAGGAAAAAATGTAGTAACACTTATATTCAAATTACACAGCTGCTTGATGGTTGGAGACTTCCTGAGCACTCACAATAATAACAACTGTACAGGGGAGGACAGAGATGTGAGCAAAATGAGGAGTAGATCTAAGTGGCAATAATGCAGAGACTGAGCTCATTATATAGGGGTCGGCAGAGCTTGATACAACTTGTAAGGACGCGCAAATGAAGCCATAGGGGACAAAGAGTTGACACTCCTGCTCTGAGCAACAGAAAGAACGACTTACTCTTCTATAAGGGAGGACGGGGGGAGTGAGGTAGAACATGCTCGTGATCAAACATGCAGCATACTGTACGTTAGAATTACACAAAGGATGATGAAATCATAGGCTATGTAACAATATATATATATATATATATATATATATATATATATAAATGGTGCGTGTGTAAGAAACAGTACAAATTCCAGCTTGATATTTAACTCGCATATCTGCATTTTTCCTCCTGACACCAATTTCTTTTTGTCCAATAACGCAGCACTTTTATTGCTCTGGTGTTGTTTTGCAAAAATATAGCATACAGTTGGTTGTGCTGCTACCTGTGTCACTGTTTTGTCCACCTGCTTTGGTATCTCTCTATGAATATATCATTAATGAGTTTTCACGAGAACACTGACCAGCATGCTTCCTACGCAGTAATATTCGTTTTGTTTCAGAAACACACACACACACACACACACACACACACACAGATTAAAGTGTGTGTGTGTGTGTGTGTGTGTGCGTAAGGTTATATCGAAGATTTACTTAATAAACTGATCACAATTTGCAATCCATTTTTTTTTTTAACCAGTTATGAAAAAATAATCTTAGTTGGCAACCTTCTTTTGTAATATTCGTAATCAGTCGGGATGTGAAAGATAAAAATGGTAGATTACTAGTGGAGATGGGAGATAAAGTGAGCAAATGAAGTGAACACTTTAAGGAATTGTTGAACATAGAGAATGAAAGTAATGCGAACATGAGTGGCTGGGGAATGGCTGCGAGAAGGAGGGTTAGAGAAGAGAAATAGAAATCAGTAGGATGGAAGTTGTGGAAGCAATGAAAATCAAAATGGGGAAAGCCCCAGGAACTGATGGAGTGCGTGGAGAAATGCTGAAGCATGGGGAAGAAAGCAGCAGAATGGATGTGGAGGATGTGCAGATTGGCCTGGGAGGAAGGTATAGTCCTGGAGGATTGGAAGTCAGGTATAATTATTCCCCTGTACAAAAGAAAGGGGGAAAAGAAGTGTGTGGTAATGATAGGGGCATTTGTCTTCTTAGTGTAATAGGAAAAGTATATGGCAGGATACTTATTGTCAGAGTTAGGGAAATAACAGAGAAATTAATTGGCGAAGAACAGAGAGGTTTAGGAAGGGAATAGGTTGTGTAGATCAGATATTCATTCTTAGGTTTTTAGTGGAAAGTTTTGTAGAGAAGGGGATGAAGTTGTATGCAGCCTCCATTGATTTGAAAGCATATGACAGGGTAGGCAGACAAGGATTGTGGAAAGTATTAATAATATATGAAGTAAATGGGAAGCTGCTGAATGCCGTGAAGTGTATGTATGAGGGTGATAAGGCTGCAGTGCATGTGTATAGTGAACTGAGTGAAGTTTTCTGTTTGAAGGTTGGATTGAAACAGGGATATGTCATGACTCCGTGGCTGTTCAGACTGTATATGGATGGGGTTATAAAAAAGATACAAGGTCGGGCAGTGAATGTTGGAGTTGCCCTAATGAGGGTGGGCATTGCGTGTAAACTCTCTGTGCTGCTGTTTGCAGATGATATTCTGTTGTCAAGAGAAGATGCAGGGGATCTTAAAGGCTTGGTGAATGAGCTTGGGAGAGTGTGTAAGGAACGGACTCTAAAGATGAATGTAGGGAAGAGTAAAGTTATGGTCTACGAGAGAAATGAAGCCACTGAATGTACTGAGGTTGGATAGGGAGGAAATGGGAATTGTGAGTGCATTTAAGTACTTGGGTAGTGTGATGAGTAAAGGTGGAAGTTTATTGGGTGGAGCGCTTGAAAGGGTACAAAAAAGAAGCAAGGTTGCTCGTTCTTTGAGAGCAGTGATAAGAAACAGGGAGGTGATCATGGAAGTGAAAAAGTTACTGCATGACAGTATTGTGATACCAACTCTAACATGTGGAAGTGGAGCTTTGACCTTGTTGAAGGGACAGAAGTCAAGAGTGAGAGCAGTGGAAATGAGTTATTTGAGAGGAGCATGTGGAGTCATATGGAGAGACAGACTGACAATTAAGAAAGTGAAGGAGCGTTGTGATGTGGATGTGATAGGAAGCTTTAGGAGAAACACACTGTGAGGTGGTTTGACCATGTGGAGAGAATGGGGAGCGAGAGACTGACAGGGAGAGTGTATGTGAGTGAGGTGGAAGGGGGTAGAGAAAGGGCAAGGTCAATGATGATATGGAGGGATGGAGTGGAAAGGTACATGAGAGAGGGAGGGGTGAGCTGGGAGCAGGGAAGTGAAATGGCGGGGGACAGGGCGACATGGAGGCGATTTGTTTGTGGCCACCTTTTACGGGATTAAGGTGTCTGGCAATAGATAGACAGTAATCATACCACTGCGCTACGACTCTATAACACTGTGTATCTCTGGTTAACGTCATAACCCCTGCTCTGAGCTCACATTTCTATGGCTTATATTTTTTCTTCATTTACACAAGGACATGGTACAGTAACTCAAAAGTATGGGTAAATTATGCAATCTCAGTGTTCTTCCTGAAAGCACGAGTAACATATGCGTTCATTTTGTAAAGAAGGGGCCAGACAGAAGGGTGGTGGGGTGTAGAAGAACGGGCGGGAGGGGGGAGGAGTGATGCATAGCATGTGGGGATGGGTCCATGGGAAGGGGTGAGTAAGGCATGATAAGGAAGGTAAAGGAGAGGGAAGGGTAGGAAGGGAGCAGTGCGAAATGACCAACATACATAGAGTGCACGGTCGGCTGGCCTGGCACTGGTGATGTTCGTGGTGGGAGGAGCTTCGCATCTATACAAAACCTGAAAGACAGACAGTCAGACAAAGAGAGAGAGAGAGAGAGAGAGAGGGGGGGGGGGAATTCAAATGAAAAAAGAAAGATATGGATTAAATGTGAAGAATGATAGATATGTAGATTGGAAGAACTTAAAACAAATGGTTTCGAGGCATGAGAGGAAAGATGGATGACGAACCGGAAAGAGACACAAAGGACCGAGAGAGAGAGATGAGAATAATATGGACACAAGAAATGATTAAATTAATCATGAATGGATGCTGGAGAGAGGACAGAGAGTGGGAGAAGACTGAGAGAGAAACGTACATTAAAAAACCTAAAGAACAGAATATGAAACACAAAGGGAAGAGTGGCTGAATAAGATAGACGAGAGAATTACTGGAATTTGATGAACAGGCAGGAATAATGAAGGTAAAGGAAGATAGAGAAGGCTTAGAAAAAGAGAAAGTGGTTAATATCGCCTTGAATTTGGCTCTGCTTTTACCTCCGCCAAGGAGGTTATGCTTTACCGCCTTTGGCTGGTTTGTCTGTCTGTCTGTCCGTTAGCAGAATAACTCAAAAAGCTACGAACGGATTTTGATGAAATTTTGTAAAAGGTTGGGCCATGGGACAAGGAATAAATGATTATATTTGGGGGCGGATCAGGATTCGGATCTGGAGTATCCCACATGATGTCTCCAAAAGTTCTCAGTGAATTTCAATGAAATTCTGTGAAAAAGTGGACCATGGACCAGGAAACAACTGATTAAATTTGAGGGGGGATCATAGAGCCAAAGGCATGTCCTGAAAGTGGTCCCGTCCGGAATGTGGGTCCCTAGCTCCTGGACTGGTACTTAAGGACCCTAACCCAGCCTAACTTTGAAACCCACCTAAATAACTCCCTACTGGTCATGCAAAGCACCTTTTTTAAACCTTTTAAGACCCTATTCACACCAATAATGGACACAAAGCATGAAATAAACGAAAAGAATTAAAGAATGAGGAATTAGAAGTGACTGTACCTCAGCCAAGTTACTTACAGCACGTTTGCAGCCGGCTTTTCTAAGGTTTTGGCAGTGGTGAAAATGCTCTTGAAGCAAATACAGTAATCCAGTGTTGTGCTGCACTTAGTTCTTTGCACTGCCAATTATAATTGTTTAACACTGCACATTGTTCTTAACTGCACCACGCCAGTTTCAACAGCCAATATGCATTCCACAATTAATCATTTGCACACTAAATTCAAATTTCTTAACCCTGCACGACGCTGTAAATTCCCGTGTGGTCTAGTGACTGTTTATTCACAAAAAATGAGCACATGTGGCTTCCATTGCAATAGGCATCTACTCGCCATCGAAGTTAGGGCAGTAACTGTTGGAGTGGTCATGGGAAACGGAGTTGCCAGATCGCATACGGCCACATTACCAAACTCCTCAATTTTCATTACCAAATTTAACTTGTCGTTACGAAATTTGTAAAGCTAGCATTTATTCTTCACTAATTATGTATACAAGTGGAAATACATGTAATCACTCTTCTCATATTTAACAGGATGTTGATTATTTTCACGCTATGTTGACTAGCAGATTATTCAGAGAGAGGAAACAATCCACCATCTCCATTCTGTGTATCCTCATACATGTGAAAAATCCGTTTGGTAATGCATTATTCTGATTCATTACCAAACGAATTTTTCATTACCAACTTGGCCCACATTTGGTAATGAAAAATACCAAATGGCAACCCTGATGGGGGAGGGGGGAAGAGGGAGGAAGGAGGGGGTGAAGGGGACTTGGTGTAAACCAGTTGTTCGGTGCCGTGCGGCAATTTCAAATTACTGGTGGGAAAAAAATTCAGATTTTGGGGGGAATTTTTTTTCTTTTTTTGGCCATTTTTGGGTTCTGATGGTCCAGGCCCACAATGTCCGGTAAGTGGGGTGTCCGGAAAGTGGGCGTCCGGAAAGTACGGGGATTACTGTACGTATATATATATATATATATATATATATATATATATATATATATATATACTGTATATCTATCTATATAGATAAATTGATATATATATATATACTGTACACATACATGCTTGCAGTTCATACTCCATGTAATTTCGGCATTCAGAATATAATTTGTAATTCAGTCTTCCTTTCATGATAATCTACTTATTTTGCACTTCAGGCTGTTGTTTTTTAACTTCACCCTTCACCTATCACATGCAGATTTCCCATACATTGTCTTTGAGACTAATGTACATCAGTTATCCTTCGGAACTACTTTATCAGATATTATTCATTCGCCACTCAACACACACTGTAAACAGAGAATATTGCTGTTATATCTCAGTCTTACCTACCTCCTGAAACCATTATTTACCAGCCTCACATGTTAACCCCTTCGTACACAATGATGTGTTTGTTGTCATTAGGGTCTGGCTGCGATAATACACATTGACTCTTTTGGCGTCATTAAAGTATAAAAACTTTCATCAGAGGAAAAGCTTTCGGCCGATCAGCATCATTTTTGGAGGTGTCATAGTTTCCCTGCTCCTCGTCAAAAGTAATGAGTTGGCAACTGTGAATCCCAATACCAGCAAGAGAGCGAACAGGTTATTCAGTACCGAATGAGCTGTGAGTGTGGATGGTACTGCTCGGTTCTGTCCCTTTAAATTTCCACTCTTACCTCTGTCCCAGCCATGCAACATATTTCACTATACCAGTAGTGCTTGTGTATAGTGTTTGGGCACTGTTGTGATTAGATTTGGTGTTTACAATAGGAAATTTGATGTTTGTAAAGAATTCTTGGTCGTTATCAGCCGTTGGCCCAATGAAGATGGTGCTAATATTTCTAATCAACTACACTGCCTCTACCCTGCACCAAATGTGAGTATTCAGCTATAAAAAATAGTGACAGTGAATCATGTGAATATAGTGTGCATATCTAGTGTACAAAGAATTGGTGCATTATGTGCAGTAGCTTAGAGGAAGGCAGGAAACTGCCCTACAGTCACGACACGGTGTGGGTACACCATAGTTTTTTTCCTGAAAACTATGAGGCATAGGATCACTGTTGTGGGCTCAAATGAAAGCCAATGAAATTCTGCATAGGATGGTAAAATAAAAACATAACAGTGGCAGAAAAGTTTTTCGCTAGAGCTCCCCGAATAAAAAAATCTGTTGTCTGTCGGATATGGGCTTTACTTTTTCGCTTATTACTCAAACACCATACCTTGTATCAAACTGGGACCTCTGGCATTCGAAAGCTAATAAAATTTTCTTTAAATTGTTTGTATAACATGTAGATTGTTTAGTAAACATTCGACTTATGATGCTGGGGAGTGAGATGTATGCTCCTGAATGTTTATTCACACGGCCCTAACGTACTGTACGTACAGTGTGTTTTCTTTGTTTTCTTGTTTTTTGCTTATCGTGTAGGACAATCATCGACGAATGGGAACATGTGGATTTTCTGGCAAAATAAATATGTTTGGGTGATGAAAATAAGCCAAGAATACACGTGTTTGGAGCACACGATGGGTGGGGGGGAGGGGAGAAAAGCTGGCACGTCATGTCCCACAAAATTTATTAACTTATCCACATGCAAAAGGGTTAAACCACTGGTGGTAGGTGGTAACGACCATCACCCATCCACTTGATGTAGTGTTATCTACATCTTTCACCTTTATCACTCTTGTTTTACGCCCAACTTTGTTCCTACTTTTCCCATTCTTCACGTCACTTTTTATAAATTCTTTGCAGCTCGAGTGGCTCTACACAGACTGACAATCTTTCTGGCTTCCTGTAACCCATGAAGCCATTTACAAAGCTGGGTGGTAATTAAAGAACCAAATGACGCTGTGATGTGGAGCCTTGTACGGTGTTCCTGTTAAACCAGATGCAAATGTGACATTCATCTAGGAACTAAGCCTCCCCATAATTCCCCACACTTATGGAGGGGCGTCGTCTACCGCAAGGGAACATCGATTCACTTCACGGGACGACTCTGCAGGGGTGGTGGCTTGCCTGCCGTTGATGGTTCTGCTCTGCCAGACAAACCGGATTTATTCGGCAGCAACAACAACAACACATTAGACAGACTGTGATTCACATTTGCATATCAGATTTACTTGATTAGGTTTCAGGTGTAGCAGTACTGTGCGTCTTAATTTATGTTAACCTCATCATTTCATACTCGAGTCTCTCTTAGTATAACATTGGTGTCCTCAAATGATTATATTCAATTAAGGTATGGCATTCCATACTGAAGGGGTTAATTATGGCTCTATCATACCCTTCTACCATAAACTGGATAAGATCGTCGAGATATGGCTGAGATAAAAGGAAAATTACATTCTTTGGGCTCAGTAGGATAACACACAGAACAGCAATGATCTCTTCATCTGTCTACTTATCTTTTACCATGGCATGTTAATGCTGGCAGGGATTCTGGACTGACTGCAATGTACCTCATTTAGCACCAAACAGACATTTATTTCATCACTCTGATAACGTAATTTTGGTCACCACATGGTGAAGACCACACTATGTGTGCTCAGTGTTTTTTTATTTTTATTTTTATTTTTAACGTGTCAAAATGCTGTTGCCTCTTTATTTCTCCACGACTTCCTATAAATCGATGTACCCTTTTTCCGTGGGGAAATAGCCACTAACATCTGTATTGCCTTTTGGAAAGCATGTACTGACCAATATAAAATTTTAAGCAGCCGACATTCCCAAGGGACTACCAGATGCTCTTCGTAATGAAACAAAATATGCTGTTGAAAAAGACAAAGTACCTACAAACCAAATTTAAGAAAATTGCAAAAAAAAAAAAAAAAAAAAAAAAAAAAAAAAAAACGGTATTGTCATTCAGGTTCCCAAAAGTCAATTCTTAATAAAAATTAAACAAAAGCATTCGGGAGCCGAATGCTAATAGCCTGACAAATTATGTTGTTGGCTAAGGTACAAGCTACCTACAAGCCAAATCTGAATACGAAATATTTTAGTATCACACACACACACACACACACACACACACACACACACACACACACACACAATTATATGGTCTAGCTTCGCTTAAAGGCAGGCAGTTAGAACTTTGCAAAATTCTACAGAAATAAGTCACCGCTTTCAGAAAAGGCTAAACCATACTGAAAAAAAAATATGGCGGCTGGCATTCGGTCGTGTTTGATCAAATCATCACCAAAGGAAACAGGCATCAGCACAATCATGCAGTTGCTCTGTCCTGAGGGTTTGGTGAAATTTCATCAACAACTTCTCGAGATATAGGTGGAAAATATAAACACACACACACACAGACACACACACATATATAAAAACAATATCGCCCTACCTTACTGAAGGCAGGCCATAAGTTACCTACAAACCAAATCTGAAGAAAACTTGCAAAACTCTACGAAATTCAGTCACAGCGTTTCACAAAAATTAAGTCCATATTAAATAGTAATTGGCGCCTGGCGTTCGCTCGTCTTTGATCATATCCTCACCAAAAGTAACAGGCTTCTGCACATCCACATAGTTGCTATTTCCTAAAAAATTCGTCCACAACTTTTCGATATTTGCTGGGAACACCTCCCCCAGCATCGACAAAAACGATATCGCCCTACCTATATATAGATAGATAGATAGATAAAGATAGATATAGATATATAGATATATACATATATATCTATCTATTTATTTATCTATCTATCTATATCTATATAGATAGATAGATGGATAGCTATAGATAGATAGATATAGATAGATAGATAGATTGATTGATTGATATAGATAGACAGATAGATAGATAGATAGGTAGATATAGATATAGATATAGAGATAGATAGATAGATAGATTGATATTATATATATATATATATATATATATATATATATATATATATATATATGTAGAAAGAAAGAGAGAGGTGAAAACAATAGTAAGAGAGAGTAAGAAGAGAGTGGATGAGGAATTTGGAAGGAATTTGAGTGTAAAGTGGAGGGACTGTAAGAAAATGTTCTGGAAAGAGATGAAAAGAGTAAGACAGGGTGGAAGTGAAGTTAGCAAGGGGAGTGAAAGATAAAAATGGTAGATGACTAGTGGAGAAGGGAGAAAAAGTGAGCAGATGGAGAGAACACTTTAAGGAATTGTTGGACATAGAGGGATGGAAGTAATGGAAGTATAAGTGGCTGGGGAATGGCTGGGAGAAGGAGGGAGGTGAGAAGACAGGAAGAAATCAGTAGGATAGAAGTTGTGGAAGCAATGAAGAAAGTTAAATCGGGGAAAGCCCCAGGAATTGATGGAGTGTGTGGTGAAATGCTGAAGCATGGGGGAGAGATAGTAATAGAATGGATGTGGAAGATGTGCAGATTGGCCTGGGAGGAAGGTAGAGTCCCGGAGGATTGGAAGTCAGGGTATAATTATTCCCTTGTACAAAGGAAAAGGGGAAAAAGAAGTGTGTGGTAATCATATGGGCATTTGTCTTCTTAGTATAATAGGAAAAGTGTATGGTAGGATACTTATTGACAGAGTTAGAGAAAGAACAGAGAAATTAGTTGGAGAAGAACAGGGAGGATTTAGGAAGGGAAGAGGTTGTGTAGATCAGATATTCATTCTTAGATCTTTAGTGGAAAAGTTTCTAGAGAAGGGAAAGAAGTTGTATGCGGCTTTCATGGATTTGGAGAAAGCATATGACAGGGTGGATAGACAAGAATTGTGGAAAGTGTTAAGAATATATGGAGTAGATGGGAAGTTGATGAATGCTGTGAAGAGTATGTAAGATGGTGCGAAGGATGCAGTGCGTGTGGATGGTGAACTAAGTGAATTTTTCTTTTTGAAAGTTGGGTTGAAACAGGGATGTGTCATGTCTCCATGGTTGTTCAATCTGTACATGGATGGGGTAATAAAAGAGGTACAAGGTAGGGTAGTGGACGTTGGAGTGGCCCTGGTGAGAGAGGGATAGTGTTTGGAAACTCCCTGTACTGTTGTTTGCAGATGATACTGTGTTGTTGAGTGAAGACGAAGGGGAGCTGCAAGGCTTGGTGGATGAGTTTGGGAGAGTGTGTAAGAAACGGAAAGCTAAAGGTGAATGTAGGGAAGAGTAAAGTGATGGTCTTTGAGAGAGGTGAAGTCAGTGAATGTACAGTGGGGTTGGATGGTGAGGAATTGGAAAATGTGAGTACGTTTAAGTACTTGGGTAGTGTGATGAGTAAGGATGGAAGTTTGGAGGGTGCAGTGCTTGAAAGGGTACAGCAGGGAAGAAAGGTTGCTGGTTCTTTGAAAGTAGTGATAAGAAACAGGGAAGTGAGCATGGATGTGAAAAAGTTACTACATGACAGTATTGTGATACCAACTCTAACGTACAGAAGTGAAGCTTGGACGTTGTTGGAAGGACACAAGTCAAGAGTGAGAGCAGTGGAAATGAGTTATTTAAGCGGAGCCTGTGGAGTCACATGGAGAGACAGGCTGACGAATGAGGATATAAAGGAGCGTTGTGGTGTGGATGTGGATGTGATAGGAAGCGTTATGAGGAACACACTGAGGTGGTTTGGCCATGTGGAGAGGATGGAGGGTGAAAGACTGACGAAGAGAGTGTATGTGAGTGAGGTGGAGGGGGCAAGAGGGAGGGGGAGGCCGATGATGAGATGGAGGGATGGAGTGGAGAGGTATATGAGAGAGGGGGGGTGTGAGTTGGGAGCAGAGCAGTGAAATGGCGAGGGACAGGGCGACTTGGAGGCAATTTGTTTGTGGCCACCCCAAACAGGATTGAGGCGTCTGGCAATATATATATATATATATATATATATTTATAGATAGATAGATAGATAGATATAGATAGATAGATATATAGATATACAGATATATATAGATATATAAATATATGAATATATAGATAGATAGATAGATGGATATACAGTATATACATAGATATAGATATAGACATATAGATATATATATGTATATAGATAGATAGGTAGATAGATAGATATACAGTATATACATAGATATAGATATAAATATATAGATATATATGTATATAGATAGAGATAGATAGATATAGATAGATAGATACTGTATATATATATATATATATATATATATATATATATATATATATATATATATAAATGAGGAAACCTGTGACGCAAGTCATTACTATGAAACCGATAGCAAGGGATCTGTCAGGTTAACTGGGAGACATTAAATTTGCTTAATATTATTTTTATTCTCGTATTCAGTTTTCTCTGTTGAGAAATATTCTTAACTTGGGAGAATCTTCGTATCCATAGATGATTGTGATATGATGCGTCTAGGCGGAAAGTGATGAAAGTATCCTTTGTGTGAAGCAGACGGCATAAAACAGCAGGAGAGCTTTTATCATTGCCTCTACCCAGGGATAAGGAGAAAAGAAGCTTGCGTGCCAAAATCTCATGGAGACGCAATGGTAATACTGTGTAAACATTTGTCCCTGAATGTACTAGCACTGTGTTTTGATACTGAGGGAAGAAGCCATTACTCTGACAGAACACGTTTTTCACAAAAAAGAGTTGGACAGAAAAGGGATGAGAGTTTGTTGCTAGACGGGTGCTCTGCACTCGTCGTAGAGGTGGAGGGATGCAAGCAGACAGTTCAGGGGGGCAGTGACCATTGAAGTAGCGATAGAAAAGAGATAAAGATGCAACAGTGCGGCGAGGAGACAAAGGTTGAAGGGAACCAGTAAGAGGAGGAGAGTTGATGAGATGAAAAGCCTTTGACTCCACCCTATTGAGAAGAGCTGTATGTGGGGAGCCTCCCCACACATGGGAGTTGTACTCTAAACACGGGTGAAGAAAACCCTGTATAGAGTCAACAACTGTGCAGGGATAAAGACGGCACGGAGTCGGCTTAGCACACCCAATCTCTTGGAAGCAGATATTGCATGAGATGCAATATGATCTTTCAAAGATAAGTCCCGAGTGAATGAAACCCCAAGCAAGTTTAAGGATAATGCGGGACTGAGCTGGATATTGTTAAATATTAAAGGGTACTCCTGTGGAGATTTTGAGGGGTTGATAGGTGTAAAAACTGAGTTTTCGATGCATTAAAAACAAGATTATTTTTACCCCAGTCAGAGATACGAGCCAAGTCAAACATTACGTGTGCCATAGCCTCATCCCTTGTTTGTTGAAGTAACTGCTGAAATGGACGTTGCGGAAACCGAATGGAAAGGTGTAGGGTGGACTCAACAGCATACGAGTGGATAGGATTAGATGTACAGCTTAGAAGATCATTGATGAATAAAAGGAAGAGAGTTGGTAATAGGACAGAGCCCTGGGGAATACCACTGTTGATAGATCTAGGAGAAGAACGATGGCCGTCTACAACAGCAGCTATAAAGCAACCAGAAAGGAAGCTATAGAGGAACAGATAGAAGGATAGCAACTGTAAGAGGGCAGTTTGGAAATTAAAGATTTATGCCAGACTCGATCGAAACCCTTCGAGATGTCAAGTGCAAAGGCAAAGCTTTCACCAAAGTCCTGAAAGGAGGATGACCAGGAGTCTGAAAGGTAAGTGAGAAGATAATGAAGTGTCCCTGACAGAACCCATACTAATGATCAGAAAGAGCGTTGTGATAGGAAAGATGCATTAAAATTTTTCTGTTAATAATAGACTCAAAAACTTTTGAAACACAGGATGTTAAAGCAATTGGACGATAGTTAAGGAGCTTGGAATGGTCACCCTTCCTCGGGACTGGATGAATGAGAGCAAACTTACAGCAAGAAAGAAAGGTACACGTTGAAAGAGAAAGGCAAAAGAGTTTACCTAGGCTGGGTGTAAGTACAGAAGCACAGTTCTCAAGGACAACAGGAGGGACTCCATCAGGCCCATATGCCTTGTTAGTATTGAGGCCAGTGATGGAAGAAAATTCATCACCTGAAGAAATTTTAATGTCAGCCATCAGGAAGTCAGAGGGGGGGAAGTGATGGAGGAACAGTACCGGAATCATCTAAGGTGAAATTGGAGGAGAAAGTCTGAGCGAAGAGAGCTGCTTTATCAGTAGAAGAAACAGCTACAGAGCCATCAGAGTAGAAAAGCGGAGGGAAGGATGATGAGGTAAAGTTGTTAGAAAAGTTTTTGGCAAGGTGCCAGAAGGAGCAGGAAGAATTCGAGTTGGAGAGTTGAGAGCATTTAGTACGGATGAAATTATATTTAGCAGGGCAAAAAACAGACTTGGCACGATTGTAGGCAGAAACATAAAAATGATGTGATTCACGAGTGGGTTGGCTCCGGTACCTTTTATAGGCCCTCTCCTTGTTGCTTACAACATTAGAACAAGCGTGATTAACTCGCCGTGTGCCAGTGCCGTTTTAAAACAGTCTGACATAATTCCTTGGCCAGTGTCAGTGCTGTTTTAAAATGGTTTAAAATAAAAAAAACTTCACTGTGACCGCATTATTCCAAGATTCGCAGATAAAAATTGGCAGGCATGTATGGTAACTGTTCCTCTACCATCCCCCAGGCTGTCAAGACCATACACTCACTCGCTCCCCGCCTCATGCTCGCTCTGCCTCACTCTGCCTGTGTGCCTCACCCAGTGCTGTACGTAGTGAAGATATTTTGTAAATATTTTCATGTAAGTGTAAGTTGTAAATATTTTCTTGTAACAGTAAGGATTATGTAGGGAAGTCAAGTTGTAAATACTTTCTTGTAAGTGCCAGGACTGCAAGTAATGATGTGAGGTTGTACTTATCTTCAAGTAAGTGTAAGATAATGCATTCACAGTGAGAAAGACACGCAAATTGTGATAGATGCTGAAGTAATAAGTAATCAGAAAAGTGTACTGAACATTGCAATACCTTCCCAGCATAAATACCTGAGTAAACCTTACATAGAAAACGGCTTCCTCTTAAGTATATGTTGAGCGTGAGAGAGCGGCTATGCCTGTACATGAGTATGAAACTCAATAAAACCATTGCCGAGCCTCAGTGGGCATTTTAATGGCGAAATTCACTGTTTCCACATCAAAATCTATCATTGTAGCCAAGAAAAAAAAAATTGCCAGCACTGGCGTGACCCATAGAGCCAAAAATAGCCGGCATGTGGTGGATTAAACCGAGGCTTTCTTGCATTAGTCAGAGGATATGAGAAAGGAATGTAGCCTATGCTTCCATGCCAAAGAGAATAACCTCCGTAATGCGCAAGGCACACTCAGATGGTCCCTGGCCATGGAAGCAATAATCATTCTAGGGAAAAACAAAGAAGTACTGCCTGAGGGCCTCCAAATCCGCAGCTCCAAAGTGCCACAGATGACGTTTCTTTGGAGGGTCCACAGGCTGTACCAGAGCAATAGACAGGTTAAGGTAATAAAGTTATGATCGGAGGAGCCCAACGGAGAGAAGAGATTAACAGTGTAAGCAGAAGGATTAGTTGTAAGGGAGAGGTCAAGTATGTTGGAGCTCACTCCAAGGCGGTCAGGAATACGGGTAGGGTGCTGTACTAGCTGCTCTAGGTCATTAAGGATAGAAAAGATGTAGGCTTGTTCACCAGGTGGATCAGTGAAAGGAGAGGAGAGCCGGAGGTGGTGGTGAATATTGAAATCTCCTAGAATAGAGATTTAAGAGAAAGGAGAAATGGATAGAATGGGTTCCATCGTAGAAGTAAGATAGTCGAATGATCCCAAGGGGAGAGGAGAGAGGAAAAAAAAGGATAGGAGGAGACAGTGGAGAGAACGACAAGGAAAAAAAAATGATGAGTAAAGTGAGAAAAACTAAGAATGAGAGAGGG
>NC_136980.1:11286170-11298670 GCF_032717465.1 Coenobita brevimanus | reverse complement strand
TAAATTCGGAATTGCAGTGGAAAAGATTCATTATCACAACTGCACACTGCAATTTGGCTTACTCTTCGTACTGTTGATTTTGCTGTTGTATTGTTGTTGTTGATCGTCATCATCGTCTAATCCTGTGTTGCCCCAGGAGGAGTGTGGGTGCCCGGGGCTATGAAAGTTGGTCCTGACATTTAACCCTCCCAGGCATGTTGACGCGAATCGCGTTCTTTGTAGTTTGGCACATAAACGCACGTTGACACGAATTGCATGAATAAGCAGAAAAAACACCGTCAAATGAAAAGTTTTTGGCTGATTTGCATAAAATTTGGACGTGTTCTAGCGGGCGCGTTCCTCTTCTGAGTTAAAGACTTGGCACCACTGTAGAGCCTCCCAGGAGGCTGCCCATAGCAAGAAACCTCAGTCGATCACAAGGAGCCAGGCTGTAAGGCTGCATCGACTGTGCTGTCCCGTTAAATTGCCCTAATTCTCCCTCTCCTGCCTGAGTCGAATCCCCAGTAGACTGAGTGTGTTAATATATTATTTCTGAGCATAATTTGAAGTGATTTTGTCGATGGAACATAGAAGAAATGGTGCCTGTTATCAGTCGTTAGGCCTAGGGGCAAGATATGTGTTCACTGTAGTGGGGTTTCGCCACTCCATGTCCCCTGGGCCTAATGCTGTGACCACACATACACATATAGAAAAGCCAATACCTAAACTGTATGGTGTGTGAAAGCTACAGTGGCTTGCTTTGTGACATATTGGAACTAACATGTGTTATGCCATAGCCAGAGTGTGGAATGGGACAGGCATTACCTGTATGCTGTAGTTGGGAAGGGATTATTAGAGGTGTTTAAGGATGGCTATTGTGATTATCATACTGTATATGTGTATGAATTTGTGTGAAATATAAGGCCAACATGCTACGGGTGTTTGTGAAGGAGTGTGGTGTATGCCAACATAGCAGTGCATTGTAAATCTTGAGGTGAAAGTGCTGCATCACGGTCATGTTGTACCGTAGTGAGAAACGTAAATAATTGTGGAGGTAGGGGTGGAATAATTGTGGTAGTCATGTATTGCATATGATTTAGTGTAAAGTGTACGTGAATGGAGCTGCGAGTGTTCGAGAAGAGATAATTTTAGGGTGCATAGTGTAGGTTAACGATACCTTAGCAGCAGGTGTGCAGGTGATGTAAGGACGCCAGGCAACTACACAGACACTCACACACACACTATCACGCACACACACACACACACACACACACACACATTAACTCCTCATCTTCAAATCCCACAAGGTCCTTCAGGCCCTTCAACACCCTGGAAGAAGTGAGTTTTCCGAATATTGTTGATATGTATATGACCTATTATTAATATCCTTACATTTTTCACACAAATAACCATTTTCTCCTACATATTACACATAGGACAGAAAGTACAGATTCATTACCAGTGACTAGAACAAAGTAGCAGTGTTCATGTCTAGTAGGTTATAACATTAAAAAAAACAACCCCTTGGAGATTTTTACAGTCTGTACATAAAAGGAAAAAAAAGAAAGAAAGGAAGCTTTGGGAGCATAGTCATCAAGGCAAAGCGGGGGGGAACAGTGTTTTTTTTTTTTGCTTTTGGTAAAAGTAGGTAGTGATCGGAAGAGTAATCTAGCTTTGTCGTCCTATTACTCGCAGACTATTGGATGTATTGACTTCCTGTAAGAACCATGATTAGAGAGCAGTAAATTCTATGTATGTTCATTATCTAAAATATAATCCTCTGGAACAGGGGCGTACCTGAAGAGATTTGGAGGCCTGGGGGGCTAAGGGTGCTTTTTGGGGGCCCCCTCTTGGAGTGGGGGCCCCGCATAAGAACCTAGCCCCCTAATTCTCAAAACTTATCTAATATCTCAGCCGGGATTGTCAGGATGATAAATATATACATTTGTAAATATTAATTAAAAAGCTTATAAATTTTTTAAGGCTTTTGGGGGCTCCCCCTCAATTGGAGGCCCAGGTGGCAGTTTCAGACAGCCCCCCCCACGCCCCCTCAGGTAGGCCACTTGCTTTGGGAGCATATTTTGTAGGAAAAGGGTGGGGGAACGGAGTGTGTGTTTTTTCTTGCTTGCAGTAAAGTCAAAAAGTTAACTCAGACTTATCTCACTTTGTCGTCCAATTACTCGAAAATTATTGGACATATCGATTTCACTGTAAGAACCATGAAGAGCAGTAAATTTTATGTATGTACAGGACATAACAATGTAATATCTCTGATAAGAAGTCATTGTTACGTAAGCGGGAATATAGTGTTTGCTGTGCGCTCATGATGAAAGTGATACACGGCCGTGAGTACCCAGTCTTTTTTTGCGATTTATTCGGAAACTATGAGGAGTATCGAAAAATCTGTTTGGGCCATGGAGAAAGCTCGCGATGAAATTCTACACAATATTATCGAAATAAAATTATATAGAGTGTGCGGAGAAAACTTTTGCAGGAAAGCTCCCTGAACAAAAAGTTTTTTTTTTATGGTTTTCAGTTTTTGGCTAATTTCTCCAAAACCTCCAATTTTATTACAACGCGACAAAATTCATTAGAAAGCTGATGAAATTCTCTATCAAAACTTCTAATAACATTTTCTTGTGTGATGGAAATCATTCGAATGGTGATGTTGGGAAGTGAATTGATGTTGCAAAATATTTATTCAGGGCCGCCTAAAGCAGTTTAATTCGTGTTTCTGTTTTTTTTCTTTTTGTGTGCTTAACAGCTAGAACGAACTTATCGATGAAAAGAAAGATCATATAGGTTTCATGGCAGTAGATTGAGGTTTGGGTGGCGAAAATAAGGCAAGAATACGTGTTTTCAGTGGTGCACGAAGGCCGGGCTGGGCGGGTCAAGCCAAGGTCGAGTAAAATCGTGTGCTGGGAAACTTACTGGAAACATATGCTTGCACGAGAGGGTTCAGATGAGATTGACTAGCCTCACTCATCCCTGAGTGGCACTGAGTAAGCAATAAATCCCAACCACCACTTGGAAATAAACCTGGCACTGGCTCAATCCGGATTGGATCAGATGATAATGATGATTATACTTGTAATTTTTCTGTTGTTGTAATTGCTGTTGTGTTGGATTGTTGCTGAAGATAATACCTAAGGATGTTGTTACACTGATGATGACAATGATGATAATGGTGGTGGTGATGATTATGATAGTAATGATGTTTCTCTGACTACTCTTATTTGGATGTGGAATCCAATGGACAGCACAAGTCAGGCTATTCATTTAGGCGCGTCCCCGGAGATCTTGGGTTACACCAATGGATTAGTGGTACATGTGAGGAAGGTGCTGATGTGATTATGTGTTTTTGTGCTGTGAGGAGACAGCATGAAACCAGTATGTGTGGTTTGGTAATTTGTGATTTGTATTATCTGTCGGTGAAGCAGGAGAATAATATGACCACATCCCTAGTCTGGCGTGGTTACATTATGTCTGCATGGGAGGGCAGCTTCTGAGGGAGGGAATCTGTTCGGATGCTGCATGCATGGTTATGGTTGGGTACGCTTTTTACCTGAGGCAATAGCCAGCAGGCTGTCAGTGAGTGGTCAACGTTCTTCTTCAGCTGCTTCTGGCAGATTTGTTAAAGGAGGCCTTTGGAGACATAAAAGTGAGCTACCATATAAGGTGAATTTAACATGGAGAATCCAAATCTGCCATCCAGCTGACTTACATGACGTGGTGCCATCTAGGGACAACTTTATAGTAAAAGTGCTTAATTTAAGCCTATTAGCAGACACCTAAAAGTGGTCCCATATAAAGTTTTACTTTTTACAGCAAAGCTGTTCAGAAACAAGAGCCTTGCCCCCAAGTCCCAGAGCACAATTCTACTCTTGTTATGGTTTGTATTAGTGTACCACACCATGTGATGGAAGAAACTGGAGCACAGTCTGCAAAACTGAAGTAGTAATAGTACTAATTAAGCAGCTTAGGATTCCTGCCTTATAATTTTGCAACCTCAGATTTTTAACAGTCTGGGACAAACGCTGCCTGGTGAAGGGCCTTGGAGTGACTACACTGTAATTAACTTGGCAAGGCCGACTCCAGTAAAGTTTGGAGCTTTTTCTTCATCCACCTCTGAGCACACATACTTGATAAAACCATTCCTTGATGTTCAGCAGTCATCCACCATCCAACAGATTGTCACACAAATATCATTTCAGCACTGATACCCACCACCCATACTGAATACATGATGAGGGGTGTTTCATTCAGGACCTACCAGTCACCAGATGAGGGCACCATGGTGGGAAAATGGATTTATTTCCAACTTCCTGCTTCCATCAGAGGTTTTAATAAAAACCCTTTATTACCCTTATATTCGAGAAGTCAAGCTTACAACTTTCTCTCTCTCCCTCTCTCCATTTCAATTTCAGTCTTGTCATCCAACTATCCATCTTTTACAGAGATATGATACAGGACCATATTCTCTTTAGCATAGAAGCTTTTCATAGCATATCTTCTTCGGCAGTTCATTTTAACCACTAATACAGCTCTTATCGTTGTCTGGGTAAAAAACGAGGTCCACGCATATGAAGGATAGCGTAGGAACCACTGGGGCCCTCTCCCCTGAAGACCACTCAGAGTCCTACTGTACCCATTGGACTTATGTCTCTCCTGCGCCAGTTTTCCCAGGATTATATCCCTCACGGACCAGTTCCTGCTTTGGATCTATTCACTGCTAATCCCCATGGGCCTATTCTCCCTCTGCCCACCCACCCTTTCACCCATCCACACTCATCCACCACATCCTGCCCTCCCACTGCATCCCTGTCTCACCATACGACATGGTTCGTTGTTAGCCCTATATAAGATACAAGTCCTTTTTATTTCACTACATTTTGATGTACACTGAAATTTTGAAAAGAGTATCACCATATCTGTTTATTTATATATTTGATTATTTATAATTTGGGCCACTCCTGCTGACAATAAAGAGGGCCCCAAGAGGTCGATTGTATCACTTGCACTGAGAACCATCACTGTTGTGGTGCAACAAGGTCAGAGTAGAATTTCGTGTGCACCAGTGATTTTTATAGCTACAGCTAGAAACTGCCACTTTGGTTGTTCCTGTTGACGGTATGAAGCTGCTACTATTCTTCATGGTTGCAAACCACCTCGGTAGAGCACTCATCAGTTTTCACCCCCCAGCAACATACATCACATTTCTAGTTGATACTGAGGTCAAGCAACTTGGGTACTCATACTGCTTTCCCACATTCTGACAAGTGGGCAGAAAAGCTTTTTAGTCTGTGTAAGTGAGTGTCACACTGGTTCGTATGTGAACGACTGATAACAGCATAGGTATATACATTTATTTATTTATTTATTTATTTTTTACAGATGGGATTCCAGCAAAGTTTTTTAATTTGGAAGGAATTCACTCTCGTTTTTTTTTTCCTCTTTCCTAACTAGAAACTGTTTATGTGGTACATGAACAGCATGTATGATGCATGAGCGATATGGTGATCGAAGCAGATGAGTGGCACGGTGGAAAAAAAAAACAAAACGGTTGTTGCACGTACGAGAACTTTTACGACTCATGGATATTTAAACTAGGAAAAATCTCCCAGTAGCCCATTATCTTATAGATTAATATCGCTAATTTGTAACTCCAAGCAAAACCATGAAATGGTTTAACCTAAAGGAATATCATCTCCAACATCCCTTTATCTGATACCCAGCATAGATTCCGACCTTTATACCCAACCACCACACACCTCGCAAAGTTGGATCTAGTTTATCAAAAGTTCAACAAGAATCGACATTATTATGAGACTTCATCTAGCACCAGCAAACATAAAAAACAAAGTTTTTGATGCAATATAAAAACATATCCTGATAAGAAAAATGTTAAACAGAAAAACACGAAAAACCACGTTAAAACTGGCTGGCCAACTTCCTCTGGCCTGACAGGCATAGATACTCTGTCAAGATCAAAGATCTCGAATCAAGATATTATCCAGCATTCGACCAACTTTGCTCCAGTCCTTTCAGCGTACTCCCATAGCCTTTCTCCATGACCCAGGAACCACTATATCTTCACTAACAGTACTGTCCACTGCTGATGACCAGATAATAACATCGCAGTACTGTATTTCAAAACTGGAAAAAGCACCGGCCCAGTTCCAGCTATAATGATTAGAACACTAATTTAGGCAAAGAAAGAAAATTATTGCCTCTCAAACAAAATCAACTATCTTCCTCTTCACTCCAGATATATATAGTACATGGAAGACAATAAACTCACAGCTTTCCCTCTTGAACTAAATAGAAACAGAGTAAAAACATTACGAAGTTTTGGGACTTATTCTTAACATGCAACGAACACCAGTTTTTCCAATGCACCTCGAAATGTCGATGCCTTGAAAATACTCACAGGTACTGTTTTCGAGCAGCAAAAAGAATTACTGAACGTAGTGACCAGTGTTCATTACAGCAATAACGAATTGTGCTATCCCAAACTGGCACCAACAAAACCAGCACAAATATGAAAAAGCTTTAATAATTACACAAAACAAAAGCTTTTAAGAATAATAACGGAATGCAATATGACCACATTTTACAAATTACCTACATCATGAAACTAAACTATTTTCCGTCAACCATCATCTGCAAAGCACACCAGTCACTGTTTCAGGCCAGAAACCATCACACCCCTACTAACTTCATATCACATCATCCACCTCCATATAGAAGCAACAAATTAACATCTGCCAAATCCCCCTGAGTAACTCAGTAACTTCCTTTCCCCCATCCACCATTAAATGTCAGGGACACACACACATGCCCAGACACATGCCACTACATACTCCCCTTGCCATACAGCATCCTTCTTAAACCCCATGTCAGACATCCATCCTTCGGAAACTACCCAACTCACAGAGACAAGAGTGCACCTTGCCTCATTTGGTGTCATCTATAAGGAGAGTTGCGACAACTAAGTTCAAGCTGGTGCCATATGTTGTTTTCATGTGGTGTGGCAAGAAGCAGGAAGTGAATGAATAATTTTGAATGCTTTGCAGTTTTCTCTGTAGTTATTAAGTTTTCATCATTCAGAACTCCATGCAGCACTGTAAGATTTTAAAATTACAAATATTATATGTGAGCCCCGGAGCACTTTTCTATATTCCATTAAGTAAACAATAGAGCTCGAAGTTGTTGCAACTGTCTCTCTCTATGGAGGGTGCTGACCAACTGACCTTAACTGCAGTGTTATCATCATCTTTCCCTTCTACAGTACCGGCACAAAATACCACTCATTAATCCCCCATTATGCCCACATTTCAATGCAGACCTTCACACCACAGCACACTTTCTTGCTTTGTGCACCACATTATCCACCTTTCACAAAGACAATCTTTCAAAAAATCTCGTGAATGAGCTCTTGTGAGCGACCGGTCGAAGTCACTGGGTTCTCTGGGGTCCACTAGATTTACCTCCAGTTTTGTCTGGGTCCCAGCACTCAACAAAAGGTATGGAGCCAACCCACACTTGAATATCTCATCTTGCATATGTGTGCCCGGAATCGTGCTAAGTCTGTTATTCGCTCTGCTATAAATAATTTCATTCGTACTAAATGCTATGAACTCTCCAACACAAACTCTTTCCACTCCTGGTACCTTGATGGCAAAAACCTTTCGAACAGCTTTGCTTCATCATCCTTCCCTCCTTTTTTCCACTCTGATGACTCTGTAGCTATTTCTTCTACTGATAAAGCGAGAACTATTCACTCAATTCCACCTTAGACGATTCTGGTGCTGTTGCTCCATCACTTCCACCCTCTGACTTTCTCATGGCTGACATTACATACTATTTCTTCAGTCGATTTTTCTGCCACCACCGTGGCCTCAATACCATCAAGGCATATAGGCCTGGTGGGGTCCCTTCCTGTTGTCCTCAAGAACCGTCCTTCTCTGCGTACACCCTACCTAGGTAAACTCTTTCGCTTTTCTCTATTAAATTGTACCTTTCCTTCTTGTTGGAAGTTTGCTCTCCCTATTCAGCCTGTCCCAAAGAAGTGATGACCATTCCGCTACATCTCTCTAACTCTCGTCCATTATCTTCCATGCACTTCAAAAGAGTTTTGAGTCTATTCTTCATAAAAGAGAAAAACTGAAACACCTCTCGCTCACAACACTCTCTTTCTGATCGTCAGTATGGTTTCCTCCAGGGATGCTGCACTGGTGATCCTCCCACCTACCTTTCACACATGGTCACCCTCCTTTTTGGGACTTTGGCTAAAGCTAAGCCATTGGACATGACATTTCAAGGGCTTTCGGTCAAGTTTCGCATGAATGTGTAATTTCCAAACCTGCTCCCTTACAGTTTCTATCTTTCTACCTGTGCCTTCATCACTAGCTTCCATTCTGGTCGTTCTATAGCTGCTGTTGTAGGCGGCCACGATTCTTCTAGAGCTATCACTAATGGTGTTCCTCAGGGCTCTGTCCTATTACCAACTATCTTCCTTCTATTCATCAGGTGACCTTTCTAAGCTGTAGATCTGACCCTGTCCATTCATTACACTCATGACTCCACCTATCACCATTCCATTCGCTTCCCACAGCACGCATCTCAGCAGTTGCTTCAACGAACAAGAGATGAGGGTATGGCACACCTAATGTTTGACTTGGTCCATATCTCTGTTAAGGGTAAAAGTAATTTTGTTTTTGGTGCATCAAAGACTCAGTTAATACGTTTTGTATCCTGACAGCGTCTCTCCTCCAGGAGTATCCTCTAAATTTTTATAGTATTCAACTCGATCCTCCATCATCTTTGGACATACTTGCGATTTCATTCTCTTGGGATTTGTCTTGGAAGGATCATGTTGCCTCTCTTATAAAGTCTGCTTCCAAGAGATTGGGTATATGCTAACCCAATTCTGTGCTTTATTGCTCCTGCACAGTGGTTGACTTTATACACGGGTTTTATTAACCCGTGTGTGGAGCTTAACTCCTCATGTGTGGGGTTGCTTCTCAAATACAGCTCTTCTCAACAGGATGGAGTCAAAGTCTTTTCATGTCATTAATCCTCCACCTCTTACTGGCTCCCTTCAACCCTCTGTCTCTTTTGCTGCACTGTTGCATTTTTGTCTCTTTTCTGTTGCTACTTCGGTGATCTTTGCTCCTCTGAACTGTCTGCTTGCATCCCTCGGACCACTACAGCGGAGGTGCCGCTAAGCACTAACGGTAAATGACACTGTGATACTTCTGAGGAAAATAGCTGCATTAGTGATGATATATATTGATGACCCTGATTGCAGCCTTAGTAATGATGATACTGGAAGTAGTTCTAGTAATCATGTAATAGTGTTCGAGGGTGATGGCAATAGTAGTGTGAGTGTTGTAGGTGGTGGAGCGTGGTGATGTGTGTGTGAAAGGTGGAGCTGCTGCTGCTGCTGCTGGCTGTGGTGATGTTGGTGGTGATGACGTAGTGCAACAGGTCGTCGTCAAAAGCTTCTCCCGTTACCCATGTAGAATAAAGGGGCACTGTTTGCGTAAGGCAGTTAGAAAAGTGGGGAAGAATGTGGCCAAGCATAAGCATAATACAGGGCAGGAATATGCTTAGTTACCACATGAAAAAATTTGTCGAAGTACGCAAAGCTAGTCCCCCATGCCATGATGGCTGCTCTGAGAAGATAGGCAGAGAAGCAATAGATGGGGGAATTTTTACCAGTTTCTGGGCAACTGGCAATTACAATGCCCAGAACTGCCTACCTTCTAAGCCTGATATGTGATGAGAGGCAGCCAAGAGGAAGTCCATATGTGCAGAGGTGAGACTCATTGTGTATTATGTAAAGTGGAGCACAAAGTGTGCCACTCTGCCTTTGCATCTATGGATATCCATGTCCTGGGCAAGAAGAAAAACGGCCATTTTCCTGCAAAAGCACTGTGACTCACCCAATGGGACCCCAATGCCTGATAAAATGTGGACACAATCCCTCTCCATGTGCCATCACTGGGCATACCTTAGAGCTTGTTGCATGAGAGCATATCCAAGGTCTACCTGTCACAGCAGAAGTCACTACACCTCTGCCACAACCCCACACTGAAGATACCTGGACGCTTGCCCAACAGCATCACCGAGCTCTATGTCAACTACCTGACGTGGAATTAACCAGAACAAGGAATGATCAGTACAAGGTGTCAGAGCACTTTTATAGAACGGTGTTCACATGAGATTACAACACCGTCTTCCAGCCACCAAAGTCAGATGTTTGTTCAACATGTGGGAAAGCTTAATCAGATCAAGAATCAACGGAAGGATGCTGGCCTTTATGTTGCCAACATTCAAGACCAACTGGCTGTTCTACAAGCTTGATGCTCGAGACCTCCTGCATCAGGCTGAGCAGACGGCATCCTCCAGTAACTTAGCCAGTGTCAAGATAGCATGCCATAGATGACATGCAACAACTGCTTCCCTGCTCAGCTGCGAGCTGGTGTGACTTACTATAAGCGGATGTTGTGGGTCTATAACTTCAACATTTACGACATCAACAAGGAGGAGGCCACTTTGTTTGTGGGTGATGAGGTGACAGGGGGCATGGCGTACAGACAAAGTGGCCAGCTAAAGCTCCAAGGAAGTGGTTTCAGATAGTGCGATCATCCAGCAACAGCAGGACTTCACCACTCTTCATGTGTTCTGTGACATCTGGTGCGAGAACATCATTATGGTTCTTATGGCCTTGCATCAAATGCACGCCAGAGAGAGTATTTGTTCAGGGTTGAGTTGGTCTCTATTAAGTCTGGCCACTCTGGTTCAGGCCCTGTTATGATTGTATGTTTGGCCTGATTGAGATGAAGGTCCGTTTCTGCCATGTTCATCTCTAACATCAAGATGTACATCAGTGTTATAGCTTCCTCCATCAAAATGCAGTTTCCCTGTTGTGGCCATGAAATGGGAGGACTTTTTGGAAGTCAAAGCTTTGATGAACAACATCACAAAACCTCAGGCAGTTGGCTTCTCCCAGGCCTGCCAGCTGGTGGCTGACATCACCTTTCAGGTGGGGCTTCATGCAAGCAATGAAGGGAAGGGCGAAGTATGCACAGGAGAAGTTGTCAGGACTCCATATTGATGAATACAAATCATAATAGACAGCACTGATGGATAGATAGATAGATAGATAGATAGACAGAGCACCAGACATGGTGTTTGAAACGGTAAATTAGCTTGCAACTCTTTAAGTGAAGGGAATGTTGATCACGTGCAACAGAAGCAGTACATACACGCAGACATACAATATTCTAGAAAGCTTCCACGACAGTATAGCACATGTGACACGACCCCTGCTAAACGAGAATGTAGGAATCAGAGCTCAGAAAGGGACTGGCCATAGAACCGGCAGGTAGTGGAGAAAGCGAATAAGAAGAGGGGTCCAACTAGACTTAGTTAGTATATTAAGTTCCTTGTAATACATCTTCGCTAAGCGTTCAACTTAGACTTTCTCTGAAGATAATAAATCAAGATCAACTCCCTGTATTAATCTTTAACTCCTCCTGTTCCTTGATTACACCATAATAACTTTAACCAAAAACTCATGACTTAAATATTACAAGAAGTGGCTACGAAGACCAACAATATTTGGTGGCAGTAACGATCGACTCTACGCCTACGAACCATCATCCCTAAAAAGGTGAGCGAAAGTGTAAGCAAGATCAGCTCCAGTTCTGCAGCTGATTCTACATTTTCAAGAAACTACAATTCTACGATCAAGTGAGTATACAAGACGAGTTACGAGTGAGGATCAACAGCTCCTACAATTAACTACAAATAACAAGTCTACAAGACAACTCTATAATCTTCTTCACGCAACTTCAAGTATCAACAACAAGAATAAAAAAAAAAGCAACTAAAGGAAAAGCAAGACCAAAGCAACAAGCACTAAAAACCTCAACACTCTCTCCTACAGTCCCCCCCCTACCTCCATCGCTGATGCAGAGGTCAATTGACACACGGACAAACACCAGAGTCACATTTTATAACGCCTCTTACTCACCTTTCCTCACTCAGGTTACTCATCACTACTCAGCTATCCACCACAGCTACCAGTGTGGGAAGCCGACATCACCATGTGTATCTGCTGGGACATCACCATGTACGTGTTTGCAGAAGACAACGCCACGCCAATCAACGTGTGACTAACACCAGGCACTACTCACCCACTACTCGTTACTCATTGTTTACATAGCTCAATTCATACTCCATTTATTTCCACAGTATTGAGTGGGAATTTGACGTTCTATGGTAAAGTTTCTACTTATATTTAGAGCGGTTAACCACTACATTCATCAGGCCATGGAAATTCCTGAGTAATATCCTCCATAAACACAGCCCTAGAATTATCGAGGAATGATCTTCATTCAACTCTGCATTTATCTTCCAAGACTGACAGTTGCTTCGACACGCCTCTCCGTGTGGCATGTGTATCAAGTGGGTGTAATTATACTGTCATTTCTTCTCAGTGCTTAAAT
>NC_136980.1:11260989-11286070 GCF_032717465.1 Coenobita brevimanus | reverse complement strand
ACTTAGAGGCACTTACAGTGGGTTTTGCATTACAAAAGGTACGAGATTTGGTATATGGTCACGGAATACACTTATTCACCGACCATAAACCGCTAGTGGGTATGTTTAAAGAAAAACTCCTCTCTGGGAGGAGAGCAAGATGGAAATGTACAGTCGAAAACTACAATGTCCATATTCATTATATACAAGGCAAAATGAATCAAGTAGCCGATGCATTATCTAGGAACCCAAAGACAATTCATGTCGCGGCATAGATCTCAAAGGATACATCCCAAACCACGATGAAATCGCGATAGCACAAAGACTTGATCCAACATGGCCTAAAGTTATATACAAGTTAGAAAGTGGAGATGACATACAATTACCTAAGCTACATGTACCACTAGAACAAGTCACAATAATCAATAATGCCTTATACAGGATCAACCCAGGACAACCAAAAAGCCAAAGAAATAACAAACAATTGGTAATACTTAATGACATGATACGCCAAGTATTACGAACGATACACGTCAGCCCACATCCTGGAAAGGATTGGACATTCAAACAAGCCCGGTTGTTATATTACTGGCCATCATTGCGAAAAGATATAAACAGTCATATAGACAGATGCGAATCATGTGCAAAACGCAAAGGATACCCAATCATACCTGCACCGATGGGTAATTACCCTGTACCACATCAACCATGGGACGTTGTCGCTGTTGATTTGCTCAAGATGCCAGTATCATACAATAATAACCAATACCTATTCGTAGCAACGGATCATTTTTCCCGCTATGTAATTTTAGCTCCAATTAAAGATAAGACAGCAGAGACAGTAGCAAAGGCAATAATAGATAATGTAATATGTCGCTTTACTACCCCAGAGGTACTAATAAGTGATAATGGAGGAGAATTTAATTCTGATATCATACAAGAAATATGTAAACAATACAATATAAAAAAGTTTAACGTTTTAGCCTATCGCCCAGCATCCAATGGGTTAGCAGAGACAAAACAAAAAAGTATTAGATGTACTACGACACATTCTCAGTGAAAATTATGCAAGCTGGATTCCCAGAGTAGAAGCATCAATTAATGGATCTATAAATAAATCTATAGGAGACACACCACATTCTATTATATATGGGACTGATAAAAAACTACCATATGAAACTCAAGAAGGTGAAACTGCCCATATATAACTACGACGATTACTCTAAACTCCGTTTACGTGAATTCCAGGACATACAAAAAAGAGTAAAGAAACAATTAACGATGTCCAAGGAAGAAATGACGGAGGCATTTAATAAAAAGGCAAGAGACTCGCCTATCAGCGTAGGAGACATTGTCTATGTCATTCATACGAGAGAATAATTTATCCCCGAAATCTAAGGGCCCATACAGAGTAAGCAAACAAAGTTTTAATTAGGTCCCTGTCAAGTGGCGAAGAGAAACAAGTTCATATTGACCATTTAAAACGAGCTTCAACGGAACTATCCAATAATTATACAGCTTCGGATACCACCGAACAACCGAACATAAATTATGAAATTAATCAACAAAACAACAATAATTACAAAAATAAATTAAGGTCATACACCAAACAATCAAACATAGGTGCAACTGTTCCAAAAAAAAATGTACAGTACACCATTTACATGATTTAAATATCAATTTAAACTCCTTCTATAAATGAAATAACAGGCAAGTTACTGTTCTCCGTTAGTCAACCGTAACGCACATCATCAATATCATCGACAACAGCATGACCATATTAGAAAATTAATAGATTATATTTGTCGGTAGTTAGCGATGAAGGGACTTATGCTATGGATTCTCCTCTACATAGCAAGAGGATATGCTCACTTAGACCCCCAACACATAGTACGATAAGAATGCCTCATTGCTCCAACGGCCACGACGTCAGTCATAAAATATGTCACGAGTACTGCAATCAGTTTGGAATACTTCTATGAATTACCTTCTTATCTAGAGAACATCGCCAGACCCATGAGGACCCTGGACTTCATGATAGGAGGCTATGTTTCACAAGCACATAACACAAAAGAAGTGGATGAAATAATAAAGTTTGCGAAATGGAAGATAGAACAGGCGAAGTCAACTATGCTCATTATGATCCAAGATCTCCCATCTCATGGAACGGAGGTAATGAGCGCCACGAACATTATACGTACTCGCCAAAAGCGTGGGTTGTTCGACCTGGGTGGAGCAATTCTTGGGAACATCTTTGGATTGGCTACAGAGGCAGAACTTCAAGAAATAAAAAACAAATTTAATAAAATAGCTCAGATACTCACATACCAAGATAAATTCATTGCCGGACATAACTCAGCAATGAAGATAATCGTAAAAAATCTGAAAAAGACGGAAAACATAGCTCTCCAAAGTGTAGATAAAATAAATGCCATGGAAGGGAACATAACTCTTTTCCAACACTTCTCCATCATCATGAAATACATTGACATAATTCTACTCCAATTAGACAACACTAGAGTTCGTTACAGGGCACATGCAAGGAATTTCGAATGTCGGTAATGGCAAGATCACAATTGACTTACTTCCAGTTCATGAGCTACGTCAGATAATTAGTCAAGGCATACATAAACATAAATTGAAGCCTTTGTTCCGAAATAGGGATTTCATGCATAATTATCCATATTTAGAAGCAACACTAACACCAACATCAGTAGTAGTTCATGTACCCTTCATAACTGACGACCTGTTCACAGTATACCAAATACACCCTTTCCCTTCTAAGAATAAAAACACTTTGGTCATCATCAATATCAACACAAACACCGAACTCATCATGGTCTCCAATAAACGGAACACTGTCACTTTCGCCAGTGAATCAATGATTGAACGAAAGTGCCATACATCCTTACATGCTATTCGCCTTTGTCCTGCGTACATTTTCACGTTTCATACTACTGAAACAGTCCCTTGTGAAATGGCTATCATAAGAAATCACGACATTCATAATCACTGCAACTTCACTTTTGCTCCAGATAAGCTTGGACACCGTCAACGCATCGGACACTCACAGTTTTTTTATTTCACTCATAACACATCAGTTTACATAGTCTGTCCAGATATTCCATCATCTCATACATCAGCATCAGGATTATACATAGCACCAGACTACTGTGCAGTATTTACACCATCCTTGTTCACTTTATCCACCATCAATCACTATGCCAACCTCAATCATACACACAAACATTTCCACCCACTACCGAATATGGACTTAAACTTGAGCACAGGTATTAAGCTGACTTCACCTAAGTCTGGAACTATGCAACTGATCAATTAAACAATGAAGCCCTGGGAAGATTTGAGTTTGAGTATGTTCAACTCATATTATGTGTATAGCCCAGCACTTACTGTGTTTATAATCTACGGTATTGTATTTGCAGTAATGATGGTTGCAATGCACAGAATGCATGCAAGAATTGCAAACTTGGAGTCAGTATTAAGTGGGGGTAAAGTGCGAATTCAAGTAAACCCCTCTGAATTAAGTGTACATATTTTGTATATAGTATTAATTATATATATATAAAAAAAAAAAAAAAAAAAATAATAATAATAATAATAATAATAATAACACAAAGAAGAATGACCCATATATGGCAGACCAGTACCATTATCTTTAAATGAAATATTAGTAACTCTTACAATATTCTTAATTTTAAACTATTTTTATTCTTGCATGTATGCAATTCACTATAATAACCCAAGTACATACTGTATTACAGTTAAATAATTTACTTTAATGCATTTATTCCAATATGTATTCAACTTATTTAAAATGTAATATTACTGAATAATCACTATTTACTATGCATAATATATGTATACAATATTCATACAATTATGTTACTTTACAATATTATGTATTTCACTTAATTAGCTTATAAGTTCATTATAATGTGTATGTAGTATGTATTAATATATTATAACTATTAAATGTCGATGGTACGTCATTTTCGCGCGGCCGAGCAAATATAGGACTACATAATAAATAGATAGATAAATAGATAGATAGAGAGACAGATAGAAGCAGGAAGTCAAACGATGAGAAGGTGTTGTGTTTGCGAGAAGCGAGCAGCGCTAAACGCTTACACGGGGGAAAGCTGACGACAGCGGCCAGTAAGATGATTCAGTTAGCTGTCAGCAGTCCTCTCGTGAGAAAGTTCTGTTGCCACGAGGAAGATACGTGACACACACACCCTACTACACGAGATGTGAGGAAAGAGAGTTTTAGGAGGAGACAAGCGACCCTATAGAGAGGTCGAGACGGAGATTAGCTTGAGAACAGAGAGAGAGAGAGAGATAGCGAGACAGGGAGGTAGCTACCCAGGACTTATACTATTATACCTGTTTAATATTTCCAAGACAAATAAAGATAGTCCCATACTATTCTTTACCTCTCCCGTCACTACATGACATCTGGTGGGGAAACTACTACAAGATATAAAAGCCGCTCGACCACAAGTCTAACATATACTTCTCTACAATTAACTACAAAGTCTTTTATGACATAATAATATCCTGCCTACAAACATGAGGGATGACAACTTGATGTACAACCTCACACTCACAGTCGGCTGATGCTGTTGGGGGTCTCCACTTCCTCATAAGTACTCCTGACTTTATATAATAACAAGTAGAAGCACCAGCTGACTCTTCCTCACTGCAAGCAGAGTTAACTAGACCTTTCAACTCAAGGTCAGCAACCTGCAACTCAACCAACTCTTGACGAGACAAATTATCAACACTACGGGGAACTGCCTCATCTGGTGAGTGGTCCAAATTAGAAGAAAAGTGTCAGCTAGGATAACATCATCATCATCATTATCCTCTAAGTCACCAGTAACTTTAGACTTAGCCCTAGTGACAGCACATGCAGGGAACACATCAGGGACATCACAATCCTGGGCCGCAGCCACTGGCTCACTAGACAACTGAGGAGCTGGACACACTTGACTTCCACCAATATCATTTCCAAGTAGGAAGTTACACCTGACATTGGGAGTGTCTCAACCAACCCAACCATAACGGAACCATTAACAAAACCAGACTCTAAATTCACTCTGCACAGAGGGACAGAGAAGTAATTATTCCCTACACCTTGTAAGATTACAGTTTCATCAGAGGAATTAACATTAGAGCCTAGAACACTGGTCAGCATAAGGGACTGGCAAGCACATGTATCACGATATATTTTAACTGATTTCCTGTCATTACTTTCCAGAGGACTGACAAAACCATCAGACAGGAAATTAGCACATGAACTCTTGAGAGTGTCACCCACGTTACTGCTCAAAGAGGAGCTCCAGCATGAGAATTTAATTTACCCCTCAAAGCAGTTTCAGTTAACTCAGTTAAAGAATTCTGGGAACTCTCAAGGGTGGATACTAGACCAATTGACTGAATATTTAAAGACTCCTTTTTGTTCACATCACACTGTCTCCTGAAACATTTCTCCGTAGTATGACCAAGCTTACTACAATAAGTACATTTACGTTTCTGAAATCTAGAGGTGAAGCTGGTATTTACTTCCTGAGAAACATCATCTTTATTCTCTTTCCTGTTACCTGTACTCTGAGTAGAGGCAACGTACTTACTCTCAGCTTTCCCTTTTTCTTTAGAATATCTCTTGTGAGTGAGAACATATTCATCAGCTAAAACTGCAGCATCAGACAAATTATCTATTCTTTTCTCATCAAGATATAGGCTTACATCTTTATTAACACACCTTTTGAAGTTCTCCAGCAAAATCATCTGCTTAAATTTGTCAAAATCAGAATCCACATTCTTAGAATTTAACCACTGCTCTAACAGATCTTCTTTGATTTTTGCATACTCAACATGGGATTGCTTATCTTGCTTATAAGTTGTTCTAAATTTTACTCTATAGGCTTCAGGAACAAGCTCATAGGCCTTAAGAATCAAGCTCTTAACGACATCATAATTATCAGATTGATCCTGAGGCAAAGATGCATAAGTTACTTGAGCTTTACTGGTGAGAACAGTTTGAAGGAGTACTGGCCAATACTTTTTGGGCCAATTAAAACCAGTAGCTACCCTCTCAAACAACTGAAAATACTTTGTTAAATCAGATTCATTAAAAGGAGGGACAAGTTTAACATTTTTATCCACATCAAAATCATCAGTGCTAGATGATCCAGTTCCACCTTGTTTCATGCGATACTCATGGTCTGCCTGAATCCTAGCAAGTTCAACTTGTGCCTGAAACTCAGCCTCCTTAGCACGAGCCTGAAACTCAGCCTCCTTAGCATTTGCCTGAAATTCAGCCTCCCTAGCACGAGCCTCCTGCAGGGCTAGCTGTAACTTAGCTAATTCAATCTGCGTTTGCTCATTTGGAGGAGTTACATTAAACAAGCTTTCATTAATCATGTCAACAATTTGATCTTTAGAATGATGAGAGCGAACAGCAATTCCCAATTGTTGAGCAACAAGCTTAAGTTCATTCTTTGTTCTGTTTTCTACATCACACACTGTTTGCGCATTTGACAAAATATCTTTGGCTTCATCAAGCGTAGTAATAGTAGACATCATGAATAAATCACAGTCACAAAATATCAAGCAATATCCTTATGATACTACCCTGAATATTCTGATAAGAGGTCGCCAAATTTATGTTACGGAACAGAGAAAGATAATGTACACTTTAAGTGAGAATACTAAAAATCACTACTGTCCCGTAAAGTTCCAGGTTCAAAACAAAAGTGTTAGGTAAAATTACAAGTTAAAGTTTAATGCTCAAAACTAACAACAAAACATTCAGGACTCATAAGGATATCGTAATGGCAAAAAAACAGGTTAAATATATGGTTAACTGCAATAGCCTCTATTAACACGAAATTAGCAAGAGTAAATTTATCTAAGTCAGCCCTGATAAAATGAGAATGCCAGATAATACTCAGTGAATGTAAGATATATTATTACAGATACAAAATATTATTAACAATGGCTTGACATCCAAACTTTACATTAATCACAAAAACTCACTAGGCCTAAGAATTAACACCCCATGCGATACAGTACAAGGAAAAAATGTAGTAACACTTATATTCAAATTACACAGCTGCTTGATGGTTGGAGACTTCCTGAGCACTCACAATAATAACAACTGTACAGGGGAGGACAGAGATGTGAGCAAAATGAGGAGTAGATCTAAGTGGCAATAATGCAGAGACTGAGCTCATTATATAGGGGTCGGCAGAGCTTGATACAACTTGTAAGGACGCGCAAATGAAGCCATAGGGGACAAAGAGTTGACACTCCTGCTCTGAGCAACAGAAAGAACGACTTACTCTTCTATAAGGGAGGACGGGGGGAGTGAGGTAGAACATGCTCGTGATCAAACATGCAGCATACTGTACGTTAGAATTACACAAAGGATGATGAAATCATAGGCTATGTAACAATATATATATATATATATATATATATATATATATATATAGATATATATATATATATATATATATATATATATGGTGCGTGTGTAAGAAACAGTACAAATTCCAGCTTGATATTTAACTCGCATATCTGCATTTTTCCTCCTGACACCAATTTCTTTTTGTCCAATAACGCAGCACTTTTATTGCTCTGGTGTTGTTTTGCAAAAATATAGCATACAGTTGGTTGTGCTGCTACCTGTGTCACTGTTTTGTCCACCTGCTTTGGTATCTCTCTATGAATATATCATTAATGAGTTTTCACGAGAACACTGACCAGCATGCTTCCTACGCAGTAATATTCGTTTTGTTTCAGAAACACACACACACACACACACACACACACACACACACAGATTAAAGTGTGTGTGTGTGTGTGTGTGTGTGCGTAAGGTTATATCGAAGATTTACTTAATAAACTGATCACAATTTGCAATCCATTTTTTTTTTTAACCAGTTATGAAAAAATAATCTTAGTTGGCAACCTTCTTTTGTAATATTCGTAATCAGTCGGGATGTGAAAGATAAAAATGGTAGATTACTAGTGGAGATGGGAGATAAAGTGAGCAAATGAAGTGAACACTTTAAGGAATTGTTGAACATAGAGAATGAAAGTAATGCGAACATGAGTGGCTGGGGAATGGCTGCGAGAAGGAGGGTTAGAGAAGAGAAATAGAAATCAGTAGGATGGAAGTTGTGGAAGCAATGAAAATCAAAATGGGGAAAGCCCCAGGAACTGATGGAGTGCGTGGAGAAATGCTGAAGCATGGGGAAGAAAGCAGCAGAATGGATGTGGAGGATGTGCAGATTGGCCTGGGAGGAAGGTATAGTCCTGGAGGATTGGAAGTCAGGTATAATTATTCCCCTGTACAAAAGAAATGGGGAAAAGAAGTGTGTGGTAATGATAGGGGCATTTGTCTTCTTAGTGTAATAGGAAAAGTATATGGCAGGATACTTATTGTCAGAGTTAGGGAAATAACAGAGAAATTAATTGGCGAAGAACAGAGAGGTTTAGGAAGGGAATAGGTTGTGTAGATCAGATATTCATTCTTAGGTTTTTAGTGGAAAGTTTTGTAGAGAAGGGGATGAAGTTGTATGCAGCCTCCATTGATTTGAAAGCATATGACAGGGTAGGCAGACAAGGATTGTGGAAAGTATTAATAATATATGAAGTAAATGGGAAGCTGCTGAATGCCGTGAAGTGTATGTATGAGGGTGATAAGGCTGCAGTGCATGTGTATAGTGAACTGAGTGAATTTTTCTGTTTGAAGGTTGGATTGAAACAGGGATATGTCATGACTCCATGGCTGTTCAGACTGTATATGGATGGGGTTATAAAAAAGATACAAGGTCGGGCAGTGAATGTTGGAGTTGCCCTAATGAGAGTGGGCAGTGTGTGTAAACTTCCTGTGCTGCTGTTTGCAGATGATATTCTGTTGTCAAGAGAAGATGCAGGGGATCTTAAAGGCTTGGTGAATGAGCTTGGGAGAGTGTGTAAGGAACGGACTCTAAAGGTGAATGTAGGGAAGAGTAAAGTTATGGTCTACGAGAGAAATGAAGCCACTGAATGTACTGAGGTTGGATGGGGAGGAAATGGGAATTGTGAGTGCATTTAAGTACTTGGGTGGTGTGATGAGTAAAGGTGGAAGTTTATAGGGTGGAGCGCTTGAAAGGGTACAAAAAAGAAGCAAGGTTGCTCGTTCTTTGAGAGCAGTGATAAGAAACAGGGAGGTGATCATGGAAGTGAAAAAGTTACTGCATGACAGTATTGTGATACCAACTCTAACATGTGGAAGTGGAGCTTTGACCTTGTTGAAGGGACAGAAGTCAAGAGTGAGAGCAGTGGAAATGAGTTATTTGAGAGGAGCATGTGGAGTCATATGGAGAGACAGACTGACAATTAAGAAAGTGAAGGAGCGTTGTGATGTGGATGTGATAGGAAGCTTTAGGAGAAACACACTGTGAGGTGGTTTGACCATGTGGAGAGAATGGGGAGCGAGAGACTGACAGGGAGAGTGTATGTGAGTGAGGTGGAAGGGGGTAGAGAAAGGGCAAGGTCAATGATGATATGGAGGGATGGAGTGGAAAGGTACATGAGAGAGGGAGGGGTGAGCTGGGAGCAGGGAAGTGAAATGGCGGGGGACAGGGCGACATGGAGGCGATTTGTTTGTGGCCACCTTTTACGGGATTAAGGTGTCTGGCAATAGATAGACAGTAATCATACCACTGCGCTACGACTCTATAACACTGTGTATCTCTGGTTAACGTCATAACCCCTGCTCTGAGCTCACATTTCTATGGCTTATATTTTTTCTTCATTTACACAAGGACATGGTACAGTAACTCAAAAGTATGGGTAAATTATGCACTCTCAGTGTTCTTCCTGAAAGCACGAGTAACATATGCGTTCATTTTGTAAAGAAGGGGCCAGACAGAAGGGTGGTGGGGTGTAGAAGAACGGGCGGGAGGGGGGAGGAGTGATGCATAGCATGTGGGGATGGGTCCATGGGAAGGGGTGAGTAAGGCATGATAAGGAAGGTAAAGGAGAGGGAAGGGTAGGAAGGGAGCAGTGCGAAATGACCAACATACATAGAGTGCACGGTCGGCTGGCCTGGCACTGGTGATGTTCGTGGTGGGAGGAGCTTCGCATCTATACAAAACCTGAAAGACAGACAGTCAGACAAAGAGAGAGAGAGAGAGAGAGAGAGAGAGGGGGGGGGAATTCAAATGAAAAAAGAAAGATATGGATTAAATGTGAAGAATGATAGATATGTAGATTGGAAGAACTTAAAACAAATGGTTTCGAGGCATGAGAGGAAAGATAGATGACGAACCGGAAAGAGACACAAAGGACCGAGAGAGAGAGATGAGAATAATATGACACAAGAAATGATTAAATTAATCATGAATGGATGCTGGAGAGAGGACAGAGAGTGGGAGAAGACTGAGAGAGAAACGTACATTAAAAAACCTAAAGAACAGAATATGAAACACAAAGGGAAGAGTGGCTGAATAAGATAGACGAGAGAATTACTGGAATTTGATGAACAGGCAGGAATAATGAAGGTAAAGGAAGATAGAGAAGGCTTAGAAAAAGAGAAAGTGGTTAATATCGCCTTGAATTTGGCTCTGCTTTTACCTCCGCCAAGGAGGTTATGCTTTACCGCCTTTGGCTGGTTTGTCTGTCTGTCTGTCCGTTAGCAGAATAACTCAAAAAGCTACGAACGGATTTTGATGAAATTTTGTAAAAGGTTGGGCCATGGGACAAGGAATAAGTGATTATATTTGGGGGCGGATCAGGATTCGGATCTGGAGTATCCCACATGATGTCTCCAAAAGTTCTCAGTGAATTTCAATGAAATTCTGTGAAAAAGTGGACCATGGACCAGGAAACAACTGATTAAATTTGAGGGGGGATCATAGAGCCAAAGGCATGTCCTGAAAGTGGTCCCGTCCGGAATGTGGGTCCCTAGCTCCTGGACTGGTACTTAAGGACCCTAACCCAGCCTAACTTTGAAACCCACCTAAATAACTCCCTACTGGTCATGCAAAGCACCTTTTTAAACCTTTTTAAGACCCTATTCACACCAATAATGGACACAAAGCATGAAATAAACGAAAAAGAATTAAAGAATGAGGAATTAGAAGTGACTGTACCTCAGCCAAGTTACTTACAGCACGTTTGCAGCCGGCTTTTCTAAGGTTTTGGCAGTGGTGAAAATGCTCTTGAAGCAAATACAGTAATCCAGTGTTGTGCTGCACTTAGTTCTTTGCACTGCCAATTATAATTGTTTAACACTGCACATTGTTCTTAACTGCACCACGCCAGTTTCAACAGCCAATATGCATTCCACAATTAATCATTTGCACACTAAATTCAAATTTCTTAACCCTGCACGACGCTGTAAATTCCCGTGTGGTCTAGTGACTGTTTATTCACAAAAAATGAGCACATGTGGCTTCCATTGCAATAGGCATCTACTCGCCATCGAAGTTAGGCAGTAACTGTTGGAGTGGTCATGGGGAAACGGAGTTGCCAGATCGCAACGGCCACATTACCAAACTCCTCAATTTTCATTACCAAATTTAACTTGTCGTTACGAAATTTGTAAAGCTAGCATTTATTCTTCACTAATTATGTATACAAGTGGAAATACATGTAATCACTCTTCTCATATTTAACAGGATGTTGATTATTTTCACGCTATGTTGACTAGCAGATTATTCAGAGAGAGGAAACAATCCACCATCTCCATTCTGTGTATCCTCATACATGTGAAAAATCCGTTTGGTAATGCATTATTCTGATTCATTACCAAACGAATTTTTCATTACCAACTTGGCCCACATTTGGTAATGAAAAATACCAAATGGCAACCCTGATGGGGGAGGGGGGAAGAGGGAGGAAGGAGGGGGTGAAGGGGACTTGGTGTAAACCAGTTGTTCGGTGCCGTGAGGCAATTTCAAATTACTGGTGGGAAAAAATTCAGATTTTGGGGGGAATTTTTTTTCTTTTTTTGGCCATTTTTGGGTTCCGATGGTCCAGGCCCACCATGTCCGGTAAGTGGGGTGTCCGGAAAGTGGGCGTCCGGAAAGTACGAGGATTACTGTACGTATATATATATATATATACTGTATATCTATCTATATAGATAAATTGATATATATATATATACTGTACACATACATGCTTGCAGTTCATACGCCATGTAATTTCGGCATTCAGAATATAATTTGTAATTCAGTTTTCCTTTCATGATAATCTACTTATTTTGCACTTCAGGCTGTTGTTTTTTAACTTCACCCTTCACCTACCACATGCAGATTTCCCATTCATTGTCTTTGAGACTAATGTACATCAGTTATCCTTCGGAACTACTTTATCAGATATTATTCATTTGCCACTCAACACACACTGTAAACAGAGAATATTGCTGTTATATCTCAGTCTTACCTACCTCCTGAAACCATTATTTACCAGCCTCACATGTTAACCCCTTCGTACACAATGATGTGTTTGTCGTCATTAGGGTCTGGCTGCGATAATACACATTGACTCTTTTGGCGTCATTAAAGTATAAAAACTTTCATCAGAGGAAAAGCTTTCGGCCGATCAGCATCATTTTTGGAGGTGTCATAGTTTCCCTGCTCCTCGTCAAAAGTAATGAGTTGGCAACTGTGAATCCCAATACCAGCAAGAGAGCGAACAGGTTATTCAGTACCGAATGAGCTGTGAGTGTGGATGGTACTGCTCGGTTCTGTCCCTTTAAATTTCCACTCTTACCTCTGTCCCAGCCATGCAACATATTTCACTATACCAGTAGTGCTTGTGTATAGTGTTTGGGCACTGTTGTGATTAGATTTGGTGTTTACAATAGGAAATTTGATGTTTGTAAAGAATTCTTGGTCGTTATCAGCCGTTGGCCCAATGAAGATGGTGCTAATATTTCTAATCAACTACACTGCCTCTACCCTGCACCAAATGTGAGTATTCAGCTATAAAAAATAGTGACAGTGAATCATGTGAATATAGTGTGCATATCTAGTGTACAAAGAATTGGTGCATTATGTGCAGTAGCTTAGAGGAAGGCAGGAAACTGCCCTACAGTCACGACACGGTGTGGGTACACCATAGTTTTTTTCCTGAAAACTATGAGGCATAGGATCACTGTTGTGGGCTCAAATGAAAGCCAATGAAATTCTGCATAGGATGGTAAAATAAAAACATAACAGTGGCAGAGAAGTTTTTCGCTAGAGCTCCCCGAATAAAAAAATCTGTTGTCTGTCGGATATGGGCTTTACTTTTTCGCTTATTACTCAAACACCATACCTTGTATCAAACTGGGACCTCTGGCATTCGAAAGCTAATAAAATTTTCTTTAAATTGTTTGTATAACATGTAGATTGTTTAGTAAACATTCGACTTATGATGCTGGGGAGTGAGATGTATGCTCCTGAATGTTTATTCACACGGCCCTAACGTACTGTACGTACAGTGTGTTTTCTTTGTTTTCTTGTTTTTTGCTTATCGTGTAGGACAATCATCGACGAATGGGAACATGTGGATTTTCTGGCAAAATAAATATGTTTGGGTGATGAAAATAAGCCAAGAATACACGTGTTTGGAGCACACGATGGGTGGGGGGGAGGGGAGAAAAGCTGGCACGTCATGTCCCACAAAATTTATTAACTTATCCACATGCAAAAGGGTTAAACCACTGGTGGTAGGTGGTAACGACCATCACCCATCCACTTGATGTAGTGTTATCTACATCTTTCACCTTTATCACTCTTGTTTTACGCCCAACTTTGTTCCTACTTTTCCCATTCTTCACGTCACTTTTTATAAATTCTTTGCAGCTCGAGTGGCTCTACACAGACTGACAATCTTTCTGGCTTCCTGTAACCCATGAAGCCATTTACAAAGCTGGGTGGTAATTAAAGAACCAAATGACGCTGTGATGTGGAGCCTTGTACGGTGTTCCTGTTAAACCAGATGCAAATGTGACATTCATCTAGGAACCAAGCCTCCCCATAATTCCCCACACTTATGGAGGGGCGTCGTCTACCGCAAGGGAACATCGATTCACTTCACGGGACGACTCTGCAGGGGTGGTGGCTTGCCTGCCGTTGATGGTTCTGCTCTGCCAGACAAACCGGATTTATTCGGCAGCAACAACAACAACACATTAGACAGACTGTGATTCACATTTGCATATCAGATTTACTTGATTAGGTTTCAGGTGTAGCAGTACTGTGCGTCTTAATTTATGTTAACCTCATCATTTCATACTCGAGTCTCTCTTAGTATAACATTGGTGTCCTCAAATGATTATATTCAATTTAGGTATGGCATTCCATACTGAAGGGGTTAATTATGGCTCTATCATACCCTTCTACCATAAACTGGATAAGATCGTCGAGATATGGCTGAGATAAAAGGAAAATTACATTCTTTGGGCTCAGTAGGATAACACACAGAACAGCAATGATCTCTTCATCTGTCTACTTATCTTTTACCATGGCATGTTAATGCTGGCAGGGATTCTGGACTGACTGCAATGTACCTCATTTAGCACCAAACAGACATTTATTTCATCACTCTGATAACGTAATTTTGGTCACCACATGGTGAAGACCACACTATGTGTGCTCAGTGTTTTTTTTTTATTTTTATTTTTATTTTTAACGTGTCAAAATGCTGTTGCCTCTTTATTTCTCCACGACTTCCTATAAATCGATGTACCCTTTTTCCGTGGGGAAATAGCCACTAACATCTGTATTGCCTTTTGGAAAGCATGTACTGACCAATATAAAATTTTAAGCAGCCGACATTCCCAAGGGACTACCAGATGCTCTTCGTAATGAAACAAAATATGCTGTTGAAAAAGACAAAGTACCTACAAACCAAATTTAAGAAAATTGCAAAAAAAAAAAAAAACTACGGTATTGTCATTCAGGTTCCCAAAAGTCAATTCTTAATAAAAATTAAACAAAAGCATTCGGGAGCCGAATGCTAATAGCCTGACAAATTATGTTGTTGGCTAAGGTACAAGCTACCTACAAGCCAAATCTGAATACGAAATATTTTAGTATCACACACACACACACACACACACACACACACACACACACACACACACACAATTATATGGTCTAGCTTCGCTTAAAGGCAGGCAGTTAGAACTTTGCAAAATTCTACAGAATTAAGTCACCGCTTTCAGAAAAGGCTAAACCATACTGAAAAAAAAATATGGCGGCTGGCATTCGGTCGTGTTTGATCAAATCATCACCAAAGGAAACAGGCATCAGCACAATCATGCAGTTGCTCTGTCCTGAGGGTTTGGTGAAATTTCATCAACAACTTCTCGAGATATAGGTGGAAAATATAAACACACACACACACACAGACACACACACATATATAAAAACAATATCGCCCTACCTTACTGAAGGCAGGCCATAAGTTACCTACAAACCAAATCTGAAGAAAACTTGCAAAACTCTACGAAATTCAGTCACAGCGTTTCACAAAAATTAAGTCCATATTAAATAGTAATTGGCGCCTGGCGTTCGCTCGTCTTTGATCATATCCTCACCAAAAGTAACAGGCTTCTGCACATCCACATAGTTGCTATTTCCTAAAAAATTCGTCCACAACTTTTCGATATTTGCTGGGAACACCTCCCCCAGCATCGACAAAAACGATATCGCCCTACCTATATATAGATAGATAGATAGATAAAGATAGATATAGATATATAGATATATACATATATATCTATCTATTTATTTATCTATCTATCTATATCTATATAGATAGATAGATGGATAGCTATAGATAGATAGATATAGATAGATAGATAGATTGATTGATTGATATAGATAGACAGATAGATAGATAGATAGGTAGATATAGATATAGATATAGAGATAGATAGATAGATAGATATATATATATATATATATATATATATATATATATATATATATATATATATATATATATATATGTAGAAAGAAAGAGAGAGGTGAAAAGAATAGTAAGAGAGAGTAAGAAGAGAGTGGATGAGGAATTTGGAAGGAATTTGAGTGTAAAGTGGAGGGACTGTAAGAAAATGTTCTGGAAAGAGATGAAAAGAGTAAGACAGGGTGGAAGTGAAGTTAGCAAGGGAGTGAAAGATAAAAATGGTAGATGACTAGTGGAGAAGGGAGAAAAAGTGAGCAGATGGAGAGAACACTTTAAGGAATTGTTGGACATAGAGGATGGAAGTAATGCACGTATAAGTGGCTGGGGAATGGCTGGGAGAAGGAGGGAAGTGAGAAGACAGGAAGAAATCAGTAGGATAGAAGTTGTGGAAGCAATGAAGAAAGTTAAATCGGGGAAAGCCCCAGGAATTGATGGAGTGTGTGGTGAAATGCTGAAGCATGGGGGAGAGATAGTAATAGAATGGATGTGGAAGATGTGCAGATTGGCCTGGGAGGAAGGTAGAGTCCCGGAGGATTGGAAGTCAGGTATAATTATTCCCTTGTACAAAGGAAAAGGGGAAAAAGAAGTGTGTGGTAATCATATGGGCATTTGTCTTCTTAGGATAATAGGAAAAGTGTATGGTAGGATACTTATTGACAGAGTTAGAGAAAGAACAGAGAAATTAGTTGGAGAAGAACAGGGAGGATTTAGGAAGGGAAGAGGTTGTGTAGATCAGATATTCATTCTTAGATCTTTAGTGGAAAAGTTTCTAGAGAAGGGAAAGAAGTTGTATGCGGCTTTCATGGATTTGGAGAAAGCATATGACAGGGTGGATAGACAAGAATTGTGGAAAGTGTTAAGAATATATGGAGTAGATGGGAAGTTGATGAATGCTGTGAAGAGTATGTAAGATGGTGCGAAGGATGCAGTGCGTGTGGATGGTGAACTAAGTGAATTTTTCTTTTTGAAAGTTGGGTTGAAACAGGGATGTGTCATGTCTCCATGGTTGTTCAATCTGTACATGGATGGGGTAATAAAAGAGGTACAAGGTAGGGTAGTGGACGTTGGAGTGGCCCTGGTGAGAGAGGATAGTGTTTGGAAACTCCCTGTACTGTTGTTTGCAGATGATACTGTGTTGTTGAGTGAAGACGAAGGGGAGCTGCAAGGCTTGGTGGATGAGTTTGGGAGAGTGTGTAAGAAACGGAAGCTAAAGGTGAATGTAGGGAAGAGTAAAGTGATGGTCTTTGAGAGAGGTGAAGTCAGTGAATGTACAGTGGGGTTGGATGGTGAGGAATTGGAAAATGTGAGTACGTTTAAGTACTTGGGTAGTGTGATGAGTAAGGATGGAAGTTTGGAGGGTGAAGTGCTTGAAAGGGTACAGCAGGGAAGAAAGGTTGCTGGTTCTTTGAAAGTAGTGATAAGAAACAGGGAAGTGAGCATGGATGTGAAAAAGTTACTACATGACAGTATTGTGATACCAACTCTAACGTACAGAAGTGAAGCTTGGACGTTGTTGGAAGGACACAAGTCAAGAGTGAGAGCAGTGGAAATGAGTTATTTCAGCGGAGCCTGTGGAGTCACATGGAGAGACAGGCTGACGAATGAGGATATAAAGGAGCGTTGTGGTGTGGATGTGGATGTGATAGGAAGCGTTATGAGGAACACACTGAGGTGGTTTGGCCATGTGGAGAGGATGGAGGGTGAAAGACTGACGAAGAGAGTGTATGTGAGTGAGGTGGAGGGGGGAAGAGGGAGGGGGAGGCCGATGATGAGATGGAGGGATGGAGTGGAGAGGTATATGAGAGAGGGGGTGTGTGAGTTGGGAGCAGAGCAGTGAAATGGCGAGGGACAGGGCGACTTGGAGGCAATTTGTTTGTGGCCACCCCAAACAGGATTGAGGCGTCTGGCAATATATATATATATATATATATATATAGATAGATAGATAGATATATATAGATATATAAATATATGAATATATATATATATATATATATATATATAGATAGATAGATAGATATATATAGATATATAAATATATGAATATATATATATATAAATAGATAGATAGATAGATGGATATACAGTATATACATAGATATAGATATAGATATATATGTATATAGATAGATAGGTAGATAGATAGATATACAGTATATACATTGATATAGATATAAATATATAGATATATATGTATATAGATAGAGATAGATAGATATAGATAGATAGATAGATAGATACTATTTATATATATATATATATATATATATATATATATATATATATATATATATATATATAAATGAGGAAACCTGTGACGCAAGTCATTACTATGAAACCGATAGCAAGGGATCTGTCAGGTTAACTGGGAGACATTAAATTTGCTTAATATTATTTTTATTCTCGTATTCAGTTTTCTCTGTTGAGAAATATTCTTAACTTGGGAGAATCTTCGTATCCATAGATGATTGTGATATGATGCGTCTAGGCGGAAAGTGATGAAAGTATCCTTTGTGTGAAGCAGACGGCATAAAACAGCAGGAGAGCTTTTATCATTGCCTCTACCCAGGGATAAGGAGAAAAGAAGCTTGCGTGCCAAAATCTCATGGAGACGCAATGGTAATACTGTGTAAACATTTGTCCCTGAATGTACTAGCACTGTGTTTTGATACTGAGGGAAGAAGCCATTACTCTGACAGAACACGTTTTTCACAAAAAAGAGTTGGACAGAAAAGGGATGAGAGTTTGTTGCTAGACGGGTGCTCTGCACTCGTCGTAGAGGTGGAGGGATGCAAGCAGACAGTTTAGGGGGGCAGTGACCATTGAAGTAGCGATAGAAAAGAGATAAAGATGCAACAGTGCGGCGAGGAGACAAAGGTTGAAGGGAACCAGTAAGAGGAGGAGAGTTGATGAGATGAAAAGCCTTTGACTCCACCCTATTGAGAAGAGCTGTATGTGGGGAGCCTCCCCACACATGGGAGTTGTACTCTAAACACGGGTGAAGAAAACCCTGTATAGAGTCAACAACTGTGCAGGGATAAAGACGGCACGGAGTCGGCTTAGCACACCCAATCTCTTGGAAGCAGATATTGCATGAGATGCAATATGATCTTTCAAAGATAAGTCCCGAGTGAATGAAACCCCAAGCAAGTTTAAGAATAATGCGGGACTGAGCTGGATATTGTTAAATATTAAAGGGTACTCCTGTGGAGATTTTGAGGGGTTGATAGGTGTAAAAACTGAGTTTTCGATGCATTAAAAACAAGATTATTTTTACCCCAGTCAGAGATACGAGCCAAGTCAAACATTACGTGTGCCATAGCCTCATCCCTTGTTTGTTGAAGTAACTGCTGAAATGGACGTTGCGGAAACCGAATGGAAAGGTGTAGGGTGGACTCAACAGCATACGAGTGGATAGGATTAGATGTACAGCTTAGAAGATCATTGATGAATAAAAGGAAGAGGGTTGGTAATAGGACAGAGCCCTGGGGAATACCACTGTTGATAGATCTAGGAGAAGAACGATGGCCGTCTACAACAGCAGCTATAAAGCAACCAGAAAGGAAGCTATAGAGGAACAGATAGAAGGATAGCAACTGTAAGAGGGCAGTTTGGAAATTAAAGATTTATGCCAGACTCGATCGAAACCCTTCGAGATGTCAAGTGCAAAGGCAAAGCTTTCACCAAAGTCCTGAAAGGAGGATGACCAGGAGTCTGAAAGGTAAGTGAGAAGATAATGAAGTGTCCCTGACAGAACCCATACTAATGATCAGAAAGAGCGTTGTGATAGGAAAGATGCATTAAAATTTTTCTGTTAATAATAGACTCAAAAACTTTTGAAACACAGGATGTTAAAGCAATTGGACGATACTTAAGGAGCTTGGAATGGTCACCCTTCCTCGGGACTGGATGAATGAGAGCAAACTTACAGCAAGAAAGAAAGGTACACGTTGAAAGAGAAAGGCAAAAGAGTTTACCTAGGCTGGGTGTAAGCACAGAAGCACAGTTCTCAAGGACAACAGGAGGGACTCCATCAGGCCCATATGCCTTGTTAGTATTGAGGCCAGTGATGGAAGAAAATTCATCACCTGAAGAAATTTTAATGTCAGCCATCAGGAAGTCAGAGGGGGGGAAGTGATGGAGGAACAGTACCGGAATCATCTAAGGTGAAATTGGAGGAGAAAGTCTGAGCGAAGAGAGCTGCTTTATCAGTAGAAGAAACAGCTACAGAGCCATCAGAGTAGAAAAGCGGAGGGAAGGATGATGAGGTAAAGTTGTTAGAAAAGTTTTTGGCAAGGTGCCAGAAGGAGCAGGAAGAATTCGAGTTGGAGAGTTGAGAGCATTTAGTACGGATGAAATTATATTTAGCAGGGCAAAAAACAGACTTGGCACGATTGTAGGCAGAAACATAAAAATGATGTGATTCACGAGTGGGTTGGCTCTGGTACCTTTTATAGGCCCTCTCCTTGTTGCTTACAACATTAGAACAAGCGTGATTAACTCGCCGTGTGCCAGTGCCGTTTTAAAACAGTCTGACATAATTCCTTGGCCAGTGTCAGTGCTGTTTTAAAATGGTTTAAAATAAAAAAAACTTCACTGTGACCGCATTATTCAAGATTCGCAGATAAAAATTGGCAGGCATGTATGGTAACTGTTCCTCTACCATCCCCCAGGCTGTCAAGACCATACACTCACTCGCTCCCCGCCTCATGCTCGCTCTGCCTCACTCTGCCCGTGTGCCTCACCCAGTGCTGTACGTAGTGAAGATATTTTGTAAATATTTTCATGTAAGTGTAAGTTGTAAATATTTTCTTGTAACAGTAAGGATTATGTAGGGAAGTCAAGTTGTAAATACTTTCTTGTAAGTGCCAGGACTGCAAGTAATGATGTGAGGTTGTACTTATCTTCAAGTAAGTGTAAGATAATGCATTCACAGTGAGAAAGACACGCAAATTGTGATAGATGCTGAAGTAATAAGTAATCAGAAAAGTGTACTGAACATTGCAATACCTTCCCAGCATAAATACCTGAGTAAACCTTACATAGAAAACGGCTTCCTCTCAAGTATATGTTGAGCGTGAGAGAGCGGCTATGCCTGTACATGAGTATGAAACTCAATAAAACCATTGCCGAGCCTCAGTGGGCATTTTAATGGCGAAATTCACTGTTTCCACATCAAAATCTATCATTGTAGCCAAGAAAAAAAAAATTGCCAGCACTGGCGTGACCCATAGAGCCAAAAATAGCCGGCATGTGGTGGATTAAACCGAGGCTTTCTTGCATTAGTCAGAGGATATGAGAAAGGAATGTAGCCTATGCTTCCATGCCAAAGAGAATAACCTCCGTAATGCGCAAGGCACACTCAGATGGTCCCTGGCCATGGAAGCAATAATCATTCTAGGGAAAAACAAAGAAGTACTGCCTGAGGGCCTCCAAATCCGCAGCTCCAAAGTGCCACAGATGACGTTTCTTTGGAGGGTCCACAGGCTGTACCAGAGCAATAGACAGGTTAAGGTAATAAAGTTATGATCGGAGGAGCCCAACGGAGAGAAGAGATTAACAGTGTAAGCAGAAGGATTAGTTGTAAGGGAGAGGTCAAGTATGTTGGAGCTCACTCCAAGGCGGGCAGGAATACGGGTAGGGTGCTGTACTAGCTGCTCTAGGTCATTAAGGATAGAAAAGATGTAGGCTTGTTCACCAGGTGGATCAGTGAAAGGAGAGGAGAGCCGGAGGTGGTGGTGAACATTGAAATCTCCTAGAATAGAGATTTAAGAGAAAGGAGAAATGGATAGAATGGGTTCCATCGTAGAAGTAAGATAGTCGAATGATCCCAAGGGGAGAGGAGAGAGGAAAAAAAAGGATAGGAGGAGACAGTGGAGAGAACGACAAGGAAAAAAAAATGATGAGTAAAGTGAGAAAAACTAAGAATGAGAGAGGGGAGACTGAGAAGGGATATGAGGACAAAAGAACAGAAGAGAAAGTGGAGGAGGAAACAGGGGATAGCCAAACAGGAAAAGGCGGCGTAGAGAGGAAAGACGGACAGCGGAAGGATACAGTCAGGTTAGGGATAAAAGGAAGGGTTAATATGGAACAGGGGAAAAGAGAGAGAGGAGAAAAGATGACAAGTCCAGAAGAACTGAAATGAAAAGAGAAAATGAAAGGAGACAAGTGAGAAGTAATGAAATGAAGGGAAAGAAATTAAAGGGAAAGAAGGAGAAAGAGGGGAGGAATATAGAGGAGGACAGGGGAAGAGGAGGACGAGACAAAAAAGATTTAAAAGAAAGACGAGAGTGAATGGAAAGAAAGGAGAGTAGAGAAGAATATATGGGAGTGGAAATAGGTATAAAATGTAGTGGAGAGGAAAGAAGGAAAACAGAAGATACTAGACAGTGAAAGTGGAAGGGGATAAAGTAGGTAACAGGAAGGAAAGAAGAGAGTGGAGAGTTAAACGGAGACAGAGAAGACGGTGTAGAACATAAGACAGAGTAGGGTTAAACAGAAAACGCAGATAAGATTATTGGATAGCAAAGGCAGGGTAGAAAATATTGAGAAGACGATATTTAATATAAGACTGGGTTGGGTAACTCAGAAAAAGTATAACAGAAAATTGGATAGAAAAGGAGGAGTGGAAAATACGATACAGAAGAACAGGAATGGGAAGAAAGAGGACATCACGAAAAGAAGAAGAGTGGGGAAAAAATGAGAGGAGAAGTTACTGACAAAAACAGAGATAAAAGAAAAGATAAATAAGCAAAAATAAGAGGAAAACAGTTGCCAAAGGCAATAAAAGAAAGGCTTTTATAGGATTTAAAAAAAATAGAAAAGAGATGATAAAGAGATAGGAAATAGAGAAAGGAGAACACCAGGAGAAAGGGAAAGAAGAAAAGAGGTACATGGAGAAGGGAGAGAAGAATGGATATAGAGAGATAGGTAGAAGAGAAGAATGAGCGCATCGAGAAAGGGAGAGAACAAGTGTGGATATAGAAAAATGGGGAGAAAAATACGAATGAGTGTTGAGATGAATGGAGAGAAGAGTGGGTAAAGGAGGAAAGGGAGATGGGGAAAATAGGTATATGGAGAAAGAATGGGTATAAGGAATAAGAAGGAAGAGTGGAGAAGGAAAGAAAAGAGAGGAGAGGCAAGTGGAGAGGAGCAAATTGGAGAGGTGGAAAAGTGAGAAGATAGGAACAGGGGAAAAAGGGAGATGAGGAGAAAAAAAGAGGTAACCCCCCAAAAAAAAGGAAAGGGAAAGGAAGAGAAGGGAGAGGAGAGGAAATAAGGAGAAAGATGGAAGTGAAGATACAGGAGTGGAAATAACTAGTTATGATTGAAATAGAGGAAAGAGAAAAGTGGCCGGAGATAAAAGTGGTGAGAAAAAAAAAAAAAGCAAAGGGGAGAGGATGGTGAGAAGGGGAGCAATGAATGAATGAGAATAGAAAAAATAAAAGAATAAGGGGTGGTATATACTGAGGAAAACATGGTAAAGGGGAAAGAAGGGACTGAGAAAGCTGAGGAGAGAGAGAGAGAGAGAGAGAGAGAGAGAGAGTTATTCAGATAACACAAACTTCATGCACTCAGCGACGTGATCAAGTCTTCTCTTTCTGCAGTCACAGAAGCAAAACAATAGAATATAATAGCAAAAAGACCTACTCCCACCCTTCAAACAACCTTGCAATGAGCAGTTGAAGAAGCACATTTTTAGGCTGAATGTGCCAAAATGAAAATTCTCGGGAGAGGGGGTTCTGAGTACGACTGTTAATTAATGTTTTTATCTTTTAAGGATGCTGATATACAGTATTATTCATTAGTGCATGAAAACTGGCAGCATGCATTTAATAAAGGTAATTTTTGTTGCTCTGAACTACTCCTTCGCTGGACAACCACTTCCTCAATGGAGGACAATATAATGATGGTATTAAATGCCAATAGTTGGCAGGTGGTGACCTAACAAGTTTCCCAATATGTAAACAATGGACCTTGGAAAAAAGCGGTATCTCGTTCGGTTGCTCCATACCATTATTGCAAAGGATATAATTAACTAAAAAACTTCTTAGACTGATGCCATTATCCCTTGAGGTATGACGAAAAGTAATGTAGACCTTCACTTTTTCCTATGTTATTAAAACCTTACTGTAAAACATTCCATTGATTTCCGTCCAAGCCTTCACTTTTAAAGGGAGAGCAGTCAGCTGTCTAAATCAATCTTCAGAACAAATCGAGAATAGATCTGAGTTTTATTGTCTTTAGGTCAGTCCAAGAACAGAACAGAACAGCCTATTCAAGATGTGGTCGAAGGTCTTACATATAGAAAAATATAACTCTCCATTCATAAAAGAGAAGTTTATGCAAATAAATCGTTGCCTCTATTTCCTTTCTTTACTGTGTCATTACAGTGCTGAGAAATTTGCAGTTTCTTTAGACATAAGTCGTAAGGTCGTTGATACAGAGAGTTGCAGTTATCTTTTGGCCGAATACTGTTACATACTATTTTTATTTCTTCCATACAACATCTGATGTCATCAGGAAATAATGAGAGTATTATTTGATTCAACGTCCATGTCATGATTGGAATAAATTATATTTGGTCTAACATTAAGCTGGGGAAGACCACCTGTGTCAGTTACCAAAGGTGAAGATGTACCACTTACCTTAACTCTCGTTCTGTTATCGATTAATCACTGGTTGTTCATTTGCTCTTGTTGTCCATGATTATCCAGCTCTTCACTTTACTCATTATGGTGTATGCGGACAAGCAGTATAGAAAATGCTTTCTCCAAATGCAAACAAAGAACATTGGTTGAACGTTTCATGTTTGCATCATATTTTAAACTCCGGGTTAGTCAGAGATGATCTATCCCTCCTGAAGCCATGCTGAATAGCCCTTTCTTTTATTGTTCAAATTAGGATAAATATTTCATTTTTAATAATCGACTCCAGTATTTTCCTTATGAATTACGTGAGACTAACTGCTCTGGATTTTAAGCCAGATCATTCCAACTTTTCTTTTATTAGCCAAATATTCGTCATCTCCCAGTCCTGTGGCACCATCCTATTCTGTAATGACCCCAGTGGGATACTAGTAAGATGCTGCACTAAAATGTCCTTAAAGGTTTTTATA
>NC_136980.1:11060989-11258489 GCF_032717465.1 Coenobita brevimanus | reverse complement strand
CCCCTGGGCCTAATGCTGTGACCACACATACATATATAGAAAAGCCAATACCTAAACTGTATGGTGTGTGAAAGCTACAGTGGCTTGCTTTGTGACATATTGGAACTAACATGTGTTATGCCATAGCCAGAGTGTGGAATGGGACAGGCATTACCTGTATGCTGTAGTTGGGAAGGGATTATTAGAGGTGTTTAAGGATGGCTATTGTGATTATCATACTGTATATGTGTATGAATTTGTGTGAAATATAAGGCCAACATGCTACGGGTGTTTGTGAAGGAGTGTGGTGTATGCCAACATAGCAGTGCATTGTAAATCTTGAGGTGAAAGTGCTGCATCACGGTCATGTTGTACCGTAGTGAGAAACGTAAATAATTGTGGAGGTAGGGGTGGAATAATTGTGGTAGTCATGTATTGCATATGATTTAGTGTAAAGTGTACGTGAATGGAGCTGCGAGTGTTCGAGAAGAGATAATTTTAGGGTGCATAGTGTAGGTTAACGATACCTTAGCAGCAGGTGTGCAGGTGATGTAAGGACGCCAGGCAACTACACAGACACTCACACACACACTATCACACACACACACACACACACACACACACACACTACATAACTCCTCATCTTCAAATCCCACAAGGTCCTTCAGGCCCTTCAACACCCCTGGAAGAAGTGAGTTTTCCGAATATTGTTGATATGTATATGACCTATTATTAATATCCTTACATTTTTCACACAAATAACCATTTTCTCCTACATATTACACATAGGACAGAAAGTACAGATTCATTACCAGTGACTAGAACAAAGTAGTGTTCATGTCTAGTAGGTTATAACATTAAAAAAAACAACCCTTGGAGATTTTACAGTCTGTACATAAAAGGAAAAAAAAGAAGAAAGGCTTTGGGAGCATAGTCATCAGGCAAAGCGGGGGGGAACAGTGTTTTTTTTTTTTTTTTGCTTTTGGTAAAACTAGGCAGTGATCGGAAGAGTAATCTAGCTTTGTCGTCCTATTACTCAAAAACTATTGGACGTATCGATTTCCTGTAAGAACCATGATTAAGAGCAGTAAATTCTATGTATGTTCATTATCTAAATATAATCCTCTGGAACAGGGGCGTACCTAGAGATTTGGAGGCCTGGGGGGCTAGGTGCTTTTTGGGGGCCCCCCTCTTGGAGGGGGGGCCCCGCAAAGAACCTAGCCCCCCTAATTCTCAAAACTTATCTAATATCTCAGCCGGGATTGTCAGGATGATAAATATATACATTTGTAAATATTAATTAAAAAGCTTATAAATTTTTAAGGCTTTTGGGGGCTCCCCTCAATTGGAGGCCCGGGTGGCAGTTTCGAACCCCCCCCCGCCCCCTCAGGTAGGCCACTGCTTTGGGAGCATATTTTGTAGGAAAAGGTGGGGGAACGGAGTGTGTTTTTTTTTCTTGCTTGCAGTAAAGTCAAAAGTGCTCAGACTTATCTCACTTTGTCGTCCAATTACTCGAAAATTATTGGACATATCGATTTCCTGTAAGAACCATGAAGAGCAGTAAATTTTATGTATGTACAGGACATAACAATGTAATATCTCTGATAAGAAGTCATTGTTACGTAAGCGGGAATATAGTGTTTGCTGTGCGCTCATGATGAAAGTGATACACGGCCGTGAGTACCCAGTCTTTTTTTGCGATTTATTCGGAAACTATGAGGAGTATCGAAAATCTGTTTGGGCCATGAGAAAGCTCATGAAATTCTACACAATATTATGAAATAAAATTATAAGGTGTGCGGGAAAACTTTTGCAGGAAAGCTCCCTGAACAAAAAAGTTTTTTTTTTATGGTTTTCAGTTTTTGGCTAATTTCTCCAAAACCTCCAATTTTATTACAACGCGACAAAATTCATTAGAAAGCTGATGAAATTCTCTATCAAAACTTCTAATAACATTTTCTTGTGTGATGGAAATCATTCGAATGGTGATGTTGGGAAGTGAATTGATGTTGCAAAATATTTATTCAGGGCCGCCTAATGCAGTTTAATTCGTGTTTCTGTTTTTTTTTCTTTTTGTGTGCTTAACAGCTAGAACGAACATCGATGAAGAAGATCATATAGGTTTCATGGCAGTAGATTGAGGTTTGGGTGGCGAAAATAAGGCAAGAATACGTGTTTTCAGTGGTGCACGGGCGGGCTGGGCGGGTAGCCAGTCGAGTAAAATCGTGTGCTGGGAAACTTACTGAAACATATGCTTGCACGAGAGGGTTCAGATGAGATTGACTAGCCTCACTCATCCCTGAGTGGCACTGAGTAAGCAATAAATCCCAACCACCACTTGGAAATAAACCTGCACTGGCTCAATCCGATTGGATCAGATGATAATGATGATTATACTTGTAATTTTTCTGTTGTTGTAATTGCTGTTGTGTTGGTTGTTGCTGAAGATAATACTGAGGATGTTGTTACACTGATGATGACAATGATGATAATGGTGGTGGTGATGATTATGATAATGATGTTTCTCTGACTACTCTTATTTGGATGTGGAATCCAATGGACAGCACAAGTCAGGCTATTCATTTAGGCGTCCCCGGAGATCTTGGGTTACACCAATGGATTAGTGGTACATGTGAGGAAGGTGCTGATGTGATTATGTGTTTTGTGCTGTGAGGAACAGCATGACAGTATGTGTGGTTTGGTAATTTGTGATTTGTATTATCTGTCGGTGAAGCAGAGAATAATATGACCACATCCTAGTCTGGCGTGGTTACATTATGTCTGCATGGGAGGGCAGCTTCTGAGGGAGGGAATCTGTTCGGATGCTGCATGCATGGTTATGGTGGGTACCTTTTTACCTGAGGCAATAGCCAGCAGGTCAGTGAGTGGTCAGCGTTCTTCTTCAGCTGCTTCTGGCAGATTTGTTAAAAGGAGGCCTTTGGAGACATAAAAGTGGTACCATATAAGGTAATTTAACATGGAGAATCCAAATCTGCCATCAGCTGACACATGACGTGGTGCCATCTAGGGACAACTATAGTAAAAGTGCTTAATTTAAGCCTATTGAGACACAAAAGTGGTCCCATATAAAGTTTTACTTTTTACAGCAAACTGTTCAAAACAAGAGCCTTGCCCCAAGTCCCAGGCAATTCTACTCTTGTTATGGTTGTATTAGTGTACCACACCATGTGATGGAAGAAACTGGGCACAGTCTGCAAAACTGAGTAGTAATAGTACTAATTAAGCAGCTTAGGATTCTGCCTTATAATTTTGCAACCTCAGATTTTTAACAGTCTGGGACAAACGCTGCCTGGTGAAGGGCCTTGGAGTGACTACACTGTAATTAACTTGGCAAGGCCGACTCCAGTAAAGTTTGGAGCTTTTTTCTTCATCCACCTCTGAGCACATACTTGATAAACCATTCCTTGATGTTCAGCAGTCATCCACCATCCAACAGATTGTCACACAATATCATTTCAGCGCTGATACCCACCACCCATACTGAATACATGATGAGGGGTGTTTCATTCAGGACCTACCAGTCACAGATGAGGGCACGGGTGGGAAAATGGATTTATTTCCAACCTGCTTCCATCAGAGGTTTTAATAAAAACCCTTATTACCCTTATATTCGAGAAGTAAGCTTACAACTTTCTCTCTCTCCCTCTCTCCATTTCAATTTCAGTCTTGTCATCCAACTATCCATCTTTTACAGAGATATGATACAGGACCATATTCTCTTTAGCATAGAAGCTTTCATAGCATATCTTCTTCGGCAGTTCATTTTAACCACTAATACAGCTCTTATCGTTGTCTGGGTAAAAAACGAGGTCCACGCATATGAGGATAGCGTAGGAACCTGCTGGGGCCCTCTCCCAGAAGAAGACCCTCAGAGTCCTACTGTACCCATTGGACTTATGTCTCCTCCTGCGCCAGTTTCCCCAGGATTATATCCCTCACGGACCAGTTCCTGCTTTGGATCTATTCACTGCTAATCCCCATGGGCCTATTCTCCCTCTGCCCACCCACCCTTTCACCCATCCACACTCATCCACCCATCCTGCCCTCCCACTGCATCCTGTCTCACCATACGTGGTTCGTTGTTAGCCCTATATAAGATACAAGTCCTTTTTATTTCACTACATTTTGATGTACACTGAAATTTTGAAAGAGTATCACATATCTGTTTATTTATATATTTGATTATTTATAATTTGGGCCACTCCTGCTGACAAAGAGGGCCCCAAGAGGTCGATTGTATCACTTGCACTGAGAACCATCACTGTTGTGGTGCAACAAGGTCAGAGTAGAATTTCGTGTGCACCAGTGATTTTTATAGCTACAGCTAGAAACTGCCACTTTGGTTGTTCCTGTTGACGGTATGAAGCTGCTACTATTCTTCATGGTGCAAACCACCTCGGTAGAGCACTATCAGTTTTCACCCCCAGCAACATACATCACATTTCTAGTTGATACTGAGGTCAAGCAACTTGGGTACTCATACTGCTTTCCACATTCTGACAAGTGGGCAGAAAAGCTTTTTAGTCTGTGTAAGTGAGTGTCACCTGGTTCGTATGTGAACGACTGATAACAGCATAGGTATATACATTTATTTATTTATTTATTTATTTTTTACAGATGGGATTCCAGCAAAGTTTTTTAATTTGGAGGAATTCACTCTCGTTTTTTTTTTTCCTCTTCCTAACTAGAAACTGTTTATGTGGTACATGAACAGCATGTATGATGCATGAGCGATATGGTGATCGAAGCAGATGAGTGGCACGGTGGAAAAAAAAAAAACAGTTGTTGCACGTACGAGAACTTGCGACTCATGGATATTTAAACTAGGAAAATCTCCCAGTAGCCCATTATCTTATAGATTAATATCGCTAATTTGTAACCCAAGCAAAACCATGAAATGGTTAACCTAAAGGAATATCATCTCCAACATCCCTTTATCTGATACCCAGCATAGATTCCGACCTTTATACCCAACCACCACACACCTCGCAAAGTTGATCTAGTTTATCAAAAAGTTCAACAAGAATCGACATTATTATGAGCTTCACTAGCACCAGCAAACATAAACAAAGTTTTTGATGCAATATAAAAACATATCCTGATAAGAAAATGTTAAACAGAAACACGAAAAACCACGTTAAAACTGGCTGGCCAACTTCCTCTGGCCGACAGGCATAGATACTCTGTCAAGATCAAAGATCTCGAATCAAGATATTATCCAGCATTGACCAACTTTGCTCAGTCCTTTCAGCGTCTCCCATAGCCTTTCTCCATGACCCAGGAACCACTATATCTTCACTAACAGTACTGTCCACTGCTGATGACCAGATAATAACATCGCAGTACTGTATTTCAAAACTGAAAAAGCACCGGCCCAGTTCCAGCTATAATGATTAGAACACTAATTTAGGCAAAAGAAAATTATTGCCTCTCAAACAAAATCAACTATCTTCCTCTTCACTCCAGATATATATAGTACATGGAAGACAATAAACTCACAGCTTTCCCTCTTGAACTAAATAGAAACAGAGTAAAAACATTACGAAGTTTTGGGACTTATTCTTAACATGCAACGAACACCAGTTTTCAATGCACCTCGAAATGTCGATGCCTTGAAAATACTCACAGGTACTGTTTTCGAGCAGCAAAAAGAATTACTGAACGTAGTGACAGTGTTCATTACAGCAATAACGAATTGTGCTATCCCAAACTGGCACCAACAAAACCAGCACAAATATGAAAAAGCTTTAAAAATTACACAAAACAAAGCTTTAAGAATAATAACGGAATGCAATATGACCACATTTACAAATTACCTACATCATGAAACTAAACTATTTTCCGTCAACCATCATCTGCAAAGCACACCAGTCACTGTTTCAGGCCAGAAACCATCACACCCTATAACTTCATATCACATCATCCACCTCCATATAGAAGCAACAAATTAACATCTGCCAAATCCCCCTGAGAGTAACTCAGTAACTTCCTTTCCCCCATCCACCATTAAATGTCAGGGACACACACATGAACACATGCCACTACATACCCCTTGCCATACAGCATCCTTCTTAAACCCCTGTCAGACATCCACCCTTCGGAAACTACCCAACTCACAGAGACAAGAGTGCACCTTGCCTCATTTGGTGTCATCTATAAGGAGTTGCGACAACTAAGTTCAAGCTGGTGCCATGTTGTTTTCATGTGGTGTGGCAAGAAGCAGGAAGTGAATGAATAATTTTGAATGCTTTGCAGTTTTCTCTGTAGTTATTAAGTTTTCATCATTCAGAACTCCATGCAGCACTGTAGATTTTAAATTACAAATATTATATGTGAGCCCCGGAGCACTTTTCTATATTCCATTAAGTAAACAATAAGTCGAAGTTGTTGCAACTGTCTCTCTCTATGGAGGGTGCTGACCTAACTGACCTAACTGCAGTGTTATCATCATCTTTCCCTTCTACAGTACCGGCACAAAATACCACTCATTAATCCCCCATTATGCCCACATTTCAATGCAGACCTCACACCACAGCACACTTTCTTGCTTTGTGCACCACATTATCACCACAAAGACAATCTTTCAAAAAAATCTCGTGAATGAGCTCTGTGAGCGACCGGTCGAAGTCACTGGGTTCCTGGGGTCCACTAGATTTACCTCCAGTTTTGTCTGGGTCGCACTAACAAAAGGTATGGAGCCAACCCACACTTGAATATCTCATCTTGCATATGTGTGCCCGGAATCGTGCTAAGTCTGTTATTCGCTCTGCTATAAATAATTTCATTCGTACTAAATGCTATGAACTCTCCAACACAAACTCTTTCCACTCCTGGTACCTTGACAAAAACCTTTCGAACAGCTTTGCTTCATCATCCTTCCCTCCTTTTTTCCACTCTGATGACTCTGTAGCTATTTCTTCTACTGATAAAGCAGAACTATTCACTCAATTCCACCTTAGACGATTCTGGTGCTGTTGCTCCATCACTTCCACCCTCTGACTTTCTCATGGCTGACATTTATATTTCTTCAGTCGATTTTTCTGCCACCATTGGCCTCAATACCATCAAGGCATATAGGCCTGGTGGGGTCCCTCCTGTTGTCCTCAAGAACCGTCCTTCTCTGCGTACACCCTACCTAGGTAAACTCTTTCGCTTTTCTCTATTAAATTGTACCTTTCCTTCTTGTTGGAAGTTTGCTCTCATTCAGCCTGTCCCAAAGAAGGATGACCATTCACATCTCTCTAACTCTCGTCCATTATCTTCCATGCACTTCAAAAGAGTTTTGAGTCTATTCTTCATAAAAGAGAAAAACTGAAACACCTTTCGCTCACAACTCTCTTTCTGATCGTCAGTATGGTTTCCTCCAGGGATGCTGCACTGGTGATCCTCCCACCTACCTTTCACACATGGTCACCCTCCTTTTGGGACTTTGGCTAAAGCTAAGCCATTGGACATGACATTTCAAGGGCTTTCGGTCAAGTTTCGCATGAATGTGTAATTTCCAAACTGCTCCCTTACAGTTTCTATCTTTCTACCTGTGCCTTCATCACTAGCTTCCATTCTGGTCGTTCTATAGCTGCTGTTGTAGGCGGCCACGATTCTTCTAGAGCTATCACTAATGGTGTTCCTCAGGGCTCTGTCCTATTACCAACTATCTTCCTTCTATTCATCAGGTGACCTTCTAAGCTGTAGATCTGACCCTGTCCATTCATACACTCATGACTCCACCTATCACCACTCCATTCGCTTCCCACAGCACGCATCTCAGCAGTTGCTTCAACGAACAAGAGATGAGGGTATGGCACACCTAATGTTTGACTTGGTCCATATCTCTGTTAAGGGTAAAAGTAATTTTGTTTTTGGTGCATCAAAGACTCAGTTAATACGTTTTGTATCCTGACAGCGTCTTCCTCAGGAGTATCCTCTAAATTTTTATAGTATTCAACTCGATCCTCCATCATCTTTGGACATACTTGCGATTTCATTCTCTTGGGATTTGTCTTGGAAGGATCATGTTGCCTCTCTTATAAAGTCTGCTTCCAAGAGATTGGGTATGCTAACCCAATTCTGTGCTTTATTGCTCCTGCACAGTGGTTGACTTTATACACGGGTTTTATTAACCCGTGTGTGGAGAGCAACTCTCATGTGTGGGGTTGCTTCTCAAATACAGCTCTTCTCAACAGGATGGAGTCAAAGTCTTTTCATCTCATTAATCCTCCACCTCTTACTGGCTCCCTTCAACCTCTGTCTCTTTGCTGCACTGTTGCATTTTTGTCTCTTTTCTGTTGCTACTTCGGTGATCTTTGCTCCTCTGAACTGTCTGCTTGCATCCCTCGACCACTACAGCGGGTGCTAAGCACTAACGGTAAATGACACTGTGATACTTCTGAGGAAAATAGCTGCATTAGTGATGATATATTGATGACCCTGATTGCAGCCTTAGTAATGATGATACTGGAAGTAGTTCTAGTAATCGTAATAGTGTTCGAGGTGATGGCAATAGTAGTGTGAGTGTTGTAGGTGGTGGGCGTGGTGATGTGTGTGAAGGTGGAGCTGCTGCTGCTGCTGCTGGCTGTGGTGATGTTGGTGGTGATGATAGTGCAACAGGTCGTCGTCAAAAGCTTCTCCCGTTACCCATGTAGAATAAAGGGGCACTGTTTGCGTAAGGCAGTTAGAAAAGTGGGGAAGAATGTGGCCAAGCATAAGCATAATACAGGGCAGGAATATGTTAGTTACCACATGAAAAAATTTGTCGAAGTACGCAAAGCTAGTCCCCCATTCCATGATGGCTGCTCTGAGAAGATAGGCAGAGAAGCAATAGATGAAATTTTTACCAGTTTCTGGGCAACTGGCAATTACAATGCCCAGACTGCCTACCTTCTAAGCCTGATATGTGATGAGGCAGCCAAGAGGAAGTCCATATGTGCAGAGGTGAGACTCATTGTGTATTATGTAAAAGTGGAGCACAAAGTGTGCCACTCTGCCTTTGCATCTATGGATATCCATGTCCTGGGCAAGAAGAAAACGGCCATTTTCCTGCAAAAGCACTGTGACTCACCCAATGGGACCCCAATGCCTGATAAATGTGGACACAATCCCTCTCCATGTGCCATCACTGGGCATACCTTAGAGCTTGTGCATGAGCATATCCAAGGTCTACCTGTCACAGCAAGTCACTACACCTCTGCCACAACCCCACACTGAAGATACCTGGACGCTTGCAACAGCATCACCGAGCTCTATGTCAACTACCTGACGTGGAATTAACCAGAACAGGAATGATCAGTACAAGGTGTCAGAGCACTTTTATAGAACGGTGTTCACATGAGATTACAACACCGTCTTCCAGCCACCAAAGTCAGATGTTTGTTCAACATGTGGGAAGCTTAATCAGATCAAGAATCGGAAGGATGCTGGCCTTTATGTTGCCAACATTCAAGACCAACTGGCTGTTCACAAGCTTGATGCTCGAGACCTCCTGCATCAGGCTGAGCAGACGGCATCCTCCAGTAACTTAGCCAGTGTCAAGATAGCAGCCATAGACATGCAACAACTGCTTCCCTGCCCAGCTGCGAGCTGGTGTGACTTACTATAAGCGGATGTTGTGGGTCTATAACTTCAACATTTACGACATCAACAAGGAGGAGGCCACTTTGTTTGTGGGTGATGAGGTGACAGGGGGGCATGGCACAGACAAAGTGGCCAGCTGTGTGCTCAAGTGGTTTCAGATAGCGATCATCCAGCAACAGCAGGACTTCACCACTCTTCATGTGTTCTGTGACATCTGTGCGAGAACATCATTATGGTTCTTATGGCCTTGCATCAAATGCACGCCAAGTATTTGTTCAGGGTTGAGTTAGTCTCTATTAAGTCTGGCCACTCGTTCAGGCCCTGTGATTGTATGTTTGGCCTGATTGAGATGAAGGTCCGTTCTGCCATGTTCATCTCTAACATCAAGATGTACATCAGTGTTATAGCTTCCTCCATCAAAATGCAGTTCCCTGTTGTGGCCATGAAATGGGAGGACTTTTTGGAAGTCAAAGCTTTGATGAACAACATCACAAAACCTCAGGCAGTTGGCTTCTCCCAGGCCTGCCAGCTGGTGGCTGACATCACCTTTCAGGTGGGCTTCATGCAAGCAATGAAGGGAAGGGCGAAGTATGCACAGGAGAAGTTGTCAGGACTCCATATTATGAATACAAATCATAATAGACAGCATGATGGATAGATAGATAGATAGATAGATAGACAGAGCACCAGACATGGTGTTTGAACGGTAAATTAGCTTGCAACTCTTTAAGTGAAGGAATGTTGATCGTGCAACAGAAGCAGTACATACACGCAGACATACAATATTCTAGAAGCTTCCACGACAGTATAGCACATGTGACACGACCCCTGCTAAACGAGAATGTAGGAATCAGAGCTCAGAAAGGGACTGGCCATAGAACCGGCAGGTAGTGGAGAAAGCGAATAAGAAGAGGGGTCCAACTAGACTTAGTTAGTATATTAAGTTCCTTGTAATACATCTGCTGCTCAACTTAGACTTTCTCTGAAGATAATAAATCAAGATCAACTCCCTGTATTAATCTTTAACTCCTCCTGTTCCTTGATTACCATAATAACTTTAACCAAAACTCATGACTTAAATATTACAAGAAGTGGCTACGAAGTCCAACAATATATGGTGGCAGTAACGATCGACTCTACGCCTACGAACCATCATCCCTAAAAAGGTGAGCGAAAGTGTAAGCAAGATCAGCTCCAGTTCTGCAGCTGATTCTACATTTTCAAGAAACTACAATTCTACGATCAAGTGAGTATACAAGACGAGTTACGAGTGAGGATCAACAGCTCTACAATTAACTACAAATAACAAGTCTACAAGACAACTCTATAATCTTCTTCACGCAACTTCAAGTATCAACAACAAGAATAAAAAAAAAAAAAGCAACTAAAGGAAAAGCAAGACCAAAGCAACAAGCACTAAAACCTCAACACTCTCTCCTACAGTCCCCCCCTACCTCCATCGCTGATGCAGAGGTCAAGACACACGGCAAACACCAGAGCCACATTTATAACGCCTCTTACTCACCTTTCCTCACTCAGGTTACTCATCACTACTCAGCTATCCACCACAGCTACCAGTGTGGGAAGCCGACATCACCATGTGTATCTGCTGGGACATCACCATGCGTGTTTGCAGAGACAACGCCACGCCAATCAACGTGTGACTAACACCAGGCACTACTCACCCACTACTCGTTACTCATTATTTACATAGCTCCAATTCATACTCATTTATTTCCACAGTATTGAGTGGGAATTTGACGTTCTATGGTAAAGTTCGCCTGTGACTAGAGCGGTTAACCACTACATTCATCAGGCCATGGAAATTCCTGAGTAATATCCTCCATAAACACAGCCCTAGAATTATCGAGAGATGATCTTCATTCAACTCTGCATTTATCTTCCAAGACTGACAGTTGCTTCGACACGCCTCTCCGTGTGGCATGTGTATCAAGTGGGTGTAATTATACTGTCATTTCTTCTCAGTGCTTAAATTAGGTACAATCAACTCCTTTACTTATTTTTATATATACGTTTATACACTCACTATCTATCATTTATTACAACTCATTTACTCATCTGTTTAGTTAGGACATAAACAAAAGACGTATTTCATAACACCATACCTTAGCAACATGAATTCTTTTTAGCTGAGTGATATGACAGGAATATTTTCATCCCCACCCGTGTTACTACCAGATGATACACAGTTAGTGCCCACTGCGGATACACAATTAGGAGAGCACCAGGGCAACACACCCATCCTACAAAATTCACCACAAACTAAAGATAAAGAAACAAATACCTCAGTACTAGATGATAATGATGATGATTGGCAAATCCCCTCTGACGTAGCGAGTGAGAACTTTGTCTCTGACTTGCATTCCTATGAAAATATACTTAACAGAGTTCATCGTTCAGGAAAAATCTGTTCCACTATTCCCTCACACAACGATAAACAAATCCAAGTTAAATTAACAGAGCAACCAGTGAAGATGAATACCACGGATCAAATCAGATATTCGTTTATCATGAGGATAAAACAACCCCGAAATTCTTTGGCACAGAAAAAGATCGCATTGACGTCATTTCATTGGTCAATCAGTGTGAACAGATCTTCGTAAAAAGACACATTACAGATGAACAAGTGAAAATTGCTATTTTTTCCTCTTGGATTAGTCAGGAAAGATGCTCAGCAGGAGACTTGCTAAGGTCAGATAAGCGCCTCAGAGCTAAGACATCTGACACATTTAAAACTGAATTTTTTACGAAATTTTCTGGAGGTATGAACCTTTTACCAGGTATAATCCCAGAATTACATAAGATTGTAGATCTTGTAAGGGAGCACACTACAAATCATGTGCTCAGTGAAATAACTCCTGATGTTTCCACGATCAAAAGAACATTATTAGCTACCTTAGAAAACTCGAACTGGATAACAGGGAATGGAAAGATGTCCCCAGACCTCGTCGTGGACATCATTGGTTATGTAGCTGCCTTGTGTAAATTACCTGATAGGACCCTTAAGATCGCCAAGACGATCGCGTACAATCCAGGTATGTGCTTACTCGACTTAATGAAGGAGGTAGAGATGCAGTGTAGCAAAGCAGGGGTGATCGAAACACAATCACATTCTAGTATAATGAGAGTGCATGAGACAGTTTCAGCTGTGAAAACAGCTACAACTACCCCAAACAGAGAATAAAATCGATTGCGACCCGAAACAGGCAGAGCAAACAACCAAATGTGTCGAGGCATCGATCACAAACACCAAGCCACAGGCAGTTTCAAAAGTTTCCGCGCAGCCAGAGCAGATCTCGCGCCACAGACACCACTAAATATGGGAAGTCATCTCGCAGATCACAGTCAGGAGATAGGTCCTTTCTATGTCATTATTGTGCAAAACCAGGACACACAAGGAATGAATGTTTTATCAAAACAAAAGAGGATAGACAAAAGACACTAGAATTTGGTCCCTACTGTAGGCATCATCGGTGCCAAGGGCACTGGACCAGTAACTGCAAAACAGTAGAAAAATTAGTGTCTGTTTTCAAATCGGGGGAAGACCAAATCACGACAAAAAACGAACAAACGTAAAGAAAAACAAGTCTAAAATTCACATGGGAGGCATGTTGGGAAATGAGTGTATCTTGATACCAGCTGTATGTGAGGATCAAAACGTTTCATTATTTTTAAACACAGGCTCTCCAGCGAACTTAATAACACAAGAAGAAACAAATAGAATTTTTAGAAATAAGAAAAAAGTAACTTTTCTGGAAGAATCTGATTTAGACTTATATACAGTAGATGGACAACAAATCACAGTAAAATTTATGATAAGGTTAAATATAAATTTCACAGAGACTACAAGACCAATCTCTGCATTTTTCTATATCATTGAAAACTTAGCAATTAACGTTCATATGTTACTGGGCTTCAGATGCTTGAGAACAGAGAAAATAACTTTACTCCCACAAATGAATGGAATAGACTTTGACAATGAATTCATAGAGGTAATGCCATCAGAGTCCTCACCAATTAGTAAAAGAGAACCAAAAAGAATTGGTAATATTAAAAGCTTAAGCAAACATACACAAACAGATGAGTGTATAGATCCACTCACCCCCCCCCCCCAGCCTACAGGACTAGAAACCCAGGTAACGGTACTGATTTATCAGTTTTTCCCGCCCATTTCACCAATGATTTAGTTGTACCACCTAACTCCTATATGAAAGTTACCATAAAGAGCAAATTACAGAATAGTACTGTTCTTGTCTTAGAAGAAATATGTAAAGTAAAAGGATTGTCAGTAGAAAACGCATTATGTCAGATGAACGACGAAGGGCAAACTCAGATATAAATAATTAATCACACGAATGGGAAAGTACAGTTGAAAAAGGGGACTTGTATAGTTAATATTGAAAAATGTCCCGCCCCTGTGAAGGAAATAGTTGTAGCTGGAGTGACAAGTGAGATAAATCTATGGATAGAGAAAGCATAAAAGAGAATTTAATTCACTCAGGTGACTTTGATGAAGAAAATGATTTGTTAACCCCGTTGGAAACACACAGGGACACCGTAGCATTACCCGGAGAACAAATAGGGTGTACTAACCTGATTAATCACAAGATTAACGTGCACCTAGATACACCACCAATTTTCGTACCGGCCTATCGAATCCCACAATCTCAACGTACACTTGCAAACCAGTATGTCGATGAAAAGTTAATACTTGGAATTACTAAGCCATCAACCTCCCCGTGGAATGCCCCATTATTCTTCGTGCCCATACGAAATGGAGAAATGCGTGCGGTAGTAGATTACCGTAAACTAAACAATCACACAATCCCAGACCGATTTCCCATGCCATTGCTAAGCGACATCCTACAGAATATTGGACCAGAAAATAATGTACTTTCCACGATCGATCTGCTATGTGGTTATTATCAAATTCCTGTAGATCAGGCGTCATGTAAATACACTGCCTTTTCCACAAATAGAGGACACTATCAGTATAGAAGGATGCCCATGGGACTGAGGACAGCCCCGGGCACATTCCAGCGTCTTATGAATTACGTATTGTCAGGAATTTTAGGACGAGGAACATTCGTTTATCTTGACGATACAATCATTGCAACGAAAGACATCACAGAACATCCCCAGGAATTAGACCTACTCTTAGAAAAGCTTGGTGATGCTGGTTTAAAAATTAAGCTTTCTAAATGCAAATTTTGCTTTAAGGAAATAAATTTCTTAAGCCACAAATTAAGTTCTAATGGTTTTCACACCGCTGATGACAAAATACAGGCAGTGAGAGATTTTCCTGAACCTACTACGAATGACGAAGTTAGACAGTTTTTAGGTCTAGCCGGGTACTATAGGTCATTCATACCACAGTTCTCTCATATAGCCTTTCCTCTATTCCAACTACTCAAAAAAGATGTTACATTCCAATGGGAAGAAGAACAAAAACAAGCATTTAACAAATTAAAAATTAAACTAACAAATGCACCTTGTTTGGCATATCCGTATTTCACAAAATCATTTATTATCTGTAGATGCATCAGTTAAAGGATTAGGGGCTGTACTGATGCAAGAAGATAAAAGAGGATAGAACCAACCAATTGCATTTGCCAGCAGAAAATAAAAGGAACAGAGAAAAATTTTTGCACTACAGACTTAGAGGCACTTGCAGTGGTTTTTGCATTACAAAAGTTTCGAGATTTGGTATATGGTTACGAAACTAGACTTAGTATATTAAGTCCCTTGTAATACATACGCTGCTCAACTTAGACTTTCTCTGAAGAGAATAAATCAAGATCAACTACCTGTATTCATCTTTAACTCCTCCTGCTCTTCGATTACCATAATAACTTTAACCAAAACTCAAGACTTAAATATTACAAGACTAAAGAGTTTATATATATATATATATATATATATATATATATATATATATATATATATATATATATATATATATATATATATATATGGTGGCTGCGAAGTCCAACAAAGTTTGACTTGTCCAATGTGGCACTGATGCCTGAGTACCCCACTGAGCACCTTCTGACACCACAAAAGCGCAGGAACTTCAGAAATCCCCTCAGCTTTCTTGAGTCAGAGGCCCAAATGTGGCTCAACAGTCTCCTTGACCGTCAGGAGGAGCTGAGGCAGATACAAGGGGGACATGATCATGCTGGTGAGGAGTCAGAGCCATAGCATGACCCTGACAACGACACTCTGGGCTATGTGCCAGCTGTTTGTTGCACTTGTGTCATCAGACACTGGTGTCAAGCCTCCCCCCTTTCCAACTATGCCACCTTTGTTGACGACTATTGTGTCACAATGGACAATGACATTTAGATTGGCTCTACTGAGACTTTCTCTGATGTCTGGTGAGTGGACTAAGATTTTTTTCCATCATTACTCTGATTAATTATGCTACCATTTTTTTTTTACTACACCTTTGCTATTGCATTATTTACCTTCGCTGATAACAAGAGCAGCACATAAATGCAGACACAGAGGAAGAAACAGACATGCGGGTCCCGACAGACAGACAAACAGATCGACAAGAGAGAAGAGGTTGTGGAAAGTTGGGAGTTGGATTGATTGTATCTTTTTTCATTTTTTGAGGCCTACTCATATGACCTTCTGGGGACCATAGCACATTCATATTATTTAACAGTACTTATCTTCGTTCTCGTCAGTTGCTTCAGCAGTCACGTTTGGCCAGAAAATGGGTTAAAAGTTCAGCAATATATATATATATATATATATATATATATATATATATATATATATATATATATATATATATATATATATATATCCTCTGAACTGTGTGCTTGCATTCCTCCACCTCTACGAAGGGCGTGTAGCACCCGTCTGGCAGCAAACTCTCATCCCTTTTCTGTCCAGCTTTCTAATGCAAGAGTTAACCGTTACTCCCAGTCTTTCATTTATGCAACAGGTCAACTCTGGAACTGTCTCCCTCTGTCTGTATTTCCTGCTGCCTATGATCTCCAGTCTTTCAAAGCAGTGTGCCCAGGCATCTCAAAATGATCGGATCTTGAATTTGGCTCTCTATTGTATTTTGTTTTTCTCTTGGAGGGAACTGTTACTGCGGGCTCATGGCCTTTGGTTCCTTCTTCCTCGCATTATATATATATATATATATATATATATATATATATATATATATATATTTTTTCTCTCTCTCTCTCTCTGAATATATATATATATATATATATATATATATATATATATATATATATATATATATATATATATATATATATATATTTAGGTACGTAACCTAACCTAACCAAACCTAATCTTACCTAACCTCACGTAACCTAACCTACCAATACGAGCTGCAGTATGTAACCAGCAGGGGCACGAAGCTAGAGTACAGAGAATTAGGGTAAACTATTTTGTCCTCGAGGGATATTGTGCATGAGGAGATATTGTCATGGCACCCCAAGACTCACTGCAGGACACATGATGATTAGGCAAATATGGACTTCCACGGTTGTGGAATGTCACAGGGGAAAAGAAACTGAATAAGTCGCCAGTTGCCACTGGGAGGAAAAGAATTTATTGAATATATCTCCACTACTTATGGGAGGAAAAGGAAAGTCGCCATTGACATGAGGGCTACTGACTTAAGAAATAAAAGCATTAAGTTTTGCTTTCTTTCGGCTTACATTGCCAATTCTCCTAAAGCGAGAAATTTATAAACCTTCTCTTCAAACAGTACACAACAGAGATAATTACTTACGAATGTTGAATTAATGGTACTGTTGGCCTCTGAGAGAAAGAGTCCTTACCTCTGACAATAATAATAATAATAACACAAAACAGATTCTTGCCTTTGCAAACTCCCTAGCTCGAACAAACGGTTTTATTATGAATTAAAATGAAAGAACTGGCTTAACTACCGGTCGTGATTAATATCAAGGAAAGTTAGTGCAAACTGAAAGCAAGAAAATTAAAATAAACACTTTGGAAAAATGAAACACAACTACAACATTTAATCGAGCTCAAAGAGAAAAGCTGTAAATTTATTAATTATACCAAGGTAAACTCTTACATTACAACAGTCTCAAAGTTGGTAAATTCAGAATCTCAAGCAAGTAAATTCACTCACTCACTCAGTCAAGCTAGCTAATGGCCTACTCTTAAACCTGTTAAGTGCAGAAAGAAAAACGGTTAACTGGAGACATGGAGTCACGGGGATGTAGACTGGAGTTGCCACTAACACGCCATCAGATGAAGGGCAATCTTTGATGATCCTACTGTCTGCTCCTCCGTCTTTATGTCCACCTCCCTCTGGGCTGTTCAGCACGAACTACTAACTACCCCGAGTAGACAGGCATGGCGTCCCAAAGTGGGGCCCACAGCTCAAGAGACACGACGGTGTAATCTCTGGGAATCCTCGCACATCCTGGCACACGCCAAGCCCCCGCGGGTTTCCCTTCCACATTAACCAAGTTTCTCACAGATGCCCTGTGGCTTTGTGGGAAGGATGAAGAGCTCTCTCTCAATGGTTAGAGACGCGGGGTGAACGATATATCCACAGTAAATTCGCTCAGTGATACACCAGTTTTTGTGTATATAAAAAGTCCCTCCTGATACAATGGCGAATGTTTTGAGAATCGGTTACAGTCGGAATGCTGTCGAGGGGAGGGTTAGCTGAGTTTATTGCACTGTGCTTTTCACTAGAGTTCGTGAGTTCCCATAACAATACAATGTCACGAAATGGCATATCACAATCTCGTGAATCTGTGACATTACACCCCATCAAAGTGAAATTTTTCTCTGAAAAATTTTACAGTAGGAAATATATACATCCTAACTCAGTCACACAATTCACACTAACGTGTGCTATATGAGAAAGTCACTGTCATCAACTACGTAAAAACTTTTATATACGTCAATGGAAGCAAGATTCTATAAGGGAAAAACTCCATGACAACGGTGAACACTCCTGTACTCAGGTCAAAGTGAGGGAAAGTTTGCTACGTTTACTTTAACACAACTAATTGTTATGTTGCATGGTGTATGTAATACATGGTGTAGGTGTGACAGTTGTAGTGTAACCGTACCTACGTGTAAAACTGTACGATACAAAATGGTAGCAATATGCTGAGAAGAGGGTGGAGAAGAGAAGGTGGCAACGCTCAAGTGGGAATGGTGAACTTGGTGACGACTAACACGACAGCACTGCTACACCCGCCAGCTGCACCTACATAGCAGAACTGCTCTGTCCAACACTGTACCTGATAAATCATTAAAGGTGGTGCATCAATAGCGTCAATGTGACAGTTACAATCTATATCAAATTACTATTACCCTATCCCATTAGTCAATATATATGCTACTGAAGGTACGCCCTAGCTGAAAAATTCAGGCACTAGCCAAAGCTTTGCGCACGTGAGCTTGTAATTAAATTGTTATTGGGTAAATTATTCACCAGGAAACGTGCTAGTCGTTGGGTTACTAAACCTCTTAGAATAGCTAGTAGTTTCCTGGTTAAACCCTACATCTCTATTAATCGGAGAAGAGGTGTTCCCTGGTTAATGCATAGACACAGTGTGGATATGAGAGGTAAGGTCCAGAGCCTTGACTGGGCTTTCAAGTGAGACAGCAGTCAATCAGGCACCAGCTCCTTCTCTCATCTGCAAGACCATGCTTCAGTTCAGCTGATCCACCCCATGCAGCATCGACCCCTGGTACATTAAAAAGGTCCTAATGAGTGCCCGTTAACGAACAGGGTCCCCAGTGACCAACAGCCAATCACAGATCAAAAGTGAGAGTAATGACTGTTAACTCAGGGCTAACAGTGCATATATTCCTACTCTAGAAACAAACTTTCATCCCTTTTCTGTTCAGCTCTCTAATGCAAGAGTTAACCGTTACTCCCAGTCCTTCATTTATGCAACAAGTCAACTCCAGAACTGTCTTCATCTGTCTGTATTTCCTACTATCTATGATCTCCAGGCTTTCAAACGCAGTGTATGCAGACATCTCGAAATGAACGGATCTTGATTTTGGCTCTCTGTTGTATTGTTTTTGTTTTTTACATGCAAGGAATGGTTTGCAGGCTCCTGACCTTTGGTTCCTTCTTCCTTGCATTTAAAAAAAAAAAAAAATCCATGACCTGTCATTGTCACCCTGTCCTAATGCCAAAGGTCTTTTGATTTTGATGAAAGGATGAAATGGGAGATGAGTATTGCAGTGGGCTTGCACAATGAGTGGATTTGGTGTGATGGTGAGGGTGCGCAGTCCTTTCCAACAAGTGACTTGGGCCTTCTCAACTTATCATGATGGCATGAAGATTCACGATGACCATCTACTGAGCAGAGTTGCAGGAGTCTGACGGAAGCTGTATCTGTCGAGCCCCGCTTTCCGTGGGATTCCATTCACGGATTTTTCGTTCGGGGTTTACTCCCGTAGCCTTAACCCATCCAAGGGCAATCCACAAGACAGTGGGCTTGGGAACACTAAGTTTGACCCCTCACTGATGGCCCCTCCAGAATGGATAACCCTGTCCTGCTGAGTGCGGGGGGATCTCCCCCCACCAGTGCCACCACCCACGTTAGTATGGCTAGCCAGGTTTATAGGGCATCCAAGCACTCCACCAGAACAAGGTGGCTCCCATGGGGTACACACACACACACACACACACACACACACACACACACACACACACACGTGGACTAAAATATAATACCAACACTTGCGTCGCGAGCGTGGGTGTAATACTGGGGGAGATACATACACACGAATAATAATGGTATACACACTTGAAGTAAGGTAGTATAGTTGTGCATTTTTCAGTGTTTTAAGGCGTTTTGTGACGAAACCACCTTCACCCTCGTCTTCCACATACTCCTCACCTTAGACCCACCCACACCACAAGCACTGCTTCTGCTTGGAAGTGTTTGCAAGCACTTAGGAAATGCCTGTGACAGATAGCTTAAAGATGAACCTGGAAAAGTGTTATAAAAATTTTAACCGACAAAGCCCGACAACGACTTACCGAGAAATGGAACGTGGAGGTCGCAGAATTTTCACTTCTCAAAAATTAGGTTCGTAATTTGAAACTACTTTAATGATCCTCGTGAAGTTGACAGGCAAAGAGTTATTATAACAAAAACTCCTACCGAAGCTGAAAATAAATTTGTCCTCGACAGTAATTAAAATAAAGTCCAGACTGAAGGGGTTTGTTTGTTTGTTTGTTTAAAGATTCCCTGCACCTGTAGTGCAGGCCGGGCCATACATTAGCCCGGTCAGTGGGGCATGGGCTGGTTGAATAAGAGTAAGTGGGGAGGACAGGACCTGGGGACTGCCCAGCACACACGTCCCGTCTCCTGGCTGGCTTTGTGGTGTGTGTGACTGAAGGGGTTTGTGATATTGTTTTTAATGCCAACAGACTGGGGACTTGCTTCTTGTTCTGAATAAAATGCTCTGGTTGTGTTGCCAGTCAAGTAATATATTTATCACTGTTGAACTGCTTGGTCCCGCGATGATCATTTTTACCTCGGTAATCATTTTAAGTTCTGAATTTATAGCCTTTCTGTTATGATAGTCTTCTCACAAAAAAAAAAAAAAAAAAAAAGGTTTCCTGCATTTATATTTATTAATTTTTCTGTGAAACAAAATTGCATTCTTGCACAGTTTTGCGACTGTCATAACAAGGTTGTCTATCATAATTCTACTATTTTTGTTCTCATCATCTTCATTCCCTCTCAGTGTTAGTAATCTAGTTCAGTACTCATAGCAGTACCTGTTCCCGTACTGTACCGATTTACCGTTTGGCCATTTGGAGAGGATGGAGGGTGAAAGACTGACGAAGAGAGTGTATGTGAGTGAGGTGGAGGGGGGAAGAGGGAGGGGGAGGCCTAGGATGAGATGGAGGGATGGGGTGGAGAGGTATATGAGAGAGGGGGGTGTGAGTTGGGAGCAGGGCAGTGAAATGGCGGGGGACAGGGCGACTTGGAGGCGATTTGTTTGTGGCCACCCCAAACGGGATTGAGGCGTCTGGCAATAGATAGATAGATAGATAGTTTGTTACTGTATGTAGGTTTTAAATCTTCCACCATTTCGAATTTCCCTCCTTTCACCATCACATGTAACTAAGCCTCACCTTCTCTCTGAACATGTTACGTTTATACTTATATAAACATTATGATTCTGAAACAGTCAACAAAAATTCCTTTCATAACTACTAATCAATACAGCATCATATGCATACATCGTTTTAAAAATATTTCACCTCTCATTGTTTGTCATCCGTTTCACTCCCATCTCCCCATAAACTCTGTTCTGACCACTTGCAGAACCCCATCCGCATAATACACATTGTATTCATCCCACATCCTCATCTAAATTCAGTACTGATACTGAGACACCTACTCAGATATCCATTTATTATTACACATGCTTCACTATCAGTATAATTATAAATTCTGTACAACATGCAAAGGATTGTTTTGATTACTACTACCAGATATCAGCCTGATAACTGTCATATACAATACCAGACCCGTTTCTGTTGTTGTCTGGCTGAGAAGACCCGTCAACAGCAGGCAAACAACAATCACTGCAGGGCCATCACGAGCAATGAACTGATGCTTCTACACTGAGGCCCCGGGAAGAGTGTGGTGGATTGGTTCCTGGATGGGCACCTCACTTATCTCTCAGCCCAGTAAACAGGGACACCATCGCAGACTCATTATTATCCCATTATTTGGTTATATAGTTACCACCCAGCATTGTAAATGGTTTTCTGAGTTACATGAAATCATTGGTCTTGTCACTCACTGTAGAGCCACCTAGTGTGGAAGGACAAGTAATAAAATGTAACAGGAAGAAAGGGAGGATAGGGAAAGAGAGGACAGTAGACACAGAAAAAGAATGATGAGTGTGCAGGGAGAAATACCTTATGCAACAGTATATCAAGCGGGTATATGGTGGTCGCCCTTAAATGCCGTAAATACGGTATTTGTCAGACCGGCAAGGGCCGTAAATACTGTGCAGTACTTGCCATACATTCTTTACTGTTTTATGCCAACCTTTAATCCACACTTCCCCTTCCACTTCTGACACCGCCCTGTCCATCACTTATAGAAATCTGGTGACTTTATATCTCAGTGTTTCTGTTCTTTCGTATAAATTACCAATCTGTGTGTGTGTGTGTGTGTGTGTGTGTGTGTGTGTGTGTGTGTGTGTTCGTACACTCTGTTGATTAAGTGATCCCCAGCCCCAAAACACACGGTTCACCGCACCGTGAGAACTCGGCGAAGTTGCCGGCGTAAGTGGACATGTAATTGTTCTTTTTATGAGGGGGAGATCTGGAGAAAGCACATGACAGAGTAGATAGGAAGGCATTGTTGAAGGTACTGAGAGCAAACGGACCTATAGTTAGACTAGTGAAGGCACTACGGCTCTTTAATGACGAAGCAGTAGCTGCAGCAGCAGGTGTGAGAGTCGATGGTGCAGTGATGGACAGAGCTGTGAAAGTGCCGTGTCGCCTAGGATATTATATATTCTTATTCGGCGGCCACTGCTGGAGGAGGACGACTCTACACAATGGACCCGTTTTAACAGGGTAGTTTCCTGTGTCTGGTTAAGGAAAAGCTATCATCTTTCTCCCTGTCCCCAGAAATGGGGATGATGTACTACTGAAGAGGGGCTACTTCTACCTACATTCTACCTGTTTAACAAGCAGAGGAACCACAACACTAACTCCACAATGCAGCCAAATCAAAGAGAATTTAAGCATAATATGTAGCAACAAGTAAAAAAATGTGAGGTTGGGTGGTTATGAGTAGAAGACGCAATGTCTGACAAAGAAGTGTGTCAGCATATGTGAAACAAAAAATAAACGTTATTTTACTTAGCAGCAAAGTGGTGGTAACAGAAAGGGACACATGGACGGATTGCGATATTGGGATAATTGGCTTGAACTTAGATAAGGCAGGGATATTAAAGTATTTGCTTTATGAAATGAAAAAAAAAGGATGCAGTATGAAAGAGACATATTGGGTGCTTTGAGAGCAGTAACGGCAGAAGTAAGAAGATGATGAATGATAACATACTAATTCCAGCCATGAAGTACAGCATCGAAGTGTGGACGATCCTTGAGCTTGACAAACAGAAGGTGGTAGCAACTGAAACAAGTTACATTAATGGTGCCTGTTGAAAGACTTGAGAGACCTGGTAGGTGAAGGTGCCTACTATTCACTCACTCAGCAAGCAGTAGTACAGTACTACACTCAGGTGTCTTTACAATGAGTAACATGCCAAATGGTTTCCAGCATTGTAAAAAAAAAAAAAAATCGTGATTACAGTAAGTGTCAAACACATAAGCCAATAATGGACATCTGGTGATCAAGTTGGTTAAGGCACTTACCCATATATGTCGAAGACAGACGGTGGGAGTGGCTCATTGCAGACATAACATCACACAAGGGAAAGAGGCTGATCATTTGCCTTAAATGTATGTAGCCTGTGCCTTTCTGCTCCTGGTGGGGCAATAAAGACTGGATTATGCATGGCAGATTAAAAGACTTGAAGAAACAAGAAGATGCATGACCGGATCAGCATGGTATGAGGTGTGAAGGTTAATGCAAGTGGAAATATAAATGAAAATACGTTGACAAAACTTGAGCCTTATTTATGAGATAGGAACGAGTCTTTTTGGTTACAAGTCAAATCAGCCCTTAGACATGACTACACTTGGACATGAGCCAAACTGAAATGAGATTAAGTATCTTTGTTAGGTAGTAGGCCGGCTCTGAGCCAGTTCGTCCTATCCACCGACTCGTCAGCTCGTACAGTCTTATATAAGCCATCTTACCGCTGGTACCATTCTGAAACACGGACGAAGCACTGTAATATATGGGGCGCCCTGTAATCATAAGTGCAAATATTGTCCATGATATATATTACGACTCGAAATTGCACACATTGTCACATATTGGATTGTATATTTGTTGAGGCAATATATTAATCGAATCATGTGAATCATTTTCACAACCATCGAGACCAGGTGTGCGATACTTTTTCTGGCTGTCTGTACGGACGCAGCTCTCCTCTATCCCAAAAGTTACCTCCATCCATTACCTCTTACCTCCACAACGCCTCCAAACCTCCACAACGTCTCCAACTACAGACCAGGGCATGTTTTCTCGTCGGTTAAGGAAGCTCCCTAACACCTCTTCCTATGCAATTTATTTTGCTTTTACATCTTGCCGTCCTCACTTGTGTTCCTTAAATCATTCTAACATCACCATACTCTACATAAATAACGTACAAAAGGGATATTAGCCAACCGTATCCAAAAATAAGTCAGTAAAGAAAAGGTGTTACGGAGCTTCCTTAACCGCCCAGAATACAAGCCCAAGAGACACTTACAATGGGGAGAAGAAGGATAGTTTAGTATTATGATCTTTAATTAAAAGTTTTATGCGCTATAATCGGAGTTACGATTGGTTGAACACAGGCAACTTAAAATATATACCGGTATATATATATATATATATATATATATATATATATATATATATATATATATATATATATATATATATATATATATATATATATATATATATATATTTTAACGGATACCCATGCACCTCAACATATTTCTTCACAGACCCTACTCACAAAATCATACCCTAATACATCCAGCTCACAACACCATATCTCCTCTCACACAATCCACATCACCGATCTGTCTCTCATCTCACTCACACCAAAATATCTCCCCACACCGCACTCACATCTTAATACCTCCCCACACCCCACTCACACCGCCATATCTCCCTACACCGCACTTACACAATATCTCCCCACACCCCATTCACACCGCCATATCTCCCTACACCGCACTTACACCATATCTTCCCACATCTCACTCTCACCATATCTCCCCACACCTCTCTCACACAAGGTCTCCACACCGCACTCACACCATATCTCCTTACACCCCACTCACACCATATCTCACTACATCCCACTCACACCATATCTCCTTACACCCCACTCACACCATAACTCCCGACTCCCCACTCACACCATATCTTCCTACACCCCACTCACACCATATCTCCATATCCCACTCACAGGATATCTCCATACCCCGCTCACACCATATCTCCCTACACCCCACTCACACCATATCTCCCTACACCCCACTCACACCATATCTCCCTACACCCCACTCACACCATATCTTCCTACACCCCACTCACACCATATCTCCCTACACCCCACTCACACCATATCTCCCTACATCCCACTCACACCATATCTCCCCTCACTCCACTCATATCACCATATTCTCCCACACCCCCACTTACATTACCATATTCCTCCACACCTTGACCCACATCACAATGTTCCCTCACACCCGACTCACATCACCATATTCTCCCGCACCCACCACTCACATTACCATATTCCTCCACACCTCGACTCACATCACAATGTTCCCTCACATCCCACTCACATCACCAATCCTTCAATACACTTCTCTTTTATCACTGGATCTCCCCATACCCCACTACAACATCATATCACTTCAACTTCACTCACATCACCATATCCCTCTAACGTCTGTCTCTGTTAATTTTATTAGTCTCTTGTCTGACGCCACATTACTTGAATGCTGACCTAGACAAAAACACCAGATGATTCTCTCTGTACTCAGTCTTGATCCTTCCCCCACAATGCACTTGCTTCCCAAACATACTGTCGCACATATCTTCCCACCTTATTTTCGGCCTTCCCCTCTTCCTTCTCCCAACCACTTCACTCCCGTCTCATATTCAGTTCCTTCGTACTCATTTCCCTCCCCTCGTCCACTCTCCTGTTAAGCTGCTCGTTATTACAAATTCCTGCTCACACTCTTGTACCTGATAATTCCCACGCTCATTTGTTGCCTTTCCTCCCTGGCACTTCTCGTCGTCAGGTGCACTTATTGTCTCCACGGTTTACTCTTTTAAGTTCACTCCTCATTTTCGATGACGCTTCTTCTGCCCATCTTTCTTTACAAATTTCTCATAAATTTTATTTCCTGCTCTCCATCCCATTCATAAAATTCCTTCACCCCTCAAGTGCTAGTCCAGCGTTATATCATTATTCCGACTTATCCATAAATTTCAGTTTTTCTTCGGTACCTTCGCCTTTCTGACTTAAAAGTATCCTTCTGTCTACTTGCATCCTCCAGTAGTTATGCTCCTTTCTCTAGTGTGCCGTATTTCTTCGCTATTTTTTTTTCCTACCTGTTTTTTGTGCACTATTCCTTCGTCTACCCAGTGCTTTTCCTTCCTTCCTTAATTATTCCCTTCTTTTCCATCACATCCCAACTTTCTTCAAAATATTCTTTCCTTCTGGTTCATATATATCCCTCCATCCACCCAATGCTCTTCCCACTTGTCCGCCTTAGATCCCTTTTTCGACATTTCTTCACCATTATCTCTCCCACTTACGTCCATCCTGTCCTGTTTTCAACCTCTCTCCTAATATTTTATTGTTCCCGTATTAGTTTCGTCTTTTTCTGCATTTCTTCATATCTTCCCTTGCCACCCAGCTTCGTTTTTACTTCCATTTCATTGTATCCTTCCTCTCACCAGGTTACATTCCCCATTCCTCCATTATTTCCTTATTTATCCACCAGTTACCATTTCCTACTTTTTACTGTCGTCCACCTACCCCAGTCTCTATTACTTTCTTGTATTTCCTTTCCTTCTCCGCATTTCTTCACCTCTTTGCTTCCTGCCAACTTAATATTTCTCCTCATTCCATCCACTTTTATTCCCTCTCTCCATCACCATTACCACCCTTTTCCAGCATTTTCTCTCTCCCACTTCATAATCATTCCTTTGTCCACTCAGCTCCAGTTCTTTCCTTCCAGTATTTTCATTCTTTTAGTTTTTCCTGCCTACTTAAGTTTCTGAGTTCCTTCCTCCCTTTTGATTGTCCAGATCACCCTTGCCTCTCCTTTATTTCCTCCCTTTTCCATCCTCTGCCGTTTGTAGTTTCTACTTTCTTTCTCTCTTACCTTCGTCCCTCCTTCTCTTGAGTCCCATGTTTCTTTACTGTTCCTTCCTTTTCAGTATTTCTTCACCATTTACCTTTTTTCCCCACCAAGCCCTTCCATCCGTTCCCCATTCACAGATTTTTCTACATAATCGTCACCCACTAATACCAGTGCACCAGTTCTGTATGAGACAGCTCTAGCATGTACTCAATATGGATGGTGGGTGTTAGCGCCGAAGTGGTGACATGTGGAGATGTAGGAGGAGTACTGGGACTTGGGAATAGGCCCTGAAGCCTTTGCCCAGAGTCGGAGAAGTAAAAAAAAAAAAAAAATGCCCCACTTTCTTTTCCTAGAGTTTTACTTTACTTTCTACTACATTTATTCTCCCTTCCGTCTTTTAGCATATTCCATTACCTCTCCCCTTATTGTTCACTTTGCAATGTACCCCCTCATCACCCAGCTGTGTCCCTTTTCCTCCATTATTCCATTTCTTTTCGCATTTCACCCACACTTTCTTTACTCCTTCCCACCTGTGACATTATATTTTTTCGTAGCTTCACCCTTACTCTTCCATTATGCCCTTCCTTTTCCATCCTCTTTCATTTTTTTTTTTCACAAGTTTTTCTTTCCACCCTTCCTCGTTCTTCCTCCTTTTCACGCCTTTACTCCTCCACTATTTGTTCTTCCTCCCTTTTCAAATCATCCCTCTTCATCCACCTAATTATATTCCTTCACCATTATTTCCTCCCCATCTGCATTTCTTTCCCACTTCTTTCTTTAAACCAGTTCTCCTTCTCTCTTGTCCTATCATACCTCTCCATCCACTTATTATTCCTTCACCTCTGTTTTTCACACTTTTTCCGCATTTCTTTCCCACTTTCTTTACTGCGTGACGTCACTGCCACACCGCCCAGCAGTAAACAATGCCGCTCGTCGCAGTGCCGCGCCACAATGGGGCAATATCGCCTGATTTACCTGCGTCCCGCCTTTCTAAATACCCAAATACGTGCGCGCCAGGGTTTAAATGCGTACCCCAGAGAGCGTATTACGAGCGTCGGTGTATTACGAGGCGTATTATGAGTATATTACGCCGCTTTATGGCCATTCACAAACGACACGTGGCTTGAGAGTTTTGCCCCGACCTGAGGTTACTGTCGCTATTTAAGCCTCGTGAAAGCAGGCAAAAATTTATATTAAGGGTATCGTTATGAAGAGGGACTAGGAGGGGAACAAGGGCAGAGCAACATGTGAAATTCTGTATATAGCGTGAGTCATGGCGTCAGGGGCTGCGTTTCACGTGCTTATGTGAGTATATTATCATCATAATATCATCCATAACTTTTTCATCAACTATCGCATGGGGTGGGAGGAAACCAAAAACAATAACAGGAAAGCATAAGGACAACCAACAGTGCCAAGTGAAGTGGACCATGCATCGGTTCTTTAATTTGTCAGACCTTCAGGATTTTTGGTAAGGGCAAAGCAACGTATGAAATTACTTAAGTTATTTACGTCTTGACGCTGACTCGTCTTATTGTGTACAGGAGGGTAGGTCATGAGTACGGTTTTTTTTTTTTTTTTTTTTTTAATATTCTTTTTCTGATTCAGACTTTACCAACTCCCTGTTATATATAACTTTCAGTGGCTTGATTTTACCGTGGTCACAAACTAAAACTTCAGAATGCGGGCTTTAAAATTTCGCATAGTTCTCTATAATAAAATAAAACAAATGGTTGGTAATAGCAAGATTAATAAATCACATCAGGATAATGTGGGTTCTTGTGGACATACATTAACTTGCCCACGGTCGCATCTGCTTACACATTTTATTCCAAACAGAGACAGACAATTTTGTTCAGCTGAAACGTGCAAGTTTTAATACTAGTTTCAATTATTGTTCTTATGGTAACTTCTTCCGATGTATTTTATTCGAGTTAACTCCATATGACGTTATTCACCAGAGACCAAGTGCACCAGAGTAAGGACACATTACTCCACACATGTGTATTTCAGTTTAAGAAACATCTTTCGTAGTGAAGAGGATGATAAATGTCATCTATTAGTTTTCATTTTGGTGTAATATTTTGCCATCGCTAATTTTGTTGAACCCAGACATATTTAATTCTTCCCAGGACCCGCTTTCAGTATTGGAATTGAGATTAGGGCCTTAAACCTCCACTTCTATTTCATTTACATTAATTGATCACTGATACACCATGTGTTAATGGGGAATGACGAATATGGGTTTACCTCTTAGTTACCCAATCCAGTTGCTATGCACGTGCGTGCTGAAAACATTTCTGTTACACTGGATATGTTTGTGAAAAATAACCGTATTAGCGTGTACTTACTGACACTGACTGCGTTCCTGTCTGTGGATCTGTGTTTGTTCGAGTTTAATATCCGTGTTGTAAAATACGTTGTGTTAATTTTGTACTTCAGTAAGGATTTGTATGTAGTGTTATGTGCATCTCTGAGTTTGTATTTTATGAAGAAAAAAAATCACCTGAATTTCGATCCCATCTAAATGAAACTCAGTGTTGTTAGCACCAAATTCAAGAACCGTTTATTTCGAGTTTCATTTAAAAGACTGCACTGAATGCAAAATAGTGTGAATAGTTCTGTTCAGCTTTGCATGTATTGTTTTCTGTAGGACTGCGTGCAGTGTTGCTTGGGTAAGGCGGGTGGTGGGTGGGTTGTGAGTCATCACATATTCATGGATGCAAAACAAGAGAGTGGGGGAGCAGAGGTAAGCAGCGGGATGGGAACACTGGCCCCCCATACAGTAACAGTCAGGGGGGAAAGGGCGCTTACAGACCCACCTCCCATATATAAACATTCGTTTTCTCCCCCTTCTCACCATACTGAATCCGTGGCCTGTGTGTGGGGGGAGCTGGGTACAGAACGTGGGGTACTGTCACTGGGAATGAAGTTGGATAAAATTCGAAGAAATAAATGTCAAGTGAGAGATAGCGACAGAGAGAGAGAGAGAGAGAGAGAGAGAGAGAGAGAGAGAGAGAGAGAGACGAACACTGTAAAAAGTGAATGTGGGAAAAATGTATTTTAACGAATACAAAAGTTAGAACAATAACCCTAGAACTACAGGAATGGGACTAGAAAGACGACGAAAAAGGATGTGTAAAGTTGTAAACCTATCTGTATACCTAGGCTGCTTCCCCCAAGGAAAGGGAGGTAGCCGAGACAGGATGACACACTCCAATTTACTCATCCACTCAAACACAAGAAAAAATAAAAAAATTGTCTGAACTAGAACTCCGTAATTCAGTCACTAGTTTACACCTGTTTCTCACAGTGACCTTAGCCCAGTTGGGGAGATTTGGATTTTTCTTCTATTAGTAATGGCCCATGCCAGGACACATAACCAGGGCCCTTCAGATTCCCTGCGCAGTCTCCGGTTCTCCTGGAATCGTTGCGAGACTCTGAGGAGGGAATGATAATAATAGACTACCATCAAAAACAAATATCCTCCTATTTAATAGGTGCAGTCTAGTAAACGGAGAGGACATAACTGTGTCATAGTTTACTACACACGACATATCCTGACAGTGTTGAGTTCTGGTATGTTACAGCCTCAGAGGCCACTGGTGGTACACTTTATACTATCTTAGGATCACAGGCTCGGGTAAATGACCGTGTCTGTTATTGACTTCGGACATTAGGTGACGATTCATCCTCAGGCTTTTATTTCACGCAACGCACCTTTATTAACAGCTTGTATGTACCTAATGCACAGCGTCAATATTGTTATTGTTGTTGTTGTTACAGGTTCATCTAAAATGTAAACCCGGCAAACTGCAGGTTGACTTTGCCTTCCTCCTGCAGTCCACCAGTCTCCTTTCAGGGGATAGGCGGAAGCTGAGGGACGTTTGTATGACAATGTTGTAGAGCCACATGGTTATATCAGTACCACAACATGAAGGTGTCCCTCTCCATCACCGTGTCTCTGTTAACAGATAAACAAAGCACGCAATAAACATGCAAGGTATGAGAAGGATTATAAATAATTAAGGGAAAGGTACTGCAAAGTATGCTTTGTCAACAAGAATACGTCCAGTAGCCGTCATTTCTCACAGAGAGTAACCGACAGTGAACTGAGCTCAAGCCATCCTTCCCGAGGATATAATGTCTGCATATTCCTCTCTGCTTCAAGAACAGTTGGTTTTAAAAAGCACATGAATAATGTAGATTGTTTATGTGGGATATATATATACATGGCGCCCACTATCCACTCACTCAGTGTAGTGCTGCTCTTGGGTGTCTGCCCTGTCCTCTCCTCCATCCTTGTTTCCCTCCATTTTCTTCTGTCTTCTTTTCCTTCTTTCTTTTCTCTTCCTTCTGCCTACGGGTGACTTTACACTCCCACTTCTGTCTTTCATTCCTTCATTCTTTCTTCTCCCCTGCCTGTGGGTGACTCTACATTGAGTGAGAAGCCAAATGGTTTCCTGTACACCAGGAAACCATTTACTACGCTGGGTGGTAACCATATAACCAAATTTTGGCGCCTAGTGGTTTTGTGGATAATTATTGTGCTCCAGTCGGATTGAAACGGTGAAGGTTTATATCCAAGGAGTGATTGGGGTTGATTGCTCATGTAATACCGCTCAGGGATGAGTGAGGCTGGTCACTCTCATCTTAAATGTCAGGACCAACTGCCTAGCCCCGGGTTTCTACGCTCCTCATGGGCAACGTAGGATTGGATGATGGATGGATATATATATATATATATATATATATATATATATATATATATATATATATATATATATATATATATATATATATAGATAGATAGATAGATAGATAGATAGATAGATATATTATGTGACCGACTCTGGGCATAGGCTTCACAGCCTGCTTTCAATGCCCAGTAGTCCTCCTACATAGCATACACCTCTACATGTCACCACTTCTGCTCTAAAACCCACCGTCCATACTGAATACATTCTAGGGTTGTCTCATACAGGACTGGTGTATTGGTATTAGCGGGGGTATTTTTACGACATGTCGGCGGGTCTTTTGGTAGATCAGTAAAGTCTGATATTAATGAAATTCAAATCCTTAAACTGTTCCCTGCCCCAGCGGGATTTGAACCCGGGTCCGTTAGGACTGCAGGCCAACTTGGCTTACTAGACCCCCGAGATTTAACGGATACCCATGCACCTCAACATATTCCTTCACAGACCCTATTCACAAAATCATACCCTAACACATCCAACTCACACCACCATATCTCCTCTCACACAATCCACATCACCGATCTGTCTCTCATCTCACTCACACCAAAATATCTCCCCACACCGCACTCACATCTTGATACCTCCCCACACCCCATTCACACCGCCATATCTCCCTACACCGCACTCACACCATAATATCTCCCCACATCTCACTCTCACCATATCTCCCCACACTTCTCTCACACAAGGTCTCCACACCGCACTCACACCATATCTCCTTACACCCCACTCACACCATAACTCCCGACTCCCCACTCACACCATATCTTCCTACACCCCACTCACAGCATATCTCCATACCCCACTCACACCATATCTCCCTACACCCCACTCACATCATATTTCCCTACACTCCACTCACACCATATCTCCCTACACCCCACTCACACCATATCTCCATATCCCACTCACACCAAATCTCCCTACACCCCACTCACACCATATCTCCCTACACCCCACTCACACCATATCTCCCTACATCCACTGACATCATATCTCCATACCCTACTCACACTATCTCCCTACACCCCACTCACACCATATCTCCCTACACCCCACTCACACCATATCTTCCTGCATCCCACTCACACCATATCTTCCTACACCCCACTCACACCATATCTCCCTACATCCACTCACACCATATCTCCATACCCTACTCACACTATATCTCCCTACACCCCACTCACACCATATCTCCCTACACACCACTCACACCACATCTCCCCACACCCCACTCACATCACCATATTCTCTCACACCCCCACTCAGATTACCATATTCCTCCACACCTCGACTCACATCGCAATGTTCCCCAACACCCCACTCACATCACCATACCTTCACACACTTTTCGTGCATCACTATCTCCCTACACCCCACTCAAACATCATATCACTTCAACTTCACTCACGCCACTATATCCATGTAAGGTCTATCTCCGTTTATTTGTCTCTTGTCTGACCCCACATTCCATGAGTGGCGACCTAGTAAAAGGTACCAGCTGATTCTCACTGTACTCAGTTTCATTTCCCCCCCCCCACGATACACTTGCTTCCCATAATACTCTCGCACTTATCTTCCCACCTCATTCTCGGCCTTCCCCTCTTCTTTCTCCCAACCACTTCACTCCCATCTCATATTTAGTTCCTTCTTCGTACTCATTTCCTTCCCCTCGTCCACTCTTCTGTTAAGCTGCTCGTTATGACAAATTCCTGCTCACACTCTTGTACCTGCTAATTCCCACGCTCATTTGTTTCCTATCCTCCCTGGCGCTTCTCGTCGTCAGGTGGACTTATTTTTTCCACGGTTTACTTTTATATGTTCAATCCTCATTTTTGAAGACAGTTCTTCTTTCCATCTTTCTTTACAAATTTATCGCAAATGTTTTTTCCTGCCTTCCATCCCTTTCATAAAATTCCTTCATCCATCAAGTGCTACTCCAATGTTTCATCAAATTCCGACTTATCCACAAATTTCAGTCTTTTCTTCACTATCTTCATCCTTCTCACTTGCAAATATCCTTCTGTCTACTTGCATTCTACAGTATTTATGCCCCTTTCTTTACTGTTCCGTATTTCTTCACTATTTTCTTACCTGTTTGTTGTGCACTATCACTTCTTCCACTCAGTGCATTTCCTTTCTTCCTTAATTATTCTCTCCTTTTCCATCACATCCCAATTTTCAAAATATTCTTTCCCTCTGGTTCATATATTTCTCTCCATCCACCCGATACCCTTCCCACTTGTCCCCCTTAGTCCCTTTTTTTTCTCATTTCTTCACCAGTTTCTCTCCCACTTACGTCCATCCTCTCCAGATTTCAACATCTCTCCTACTAGTTTATTGTTCTGCTATTAGTTTCGTCACTTTCTGCATTTCTTCATATCTTCCCCTGCCACCCAGCTTCGTTCCTACTTCTATTTTATTGTACCTTTCCTCTCACCAGGTTACATTCCCCATTCCTCCATTATTTCCTCTTTTATCCACCATTTACCACTTCCTACATTTTAAAATCGTCCATCTGCCCCCAGTCTCTATTATATACTTCCTTGCATTTCCTTTCCTTCTCCGTATTTCTTCACCTCTTTGTTTCCTGCCAACTTAATATTTCTCCTCATTCCATCCACTTTTATTCCCTCTCTCCATCACTATTACCACTTTTCCAGCATTTTCTCTCTCCCACTTCATAATCATTCCTTTGTCCACTCAGCTCCAGTTCTTTCTTTGCAGTATTTTCATTCTTTTAGTTTTTCCTGCCTACTTAAGTTTCTGAGTTCCTTCCTCCTCCCTTTTTATCGCCCAGATCACCCTTGCTTCTCCATTATTTCCTCCCTTTCCCATCCCCTTCCATTTGTAGTTTCTACTTTCTCTCTTACCTTCGTCCCTCCTTCTCTTGAGTCCCATGTTTCTTTACTGTTCCATCCTTTTCAGTAATTCATCACCATCTACCTTTTTTTCCCTACCAAGCCCTTCCATCCGTTCCCCATTCACCATTTTTTTTTTTACATAATCTTCACTCACTTATACCAGTACACCAATTCTGTATGACACAGCCCTAGCATCTATTCAATATGGATGGTGGGTGTAAGTGCCGAAGTGGTGACATGTGGAGATGTAGGAGGACTACTGGGATTTGGGAATAGGCCCTGAAGCCTTTGCCCAGAGTCGGACACGTAAAAAAAAAAAAATGTCTCACTTTCTTCTCCTTGAGTTTTACGACATTTATTCTCCCTTCCGTCTTTAAGCATATTCCATTACCTCTTCCGTTTTTGTTCACTTTGCAATGTACCCTCCCATCACCCAGCTGTATTCCTTTTCCTCCATTATTCCATTTATTTTCGCATTTCACCCAAACTTTCTTTACTCCTTCCCACCTGTGACATTATATTTTTTCGTAGCTTCACCTTTACTCTTCCATTATGCCCTTCCTTTTCCATCCTCTTTTTTTTTTTTTTTTTTCACAGTTTTTCTTTCCACCCTTCCTCGTTCTTCCTCCTTTTCACGCCTTTACTCCTCCACTATTTGTTCTTCCTCCCTTTTCAAATCATCCCTCTTCATCCACCTAATTATATTCCTTCACCATTATTTCCTCCCCATCTGCATTTCTTTCCCACTTCTTTCTTTAAACCAGTTCTCCTTCTCTCTTGTCCTATCATACCTCTCCATCCACTTATTATTCCTTCACCTCTGTTTTTCACACTTTTTCCGCATTTCTTTCCCACTTTCTTTACTGCGTGACGTCACTGCCACAACGCCCAGCAGTAAACAATGCCGCCCGTCGCAGTGCCGCGCCACAAGGGGGCAATATCGCCTGATTTACCTGCGTCCCGCCTCTCTAAATACCCAAGTGCGTGCGCGCCAGGGTTTAAATGCGTACCCCAGAGAGCGTATTACGAGCGTCGGTGTATTACGAGGCGTATTATGAGTATATTACGCCGCTTTATGGCCATTCACAAACGACACGTGGCTTGAGAGTTTTGCCCCGACCTGAGGTTACTGTCGCTATTTAAGCCTCGTGAAAGCAGGCAAAAATTTATATTAAGGGAATCGTTATGAAGAGGGACTAGGAGGGGAACAAAGGCAGAGCAACATGTGAAATTCTGTATATAGCGTGAGTCATGGCGTCAGGGGCTGCGTTTCACGTGCTTATGTGAGTATATTATCATCATAATATCATCCATAACTTTTTCCTCAACTATCGCATAGGGTGGGAGGAAACCAAAAACAATAACAGGAAAGCATAAGGACAACCAACAGTGCCAAGTGAAGTGGACCATGCATCGGTTCTTTAATTTGTCAGACCTTCAGGATTTTTGGTAAGGGCAGAGCAACGTATGAAATTACTTAAGTTATTTACGTCTTGACGCTGACTCGTCTTATTGTGTACAGGAGGGTAGGTCATGAGTACGGCTTTTTTTTTTTTTTTTTAAATTTTAATATTCTTTTTCTGTTTCAGACTTTACCAACTCCCTATTATATATAACTTTCAGTGGCTTGATTTTACCGTGGTCACAAACTAAAACTTCAGCATGCGGGCTTTTAAATTCCGCATAGTTCTCTATAAAATAAAACAAATGTCTGGTAATACCAAGATTAACTAATAAATCACATCAGGATAATGTGGGTTCTTGTGGACATACATTAACTTGCCCACGGTCGCATCTGCTTACATATTTTATTCCAAACAGCGCCAGACAATTTTGTTCAGCTGAAACGTGCAAGTTTTAATACTAGTTTCAATTATCGTTTTTATGGTAACTTCTTCCTATGTATTTTATTCGAGTTAACTCCATATGACGTTATTCACCAGAGACCAAGTGCACCAGAGTGAGGACACATTACTCCACACATGTGTATTTCAGTTTAAGAAACACCTTTCGTAGTGAAGAGGATGATAAATGTCATCTATTAGTTTTCATTTTGGTGTAATATTTTGCCATCGCTAATTTTGTTGAACCCAGACATATTTAATTCTTCCCAGGACCCGCTTTCAGTATTGGAATTTAGATTAGGGCCTTAAACCTCCACTTCTATTTCATTTACATTAATTGATCACTGATACACCATGTGTTAATGGGGAATGACGAATATGGGTTTACCTCTTTGTTACCCAATCCAGTTGCTATGCACGTGCGTGCTAAAAACATTTCTGTTACACTGGATATGTTTGTGAAAAATAACCGTATTAGCGCGTACTTACTGACACTGACTGCGTTCCTGTCTGTGGATCTGTGTTTGTTCGAGTTTAATATCCGTGTTGTAAAATACGGTGTGTTGATTTCGTACTTCAGTAAGGATTTGTATGTAGTGTTATGTGCATCTCTGAGTTTGTATTTTATGAAGAAAAAAAATCACCTGAATTTGGATCCCATCTACATGAAACTCAGTGTTGTTAGCACCAAATTCAAGAACCGTTTATTTCGAGTTTCATTTAAAAGACTGCACTGAATGCAAAATAGTGTGAATAGTTCTGTTCAGCTTTGCATGTATTGTTTTCTGTAGGACTGCGTGCAGTGTTGCTTGGGTAAGGCGGGTGGTGGGTGGGTTGTGAGTCATCACATATTCATGGATGCAAAACAAGAGAGTGGGGGAGCAGAGGTAAGCAGCGGGATGGGAACACTGGCCCCCCATACAGTAACAGTCAGGGGGAAAGGGCGCTTACAGACCCACCTCCCATATATAAACATTCGTTTTCTCCCCCTTCTCACCATACTGAATCCGTGGCCTGCGTGTGGGAGGAGCGGGGTACAGAAAGTGGGGTACTATCACTGGGAATGAAGTTGGATAAAATTCGAAGAAATAAATGTCAAGTGAGAGATAGCGAGAGAGAGAGAGAGAGAGAGAGAGAGAGAGAGAGAGAGAGAGAAACACTGTAAAAAGTGAATTTGGGAAAAATGTATTTTAACGAATACAAAAGTTAGAACAATAACCCTAGAACTACAGGAATGAGACTAGAAGGACGACGAAAAAGGATGTGTAAAGGAGTAAACCTATCTATATACCTAGGCTGCTTCCCCCAAGGAAAGGGAGGTAGCCGAGACAGGACGACACACTCCAATTTACTCATCCACTCAAACACAAGGGAAAAAAAAAAAAAAACAGTCTGAACTAGAACTCCGTAATTCAGTCACTAGTTTACACCTTCTGTTTCTCACAGTGACCTTAGCCCAGTTGGGGAGATTTGGATTTTTCTTCTATTAGTAATGGCCCATGCCAGGACACATAACCAGGGCCCTTCAGATTCCTTTCGCAGTCTCTGGTTCTCCTGGAATCGTTGCGAGACTCTGAGGCGGGAATAATAATAATAGACTACCATCAAAAACAAATATCCTCCTATTTAGTAGGTGCAGTCTAGTAAACGGAGAGGACACCATTGTGTTACAGTGTACTACACACGACATATCCTGACAGTGTCGAGTTCTGGTATGTTACAGCCTCAGAGGCCACTGGTGGTACACTTTATACTATTTTAGGATCACAGGCTCGGGTAAATGACCGTGTCTGTTATTAACTTCGGATATTAGGTGACGATTCATCCTCAGGCTTTTATTTCACGCAACGCACCTTTATTAACAGCTTGTATGTAACTAATGCACAGCGTCAATATTGTTATTGTTGTTGTTGTTACAGGTTCATCTAAAATGTAAACCCGGCAAACTGCAGGTTGACTTTGCCTTCCTCCTGCAGTCCACCAGTCTCCTTTCAGGGGATAGGGCGGAAGCTGAGGGACGTTTGTATGACAATGTTGTGGAGCCACATGGTTATATCAATACCACCACATGAAGGTGTCCCGCTCCATCACTGTGTCTCTGTTAACAGTTAAACAAAGCACGCAATAAACAAGCAAGGTATGAGAAGGATTATAAATAATTAAGGGAAAGGTACTGCAAAGTATGCTTTGTCAACAAGAATACGTCCAGTAGCCGTCATTTCTCACAGAGAGTAACCGACAGTGAACTGAGCTCAAGCCATCCTTCCCGAGGATATAATGTCTGCATATTCCTCTCTGCTTCAAGAACAGTTGGTTTTAAAAAGCACATGAATAATGTAGATTGTTTATGTGGGATATATATATACATGGCGCCCACTATCCACTCACTCAGTGTTGTGCTGCTCTTGGGTGTCTGCCCTGTCCTCTCCTCCATCCTTGTTTCCCTCCATTTTCTTCTGTCTTCTTTTCCTTCTTTCTTTTCCTTCTGCCTACGGGTGACTTTACACTCCCACTTCTGTCTTTCATTCCTTCATTCTTTCTTCTCCCCTGCCTGTGGGTGACTCTACATTGAGTGAGAAGCCAAATGGTTTCCTGTACACCAGGAAACCATTTACTACGCTGGGTGGTAACCATATAACCAAATTTTGGCGCCTAGTGGTTTTGTGGATAATTATTGTGCTCCAGTCGGATTGAAACGGTGAAGGTTTATATCCAAGGAGTGATTGGGGTTGATTGCTCATGTAATACCGCTCAGGGATGAGTGAGGCTGGTCACTCTCATCTTAAATGTCAGGACCAACTGCCTAGCCCCGGGCTTCTACGTTCCTCATGGGCAACGTAGGATTGGATGATGGATATATATATATATATATATATATATATATAATATATATATATATATATATATATATATAATGTGACCGACTCTGGGCATAGGCTTCACAGCCTGCTTTCAATGCCCAGTAGTCCTCCTACATACGATACACCTCTACATGTCATCACTTCTGCTCTAACAACCACCGTCCATACTGAATACATGCTAGGGTTGTCTCATACAGGACTGGTGTATTGGTATTAGCGGGGGTATTTTTACGACATGTCGGCGGGTCTTTTGGTAGATCAGTAAAGTCTGATATTAATGAATTTCAAATCCTTAAACTGTTCCCTGCCCCAGCGGGATTTGAACCCGGGTCCGTTAGGACTGCAGGCCAACTTGGTTTACTAGACCCCCGAGATTTAACGGATACCCATGCACCTCAACATACTGTATTCCTTCACAGACCCTATTCACAAAATCATACCCTAATACATCCAACTCACAACACCATATCTCCTCTCACACAATCCACATCACCGATCTGTCTCTCATCTCACTCACACCAAAATATCTCCCCACACCGCACTCACATCTTAATACCTCCCCACACCCCATTCACACCGCCATATCTCCCTACATCACACTTACACCATAATATCTCCCCACATCTCACTCTCACCATATCTCCCCACACTTCTCTCACACAAGGTCTCCACACCGCACTCACACCATATCTCCTTACACCCCACTCACACCATAACTCCCGACTCCCCACTCACACCATATCTTCCTACACCCCTCTCACAGCATATCTCCATACCCCACTCACACCATATCTCCCTACACCCCACTCACATCATATCTCCCTACACTCCACTCACACCATATCTCCCTACACCCCACTCACACCATATCTCCATATCCCACTCACACCAAATCTCCCTACACCCCACTCACACCATATCTCCCTACACCCCACTCACACCATATCTCCCTACACCCCACTCACACCATATCTTCCTACATCCCACTCACACCATATCTTCCTACACCCCACTCACACCATATCTCCCTACATCCACTCACACCATATCTTCATACCCTACTCACACTATATCTCCCTACACCCCACTCACACCATATCTCCCTACACACCACTCACACCACATCTCCCCACACGCCACTCACATCACCATATTCTCCCACACCCCCACTCAGATTACCATATTCCTCCACACCTCGACTCACATCGCAATGTTCCCCAACACCCCACTCACATCACCATACCTTCACACACTTTTCGTGCATCACTATCTCCCTACACCCCACTCAAACATCATATCACTCCAACTTCACTCACGCCACTATATCCATGTAAGGTCTATCTCCGTTTATTTGTCTCTTGTCTGACCCCACATTCCATGAGTGGCGACCTAGTAAAAGGTACCAGCTGATTCTCACTGTACTCAGTTTCATTTCCCCCCCCCCCACGATGCACTTGCTTCCCATAATACTCTCGCACTTATCTTCCCACCTCATTCTCGGCCTTCCCCTCTTTGTTCTCCCAACCACTTCACTCCCATCTCATATTTAGTTCCTTCTTCGTACTCATTTCCTTCCCCTCGTCCACTCTTCTGTTAAGCTGCTCGTTATGACAAATTCCTGCTCACACTCTTGTACCTGCTAATTCCCACGCTCATTTGTTTCCTATCCTCCCTGCCGCTTCTCGTCGTCAGGTGGACTTATTTTTTCCACGGTTTACTTTTATATGTTCAATCCTCATTTTTGAAGACAGTTCTTCTTTCCATCTTTCTTTACAAATTTATCGCAAATGTTCTTTCCTGACTTCCATCCCTTTCATAAAATTCCTTCATCCTCAAGTGCTACTCCAATGTTTCATCAAATTCCGACTTATCCACAAATTTCAGTCTTTTCTTCACTATCTTCATCCTTCTCACTTGCAAATATCCTTCTGTCTACTTGCATTCTACAGTATTTATGCCCCTTTCTTTACTGTTCCGTATTTCTTCACTATTTTCTTACCTGTTTTTTGTGCACTATCACTTCTTCCACTCAGTGCATTTCCTTTCTTCCTTAATTATTCTCTCCTTTTCCATCACATCCCAATTTTCAAAATATTCTTTCCCTCTGGTTCATATATTTCTCTCCATCCACCCGATACCCTTCCCACTTGTCCCCCTTAGTCCCTTTTTTTCCTCATTTCTTCACCAGTTTCTCTCCCACTTACGTCCATCCTCTCCAGATTTCAACATCTCTCCTACTAGTTTATTGTTCTGCTATTAGTTTCGTCACTTTCTGCATTTCTTCATATCTTCCCCTGCCACCCAGCTTCGTTCCTACTTCCATTTTATTGTATCTTTCCTCTCACCAGGTTACATTCCCCATTCCTCTATTATTTCCTCTTTTATCCACCATTTACCACTTCCTACATTTTGAAATCGTCCATCTGCCCCCAGTCTCTGTTATATACTTCCTTGAATTCCCTTTCCTTCTCCGTATTCCTTCACCTCTTTGTTTCCTGCCAACTTAATATTTCTCCTCATTCCATCCACTTTTATTCCCTCTCTCCATCACTATTACCACTTTTCCAGCATTTTCTCTCTCCCACTTCATAATCATTCCTTTGTCCACTCAGCTCCAGTTCTTTCTTTGCAGTATTTTCATTCTTTTAGTTTTTCCTGCCTACTTAAGTTTCTGAGTTCCTTCCTCCTCCCTTTTTATCGCCCAGATCACCCTTGCTTCTCCATTATTTCCTCCCTTTCCCATCCCCTTCCATTTGTAGTTTCTACTTTCTCTCTTACCTTCGTCCCTCCTTCTCTTGAGTCCCATGTTTCTTTACTGTTCCATCCTTTTCAGTAATTCATCACCATCTACCTTTTTTTCCCTACCAAGCCCTTCCATCCGTTCCCCATTCACCATTTTTTTTTTACATAATCTTCACTTACTAATACCAGTACACCAATTCTGTATGACACAGCCCTAGCATCTATTCAATATGGATGGTGGGTGTAAGTGCCGAAGTGGTGACATGTGGAGATGTAGGAGGCCTACTGGGATTTTGGAATAGGCCCTGAAGCCTTTGCCCAGAGTCGGACACGTAAAAAAAAAAAAAATGTCTCACTTTCTTCTCCTTGAGTTTTACGACATTTATTCTCCCTTCCGTCTTTAAGCATATTCCATTACCTCTTCCGTTTTTGTTCACTTTGCAATGTACCCTCCCATCACCCAGCTGTATTCCTTTTCCTCCATTATTCCATTTATTTTCGCATTTCACCCAAACTTTCTTTACTCCTTCCCACCTGTGACATTATATTTTTTCGTAGCTTCACCCTTACTCTTCCATTATGCCCTTCCTTTTCCATCCTCTTTTTTTTTTTTTTTTTTTTTTTTCACAGTTTTTCTTTCCACCCTTCCTCGTTCTTCCTCCTTTTCACGCCTTTACTCCTCCACTATTTGTTCTTCCTCCCTTTTTAAATCATCCCTCTTCATCCAGCTAATTATATTCCTTCACCATTATTTCCTCCCCATCTGCATTTCTTTCCCACTTCTTTCTTTAAACCAGTTCTCCTTCTCTCTTGTCCTATCATACCTCTCCATCCACTTATTATTCCTTCACCTCTGTTTTTCACACTTTTTCCGCATTTCTTTCCCACTTTCTTTACTGCGTGACGTCACTGCCACAACGCCCAGCAGTAAACAATGCCGCCCGTCGCAGTGCCGCGCCACAAGGGGGCAATATCGCCTGATTTACCTGCGTCCCGCCTCTCTAAATACCCAAGTGCGTGAGCGCCAGGGTTTAAATGCGTACCCTAGAGAGCGTATTACGAGCGTCGGTGTATTACGAGGCGTATTATGAGTATATTACGCCGCTTTATGGCCATTCACAAACGACACGTGGCTTGAGAGTTTTGCCCCGACCTGAGATTACTGTCGCTATTTAAGCCTCGTGAAAGCAGGGAAAAATTTATATTAAGGGAATCGTTATGAAGAGGGACTAGGAGGGGAACAAGGGCAGAGCAACATGTGAAATTCTGTATATAGCGTGCGTCATGGCGTCAGGGGCTGCGTTTCACGTGCTTATGTGAGTATATTATCATCATATGTATTATCATCCATAACTTTTTCATCAACTATCGCATGGGGTGGGAGGAAACGAAAAACAATAACAGGAAAGCAGAAGGACAACCAACAGTGCCAAGTGAAGTGGACCATGCATCCGTTCTTTAATTTGTCAGACCTTCAGGATTTTTGGTAAGGGCAGAGCAACGTATGAAATTACTTAAGTTATTTACGTCTTGACGCTGACTCGTCTTAGTGTATATAGGAGTGTGGGTCATGAGTACGGCTTTTTTTTTTTTTTTTAATATTCTTTTTCTGTTTCAGACTTTACCAACTCCCTATTATATATAACTTTCAGTGGCTTGATTTTACCGTGGTCACAAACTAAAACTTCAGCATGCGGGCTTTTAAATTCCGCATAGTTCTCTATAAAATAAAACAAATGTCTGGTAATACCAAGATTAACTAATATCTCACATCAGGATAATGTGGGTTCTTGTGGACATACATTAACTTGCCCACGGTCGCATCTGCTTACATATTTTATTCCAAACAGCGCCAGACAATTTTGTTCAGCTGAAACGTGCAAGTTTTAATACTAGTTTCAATTATCGTTTTTATGGTAACTTCTTCCTATGTATTTTATTCGAGTTAACTCCATATGACGTTATTCACCAGAGACCAAGTGCACCAGAGTGAGGACACATTACTCCACACATGTGTATTTCAGTTTAAGAAACACCTTTCGTAGTGAAGAGGATGATAAATGTCATCTATTAGTTTTCATTTTGGTGTAATATTTTGCCATCGCTAATTTTGTTGAACCCAGACAAATTTAATTCTTCCCAGGACCCGCTTTCAGTATTGGAATTTAGATTAGAGCCTTAAACCTCCACTTCTATTTCATTTACATTTATTGATCACTGATGCACCATGTGTTAATGGGGAATGACGAATATGGGTTTACCTCTTTGTTACCCAATCCAGTTGCTATGCACGTGCGTGCTGAAAACATTTTTGTTACACTGGATATGTTTGTGAAAAATAACCGTATTAGCGTGTACTTACTGACACTGACTGCGTTCCTGTCTGTGGATCTGTGTTTGTTCGAGTTTAATATCCGTGTTGTAAAATACGGTGTGTTGATTTTGTACTTCAGTAAGGATTTGTATGTAGTGTTATGTGCATCTCTGAGTTTGTATTTTATGAAGAAAAAAAATCACCTGAATTTGGATCCCATCTAAATGAAACTCAGTGTTGTTAGCACCAAATTCAAGAACCGTTCATTTTGAGTTTCATTTAAAAGACTGCACTGAATGCAAAATAGTGTGAATAGTTCTGTTCAGCTTTGCGTGTATTGTTTTCTGTAGGACTGCGTGCAATGTTGCTTGGGTAAGGCGGGTGGTGGGTGGGTTGTGAGTCATCACATATTCATGGATGCAAAACAAGAGAGTGGGGGAGCAGAGGTAAGCAGCGGGATGGGAACACTGGCCCCCCATACAGTAACAGTCAGGGGGAAAGGGCGCTTACAGACCCACCTCCCATATATAAACATTCGTTTTCTCCCCCTTCTCACCATACTGAATCCGTGGCCTGCGTGTGGGAGGAGCGGGGTACAGAAAGTGGGGTACTATCACTGGGAATAAAGTTGGATAAAATTCGAAGAAATAAATGTCAAGTGAGAGATAGCGACAGAGAGAGAGAGAGAGAGAGAGAGGAACACTGTAAAAAGTGAATTTGGGAAAAATGTATTTTAACGAATACAAAAGTTAGAACAATAACCCTAGAACTACAGGAATGAGACTAGAAGGACGACGAAAAAGGATGTGTAAAGGAGTAAACCTATCTATATACCTAGGCTGCTTCCCCCAAGGAAAGGGAGGTAGCCGAGACAGGACGACACACTCCAATTTACTCATCCACTCAAACACAAGGGAAAAAAAAAAAAAAAAACAGTCTGAACTAGAACTCCGTAATTCAGTCACTAGTTTACACCTTCTGTTTCTCACAGTGACCTTAGCCCAGTTGGGGAGATTTGGATTTTTCTTCTATTAGTAATGGCCCATGCCAGGACACATAACCAGGGCCCTTCAGATTCCCTGCGCAGTCTCCGGTTCTCCTGGAATCGTTGCGAGACTCTGAGGCGGGAATAATAATAATAGACTACCATCAAAAACAAATATCCTCCTATTTAGTAGGTGCAGTCTAGTAAACGGAGAGGACACCATTGTGTTACAGTGTACTACACACGACATATCCTGACAGTGTCGAGTTCTGGTATGTTACAGCCTCAGAGGCCACTGGTGGTACACTTTATACTATTTTAGGATCACAGGCTCGGGTAAATGACCGTGTCTGTTATTAACTTCGGATATTAGGTGACGATTTATCCTCAGGCTTTTATTTCACGCAACGCACCTTTATTAACAGCTTGTATGTAACTAATGCACAGCGTCAATATTGTTATTGTTGTTGTTGTTACAGGTTCATCTAAAATGTAAACCCGGCAAACTGCAGGTTGACTTTGCCTTCCTCCTGCAGTCCACCAGTCTCCTTTCAGGGGATAGGGCGGAAGCTGAGGGACGTTTGTATGACAATGTTGTGGAGCCACATGGTTATATCAATACCACCACATGAAGGTGTCCCTCTCCATCACTGTGTCTCTGTTAACAGTTAAACAAAGCACGCAATAAACAAGCAAGGTATGAGAAGGATTATAAATAATTAAGGGAAAGGTACTGCAAAGTATGCTTTGTCAACAAGAATACGTCCAGTAGCCGTCATTTCTCACAGAGAGTAACCGACAGTGAACTGAGCTCAAGCCATCCTTCCCGAGGATATAATGTCTGCATATTCCTCTCTGCTTCAAGAACAGTTGGTTTTAAAAAGCACATGAATAATGTAGATTGTTTATGTGGGATATATATATACATGGCGCCCACTATCCACTCACTCAGTGTAGTGCTGCTCTCGGGTGTCTGCCCTGTCCTCTCCTCCATCCTTGTTTCCCTCAATTTTCTTGTCTTCTTTTCCTTCGTTCTTTTCTCTTCCTTCTGCCTACGGGTGACTTTACACTCCCTCTTCTGTCTTTCGTTCCTTCATTCTTTCCTCTCCCTTCTGCATGTGGGTGACTACACTGAGTGACAAGCCAAATGGTTTCCTGTACACCAGGAAACCATTTACTACGCTGGGTGGTAACCATATAACCAAATTTTGGCGCCTAGTTGTTTTGTGGATAATTATTGTGCTCCAGTCGGATTGAATCGGCGAAGGTTTATATCCAAGGGGTGATTGGGGTTGATTGCTCATGTAATACAACTCAAGGATGAGTGAGGCTGGTCACTCTCATCTTAAATGTCAGGACCAACTGCCTACCCCCGGGCTTCTACGCTCCTCATGGGCAACGTAGGATTAGATGATGGATATATATATATATATATATATATATATATATATATATATAGAGAGAGAGAGAGAGAGAGAGAGAGAGAGAGAGAGAGAGAGAGATATTATGTGACCGACTCTGGGCATAGGCTTCACAGCCTACTTTCAATGCCCAGTAGTCCTCCTACATACCATACACCTCTACAAGTCACCACTTCTGCTCTAAAACCCACCGTCCATATTGAATACATGCTAGGGTTGTCTCATACAGGACTGGTGTATTGGTATTAGCGGGGGTATTTTTACGACATGTCGGCGGGTCTTTTGGTAGATCAGTAAAGTCTGATATTAATGAAATTCAAATCCTTAAACTGTTCCCTGCCCCAGCGGGATTTGAACCCGGGTCCGTTAGGACTGCAGGCCAACTTGGCTTACTAGACCCCCGAGATTTAACGGATACCCATGCACCTCAACATATTCCTTCACAGACCCTATTCACAAAATCATACCCTAATTCATCCAACTCACAACACCATATCTCCTCTCACACAATCCACATCACCGATCTGTCTTTCATCTCACTCACACCAAAATATCTCCCCACACCTCAATCACATCTTAATACCTCCCCACACCCCATTCACACCGCCATATCTCCCTACATCGCACTTACACCATATCTTCCCACATCTCACTCTCACCATATTCTCCCCATACCTCTCTCACACCAGGTTTCATACCCCACTCACACCATATCTCCCTACACTCCACTCACACCATATCTCCCTACATCCCACTCACACCATATCTTCCCACATCTCACTCTCATCATATCTCCCCATACCTCTCTCACACCAGGTTTCCATACCCCACTCACACCATATCTCCCTACACTCCACTCACACCATATCTCACTACACCCCACTCACACCATATCTTCCTACACCCCACTCACACCATATCTTCCTACACCCCACTCACACCATATCTCCATATCCCACTCACACCATATCTCCATATCCCACTCACACCATATCTTCCTACACCCCACTCACACCATATCTTCCTACACCCCACTCACACCATATCTCCATACCTCACTCACACCATATCTCCATACCCCACTAACATCACGTCTCCCAACACGCCATTCACACCACATCTCCCCGCACCCCACTCACATCACCATATTCTCCCACACCCACCACTCACATTACCATATTCCTCCACACCTCGACTCACATCACAATGTTCCCTCACATCCTACTCACATCACCAATCCTTCAATACACTTCTCCTGTATCACTGAATCTCCCCATACCCCACTCCAACATCATATCACTCCAACTTCACTCACATCACCATATCCCTCTAACGTCTGTCTCTGTTAATTTTATTAGTCTCTTGTCTGACGCCACATTACTTGAATGCTGACCTAGACAAAAACACCAGATGATTCTCTCTGTACTCAGTCTTGATCCTTCCCCCCACAATGCACTTGCTTCCCAAACATACTGTCGCACATATCTTCCCACCTTATTTTCGGCCTTCCCCTCTTCCTTCTCCCAACCACTTCACTCCCGTCTCATATTCAGTTCCTTCGTACTCATTTCCCTCCCCTCGTCCACTCTCCTGTCAAGCTGCTCGTTATTACAAATTCCTGCTCACACTCTTGTACCTGATAATTCCCACGCTCATTTGTTGCCTTTCCTCCCTTGCGCTTCTCGTCGTCAGGTGCACTTATTGTCTCCACGGTTTACTCTTTTAAGTTCACTCCTCATTTTCGATGACTCTTCTTCTGCCCATCTTTCTTTACAAATTTCGCATAAATTTTATTTCCTGCTCTCCATCCCATTCATAAAATTCCTTCACCCCTCAAGTGCTAGTCCAGCGTTATATCATTATTCCGACTTATCCATAAATTTCAGTTTTTCTTCGGTACCTTCGCCCTTCTGACTTAAAAGTATCCTTCTGTCTACTTGCATCCTCCAGTAGTTATGCTCCTTTCTCTAGTGTGCCGTATTTCTTCGCTATATTTTTTCCTACCTGTTTTTTGTGCACTATTCCTTCGTCTACCCAGTGCTTTTCCTTCCTTCCTTAATTATTCCCTTCTTTTCCATCACATCCCAACTTTCTTCAAAATATTCTTTCCTTCTGGTTCATATATATCCCTCCATCCACCCAATGCTCTTCCCACTTGTCCGCCTTAGATCCCTTTTTCGACATTTCTTCACCATTATCTCTCCCACTTACGTCCATCCTGTCCTGTTTTCAACCTCTCTCCTAATATTTTATTGTTCCCGTATTAGTTTCGTCTTTTTCTGCATTTCTTCATATCTTCCCTTGCCACCCAGCTTCGTTTTTACTTCCATTTCATTGTATCCTTCCTCTCACCAGGTTACATTCCCCATTCCTCCATTATTTCCTTATTTATCCACCAGTTACCATTTCCTACTTTTTACTGTCGTCCACCTACCCCAGTCTCTATTACTTTCTTGTATTTCCTTTCCTTCTCCGCATTTCTTCACCTCTTTGCTTCCTGCCAACTTATTACTTCTCCTCATTCCATCCACTTTTATTCCCTCTCTCCATCACCATTACCACCCTTTTCCAGCATTTTCTCTCTCCCACTTCATAATCATTCCTTTGTCCACTCAGCTCCAGTTCTTTCCTTCCAGTATTTTCATTCTTTTAGTTTTTCCTGCCTACTTAAGTTTCTGAGTTCCTTCCTCCCTTTTGATTGTCCAGATCACCCTTGCCTCTCCTTTATTTCCTCCCTTTTCCATCCTCTCCCATTTGTAGTTTCTACTTTCTTTCTCTCTTACCTTCGTCCCTCCGTCTCTTGAGTCCCATGTTTCTTTACTGTTCCTTCCTTTTCAGTATTTCTTCACCATTTACCTTTTTACCTCACCAAGCCCTTCCATCCGTTCCCCATTCACAGATTTTTCTACATAATCGTCACCCACTAATACCACTACACCAGTTCTGTATGAGACAGCCCTAGCATGTACTCAATATGGATGGTGGGTGTTAGCGCCGAAGTGGTGACATAAGAAGATGTAGGAGTACTGGGACTTGGGAATAGGCCCTGAAGCCTTTGCCCAGAGTCGGACAAGTAAAAAAAAAAAAAAAATGACACTTTTTCTCCTTGAGTTTTACATTACTTTCTACTACATTTATTCTCCCTTCCGTCTTTTAGCATATTCCATTACCTCTCCCCTTATTGTTCACTTTGCAATGTACCCCCCCATCACCCAGCTCTGTCCCTTTTCCTCCATTATTCCATTTATTTTCGCATTTCACCCACACTTTCTTTACTCCTTCCCACCTGTGACATTATATTTTTTCGTAGCTTCACCTTTACTCTTCCATTATGCCCTTCCTTTTCCATCCTCTTTCATTTTTTTTTTTTTCACAAGTTTTTCTTTCCACCCTTCCTCGTTCTTCCTCCTTTTCACGCCTTTACTCCTCCACTATTTGTTCTTCCTCCCTTTTTAAATCATCCCTCTTCATCCACCTAATTATATTCCTTCACCATTATTTCCTCCCCATCTGCATTTCTTTCCCACTTCTTTCTTTAAACCAGTTCTCCTTCTCTCTTGTCCTATCATACCTCTCCATCCACTTATTATTCCTTCACCTCTGTTTTTCACAATTTTTCCGCATTTCTTTCCCACTTTCTTTACTGCGTGACGTCACTGCCACAACGCCCAGCAGTAAACTATGCCGCCCGTCGCAGTGCCGCGCCACAGGGGGGCAATATCGCCTGATTTACCTGCGTCCGGTCTCTCTAAATACCTAAATACGTGAGCGCCAGGGTTTAAATGCGTACCCCAGAGAGCGTATTACGAGCGTCGATGTATTACAAGGCGTATTATGAGTATATTACTTCGCTTTATGGCCCTCCACAAACGTCACGTGGCTTGAGAATTTTGCCCCTACCTGAGTTTACTGTCGCTATTTAAGCCTCGTGAAAGCAGGAAAAAATTTACGTTAAGGAAATCGTTATGAAGAGGGACTATAGTAGGACTCGCCCACGTTTGCGGCTGTGGTGTGGCCCGGAACTGTGTACAGTGGTGCCACGTTTTCTATACCGTTATCTCTCTCTCTCTCTCTCTCTCTCTCTCTCTCTCTCTCTCTCTCTCTCTCTCTCTCTCTCTCTCCTGGCGGGAAATGTGAGCCACCCTGAGTACTTTTGATTCTTTTATAAGTTATTTATAATTGTGCTTTCATTTGTTAATTTGGTTTTGTTATATTTAGTGATGCCGACAATGCATTCAATGCATGCCCCTCTCCTGCCTCTCTCTCTCTCTCTCTCTCTCTCTCTCTCTCTCTCTCTCACCGACTGGGTGTGGGTGTTGCCGCTCGCGAGTGAATAATGTTTTTTTTTTTTTTTTTTTACTTCGGTATTGGCATATGCCTACTATTTTGTCCTACATATTAGCTTACGATTATAAATTTGATTATTCCTCGTCCTTAAAATTATGGTAAAAGCCGGTAAATGTGAGCATTTTTCCCTAGCAACACCTGTACAAGCTATGGTTGGGTCTACGGAGGTACGTACTTTACCTTAAGCCAGACTGGGTAAGTGTTGCCACTCACAAGAATTACATGAATTATTTCTTTTACTTTGGATATTGGCATATTTCTTCTTTTTTCAGGCTCATTATCTTATATCCATAACTGTGATATTATTACCCACCCTAAAACTACGCTAAAAAACATTAAAAGTGACTACAATTTCTTTTAGCAACACTGTACAATATGTATGCCATGTTTCTGTGTTACTGTATAAATATTTTATGCATAATAAGATTACTGTTGATTCATCCATCAAAATACACAAGTGTAAGTTTTATTCATCTGAATTTATCGAATTTGTGATGCCTTGTACATAAATAGCTTCCGTTTCACATCGCAAGTTGGGGAAACGTGGCACCATTGTACACAGGTGCGGGTCACACCACAGCCGCAAACGTGCGCGAGTCCTACTATAGGAGGGGGACAAGGGCAGAGCAACATGTGAAATTCTGGAAGCTGTGTGAGTCTTGGCGTCAGGGGCTGCGGATCATGTTGCGTATGTATTTTGAGTGTATCATTATATTTATTATCATCGAAAACGTTTCTTCCACTAATACATGAGGTGGAAGGAAACCAGCAAAAACAACGGGAAAGCACAAAAGTAGAAGGACAACCAACAATGCCAAATGATGTGGACCATACGCCGTTCTTTAACTGGTCAGACCTTCAACATTTTTAGTAAGGGCAGAGCAACATATGAAAATACTGAAGTTATTTACGCCGTGACTCGGTCACACTGAGCGCGACGAGCTGGGAGACTTGAGAGGGGAGGGATGAGGCAACACGATAAAACACACTAAATCTTATGTGGGTGGCTACACTGAATGAGCGGGGAGGTTTGTTGCCCCGCTAACCCTCCGTGCTCGTCGCTACGCGATGCAGCATGTTCCAAAATGTCGCACACTGCCTAGCGACATCCCCATTCCCAAGACATTTGCATCATCATTCAGTCGTGCTGGTACTGCGTGTTGGGGCAGTTGGGTTCTGATAATTATGTCTACTGAACAACTTACTGGAGCCGTGTACCACAGGAAAGCTGTGTGGGATCCAAATGATGCACTACACAAAAATACTGGAGTGTCGATGAAACACTGGGAAGATACCTGTGAATAACTGCATACAAATGGTAAATTATAATCTAGCATGAATTTGTCATGAGATTGCTTAAGTAACGTTTGTTCCACTGTTGTTATAAGACCTATCAAAGACGACTAATGTCTAGAATTCAAATGAGTTTTTAGTCCTTTATTTCCTATGTTACACCGTAGGCTTAGAATTGATAAACAGATAGGTATATAAGCTATGTATGTGCATATGTATATATGAAATGAACATCGAAAATTTTATTATTGATCAATACATAAATCAATGCAATTTAATTCAGTAGATAGTGAATTGTCCAGCGGATATTTCATTATAGGCAATCAGTAGAAACTGGTATCGTGAAATAGTACACGTGAAAAATCAAGAAAAATAAATCACATGATAATAAATCTTTAAGGTATCGTCAAATAAAGACATTCATGCCAGTTAGACACTGAAATTTTATCCATTCATTCTTCATCTAATCCAGTGTTGCCCCATGAGGAACGTAGGAGCCCGGGGCTAGGCAAGTTGGTCCTGACATTCAAGATGAGAGTGAACAGCTTGTACAATGACATGTCTACACCGATGAACAGCTTCTATCTGTCGCCCGCGAGGTTGCCGCTTCCTATTTGGACACGCATCGCGTTGACACTCACCTAGCAACTCATCGTTCGATGCTACCTCCCCGCTCTTTGTGTTCAGTGTGGCCATACCTTTAGTCTGTATAGGAGGGTGTGTCATGAGTAGAGCCCTTTTTTTTCGATTTTAATTTTTTTTTTTTTTTCTGTTTCAGACTTTTGCAAATCCCTATTATACATACAGTAGGTTACAATGCCTTGATTTTACCGCGGCCGCAAACTAAGACTTCAGCATGTGGGCTTAAATCTTCCGTACAGTTCTCTTACATAAATAAAAATCTCTTAATAACAAGATTAACTATTAAAACACGTCAGTATAATGAGCGTCCTTGTGGAAATACGTTAACTTGCCCACGGTCACGTCTGTTCTCATATTTTGTTCCAGCCAGCGCCAGACAATTTTGTTCACCTGAACGTGAACATACTGTACCTGCCTAACAGTTTTAATACTGGTTCTAATTATTGTTTTTATGGTCATGTTTTCTTACGTATTTTATTCCAGCTAACGCCAGACGACTTTATTCACCAGAGACCAAGTGCATCAGAGTGAGGACACCTTAAGCCCCCATTACACATTTCATAATCGAACCACGATAACACCACTAATTCAGTTAGTAGCGGCATCATGGTCCTGATTATGTTTTTTTCGTGATCGATCGTGACACTCGTGGCACACTTGGCCAGGGCCACGATAAATTAAGGCTGGGTTTACACATTCAAGAATCGGAGCCACGATGCTTCACGACAAGCAAAAGGGTGGGATTCGTGGTTTAAATGCCACGATTGCTGATGGTTCGTGATCGTCCAAGATGGCCACACGAATTGCTAACGATGTTGCAACGATTATCACGACACAGTTACAATCGCAATACGAATGTCGTAATTGTATCACCAAGGATGCCTCCTGATTCGCCAAGATTATCGTATAAGCAACGAGTCACCAGCACAATGCTAATACGACGTACATACGTTTTTTGCCGACTGTCTTACATGGCTCGTAGCACCGGTGTCCTGAGGGCTGTCAAACTACAAAAGGGGCATACCCTGAAGGAGGCATTCAGAATGGTACTCGCAGCTGAAGAGAAAACAACAGCAGCATGGACCTTGTGCTAGAGAAGGACCTTGTTATACTATACCTCCTTCAGCAACAGCAAATGAATGTCCTGATACTGGATGTTTGCAGGTTGTTGCATGAGCTACGGCGACACAAGAAGAGGAAACACAGACTTAGGGTGAAACCCTACATGACAAGGAGACCAGCACAAGGTCATTATGACAACCTGATGGGGGAATGGTCAAGAGAGGATCCTGGGCTCTTTGGAAATATTTTGCGGATCGACGAAGAGCTATTTGATGAGTTGTGTGCACATGCTGGTCCCCGCCTGGAAAAGCAAGTTACCATTTGGGGGGAACCCCTTGGAGCCTGGGCTGCGATTGGCAATTACTGGGGGCACAACTGGGGGCGAGCCCACCTCCCCAGCCCCTTTCATATGCCACGTCATTCCCCCCCATGACGATATGCAGGATCGTTGGTCGAGAGGGCAACGCTGCGAATTCGTAATGTTTTCGCCAACAGTTTTTTAACACGATGGACATCGTTGTTCCTCCACTGTGTTTTCTGATCCACCAAGAACCACGTCCATACTTTTAAGTTGCTATTACGATACCACAATCATGTCAATAAGATATTCTTGATTGTTCCATGAATTCTGATACTTGTCAGCATAGGCTACGAAAGTTTTTTGCAGCCAAAGACTTTTGGCATGCTTTGGGACATTCCAGCCACACATCAAGAACCCCGGGGAATATCTCACGACGCGCTCCGAATACAGTTGCAGTATATCCCGTTTCTACATGATTCCCGCCATTTTGGCTTGTCATGAAGCATCGTGGCTCTGATTCTTGAATGTGTAAACCCAGCTTAACGCAATTGTTAATTTATCGGGAAGCTCCCTGATTTTTGTACCCAACGAAGCGTTATCTTAAGTCTTACGTGACCCTATCATGATCTTCGTTGCAGCTACATGACTCTATCGTGGCCGTTGTAGGTCCTTTCATGACTCTGTCGTCACAAAAAATGTTACGAGTGAGTCACGATAGCCCTAATACTGTGCCGAATGCGTCACGATAGATGCAAGCATGAGTTATGATAAAGCTAATAATTTTGACAATCATTAGACGGTCAACACACGTGTCACAATGGTCCTAAGATGGAGTAATGATAGCCCTAAGAAAACAACGATGGAGTCACGATAGAGCTAATTATGGGTCATGATAGAGTCACAATAAGTACTTTTCGCGGCCTCGGTGATTTGGTAACCGCACGGGCACACGTGGTACACACGGGGGGTGGGGCGTGTGTACGTTCATGGCACTGTTGTGACTCTCTCATGGCCTTGTTGTGGTGATCGTGGTCTCATCGTGACGACAAAATGACCGTTAAAAAATGTAAAAATCTCCCAATTGTGACTCAGTATTACAGCTATCAAGACTCCATCATGATCATCTTAAGACTATCATGTCACATACAGCCATCGTGACATTGTTATCAGCGTTTATCATGGTCAAATTTCACGACAGTGCCAATAATTGGATTAGTGGTGCTATCGTGCTTTCGATTATAGTATGTGTCAGGGGCTTTACTCCACACGTGTGTATTTCAGTTTAAGAAAACCCTGTCGTAGTGAAGAGGATGATAACTGTCATCTACTATTTTTCACTCTGGTTTAACATTTTTCCATCGCATATCTTGTTAACCCAAGAAAAATTTAAATCTGTCCATGGCCAGCCTTCAGTATTGGCGTTTGCATTAGAGCCTTAAACCTCCACTTCTATTTTATTTACATTTATCGATCACTGATACACCATATGTTAATGGGGAATGGCGAATACCGGTATAGGCTTACCTCCTTGTTACCGAATCCACTTGCTAGGCGCCTGCGCTGATAATGTTTCTGTTACACTGGATATGTTTGTGAATAATAACTGTCTTAGCTTGTACTGATTAACACTGATTGCGTTCCTGTCTGTGAATCTGTGTTTGTTCGAGTTTAATATCCGTGTTGTAAAATATGTTGTGTTGATTTTGATTTTCAGTAAGGGTTTGAGTGTAATGTTACATGTAGCTCTGAGTTTGTATTTTATGAAGAAAAAAAAAGAATTTGGATCCAGTCTAAATGAAACTCAACGCTGTTAGTACCAAAATCAATAACTGTTCATTTCGAGATTCATTTAAAAGACTGCACTGAATGCAAAAAAGCGTGAAAAGTTCTGCTCGGGTTTGCATGTATTGTTTTCTGTAGGACTGCGTGTAGTGTTGCTTGGGTAAGGCGGGTGGTGAGTGGGTTGTGAGTCATTACATATTCATGGATACAAACCAAGAGAGAGTGGGGGAGCAGAGGTAAGCAGCTGGGTAAGAACACTGGTCCCCCATACAAGAACAGTCAGGGGGGAAGGGCGCTTACAGACCCACTTCCAAAATAATACTTATACGTTTTCTCCCCCTTCTCACCATACTGAATCCGTGGCCTGTGTGTATGTGTGTGTGTGTGGGGGGGGGAGTTGGTAGAGTAGGGGGGATACTGTCAATGGGAATGAAGTTGGATAATATTCGAAGAAATAAAAGAAATGTCAAGTTAGAGAGAGAGAGAGAGAGAGAGAGAGAGAGAGAGATCAACAATGTAAAAAGTGAATGTGGGGAAAATAGGATTTTAACAAACACAAAAGTAAAAAAAATAACCCTAGAACTACACGAACGAGACTAGAAGGACGACGAAGAAGGATGTGTATAGGAGTAAATAGTAAAGAAATAACAGACTGAACTAGAACTCTGTAACTGTCCTATGGAGAGTCACTAGTCTACAGTACACCTACTGTTTCTTAGTGACCTTGACCCAACTGGGGAGACTTGGATTTTTTTTCTATCAGCAATGGTCCATGCCAGGACACATAACCTGGGCCCTTCAGATTCCTTGCGCAGTCTCCAATTCTCCTTGAGTCGTTGCGAGACTCTGAGGCGGGAATAATAATAATAGACTACCATCAAAAACAAATATCCTCCTATTTAGTAGGTGCAGTCTAGTAAACGGAGAGGACACCATTGTGTTACAGTGTACTACACACGACATATCCTGACAGTGTCGAGTTCTGGTATGTTACAGCCTCAGAGGCCACTGGTGGTACACTTTATACTATTTTAGGATCACAGGCTCGGGTAAATGACCGTGTCTGTTATTAACTTCGGATATTAGGTGACGATTCATCCTCAGGCTTTTATTTCACGCAACGCACCTTTATTAACAGCTTGTATGTAACTAATGCACAGCGTCAATATTGTTATTGTTGTTGTTGTCACAAGTTCATCTAAAATGTGAACCCGACAAACTGAAGGTTGACGTTGCCTTCCTCCTGCAGTCCACCAGTCTCCTTTCAGGGGATAGAGCAGAAGCTGAGGGACGTTTGTATGACAATGTTGTGGAGCCACACGGTTATATCCGTGCCACCACATGAAGGTGTCCCTCTTCATCACCGTGACTCTGCTTACAAATAAACAAAGCATGCAGTAAAAAAGCAAGGTATGAGAAGGAATATAAATAGTTAAGAAGAGGTACTGCACAGTTTCCTTTGTTAACAAGAATACGTCCAGTAGCCTTCAATTTTTACATGGCAACCGACAGTAAACTGAGCTCAAGCCATCCTTCCCGAGGATATAATATCTGCATACTTCTTTCAGCTACAAGAACAGTTGGTTTGAGAAAGCACAGGAATAATGCAGATGGTTTGTGTAGGCTATATGTGTATAACAATTCCAGTTCCAATAATCTTTACTGACAACTAAAGTCATTTGGAGAGAAACACAAATGTAATATTAGAAGAAGGATTAGAAGGTCAGTTTCTAGGATTATAACCAAATAAATGTATTCAACTTAGTTTAGCAGTGGATTGTCGAGTTCAAACATATTTTATTTACTTAATACTCATTTCGGTATTATCACTCAAACCTTTGCGGATGCTGAGAAGCAATTCTGAACTTTTAAAGCACTATACAGAGTCTGAAGTTTTGGTTCGTTCAAGGCCAAAACATTCCACCGCTGCATGTTATAAAAACATATTAGTCGCACGTGCACCAATGTGTTGCTGGCCTTTACTGCAGACATTACAATACAGTTTTCTTTTGTGTACCAAACCACTAGGAAATCAGTTGCCATAAGTTTGATAAACGTATGACTGAAACGTTTATTTAATGTTTTGGGTATGGCTTGCAAAAAAAAAAGGCGTGGTCGACACGAAGAAGTCTTCACTAAAATCAACTTGCAATGAGGGCCAGCACCACAATTCGTCTAAACTGGCCTGTCTTCCGTGAGTAGACTATCTATCTATCTATCTATTGCCAGACGCCTCAATCCTGTTTGGGGTGGCCACAAACAAATCGCCTCCAAGTCGCCCTGTCCCCCGGCCATTTCACTGCCCTGCTCCCAACTCACCCCCCCCCCTCTCTCATACACCTCTCCACCCCATCCCTCCATCTCATCCTCGGCCTCCCTCTCCCTCTTCCCCCATCCACCTCACTCACATACACTCTCTTCGTCAGTCTTTCACCCTCCATCCTCTCCACATGGCCAAACCACCTCAGTGTGTTCCTCATAACGCTTCCTATCACATCCACATCAACACCAAAACGCTTCTTTATATCCTCATTCGTCAACCTGTCTCTCCATGTGACTCCACAGGCTCCTCTTAAATAACTCATTTCCACTGCTCTCACTCTTGACTTGTTTCCTTCCAACAACGTCCAAGCTTCACTTCCGTACGTTAGAGTTGGTATCACAATACTGTCATGTAGTAACTTCACTTCCATGCTCACTTCCCTGTTTCTTATCACTGCTTTCAAAGAACCAGCAACCTTTCTTCCCTGATGTACCCTTTCAAGCACTTCACCCTCCAAACCTCCATCCTTACTCATCACACTACCCAAGTACTTAAACATACTCACATTATCCAATTCCTCACCATCCAACCTCGCTGTACATTCACTGACTTCACCTCTCTCAAAGACCATCACTTTACTCTTCTCTACATTCACCTTTAGATTCCGTTTCTTACACACTCTCCCAAACCCATCCACCAAGCCTTGCAGCTCCCCTTCGTCTTCACTCAACAACACAGTATCATCTGCAAACAACAGTACAAGGAGTTTCCAAACACTATCCTCTCTCACCAGGGCCACTCCAACATCCACTACCCTACCTTGTACCTCTTTTATTGCCCCATCCATGTACAGATTGAACAACCATGGAGACATGACACATCCCTGTTTCAAACCAACTTTCAAAGAGAAAAATTCACTTAGTTCACCATCCACACGCACTGCAGCCTTCGCACCATCGTACATACTCTTCACAGCATTCAACAACTTCCCATCTACTCCATAAATTCTTAGCACTTTCCACAATCCTTGTCTATCCACCCTGTCATATGCTTTCTCCAAATCCATGAAAGCCGCATACAACTTCTTTCCCTTCTCTGGAAACTTTTCCACTAAAGATCTAAGAATGAATATCTGATCTACACAACCTCTTCCCTTCCTAAAGCCTCCCTGTTTTTCACCAACTAATTTCTCTGATCTTTCTCTAACTCTGTCAATAAGTATCCTACCATACACTTTTCCTATTATACTAAGAAGACAAATGCCCCTATGATTACCACACACTTCTTTTTCCCCTTTTCCTTTGTACAAGGGAATAATTATACCTGACTTCCAATCCTCCGGGACTCTACCTTCCTCCCAGGACAATCTGCACATCTTCCACAACCATTCTACTACTATCTCTCCCCCATGCTTCAGCATTTCACCACACACTCCATCAATTCCTGGGCCTTTCCCTGATTTAACTTTCTTCATTGCTTCCACAACTTCTATCCTACTGATTTCTTCCTGTCTTCTCACCTCCCTCCTTCTCCCAGCCATTCCCCAGCCACTTATACGCGCATTACTTCCATCCTTTACGTTCAACAATTCCTTAAAGTGTTCTCTCCATCTGCTCACTTTTTCTCCCTTCTCCACTAGTAATCTACCATTATTATCTTTCACTCCCCTGCTAACTTCACTTCCACCCTGTCTTACTCTTTTCACCTCTTTCCAGAACATTTTCTTACAGTCCCTCCACTTAACACTCAAATTCCTTCCAAATTCTTCATTCACTCTCTTCTTACTCTCTCTTACTAATCTTTCACCTCTCTCTTTCTTTCTGCATATAACTCTCTCTTCCGCCTCTCAACTTCTTCCACGCCCCTATTTCTCATCCATTTATTGTATGCTTTCTTCTTTTGTGCCACAGCCTGTTTCACCTCTTCAGTCCACCACGATGTTCCTTGCACCCCCCTCCGTCTTCTCTTCCTTCCACACACCACATCACATGCTGCAAATATTTCTTCTGTAAATATCCCACACACACCTTCCACGTCTCCCATCTGCTCCAATTCATATTTGCCCAATCGTTCCTCCACTTTTCTCTTATACTCTGCCTTTTTCTCATCCTCCTGTAACCTTCCCACTCTCCTTGCAACTACTCCTTCCTCTCGTCTTTCCCTTCTTCTATTCCTCCATCTTACTTGAATTCTAATTCTGGCCACTACCAAGTAGTGGTCAGAAAGTCCACTCCCCGAACCTCTATAAACTCTTGCATCCATTACACATCTTCGCATCCTTTCATCCACACACACATAATCAATCATTGCCTTCCTTTCATTCAGTTCACCACCCACCCTTCTCATCACTCGCCATGTATACCTGTGGATCATTTTATGCCTGAAGAGGGTATTGGCTATCACCAACCCCCTCCCAGCACAAATGTCCACTAACGCACTCCCATTCTCATCTATCTCAGCAGGCACACCCCACTCACCAACTATTCCATCCACCTTCACATTCCCAACTTCACCATTCATATCACCAATCAAAAACACTCTCTCATTCCTTCCAAACTTTTCCATGCACACTTCTACATTTGTCCAGAACTCTTCTCTCACTCTTCTAGCACGATCTTGCGTTGGCTCATACACACACACAATCGCCCACATTTGTATTCCAACTTTCAACTTTACCCACACAATCCTTGACCCAAGTGATCCATACTGTCTTATGCTCCTCTTCCATCTTTTACTCACAACTATACATACTCCTTCCTTTGCCCTCTCATTCTTACCTACTCCTGCACATATACCCCATCCATACTCCCATTCTCTCACACTTTCTCCTCTCCATTTTGTTTCAGTTATTCCACATACATCCACTTTCGCACCCACAAGCACCTGGACAATCTCTCTCTCTCTTTCACCTCATCATTCGCTCCCCTTACATTCCACGTTCCGATAACCATGTTCTTTGTCCGGTCCTTGGTCGTCATCGTTTGGTCAGTCCTTGCCCGAGGCTTATTGTTTGTTTTTTTAGGTAGTTGTTTTCCGGGGAGGGGCACTAACCCTCCGCCAACCCTTTTAGTCGCCTTTTACGACAAGCAGGGATAGTGGGGGAGTATTCTTGAAAACCCCCCTACCCCCAGTTCTCTTAAATAAGAAGAAAAAATAAGATAACACGAGTAAGGGATGCATGACGTCACTGGCCTAATGAGACCAAAATGTATAAGGATAAATGCTGTCTCAGTTGCCTTCTAACTTTGACCAATGTGTTAGCCCTGCCACTTAGTGGCGTATATGTGAAGGAGAGTCGTGTAATAGCAGTACTGGGAATGAGAGGGGGATTTCTTACATACTGCATAATGTAAACGTCCAGCAGCATCAAAAGAAAGTTACAGGCCCATTACGAGACTGAATGGGAGGACCGTGATTTATTACACTTGGTCACTGCCAGTAGCAAGTACAGTCTTCTTTGTGTTTCTGTTAGCAGGGGGACCTGCCACTATTCTGGTTACAGTTAAGCGTTAAGAAGCTTCTTGAGCCTGAAAATGCCTCTCGGGAGTCGCTAACACGTAGAATTAGTTGTGTATTCTTGAATTTAGTATGACAAAGTTGCCGATAGTCTGAGCAAACACTTTGCATTTTTTTTCTGTTCAAAGACGACCAAAAGCTCACAGTTGGATCAGTTATACTTACATCAAACATATCCTCCATTTAGCGATATTCAGCTGCCTTTTGGATAGATGTTTTTCTCCATGGTGATTGATGAAAAAGTCGCCAAACTGTATGAATTATGTGTTCTACGAGGTTGTTTATGCTAATGACGCTCTGTACTTGGCGAAAACATCATAGTAATGGGAGAGTGCTTTTTGTAGTTGCTGATTAGGGATTGTGGGACGTTCATAGGAGTGTAAGGGGAGCGGGTTAGCAATGTGAGACCGTGTTGCAGGGGTTATGTTCCTTGTATGAGTCAAGATCGCCCAATATTATGTTCTTTGTTAGTTTCAGTGTTTTATTGGCTTAATGATAACTGCTGATAAGAACCGATAGTTTAGTTAGGTGGTTTATTGCAGGAGGCTAGGCTTGTGGGCTCTGCAAATGGCTGGGACAGTAGTGTGTCCTGGATCAAGGTGAGGATAATACATTGTGTGCTCTATGGCGTTTTAGAGTTTCTGATCTGTACATGGCAAGGGCTTAAGAACAACAGCATCAATCTGGCCTCTCCCAGTGTATGTCAACACAAACTGTCAAGTCTTTGGAAACCTCAGTTTCATAAAAAGAATGAATTTGTGATCGTGGACTTGGCAGCAGGCGCCAGAGAGACTGAACCCACCGGCCCACAGGGACACCCTGCTCATCAGACCATGAACCCGGTGAAATTGCTGGCGTGTTTTGCAGCCGAGGCTGGTATTGTCCTGTTTCATAGCAAAGAACTTCCAGGTTACAGCGTGGCTTTACCGCCAAGCCACAGAAAATCAGTTACTTTGCTGTCTAGAATATATGCTCCATCCTAGCACAGGCTGGAAATAGTGGGTCATCAAATAAAACACTGACTGAAACGCCACCAGAGTTGCACACTGCCAAAGTATTTGTGAATAAGTAGTGTAAATGCCCTTACAATGAAGCAGTGAATCAAATTAGTATATTTAGTTCCAGTCATAATGACGGTATAGCCTACACTGCTCGTTTCAGGGTACGTGTGAGCATTCTATAAGTGTACAGTCTGCATTTTCCATGAGTTTGAGGATACAGTCTAGCATAGAGGCTTACTTAATGCCTCCTTGACTTCTCACTCGCTTGACTATGGTAATTCTTTACTTGAAAGAGGCTGTGTATGCTGCTCTGCCCATACATTATTCACTGTGGTGTGATGCGCCAGAGAAGAAAGCGGAGACAGGAGACATGAATTTTAACTGTAAAGTAGACGTAGTAAAACGACAGGCGTACTTTTGCACACACACACACACACACACACACACACACACACACACACACACACACACACACACACACACACACACCGTCACAAGAAGTCAGAATGTATGTGTGTCTAGGTCAGCTGTTCACATAACATGGTGTTTGGGCAGGTGTGCACACATCCTTCATCAATCACACCCACGAGCAAACAGCAGCATGGCCGGGAAAGTCGCTCCTCATTCATTCATAGGCAAAAGAAAACCTCACAGTGGTTAACCTTTCCACTCATTGAGGTTTTACCTGAACTGAATATACCCATTGGGTTTACCTTCTATGCATGTTTACGTACTATTCTGTAAACTTTTTACTACCCTTAGACGAACTTCCTTATGAGATTTTTTTAATCGAGGTATTAGATACAGCCTTCGTTAACTAAGTCATTGCAAAAAGACACCTCACAGCTGGTTTAAAATTTACGAGTAAAAGTCACGGTACTAATGTAAAAAAAAAAAAAAATTTCTAATACTATTACAAGAGGTCCTGCCCACGAATTACTTCTTCTGGTGGTTACACGACAGATCGTGCATCTGCAATGTGTCAGAATAGCCGTCATAAGAATCAAAGTCGAAATAAGTGAGGTCTCGTCACTTTCATTAGAAAACGCATCCTCCTCTCACATGATGTCACATGGGGTATCAGCCGCTCGGTCTACGTCGAACTTGGCGCCAGTCCAGGGTTGCCAGATTGGGCGAGAAGTAGCGGATTGGGCTGCTTTTTTGGGGGGTGCGCTACCAAACTTTGAAATCCGCAACTTGCTGCTTTTTGGGCTACTTCAAATTACGTTTGGGCTCTTTATCAGGTGATTGGGCTACTTTCCTACTATAGCATGTATTTTATATTTAACATTTTTGAGATTAATCTTGAATGATTTTGAAAAAGTGAATTTCCTTTTTCAAAAGGAAGAAGCAGATCACGGTAGTCTTATTTTTGAGCTGTAAAGTTATACTTTATCAGTACTCAGACGAATCCTATATCCTGACAGTGTGCAGCCTGAAGTGGACATGGGTTTCACTTCAATTTTTCTTCCTCTTGAAAGAGTTGACTTTGGCCATGAATTTTCTGTTTTTTTCTGACAGCAAGAGAAAGGATAATATAATTTCTGGAGGAGACTTACTGTTAAGTCTTGATGCCACAAAGTCCTTATTAGAGCATGTAAGGAATTACTTCCTCACATGTCAGAAAATGCTGAAACTTTAAAGAAAGTAAAGAACCTGTCACCAACTGTTCAAGTCACGCACGTCTTCCATTCTCAAAGCTGCCACTTGAACTAGCAGATCAATCTAAGATAAGTGAAACTGAGAGCTAGTGGCATCAGATCTTATATACCAACAACTGGATCATCATTTTGGCCAAAATCAATCACAGTGAAAAATGTTGGAGAACTAGTAAATAAAAGATCTTGCAGAATTTGCACTAAAGGCATACAGCATCCCAATAAGTAATACCTTGGTTGAACGTGTATTTTCCCGAGACACATCAGTTAAAACTAAGTTGAAGAACAGAATGGGGTTAGAGCTCTTAACATCAATTTAAAGAATAAAAACAAGCCTTGAACTAAATGGAACCTGCTGCTCATCATTTGAACCTACAAAGTCCATGTTAAACTATGCCTCTTCAATCTTCAGATATGATGACTTGGATAAAGATGAGGAAAATCTATTGGACAACATAAATATGTAAATACAGTGATGTACAAAAAAAAAAAAAAAAAAAAAAATTTAGTTCAAATAGTACAAAATGAGTCCATTAATTTAAAGAAAGACTACGGTAATTATTTTAGTTCATACAAGAAAGATCCAGAAAGTTCTGTAATTTTACTAAACAGTAAGAAGACACCGAGGACAAGAGGAACAACACATTAGTTGAAAGTTGAAGTATTATTAAATTGTTTTTCTAAATTATTATAAAGCAGCATTTATACAATATCTTATGTATTTTTATTGGGTTATTTTTGTTGCGTTCCGCTACTTTTGAGGTTTTGTTCTGCGACTTTTGGTCACAAGAATCTGGCAACGCTGCGCCAGTCTAGCTTAAGCCACGGTGTCAAGCGCATCCCACGATGCCTGATTTATTGTCTAAAACTGAGCAATAATACATACAACAAAAGTATTTGTTATTTACTTATATCCCTAAATTATCCACGGGTATACCAAGTCATCCACGTTGACGGTTATTATTTGGAAATGGTTTTAAGCAGAGGTGTATGAGGCAAGATGGGAATGTCGTCCCTCACAATTTTTGATACTACAGTAAAGTTCAAAGCAAATGATGTAGGAGAATGTTTCTAGATTTCTAATTAATCATATCCTTGTAGGGGAGGTTACTGTGTTTATACATTCATATACTTGCACTGGCTTGTCTCAATAGTTGACACATGGACTTTTCTTGCCTGCCTGCATTAGATATGTCTCTATTTGCTGTGAACATCGGTAAACTTCACCACTTCTCACAATCCTTGATTGTTTCAACCACCCTATAACAACATCAGCAACAGATGAAATATTAAACTTTCTAATGAAAATATATATATATATATATATATATATATATATATATATATATATATATATATATATATATATATAGTATACTGTATACATGTGGACAAATTAGCCTGTTCACTACCATTTTCCTTCGCAACCCCGCGTGACGTCACAGCTACTCATTTTTTTTTTTTTTTACACGAACTAGCGTATGACGAAATCTTATGTATTTCGACTTCGATAAAAATAGCAGTTGAAATGTTCGACTAATTTTGCATCGTGACTAAAAAAAAAAAAAAAAAAAAAAAGACCAGCTGTCAAATCAAGACAGTTTTAGTCCTGCCACATCCTTTCCTAGTCTCCCTCCCTCTCTCTCTCTCTCTCTCTCTCTCTCTCTCTCTCTCAACGGCATCCAGGTTAATTTTCTTTTTTTCTTTGAGGGGTATTTTTCCTGGGAAAATAGGCAGAACTTCGAAACTGTGTTTTTTGCTTCTTTACCTTACATACAGACTCGAAATTGTTTTGGGTACCCTGTAAGACCTATTATGCTCATAAATAGGTTATTACTGCTATTTACAGTTCGCATGGGTGATGAAACAGAGGCCAAGATTCGGCGGAGAGTGAAAGTCAAAAAGAAATATTCACAGAAATCCATGTGATTTCTGACTGGTATGGTAATGCTCTGCAGTGGTGAGGTAGGCTAATGTTTCATGCAGATAAAGCCCGAGTCAAAAAACAAAATATATTTATATCCATCATTATACTTTCCATGGAGATGCATTCACTGGTGTTTTCCGGTATAGGGTAGGTGGTATGGCATACAGTATATATAGCTTGTGTGGTGAAGGGTTAAATTCATCCACTTACTGCAGTCATTATTGTAATATTTCCATGTGAATATTAATGTATCTAGGACAATCAGTTCAGGAGGTACTAGGAAAAATGTGTAGGTCACCTTTCATAGGCTGTCCTGAAAAATTATTTTTCAGCATAAAATTTTGTATAACCCTTTTGCTTATAAATGAAATAATGTTTATCCAAAAACCATTTTACTCAGTTCCACGCACAAGAGAAATCAAACATTAGACTTATAGAAGAAGTAAAGTACCGTACCTGTGCAGCTATTTCCTGTGCATTCAGAGAAAATACGGAAACTGCATGCCCAATCCTGCAAATATGTATGCTTCTTTCACTTATATAATTATGTCCACTTTCCCCTGTTTCTGATCGATTTTACTTCTGTGAGAATGGCTGACCCCTTCCAAGAATTATTATAATAATTATTATTTTTCTTGGGGGGGGGGGACTACGTTATGCTCCCTAGATATCGCATTACAGATGACAGTCCATTGTACAACGTGTGCGAAAATACCAAAGCCATATTTGCTCCCTTTTTACTATTTCTGAGAATTTTTATTTTGATGAGGGGGCTGACACCCCTATAAATCATGGTTGGAAATTTTATATAGTGGAAAACCTTCCCAGTAAGCAGACGAACTCACCTGAGAAGTTTTATTAAATCTATCAAATAGCCTAGGAGGGACACACACAGAAATCTGGCGCAACAGTATAGGGCGAGGTGCCGAGAATACCGTCCTGCTTCACATGATTGAAAAATATCTTACTGAAAACCAGTTACATAGATGAGTATGCAGTAGCCGTTTTTTAAATTTGTCAATAAGTTGTGAATAAACTGGCATTTAAATAAACCAACTTGCAGTATCAAAAAAAAATATTAAAGCTGTAGCGCTTTTAGTTACAAGAGCAATCAGTGTCGTGACAGACGCCTCTTAAGGTTGTTATGCCATCATTTACTGTAGGTCAAGTTAGCTCCATTCAGTCCAGCTTTTGTCTATGAAAGTTTGTTCAGGGCCACTGAAATTCAGTAAAGTTCGTTCATGTCAGTTATTATCCTCTTTTTCTAGTGCTAATTTTTAGGTCTAATATTGCTCAGTCAGTTTAAGTTAGGGCTATTCAGGACCAGGTAAGTCCAGCCAGGGTCAGTTCGGTCAATCTCGCTTCACTAATGCTACTTCAGGGTCAGTCAGGCTCATTACGTTCGTTTCACCCTTGTCGACACAATTCATGTGAGGTAAAGGCAATTCAGGTATATTTCGATTCACTCTGATCAAATTAAGGCCAAATGCGCCACTAATGATCGTTCCCGTCCTTCATATCCATTCAGACTTAGTCAGGTAAGTTTATGTCTGTTCAGATTAGTTCAGGCGAGTCAGATCCAGTTCAGTTCATTCAGACCCATTCATAGCCTTCACATACAATTGGGCCCGGTCAAATCAGACAGGGTGGTCTGATTCATGCAGGGCAGCTCATATATGTTCTTTCAGTTCTAGTTCAGATAACCATTTTAATATAAGTAGATCAGTTCAGGATTACTACGGCAATCAGGTATTTCCAGCTTTGACTGATTTACGTTAACGAAGATCGATTTAGGTCATGTATGAGAAGGAGTATGCCGAAAATTACCTCTATCAGTGCCACGGGTTTAGGAACATGGAAGTTTAGGGATTTCAGGTCATTTAAAATCCATTTAGGCCACTTTGAATAAATCATATCTTTTCATTTAGTTTCGGACCAGGTTTTTGGATGTGTATGACAAAACTAGAACCTGTAAGTGCAATGGTTTTATAAGTGTAGCAATGCGGGCTTTTCATTTCTGGAAAGGGTTGGTGGTGGCGAAGTGACGAGATATTAATTATATGATGATAGTGAGTTGTATGGCATAGTGGGGGAAAATGTGATACTGTGAGCGTTATAGGTCAGCTGGTAGTCGAGACAGTTAATTATGACATTTACCATTTCAGAGTAAAAAAAGCATGGTGTGGATGGAAAGAAGTGGGCAGAATACTATAGGTGTGAATGTCATGACTGATGAGGCATGCTGTAGCATTTTGGAAAATACATGCATTCAGGTTGGGTGTTGTTGTTACTGTAGGATGTATGGTGCAAGTCAAAGATGGCGACAGTTAGAAATATTTCGCGTAGATATCAGGGAGCGCATGGGGTAGGAGGGATGGGGTAACATGGTGGTGAGTAGTGTGGGAGAGTTGGACGAGCATATCTTCTTGTTGATGGTGTCGCCTAATCCCGACCTGTCTTGCCCAGCAGACCATTCGACCACAAATATGCAATTGCCTCCGTGCAACCGTCCATTACGTGCAGTGCAGTGCAGACGCCGTAAAGGGATTAGGTGCACCATTGTGGTAAATAGTGCCTCACGAGGGTCGGTTCAGTTTCCTTCCCAAGGCAAGGCGTAGGGCAATATGAGGAGGTTTACAACAACTCCAGCATACACAGTGAAGGTGGGTATTGTATGAGGGGCAGAAACGGTGGTGTGAACAAATTTTTCTCAAAAATCGGTTGTCAGGGTAAAAAAATAAAAAATAAAAAAAGTTTGGGTGGGTGCAAAACGTTGGGCTGAATTTGCCGAGATGGTGATGGGTGGTAAAGCAAAGCTGTGAATGTTACCCTGAAAATTACCGTTTAGTAGTCGGCTTGCATGATGGTGGGGATGAATTAATTCACAACTTTTTCCTAGCAGAACAACAAACACAAATTACGTTTTTGTTCTCTCATATACCTGGCATCTCAGAAAGCTAAACACCAGGAAAAAGGACGTGTCGGTAACGGAGAGGCTAAACAGAAATATCCTCCGTAATATGTATAGCACAGTCACATGGTCATGAAAGCAACAGTTATTTCAGGGGGAAAAAAGGAGTACTGCCTGAGGGCCTTCTAATCTGCACCACCAATATGCCACAAACGAAAATGTGTGAGAGGTTCCACTGGTTATACTGCAACGAATGGACAGGTTACTGAGATAAGACTGCGATCGGAGGAGGTCAAAGGACGAAAATGAGTGTTAGAGTATAAATAAGAAATAGTTTAGAAATAAAATTCAGGCGTGTTGTAATTCTCTTCAAGACGATTAGGGTTATGGTTTCCATGAAAGTTGCTGAAGCCCATGTAAGACAGACACGATGTAAACATATCACGTGGTCAGTGTATTGATAGGAGAGCCCAAAATCTTGTCTGCTCTGGCCTATTCGTATGGAAAAGATGTAGATTTGTTATCAGGTGACCAAGGAATAGAGATGAAAGTCAGAGATTGTGGTGAACACTGAAATCACTTAAAATGGTAAATGTAGAGAAGGGAGAAATATGTGTTCCAAGTTAAGCATATATATATATATATATATATATATATATATATATATATATATATACTGTATATATATATATATATATATATATATATATATATATATATATATATATATATATATATATATTGTTACATAGCCTATGATTTCATCGTCCTTTGTGTGGTTTTGACGCGCAGTGTGCTGCATGTTTGATCACGAGCGTGTTCTGCCTCAGTCCCCCCCTTCTACCGTTATAGTAGAGTAAGTCGTTCTCTCTGTTGTCCAGAGCGGGATTTTCAGCTCTCTGTCCCCATGGCTTCATTTGCGCGTCCCTCTTACAAGTTGTATCAGGCTCTGCCGGCCCCTATATAATGAGCTCAGTCTCTGCATCATGGCCACTTAGATCTGCTCCTCATTTTGTTCACATCTCTGTCCTCCCCTGTACAATTATTGTTATTGTGAGTGCTCAAGAAATCTCCAAACATCTAGCAGCTGTGTGTAATTTGAGTATAACTGTTGTTGTATTTTTTCGTGTACTGTGTAGCATAAGGTTAATTCTTAGGCCTAGTGAGGTTTTGATTAATGTTGGGTTGTGTCAGTTATTTTTGATAATAGTTTGTATCTGTAATTATTTATCTGGCATTCACTGAGTATTATCTGGTATCTCATTTTATCAGGGCTGACTTAGATAAATTTACTCTTGCTAATTTCGTGTTAATAGAGGCTATTGCAGTTAACCATATATTTAACCTGTTTTTGCCATTACATTATCCTTATGAGTCCTGAATGTTTTGTTGTTAATTTAAGCATTAAACTTTAACTTGTAATTTTACCTAACTCTTTTGTTTTGAACCTGGAACTTTACGGGACAGTAGTGATTTTTAGCATTCTCACTGAAAGTGTACGTTATCTTTCTCTGTTTCGTAACAATATATATATATATATATATATATATATATATATATATATATATATATATATATATATATATATATATATATATATATATTGTTACGGAACAGAGAGAGATAATGAACACTTCAAGTGAGAATACTAAAATCACTACTGTCCCGCAAAGTTTCAGGTTCAAAACAAAAGACTTAGGTAAAATTACAAGTTAAAGTTTAATGCTCAAAATAACAACTAAACATTCAGGACTCATCAGGATAATATAATGGCAAATCAGGTTACATATATGGTTAACTGCAATAGCTTCTATCAACACGAATTTAGCAAGAGCAAATTTATCTAAGTCAGCCCTGATAAAATGAGAAAACCGAATAATGCTCAGTTAAAGCAAGATATAACATTATTACAGATACAAAATATTACTAATACTTGCTGACAGTAAAAACCTTACCAGGCTTACGAATTAACGCCATATGCTATACAGTACAAGAAAAATGGTAATAACACTTATACTCAAATTATACAGCAGCTAGATGGCTGGAGACTTCCTGAGCACTCACAAAAATAATAATATACTGTAAAGGGGAGGACAGAGATGTGAACAGAATGAGGAGTAGATCTAAGTGGCAACTAATGCAGAGACTGAGCTCATTATGTAGGGGCCGGCAGAGCTTGATTCAACTTGTAAGAAGGACGTGCAAATGAAGGCATAGAGGACAAAGAGTTGACACTCCTGCTCTAAACAACAGAAAGAACGACTTACTCTACTATAAGGGGAAGAAGGGGGGGAGTGAGGTAGAACACGTAAGCCTGGTCACTATGGAAGCCACGTGGCGAACATGCAGCATACTGTACATTAGAATTATACAAAGGATGATGAAATCATAGGCTATGTAACACCTCCCCACAAAGAAAAAGAAATTTACAAAGGAAATTTCTTATTACTCTAAAACAATCTGTCCAAAGTCTAGATAAGCAATCTGCAATAACATTTTCTTTCCCCTTGACATGTTGTATGTCTAATGAATACTCCTGAAGAAGTAGACTCCATCTTCTCAATCTCTGATTTTTATCTTTAAACTTACTAAGGAATTTCAGTGGGTTATGATCGGTATAAATGACTATGGGGTCAAAACCAGAACACAAACAAAATGAAAGATACTGTAAACCCAAAATCAAGGCCAAAAGCTCTTTCTCAATAGTTGAGAAGTTCTTTTGAGGTGGAGTGAACTTCTTACTGTAATAAGATACAGGGTGTTCAATACCCTGATCATCCTCTTGCAGCAAAACAGCCCCAGCTCCAGTATCACTTGCATCAACAGCCATCTTAAAAGGCTTAGCAAAATTTGGAGTAGCGGGCACTGGCTGACTTAATAGGATAGCTTTAAGTTTGCTGAAAGAGGATTCACAGTTATCGGTCCAGACAAATTTAACTCCCTTTTTCAGTAGGTCTGTAAGTGGTGATACAAGAATTGAAAAGTTAAGAACAAATCTCCTGTAATAACCTACCATTCCCCAAAATCTCTGTAGCTCTTTCCTACTTTTAGTTCTGGAAAGATCACTTATAACCTGAACCTTAGCTCCTGGTGGTGCAACGTGTCCATCACCAATTACGTACCCAAGGTACTGAACTTTAGCTTGACCAAACTCACACTTTGATAAATTAGCTACAAGATTAGCTTGAACCAAACGCTCAAGAAATTTACTGACATGGCATAGGTGATCTTTCCAGTTGTCACTGAAGATTAATACATCATCAATATAAACAACACACCCTGCCAAACCCTCTGTTACAACATTCATGAGCTTCTCAAAAGTGACTGGTGCATTCTTCATACCATATGGCATTACAGAACATGCAAAAGTCTTTCCTAGTGTTACAAAACATGAGATCTCCCTAGCACATTCAGTCATAGGTATTTGCCAGTATCCCTTTAACTTATGTACCTAGCCTTTCCGATCTTGTCTATGCAATCTTCCACGCGAGGGAGAGGTTAAGTGTCTGTTTTAATTATCTGATTAACATGTCTGAAGTCGATGCAAAGGCGCTGTGACCCACATGGCTTAGGGACTAGAGTGACAGGAGAACTCCACTCTCTCTGACAGGGCTCAATCATCTTGTGGTCCAACAGGTAGCCAAGCTCCTTCTGGATGAGAGGAAATTTGACTGGGTTCACACGGTAAGGAGGCAGTTTAATTGGCTTTGCGTCTCCAACATCGACATCATGCATCAACACAGTGGTTCTTCCTGGAGTGGCACGGAACACTTGCGGGTACTCCTGCAGTAATGCTGAAAACTCCTGCCTTTCCTCGGGAGCTAGATGAGAAAGCTTAGTCTGGAGATCATTCATGATATCAGGATTCTTCCCCAAATTATCACTTAGGCTCATACTGCATGGGAGAACTTCACTTGCAGACTCGGGTGGAACAGCTAAATGGAGACTGGGTTATTTTCGTCCCGCCTGTGATATAACTTTAGCATGTTGATGTGACAAAGTTGCTTGTTCTTTCTACGATCTGGTGTGGCGATGACATAGTTGACATCACTGAGTTTCTTCTCCACGAAATAAGGATCACTAAACTTGGCTTGAAGAGGTTGCCCATGCACTGGTAGCAGAATCAAAACCTGATCTCCTGGCTGAAAGTGGCGTAACCTGGACTTCTTATCATACCAAGTGTTCATCTTCTCCTGAGCAGCTCCTAAATTCTCTCTCGCAAGCTGTAAAGCAGTGGACAGCCGTTCTTTGAACTTCATCACATACTTCAGCAGGTTGACGTCATCTTCCTCCGACAGCCAGCATTCCTTGAGTAGCTTAAGGGGTCCTCTTACTTCATGGCCAAACAGTAGTTCAAAGGGTGAGAAGCCCAGTGATTCATTTGGAGATTCTCTTGCGGCAAATACAACGAATGGAAGACCTTTATCCCAGTCTTTCTGATGTTCCAAACAGTATTTCCTGAGCATCGATTTGAGTGTTTGATGATATCTCTCCAACGCTCCTTGGGTCTGGGGATGGTAAGCTGAAGACGTGATCTGGGTGATGCCCAACTCTTTCAGAGACTGCTTGAAAACATTTGACATGAAATTACTTCCCCAGTCTGACTGTACCTCCTTGGGCAGACCAAACTTGGTGAAGAACCCTAGCATTTCCTTAACCACGTTCTTTGCTGAGATATTTCTAAGTGGAATGGCTTCAGGATAACGAGTAGCAATATCAATCAGGGTCAACACATACGAAAATCCTGAAGAAGTCTTAGGAAGAGGGCCCACAATATCCACCAACACACGGGTGAATGACGCCTCAAAAGGAGGAATGGGAACTAGAGGTGCAACCTTTTCGGTCTGATTACACTTCCCCACAACTTGACAGGTGTGACAAGACTTACAATACCAGGAAATATCTCTGAAGATACCTGGCCTGTAGAAGTGTTTCAAAATGCGTGCCACAGTCTTCCTCACTCCAAGGTGTCCTGCCAAACTGGAATCATGAGCCACTCTAATGATATCCTGCCTACAAACACGAGGGATGACAACTTGATGTACAACCTCCCATTCACAGTCGGCTGATGCTGTTGGGGGTCTCCATTTTCTCATAAGTACTCCTGACTTTATATAATAAGAAGTAGAAGCACCAGCTGACTCTTCCTTACTGCAAGCAGAGTTAGCAAGACCTTTCAACTCAGGGTCAGCAACCTGCAACTCAACCAACTCTTGACGAGACAAATTATCAACACTACGGGGTACTGCCTCATCTGGTGAGTGGTCCAAATTAGCAAGAAAAGTGTCAGCAAGGATAACATCATCATCATCATTATCCTCTAAGTCACCAGTAACTTTAGACTTAGCCCTAGTGACAGACATGCAGAGAACACATCAGGGACACCATAATCCTGGGTCGCAGTCACTGGTTCACCAGACAACTGAGGAGCCGGACAGCTTGACTTCCACCAATATCATTTCCAGGTAAGAAAGTTACACCTGACATTGGGAGTGTCTCAACCAACCCAATCATAACGGAACCATTAACAAAACCAGACTCTAAATTCATTCTGCACAGAGGGACAGAGAAGTAATTATTCCCTACACCTTGTAAGATTACAGTTTCATCAAAGGAATTAACATTAGAGCCTAGAACACTGGTCAGCATAAGGGATTGGCAAGCACCTGTATCACGATATATTTTAACTGATTTCCTGTCATTACTGTCCAGAGGACTGACAAAACCATTAGACAGGAAATTAGCACATGAACTCTTGAGAGTGTCACCCACGTTACTGCTCAAAAGAGGAGCTTCATTATGAGAATTTAATTTACCCCTCAAAGCAGGTTCAGTTAACTCGGTTAAACAATTCTGGGAACTCTCAAGGGTGGACACTAGACCAAATGACTGAATATTTAAAGACTCCTTTTTGTTCACATCACGCTGTCTCCTGAAACATTTCTCCGTAGTATGACCAAGCTTACTACAATAAGTACATTTACTTTTCTGAAATCTAGAGGTGAAGCTGGTATTTACTTCCTGAGAAACATCTTCTTTATTCTCTTTCCTGTTACCTGTACTCTGAGTAGAGGCAACGTACTTACTCTCAGCTTTTCTTTTCTCCTTAGAATATCTCTTGTGAGTGAGAACATATTCATCAGCTAAAACTGCAGCATCAGACAAGTTATCTGTTCTTTTCTCATCAAGATATAGGCTTACATCTTTATTAATACACCTTTTGAAGTCCTCCAGCAAAATCATCTGCTTAAATTTATCAAAATCAAAATTTACATTCTTAGAATTTAACCACTGCTCTAACAGATCTTTGATTTTTGCATACTCAACATGGGATTGCTTATCTTGCTTGTAAGTTGTCCTAAATTTTACTCTATAGGCTTCAGGAACAAGCTCATAGGCCTTAAGAATCAAGCTCTTAACTACATCATAATTATCAGATTGATCCTGAGGCAAAGATGCATAAGTTAATTGAGCTTTACCGGTGAGAACAGTCTGAAGGAGTACTGGCCAATACTTTTTGGGCCAATTAAAACCTGTAGCTACCCTCTCAAACAACTGAAAATACTTTGTTAAATCAGATTCATTAACATTTTTAGCCACATCAAAATCATCAGAGCTAGATGATCCAGTTCCACCTTGTTTCATGCGATACTCATGGTCTGCCTGAATCCTTGCAAGTTCAATTTGTGCCTGAGCCTGTGCCTCCTGAATACGAGCCTGAAACTCAGCCTCCTTAGCACGAGCCTGAAACTCAGCCTCCTTAGCACGAGCCTGAAACTCGGCCTCCTTAGCACGAGCCTCCTGCAGGGCTAGCTGTAACTTAGCTATTTCAATCTGCGTTAGCTCATATGGAGGAGTTACGTTAAACAAGCTTTTATTAATCATGCCAACAATTTGATCTTTAGAATGGTGAGAGCGAACAGCAATTCCCAATTGTTGAGCAACAAGCTTAAGTTCATTCTTTGTTCTGTTTTCTACATCACACACTGTTTGCACATTTGGCAAAAAATCTTTGGCTTCATCAAGAGTAGTAATAGTAGACATCTTGAATAAATCACAGCCACAAAATATCAAGCAATATCCTTATGATGATATCTTGAATATCCTGATAAGAGGTCGCCAAATTTATGTTACGGAACAGAGAGAGATAATGAACACTTCAAGTGAGAATACTAAAATCACTACTGTCCCGGAAAGTTCCAGGTTCAAAACAAAAGACTTAGGTAAAATTACAAGTTAAAGTTTAATGCTCAAAATAACAACTAAACATTCAGGACTCATAAGGATAATGTAATGGCAAAACAGGTTACATATATGGTTAACTGCAATAGCCTCTGTTAACATGAATTTAGCAAGAGCAAATTTATCTAAGTCAGCCCTGATAAAATGAGAAAACCGAATAATGCTCAGTTAAAGCAAGATATAATATTATTACAGATACAAAATATTATTAATACTGGCTGACAGTAAAAACCTTACCAGGCTTACGAATTAACGCCATATGCTATACAGTACAAGAAAAATGGTAATAACACTTATACTCAAATTATACAGCAGCTAGATGGCTGGAAACTTCCTGAGCACTCACAAAAATAATATTATACTGTAAAGGGGAGGACAGGGATGTGAACAGAATGAGGAGTAGATCTAAGTGGCAACTAATGCAGAGACTGAGCTCATTATATAGGGGCCGGCAGAGTTTGATTCAACTTGTAAGAACGACGCGCAAATGAAGGCATAGAGGGCGAAGAGTTGACACTCCTGCTCTGAACAACAGAAAGAACGACTTACTCTACTATAAGGGGGAGAAGGGGGGAGTGAGGTAGAACACGCAAGCCAGGTCACTATGGAAGCCACGTGGCGAATTGTGATCAAACATGCGGCATACTGTACATCAGAATTATACAAAGGATGATGAAATCATAGGCTATGTAACAATATATAGTAGAATTAAGGGATAAGGAACGACCACAGAGTTATTTAGTAAGAGACTTACACGAGGGCTGAAGCCAGATTCATGTTAAGAAGTAAGAGAACAAGTTTTGTTGCTGCTCTCATGCACGGAACAGCCACATCTGTCTTTAAAATAAGTATCCAGCACGTATAAGGATACAGAAAAAGTGCTTTACAGTAACCTCAGACAGCTGCATCTGAATGATAAAAAGGTTAGGAAGTGCAGACTGGGAGAAATGCCGTGATATTCTGCAGAAAGTAATAGAAAGTAAAAGTGGGTAGTATACTAGTAACACAATACTGTTGAGGGGCAGACTGTTTGAAGTGCCTCCTGGCATGACATACCACGTAACAGAAGAAACTCACGCAGTGCCTCGCCCCCCACTTGTCCTTTCCCTCAAATGGCCCAGTTCATCCTTTGCATTTTCTAAGCTCTCCGGCATCCATTTTTGTAAACTTTTTTTTTTTTTTTTTTAGCGACTCCCATTTCAGTCAACGTTCATCAGGTCCGGTTATTTTAGCTTGATGCTTCTTTATCTCCCTTTCCTAGTGTAGGACATCTGTTGCCGTCTTTGTTTCTGTTGCCCACATGCAGTCATACTGTTCATCACACTTATATTTCCCTCACTTACTTTGGAGTTTATGGTAGAATTAATTTTCCGGGAATGCATCTTTAAAAGTATTTATGATATCACATAATGTTGTATGCATCATCTCTTGGGATACGTTCTACCGGACAGTGCATCAGGTGAATGGTATCATCTGCAATAAGACTTTGCCCATTTACCTTTCAGTCAGATAAGTTTTTTTTTTTTTTTTTTTTTTTTTTTTGCCCTTACTACCTACAGTACACACGATTTTATTCAACTTATGGTTGAATTTTGTACCTTAAGGTAGACTTTTATAACTAGAAATGTGAGAGATAACGTTCATCAACCACATCAATATTAACGTGCACTATTCTGGAAAAATTATCTGGCGAAAGCTAGATCAGAGTCAATGAATGGAAGACTTAATGTGCATTTATATCTATCTATCTGTTTATATACCTAGGCTGCTTCCCCCAAGGAAAGGGAGGTAGCCGAGACAGGACGACACACTCCCAATTTACTCATCCATTCAAACACATTCATTCGCATCTTAGCCCCAAAGGGGAGAAAGGACAGATCCTCACCGCACCACACCGCACAAGGGTCAACTGCGCAATGCAATCAGTGACATCCGCAGCAGGGCCCGACAACAGAGCTGGTTTACCCCTGCCACATCATAACAGACCCATCCCCTTACCTGCACCTGACCTGACTAGCTGATCAGACCAAATGCGGGAGAATATCCCCTCAGGGCTGCGTCATCATTTATTCATTCACAATTTCTCTCCATTTATTTCTGTCACGCACAGCCACTCTTCCTTGCTCAACAGACATCCCTCTCACATCCCGCACTCTCTTCACACTGTCCATCCATCCTATTCGTGGTCTCCCTCTCAGCCTTACACCTCTCACATCAGATCTAGTTATCTTTTTCACCAATCGCTCATTATCCATTCTCTCCATATGCCCAAACCATCGCAACACCCTCTGCTCAACTCTATCAGCCATCTCCCGAACAACTCCAGTTCTCCTTTGCACTTCATCATTTCGCACTCGATCCATACGCGTCACTCCACACATACTCCTCAGACACCTCATCTCCATTACATTCAAACTTTTCCTCTCTGCTACCCCCATATTCCATGTTTCAGCCCCATATAACGCAGTCGGTACCACAACACCCTTATACAGCCTTCTCTTTACATCCATTCTAAGCGAACGACATCTAAACACTTTTTTCATTCCTCCCAGCACCTTTCCTACTTCACATATTCTAAACTTCACTTCTGTATCTATTCTTCCATCCAGAGCAACATGTGACCCTAAATATTTAAAACACTCTACCTCCTCAAGCAACTCACCATTCAAAACTATATTCATCCCCCTACCATCTACCAACCTAGTACACTTCATCACTTTACTCTTATGCTCATTTACTTTCAATTTCCTCCTTTCACACACCCTTCCAAACTCCTCTACCAACTGTCTCAATCTCTCCTTATTTCTTCCTTATATCGTTCCTTTTTTGTCCCTAAATCGGTTTCTTGATTTATATTGCTTGTTTCATTCAGTCACTAGTAAGATTTCTTGGCCAGTCTAGCGTTCTTGTACTCTTCATTTCTTCAGGCACAGCCACTACCTCAAAATATTTCACTAAATGTTTTCCAGCACATCAGCTCCCACAGATATCATTTACCAGTCCAGTCATTTGTCTATTTGTTCTTCCAGATCTCCTTAGAAGTATTATTATTATTATGTTTGCGGGGGGGGGGGGTACATTCCGCTGATGTGAAGAAGAAAATTGTACCTAGCAATAGATGGCTATAGTAATACAGGTAGGCTATCTAAAATTAACCGACGGTACGTGCAAGACTAATATGCGAAGGTAAAGTATTTCTTGTGGTAGGTGGGGGCCCTCACTATCTATTCACTCGATATAGTGTTGCTCTCGGTGTCTGCTTTTTCCTCTCTCCTTTCCTTCTTTACTTCCTTCCCCTTCACTCAATATTTCCTTCATTCTAACTCTTCCTTCTGCCTACTGGTTACTTTTCACTCCCCATTCTGTCTTTCTTTACTTCATTCTTTCCTCTTCCTTCTGCCTACTGGTTACTTTTCACTCCCCATTCTGTCTTTCTTTACTTCATTCTTTCCTCTTCCTTCTGCCTATGGGTAACTGTACACTGAGTGACAAGCCAAATGATCTCCTGCACGCCAGGAAACTTTATTACAGTGGGTGGTAAGCATATAACCAAATTATGGCGCCTGGTGGTTTAGTGGGTACTGAAGGCGCTCCAATCGGGTTGGGCCTGTGTAGGTTTATATCCAAGGGGTGATTGGGGTTTATTGGTCACGTAATGCCACTGAGGGATGAGTGAGGCTGGTCACTCACATCTTAAATGCTAGGACTAACTTGCCTAGCCCCAGGCTCCTACGCTCCACAGGGGACAACATAAGATTGGATGATGATGATGAATGATGATGTAAAGTACTTCTTGTATGCCGTTGGACAGAGTAGTAAAGTATTCACAAAAATTCCTGCTCATACTCCTAAAATAACAGCCAAATCATGTGAAGAAAAGCTGATATTTTAGTAAAGTAAACAGTGTTGCAAATTTCTTAAAATTAGAAATGACTTCGAGAAAAGGAATAGAAATTAATAAGTTACTGATGGTGCAGGGGCGCCATTTGGGGGGGGGGGGCAGCGAGGCGGGCTCGCCCCCCCAAGCTTTCAAAAGTAAAGCCTTAAATTAGGGTCAATAATAATATACCTCAGTAGTACCAAATAAGTACTGTAGTATCAAGTAATAATTGCAGTAATGGATAACATGATAACCCTGCCTGATCATTTCTTCACGTACTTCCTATTCTGCACACACTGCCACACGAGGCCAGTCTAGCCACGGGTTCTCACGGTACCAATGTTTGTCCGTGCCCGCCCGTCAGACTAGTTGGGGAGGAAAGCAGCAACAGAGCAGCTCTCATATTTACTTACTATTCATTCAGGAGGTACTCCACATACATTTATTTTGTCTCATACGTTTCAGATACTACTAGTAATTGTTTACTGTTAGTTCTAGGAGATTTATAGCTTCTAAGACTCGTTGTGCAAGTTTATTACATCTGCGTCATTTCAGACATAAATGAAGGTCAATCTCACAATGATGTAATTAAAATTAAATCCTAAAAGCTATTCTTGACTGTATATTGACACCAAGCTCCTGCTCTTTTTCCGCTTCCTTGATCTGGCTACGGCATGAGAAAGTGACGAGGATGTAGATTATGACACAGGTGACTCAAACGCTACCATCATGAATGAAAAACAGCCTTCTTACAAGTAAAAGTTTTGCTTAGCTTGGCTGCAACGTCCAGAGTTTAATGACTAGTTAATCCCTTAGTCCCCAGAGTTGCTATGTGAGGGATTTTGCTGGAAAGGTGCTAGGCGCACTGCCCTCCGCCTGTCGGCTCATAGTCGCGAAGCTCGTAGGTCCCTACCTGGGGGTTCCCATCTTTATGAAAGGTTGAAAATGCCCAGTTCCGTCCCATATTGAGGATACGGGGCACAAAGAGGTTAAAGAATGACAAGTTTGTCGGTGTTTAACCCCTTATTTCCCAGAGTTGCTGTGCAAGGGATTTTGCTGGAAGGGTGCTAGGCGTACCGCCCTCCACCTGTCGGCTCATAGTCACGAAGTTCATAGGTCCTACCTGGGGGTTCCCTACTTTATGAAAGGTTGAAAACACCGAGTTCTGTCCTTTACTGGGAACACGGGGCGCAAACGGGTTAAAGGCACCTCAAAGGGAATCAAAGCCCATAATATGCTCAGTTTGTTCAATATGTGTACCTTGTTGAAAGTCAGGCATTGAGAGACATGGAGACACAGCAGGAGGATGTCAAGAACAGTGCAAGAGCAGAGAACACCAAAGACCCTGTCTTAATGGGGTGCCATTGCACTTGACATCTTGAAGGCTTTCAATCGAGTCTGGCATAAATCTTTAATTTCCAAACTGCCCTCCTACGGTTTCTATCCTTCTCTCTTTGCCTTCATCGCTATCTTCCTTTCTGGTCGTTCTATAGCCGCTGTTGTAGACGGCCATCGTTCTTCTCCTAGTTCTATCAACAGTGGTGTTCCTCAGGGCTCTGTCCTATCACCAACTCTCTTCCTTTTATTCATCAATGACCTTCTAAGCTGTACATTTAACCTTAGCCACTCATACCTGATGACTCCACCCTTCATCTTTCCATTCGGTTCCCGTAATGTCCATCTCAGCAGTTACTTCAACAAACAAGGCATGAGGCTATGGCACACCTAATGTCTGAATTGGCTCATATCTCTGACTGGTGTAAAAATAATCTGGTTGTTTTTAATGCATCTAAGACTCAGTTCTTAGACCAATCAACCAGACAAAATCTTCCACAGGTATACCCTCTAATGTTTAATAATATTCAGCTTAATCCTGCATCATTCTTGAAAATGCATTGGGTTTCATTTACTTGGGACTTATCTTGGAAAGATCATATTACATCTCTTGTAAAATCTGCTTCCAAGAGATTAGGTGTGCTAAGCTGACTCCGTTCCTTCCTTACCCCTGCACAATTTTGACTCTATACAGGGGTTTTATCCGCCCCTGTGTGGAGTACAACTCTCATGTGTGGGAAGGCTCCCCACATACAGCTCCTCTCAATAGGGTGGAGTCAAAGGCTTTTCGTCTCATTAACTCTCCTCCTCTTACTGACTCCCATCAACCTCTGTCTCTTCGCCACACTGTTGCATCTTTATCTCTTTTCTATCGCTACTTCAATGGTCACTGCTCCTCTGGACTGTCTGCATGCATTCCTCCACCTCTATGACGGGTGCGTAGCACCCGTCTAGTAGCAAACTCTCATCCCTTTTCTGTCCAACTCTCTAATGCAAGAGTTAACCATTACTCCCAGTCCTTCATTTATGCAACAAGTCAACTCTGGAACTGGCTCCCTCTTTCTGTATTTCATGCTTCCTATGATCTCCAGTTTTTCAAATGCAGTGTGTTCAGGCATCTCGAAATGATCGGATCTTGAATTTGGCTCTCTCTTGTATTTTGTTTTTCTCTTGGAGGGAAGTGTTATTGCGGGCTCATGGCCTTTGGTTCCATCTTCCTCGCAAAAAAAAAAAAAAAAAAAAAAAAAAAGTCTCTAGCAGTTCTACGACCCCCACATCTCCCCAGTAAGCTGGTGATAGGCAAGCAGTGGACGTCACAGCAGTGCATAGTGCAGTGTCCTGAGAGTCAGAGCCGCCCAGTCTCCTCGCAGCAACGACTCCATTTTCTCCACTGGGCAGTATTTCCTTTCTGTTTTCTGGGTTTAAGAGTATTAGCTAGCATGGTTGCATGAGTGAATGATTACTTGTTTAAGTTATCTTTCTATATAAGAATTCATTTTGTGTGTAATTATTAGATTTACTGTGTTTTTCTCTCGTGTTTCATTTCTCCATACTGTGCTTACTTTGATTTACTTGCTCCCAGTTTGCACAAACTTTTCTTTTATTAATAAGACTGATATTTAAGCCAGCCCTTATATTTAAATTCATACATCTGTTTGGGCAAGCTAGGAATTGGCGTAAGCAAGAATCTGGCGTTATTAGTATAATTAATTATTGACTGTCATGGATAAGGGCACTTTCTCAGAGGCCAACAGTTCAGCATTCGCGAGTGATTAGTCTCCGCTGTGTCCTGATGAGAAAGTTATGACACTGTCATCTTTAGAGAATCGGCGACGTAAGCAGCATGTAGTAAAAACTCAATACTTTAATTTTACAAGTCTATCCCTCTCGTGTCAGTGGCGATTTTCTCTTTTCTCCAGTAAGTAATGGAGATATATTTCTCTTCCCATCGTGACAACTGACGGCTTGTTGACAGTTTATTCTTATTTCATTTCCCCATTGACATCTGGCGACCTCATTCCTGGATATTAACTCCTAGCAATAAAGTTATTAACAAAATAGTAATAAATTCACTCACTCATAGCTAGTTATTAGTTTTAATAATTAAAATTTACAGGCACTAGCTTATGGGTTGTTGTTGTTCCTGCTTTATTAATTATTAGTAAAAGTCTTTTACTAGCAAGTTGTAAATTTTTTTCTTTCCTTACCTATATTCTTAATTACCTATATTCTTAATAATCAATTATTATCATTCGAATGCGATACAGCAGTCAGTATATCTGTCTTTAGTTCACTCAGTCTCACTGAGTTAGCATCATGGCTGTAAACTCATTTATAAAGGAAGCCAAGGATACGAGGCTTACCGATCCCCAGGAAATTAAAGACTATGTGCTCTCGTGGAACACTTATGAACAGCAACCTTAGAGTGATGCCCGTGAATAGCAAAAAGTTCAGGGCGAACACAAGAGACAACAGTGTGAGGAACGTGGGAGAGAACGCGAGCATGAACATGCTGAACGTGAGACACATCAGCAACACAAGTTTGAACTACTGAGACTCAAGCAAGACTCTTTGGCTTCCAGCACATTTGCTGCAGCCGACTCTAGCTCTGTGAGAACTCTCCCAGCACCTGCTTTGGAAACCCGCGCCTCAAGCTTCCTTTGTACTAAGAAGGTAAGCGAATCGAGCCGTTCATAGCTCTGTTTGAGGACAGCGCAGTTGACCAGCTAGGTGAGTCAGCTAAATGGAGCCAATTTCTTAGCTTGTTTGAGGGCCCCATCCTTCATATTCTCCAAAGAATTCATGGAGACTCTCTTGCCTTTGAGATGATGAAGGCTGTACTCATCAAAGCATACGGTCTCACAGTTGATGATGCCAGGAGTCAATTAATAAGGGCGCATCTCCAAGAAAAGGAGACTGCTGTCCAGTTCCCTGACCATCTCACCGCATATTTAGATGAGTGGATGGAGAAAGACGAGACCCCTCGCATCCAAGAGAGAGAATAATTAACCTTATGCAGTTTACTGGGAAAAGTCATGGCCCACTGAGCTCATTGTTCAGTTAAAGCTCTGTCATATAAAGGATGCCTGCCAAATGGTGAAGAAGACTGATGCATTCTCCATCACGGACGGAAACGAAACTTTTTTTTTTTATGTAAGGAAGAAGGAACCAAAGGCAATGAGCCCGCAAAACTGTTCCTTCCAAGAGAAAAACAAAATGCAAGAGAGAGCCAAATTCAAGATCCATTCATTTCGAGATGCCTGGACACACTGCGTTTGAAAGACTGGAGATCATAGGAAGCAAGAAATACAGACAGAGGGAGACAGTTCCAGAGTTGACCTGTTGCAAAATGAAGGACTGGGAGTAACGGTTAACTCTTGCATTAGAGAGTTGGACAGAAAAGGGGTGAGAGTTTGCTGTTAGATGGGTGCTACGTGCCCGTCATAGAAGTGGAGGAATGCATGCAGACAGTTCAGAGGAACAGTGACCATTGAAGTAGCGATAGAAAAGAGATAAAGATGCAACATTGCGGCGAAGAGACAGAGGTTGAAGGGAATCAGTAAGAGGGGGAGAGTTAATGAGATGAAAAGCCTTTGACTCCACCCTATTGAGAAGAGCTGTATGTGGGGAGCCTCCGCACACATGAGAGTTGTACTCCACACAGGGGCGGATAAACCCCTGTATAGAGTCAACAATTGTGCAGGGGCAAAGAAGGAACGGAGTCGGCTTAGCATACCCAATCACTTGGAAGCAGATTTTACAAGAGATGTAATATGATCTTTCTAAGACAAGTCCCGAGCAAATGAGACCCCATGCATGTTCAACGAAGATGCAGGATTAAGTTGAGTATTATTAAACATCAGTGGTTATACGTGTGGAAGATTTTGTCGGGTTGATAGTGCAAAAACTGAGTCTTTGATGCATTAAAAACAACCAGATTATTTTTACCCCAGTCAGAGATACGAGCCAAGTCAGACATTAGGTGTGCCATAGCCTCATCCCTTGCCTGTTGAAGTAACTGCTGAGATGGACGTTGTGGGAATCGAATGGAAAGGTGAAAGGTGGAGTCATCAGCGTATGAGTGGATAGGGTTAGACATACAGCTAAGAAGGTCATTGATGAATAAAAGGAAGAGAGTTGGTGATAGGACAGAGCCCTGAGGAACACTACTGTTAATAGATCTAGGAGAAGAACGATAGCCGTCTACAACAGCGGCTATAGAACGACCAGAAAGGAAGCTAGAGATGAAGGCACAGATAGAAGGATAGAAACTGTAAGAGGGCAGTTTGGAAATTAAAGATTTATGCCTGACTCGATCGAAAGCCTTTGAGATGTCAAGTGCAATAGCAAAGCTTTCGCCAAAGTCCCGAAATGAGGATGACCAGGAGTCTTAAAGGTAGGTGAGAAGATCACCTGTGGAGCGTCCCTGACGGAACCCATACTGACGATCAGAAAGAAGGTTGTGATAGGAAAGATGCTTTAAAATTTTTCTATTAAGAATAGACTCAAAAACTTTTGAAATACAGGATGTTAAAGCAATTGGACGATAGTTAGAGGGTTGGGAATGGTCACCCTTCTTTGGGACTGGCTGAATGAGAGCAAACTTCCAACAAGAAGGAAAGGTACAAGTTGACAGACAAAGGCGAAAGAGTTTGCCTAGGCAGGGTGTAAGCACAGAAGCACAGTTCTTGAGAACAGGAGGGACTCCATCAGGGCCATATGCCTTATTAGTACTTAGGCCAGCAATGACAAAAAATACATCAGTTGAAGAAATTTTAACCCCTAAAACACGGGGCGTCGCGTTTGCGACGGTCGCCAAAAAGGACATAACGGCGGATCGTTGCGTTTGCGATTCGAGTTGATTTTGAATAAACGCGGGCAAGGATGTTCCAGCTGGTATTGTCTATCAGTACCACCACCCTTTAGCTACAATTAGCATACTTTACCTTTGTACTACTGACCTCCGTTGTTGCCAAGTATCGCGTTTTTCCCCCGTCCCCCCCACACCACGGCCCGGCCAGCCTGGCTGTGATACATGGCAGCACTCTGACTGCTCAGAACTGTAAATCTGTGCTCTCCTCTCACAAGCAGTTTATGCTAATAGGAAACGCTTGTTTCCCCAGTTGTCACACTAGCTTTTTTTCGCATGGTTTGCCCCTGTTTAGCGTCAGTTTACAGCAGGCTTTCAAAGTGACATTATGGCGAGTTCTAGCTCTTCCGTGTCAGTGCGAGCGGCCGACAGGAACGAGAATAAAGTGACGGGAGTAAGGCAGAATAAAAAGCACACTGTGGTGATCTTTTGGGAAGTAATATGATTGAAAATAATGTAGTATGCGTGTTTTTAGCTGTGAAAATGGAAATGTTTGTTGAGTGGCGGGAAGACCGCCGCTGCGCTGCATGGCCATACGCTTCGTTGATTTTAGCCTTATTTTCAGTGCTTATTGTACAAATACGGATTCCAAACTACCTGTACAATGTAGTATAAAGTTTACTGTGACAGAATGAGGCTGTGGTAGAGGGGAAACCGAGTTGCTGGAGGTGTGAAAGTGAAGATTTTGTTATCCAACTTTACAAGTCTCCACAAGTCCTTGGGTAGTCCACGAAGGCTCAACACCTGTCTCTGGAGAAAGCTGAATGTAAGTACTATCTGCCATACCAAGTATAATGTTCTAGGGTCAATCTCTGATTTTTGGCTAATATTTTCCTACAGGTACTCAGATCGCGATCGAACCCCGCCACCCGGGGGGGGGGGGTCGGCTGTCCATTGTCCACGCATTAGGAGTTAATGTTAGCCATGAGGAAGTCAGAGGGGGGAAGTGATGGAGGAACAGCACCGGAATCGTCTAAGGTGGAATTGGAGGAGAAAGTCTGAGCGAAGAGATTTGCTTTATCAGTAGAAGAAATAGCTAGAGCCATCAGAGTAGAAAAGAGGAGAGAAGGATGATGAGGTAAAGTTGTTAGAAAGGTTTTTGGCAAGGTGCCAGTAGGAGAGGGAAGAATTCGAGTTAGAGAGTTGAGAGCATTTTGTATGGATAAAATTATTTTTAGCAAGGCAAAGAACAGACTTAGCACGATTCCGGGCAGAAATGTATAAAAGATGTGATTCAGGGGTAGGTTGGCTCCAGTACCTTTTATAGGCCCTCTCCTTGTTGCGGACAGCATTAGAACAAACGTGATTAAACCAAGGCTTTCGTGCATTAGTCAAAGGATATGAGAAAGGAATGTATGCGTCCATGCCCGAGAGAATAACCTCCGTAATGCGCAAGGCACACCCAGATGGCTTCCGGCCATGGAAACAATAATCATTCCAGGGAAAATCAAAGAAGTACTGCCTGACGGCCTCCCAATCCGCAGCTCCAAAGTGCCAGAGATGATGTTTTTTTGGGAGGGTCCGCAGGCTGTATCGGAGTGATAGGACAGGTTAAGGTGATAAGGTTGTGATCGGAGGAGCCCAACGGAGAGAAAAGATTAACAGTGTATGCAGAATGATTAGTTGTAAGGAAGAGATCAAGTATGTTTGAGCTCTCTCCAAGGCGGTCAGGGATACGGGTAGGGTGCTTTACAAGCTGCTCTAGGTCATTAAGGATAGAAAAGGTGTAGGGTTGTTCACCAGGTGGATCAGTGAAAGGAGAGGAGAGCCAAAGCTGGTGGTGAACATTGAAATCTCCAAGAATGGAGATTTTAGAGAAAGGAGAAATGGATAGAATGTGTTCCATCGTAAGCAACAGGGCGGGAACAAGAAAGATACTGTACCACCAAGACTGGCAAGCCAACTCAGAGCGAACCCAAGCATCAAGGCCATTCTCAGAATAATGGCCACTGTCCAGACATATTGCAGAAAAAGGACCAAGGGCAGAATGTTCAGCAACCTGGCTGGAATAGATACAAGTACCCTAACATGCATCAGTATCAGCCACACAGTCAACATTTGGGACAAGCTCTTTCAGCACCATACCCCAGTGTTTCGGAGGCAGGAGGCAAATGCTGCTTCATTCCCCAACAATCGCCAGGTGGTTTCATCCCTAGCAGCACATGTCCTCCCCAGCAGTTTAGTAGTCCCCCTCAGTTGGTGAGCCCTCCTCCTCAGGTGGTCAATGCTCCAGCTCCTCAGATGGTGAGTACAACTCCTCAGGCGTCTAGTCCTCAGGGCATCACATTCATAGATTTGTGTGCTATGCAGCCTTATCAGTGGCTGGCCACTTCCTTCACAGGCCCTCCCACAGGTAACAGTGGCTTCCTTGTTAAGCGAGGGTTTGTGGGAGGTGTTTCTGTAAATATTCTGAGAGACAAAGGTTGCTCTGTCAGGCAAAGACTAGTTTGGCCTGAAGAGTACACATGTAGACAGATGCTTAGCTTATTGATGGATCAGTGAGATTATTTCCAGAGGCACTTATCTAGGTAGCATCTTTCTACACTGGCCTGACGGTAGCGTTTATCATGCCAGAGCCAGTGTTTGACGTTATTATAGGTAACATACCTGGTGCCAAAACTATCTGTGACACAGACATCACTAGGAAGTAGCTAAGATGGGGAAATTGAAAGTGTACAAGAAAAGGGAATTTCACATGCCCTAAGTGTCAGTTAAAAACACCAGTTAATTCTGATCAATATCCAGCTATAATTAAGGATAGTCCCTGTTTGTGGGGATACTTAAAGGGGCTATTCTAGTAGTAGGTAAGAACTCAAGTGAAATACGATACTCATAACTGAGTCATTATGGTACATTAAAAATGTTTGTAATTATATGTAACTGAGTTAAATCTCCGTCTGCTGAGTAGCTAAACGGCAAAGTAGGAAATGTATCTGTGTTTTGGAACCTCATTGTATGGAGCAGTCTTCTCTGTAGTCCAGAAGGGAACTGGGACAGACAGCAATACACAGTTTCACACTGTCCTAACTTTAATATTACAGATTCTCTCTGGACTTGTCTCTGCACTCCCTACTGCTATTATTCTCGTGCTACTTATCTCTATAAATAGCTGGCATAATATGAGGTCTGTTCAGAAAGTATCCGACTTCATCTTTTTTCTCTCCGATAAGTTGGAGGATAGGGGTGGGGTTTTGTGTAGCACAGTGCAGGACCTTGGTGTGCATCCGAGACTAATGCCAGCCGCCACGAGTGGCTCAGTGGTTATCAGCCAGCCTGTTTTCATGGTCGTGCACCTTACGTTCGTCGCGTTCATGCGTTCGTCACGATGAACGAAAAATTTGAACAATATTACAGCTCCAGATTCTGCTTAAATCTAGATGGTACCCAAACTGAATCTTCCTGGAAGATACAGCAAGTTTGGGGGAATGAAGCCATGGGTGTAATGCAAATAAAGGAGTAGTACAGTCGCTTAAAAAAATGGTCCAATTCCAGTCAAAAGCAAGCCACAACCTTTGAGACCATCAATAAGCAGGAATACTGAAAATGTAAAGAAAGTCTGTGATTTAGTCATGGGTAATCGTTGGTTGACTGTAAGAAGCATTGTTGCTGAAACTGAAATCAGTAATGGATCTGCTCACGAAATTTCAACAGATGATTTGGGTATGTGAAAAGTTTCCTCTATGTTCGTTCCAAAGCTCCTTTCATGTGAAAAACAAGTTCTGTGGATGAATATAGGTCAAGACATATTGGAGTGTGCAAATCGCGATCCAGACTGTCTGATGGCTGTTATCACTGAAGATAAAACTTCAATGTATGCGTATGACCCAGAAACCATAGTACAGTTGTTCCTGTGGAAGCATACGGGGTTGCCTCGGCCAAAACAAGCACGACAGGTCCCCAGCAAAGTGAAATGCATGTTGACAGTTTTTTCGACTATCGTGGTGTTGTGTAACACGAATATGCACCAGGTCAGGCTGTCAACAAACAGTACTACCTCAAGCATATCCGTCATCTTCGTGACACAGTTCGGTGGAAGAGGCTAGACCTTTGGAAAGTTGCAAAGTGGAAGCTGTACCATGACAACGCCCTCGCCCATTCTTCTCAACTGATTCAAGAATTTTTGGCCAAGCACATCCCGTAGGTCCGGCAGGCTTCCTACTTACCAGACATGGCTCTGTGCGACTTTTGTTAATTCCCCAAGCTCAAAATTCAGCTGAAGGGTTCCCACTTTGAGACAAGAGATGAGACCATGATGAATACAACAATGTACGTTGAGACAATACTGAAAACCAACATAGAAAAATGTTTCAGGAAGTGGAAAGAATGCTGGGATACTTGTCTAGTCAGAAGGGGCTTACTTTGAAGGGGATTAGTGTCCTAGCAAAACAGGTTAGCTGTTTACTTTAACCCACCCCATCCCGACGTTGTCTGGGCAGTGGTACGCCCGAGTCCCGACATTTTTGGCCCTTTTTTTTTTTTTTTGGCTCAAACATCCGCTTTTGGTGGGAAACATCGAAAATTCATAGAGAAATCTCTCACCTGAGGTTTAAAATACTCGATCTAGGTACGAGTATCTCCTTACCTGACTGGGTTTTCTAACAGGCTGGCACCAAAGAAAACGAGTTCTATGGGAGGGTAACTATTTTATCCACTCATAAACAGTATTTATTTATTTACTTGGTATGAATTTATATGTAGTACAAGAGTATATTGGTTTTCAAGCAGTAATATAGGCATTATAAGCATTGTTTCACTTACTAATCCCATCACCATTCATGACCTTTTTTTCCCACATTACCTGATCATCATTTCTGACTGTTTCTTCCTCTAATGCTATGTAAACTTTGTCCTCCACATTGTCATCGATTGGGGAATCACTCTGGCCCTGAATGTCTTTATTGGCCAGGTCACTGGTAACAGGTGAATTGCCGAGACAATGGCGTGCAGGGGAGGGAGAGGTTATGCGGTGTAAGGCATTGTCCCTGCTTGGCATCTTGTAGAGGAATAGAGGAAGGTGTCCCGTGTATACGTGCCAAAAATCACTCGCGAAATCACTCGCGAAAATTGAAAATTGTGCAAATTAGGGACCTTGCAATGTTGCCGCGTTAATTCACGTCTCCGGGATATGAGCGCACATCATGTGAGGACGCGAATTCACGTCTCTGAGGACGAGGCGGGTTAATATAGCCTAAGGTCGGATAGTTTCAGAATAGACCTCATATGTCATGCTCATTATGGATGAGTGTGAAGCATAAAAGATTACTGAGAGAGTGTAGGGAAATACACTTCTTTGATTTCCCCAGGAATGATTATTGCTTCCATGACCAAGAGCCATCTGAGTTTGCCTCGCATATTACAGAAGATATTCTCTTGGGCATGGAATCATACATTCCTTTCCCTAATCCTTTGTCTGATGCAAAACAAACAAAAATGTAATCACGCTTGTTCTAATGTTGTCCATAACAAGGAAAATGCCTACAATAGGTACCGGATCCAATCCACTTTTGAATCTCATCTTTCTATTGTTTCTGTCCAGAATTTTGCTAAGTGCATTCTTTGCTCCGCTAAAAATAATATCATTCATACTAAATGCTCTGAACTCTCTGATTCAAATTCTTCCAATTCTTTCTGGTACCAAACCAAAAACCTTTGTAGCAATCTTCATTCATCCCCCCCCCCCTTCTCTTCCTCTCTGATGGCCCTGTAGTTTTTTCTTCTACAGATAAAGCAGAACTCTACTCTGACGTTCAGTTCCACTTTAGGTGATTCCGGTGTCGTTCCTCCATCACTTCCCCTCTCGTACTTCCTCATGGCAGATATTAAATTTCAAGTGATGTACTTTTTGCTCTCACCGGCCTTAACTGTAACAAGACATACGGGCCTGATGGGGTCCCATCTATTGTGCTCAAGAACTGTGTTTCTGTGCTAACACCCTGCCTAGATAAACTCTTTCACCTTCGTTTGTCAGCTAGTAACTTTCTTTCTTACTTGAAGGTGTGCTCTCATTCAGCCAGTCTCAAAGAAGGAGGACCACTTTCAGCTGTCTTATTACCGCCTAATTTTTTAAATATCCTGTATTTAGAATATTTTTGTCTATTCTTCACAAAAAAATTTAAAGATCTTTCGTATCACAACCAGTATGCATTCCACCAGGGGAGCTCCACTGATGATCTTCTCAACTTCCTTTCAGATTCCTGGTCATGCTCCGTTTGAGACTGATGAAAGCTTTGCCATTGCACTAGACATCTCAAAGTTTTTTCATCGAGTCTGGCGTAAAGCTATATTTCCCAAACTGCCATCTTATATGCTTTCGATCCTTCTGCCTGTGCCTCCATCCCTGGCTTCCTTTCTGGTCGTTCTATAGCTGCCATTGTAGGCGGCCACCAGACTTCTCCTAGGGTCACCAATTGCAGTGTTCCTCAGGACTCTGTCCTTTCACCAAGTCTCTTCCTTCTGTTCGTCAATGACATTTTAAGCTGCACATCTAGCCCTATCCACACATTTGATTATGAATTCACCCTTCACCATTCCATCTGCATCTCACAGTGTCTGTTTCATCAGTGAGTTCATCAAAGGATGACGCCATGGCACAGCTAATATTCGACATGGCTGATATCCCTGATTAGAGTGAAGGCAATCTTGCTATTTTAATGCATCAAAAACTCAAAGCTTACCTTTTTCAACCTGTCAAAACCTTCCACAGGAGTATCATCTGACTTTTAACAATGTCCAACTCAATCCTTCATCATCTTTGAAGTCTTGAGTTTTCATTCTCTCGAGATTTCTCTTGGAAAGATCATATTACCTCTGTTGTAAAATCAGCTTTTAAGAGATTAGGTGTGCTAAGCCGACTCCATGTCTTCTTTACCCCTGCACAATTGCTGACTTTATACAGGAATCTTATTCGCCCCTGCCTAGAGTACAACTCTCCTGCATGGGGAATCTCCCCATATACGGCTTTTCTCAGCAAGGTGGAGTCAAAGATTTTTCGTTTCATTAACTCTCCTCCCCCTATTGGTTTCCTTCAACCTCTGTCTCTGCTGCACTGTTGCATCTTTATCTGTTTTCTATCGCTACTTGAATGGTCACTGCAGCACTGAACTGTCTGCTTCCATCCCTCCATCACTACAGCAGGCATGTAGCACCCTTCTAGCAGCAAACTCTCACCTCGTTTCAGTCGAACTCTCTAAAGCAAGAGTTAATTGTTACTCCCAGTTCTTCATGTATGCAACAGGTCAACTCTGGAACTGTCCTCCTGTGTCTATATTTCCTACTGCCTATGAATTCCATTCATTCAAATGCAGTGTGTCCTGGCTTCTTGAGATTAATTGATCTTGAATATGGATCTCTGTTATCTATTTTTTTCTTCCTTGGACAGAACAAAATTGTGGCCCTTGAGCCTCTAGTTCCTTTTTCCCTACATAAAAAAAAATCGACTGAACGAAATAAAATCATCTAGTAACAGCAAGAATAAGGTATAAAGCATGTGATCTGAATAGACTGATTGATATCTTCTGTTTGTGGACGTCTCTTGATGTTACACTTGGTATTTGTAGACGATATTTAATGATTAGGGAGGCTATGTGATGGGGAAGAGGTTAATAAAATGTTTACTGAACCCGTCCATTTCCAGAAACCCATCACATGGTGAGTAAATCGTCCAGAGATTGCCGGAATCAAGTAGCAACAGACATTGCAAAAAAAAAGAAACAAAGGCTAAATTACTCGTAAGAAGCGCTTTGAAAATTGGAGGAAAATAGCACATGGAATGAGAGGTAGGAGAGGCATAAAGGAAAGGAAACTATCATGAAATATGAAGGTAGAATAAATACATTGTAAGGGTGCTTTATGTGAAAGAATGCACAGAGAAAAACAAATACACAGATGATTAGGCTATTACAGTGGAACCAGGAATACGGGACTCGAACAGTGTGTGAATAATGCTGCGTCCCATTGCATTAAGGATATGTGCAGAGATCTCACAGTTTCGTACTTTCTCTTTTCCTATTTCTGTATCGTACTCCAACATTTCTTTGCGTCAATACTTATAGCAGAACATTCATATTTAATTCCTTCATTTTCCTTCGTACAAGTAGAAGACATTAGCATAAAGAGGAACAATATGATAAGAGTGAGAGACATTTGCTTCCAGGCAACAAACTTCGTATTATGAAGACAGCAGTCCACATAAAGTATCTTGAAGAGTTACAAGGGAAACTGAAAGTATAATACTTAAAACTACACCTGTAAATTTCAAATTATAACTAAGAAATGGCAGTGGAGACCATGACTTACCGTTGTTGTTGTTTGGATATTCGTCTCAGCAGTGCTGAGACACGGGCAAACAGTGAGCCCGTCAGTGGTGCACATGTAGCGCACAAGCTGTATTTAACGAGGAGGGGGGTAGTCCCTAACTGTTTGTAGTAAAATTTTAAAAGGTGTTCTGGCCACAATGCCAGCAGCGTCAGTATAATCGTTGGCCGATTGGGCAAAGCCAGCTGCGGGACGGGATCTGAGATGAGCTGTGGCAGGGCAGTGAAGTATGTAATGGATGAGAGGCGTATCCGACCTCTCTAAGCAATGAGCACACGGATCTGTTGCCGCATTTTTAATCTGCTTATAGCATGGGAATCCCATTCGTAATCTTCTAAGTCGCACTAAAAGATAGTTTGGCAGGCCTGGGGAGGCACCAAAGGAGAGTATGATGTGGCTGTGACATACCAAGTCGCAGATGTGGAACCTTCAGCGACGCAAAGCTGGTGCTCCTCCCGAGACAGCCTACCTATTTTTGCAGTCAAAGTGCGACGGACATGTGATGGGCCGGGGAGAAGTGGGAACGTGATCTCTGGCAGAGAGCAGGCAGAGCGTGCAGCGACATCAGCTGTTTCGTTCCCAGTGATCCCCACATGTCCTGGGAGCCAATGAAGAGTGATAGTGGCTCCTCTCTGGACAAGGAGGGTTGCAAATGTATGGATGGCCGTCATGAGAAAGATATTGTCTTGCAGTGAGAATGAGCGCAACCTCTGCAGAGAAGAAAGGGAGTCTGTATGAACAACGATGCATTGGTAATGATGATGGTGAGCATGTCGCAACGCACCCAGAATTGCCGCGAGCTCTGCCTGAAATGCAGATACACCAGGGGAGAGGCGCCATGATTCAACTGTCCTTCCAAGGACGAAGGCGGACCCAGCAGAGCCATCAGGGTGGACCGACCCATCTGTAAAGTAAGTGGCCGAGCCCGGGGAGTGCAGAGCAGCCACCTGACTGAGACCCTCTTGTCGCAGGATGGCAGGGATAGAGGAGCGAGGTTTTGCCTCCGTTGGAGTAAGAATGTGGAATGGAGGTGGCCTCCATGGCGGTGGGTGTTGAAACCCAGGAAATGGGGAATCAGGGCCTTGGCAGAGACAAGGCGCGACTTCCAGGTTGTGGATAAGAGCCGCTGTGGTTCGGGCCCAGTCGCGTTGGGGGAGCGGCTCAGGTGGTCGTCGTAGTAGTCGTAGGAGCAGGGCAGAGACTGGCAGTTCTGGTCGGCGCTGCACTAACTGGTGAGTGATAAGCGTCACTCGTAGTGCTATTCGGTGCGCCAGCGACGGCAAACCACTCTCCATCCGTAAGTTAGTGATCCGGGTCCAACGTGGAGCACCCAGCATGATCCGTAGAGCATCATTCTGGATGACTTCCAGTGATCTGGAGATTGGCGGTGTGAGGCCAGACAAGCAGATTGCTCCGTAGTCCACAAGAGAGTGGATCGCGTGGATGTAAAAAGTGCGGAGGACTGCATATGATGCCCCCAGACTCCGTCGTGAAAGGTATCGGAGGGCAGCCATGCGAGTTAAGGCACGCTCCCTCAGATATCGGACGTGGCTGCCAAAGGTGAGGCCCCCGTCAAACCAGACCCCCAGATACTGGTGTGAAGTGACCACGGTGAGCTGGTGGCCTCCGAGCAGCACCGGGAAGTCAGGAGGACGGAGGCCAAAGGGCAGACATTTAGTCTTCGTGAGATTTATTTTGAGCCCTAGCTCATTGCATTTTTCATGCAGGCAGGAGAGGGCAGAATAAGCCTGTGAAAAACAGTCCCTGCGTGTAAAAATGAGGGCTAGGTCGTCTGCATAGCACAGTAGTGTTATGCCAGGCCCATAGTCAATGGTTAAAAGCCCCTCCATCAAGATGTTAAACAAGAGCGGGCGTAAGACACTTCCCTGAGGGGTGCCATTGTCATGATGAGAAAAAGGGGAGAGATGCCCCTGAAATCTAACCCCCGCTGATCGAGCAGTGAAAAAATCCTTGATCCAGGATAGTAACCTGCCTCCCACACCCCTGGCTGCAAGAGCAGCCAAGATAACAGTTGGGTTCGCTAGTTCAAACGCCCTCTCAAGGTCGAGGAAGACGGCCATTCCCTTTCCTCCCCTCAGCTCCCCAAGGAATGATGCGAGGCAGTGGGTGGTACTCCTGCCAGGGTGAAAAGCATAAATCCTTGGGTGCAGTGGTCCCAGCCGCCAAGCAAGGCGGGCCTGCACAACCCTCTCAGCCGTCTTGGCAACACAGCTGAGGAGGGAGATGGGGCGCATGGCAGCGGGATCACGAGGTTTCGGAATCGGGTGGATAACAGCCGTCTTCCACGACCTCGGAAGACGCCCCTCAGACCACGATAGGTTGAGCAGGTCAAGTAGACGTGCTCTACCATAATCTCCGGCATTTGCTAAGACAGAGTATGTGAGGCCGTCAAGCCCCGGCGCAGTGTCCTCTCTGCGCTGCAGCGCTTTATGGAGCTCCCCACTGGTGATCAGACAGTCAGCAGGGTCAGGCCTATCACATGCTGCCTGAATTGCTGCAGTGCGAGAGGTGGACAGCTGTTCCTGTAGGGCTCTGACAGACTGCGGGAGATTAGACGAGGCAGAGCGGTCGGCGAAGTGCTTAGCAAGACGGCTGGCCTCAGCGGCAGGGTCAGGATGAGATGGAGGACGGGGGGGACGTGGATCGGAGATGGACTTGATTCTTCTCCACATCTCACGGAGAGTGGAGTGAGAATCCAACGTCCGACACCATCCGATCCATGTCTCCTCCTTAAGGCGGCGTTTCTCTGAAGCCACATGGCGTGTCACTGTGACCAAGTACCGACGGTGCGGAGATGTACGGCACCGCCGGTACTGCCTGCGAGCCGCATTGAGTCTCCTGTTCAATTCCTTGACCCTGTCGCAGTAGATCCAGCCGTCTCGGTAGCACCTCGCCGAGCGTCGCTGCACGGGGATGGCAAGAGAGGCAGCTTGCGCAAAAATGCGTGCTACCTGATCTGCCTGACTATCGAGATCCGAGGCATGAGGGGATGTCTCGAAGGCCGTTGTGAGAGCACGAGCGAAGGCAGTCCAGTTCGCCCTGCGTAGGTCCCACCGTGGTGGTGGAGGTGGGGGTGGCGGGAGGGGAGCGAGAGGCAGGTTAACCCTGAGAGCGAAGTGGTCACTCGCAAGGTGTGGGTGGAGCGACCATGACGCCAGGCCTGACAGAGGGGTTGAGATAAAGGAGAGGTCGAGGCGACCTCCTCCAATATGGGTGGGCTCTGTCGTGTCGTTTAGGAGGGAGACACCACCCATCTCCTCCAGAAGTAAAGAAATGTGCCGTCCTGCTTCATTGGACTGAAGAGGCGATGACAGAAGGGCGTGGTGGGCATTGAAGTCGCCCCCAATGTACACGGCCCCCCTGGCAGCTTGGGAGAAAAGTTCCCCCAACTCCAGGGTGCTCCTCTGGCTTCGGTATACATTGTATACCGTTAGGGGCGACGTCGCCAGATGGAGAACCACGCCCTGAACCTCCACATCAGGTCCACAGAAAGGAGGGGACTCACAATCCGTGCACGCGATGTGGTCCCGGACCAGAATGGCACATCCCCGTGTAACGCCACGAATATACGGGAGGAGATGGGTGGTGTATCCCGAGAGATGGAAAGTGGAATTGCCTGGGAGCAGGGTCTCCTGCAGGAGAATGACATGAGGGCGGTCCCGTGCGGCCGCCTCCTGCAAAAGGGGGAGCTTGCTCCGTGCTCCCAAGCAATTCCACTGGAGGAGCCTGAGAGAGCGGTCTACTGGCCGTCCGGCGACAGTTGCGGACGGTCGTTCTCCTGCAGCAGTGGTGAGGCCCTGTCCATCACTTTGGACCCTGATGGTGGTAGGGTGTGCCCCAAACGATGTCGATGACGAGGCAGCTGTGCGGCCGAAGGCAGAGCATTGGGAGGTCGTGAGCTGACTCTTTTGGACGGGCGAGCTGACCTCTGCGATTTGGGACGGGGTCACCCTGCCGAACGAGCTGGGCGGCGAGGGGACAGAGGAGCACCTAGGCTCGCCATCTTCCTTGCGATCGCCTGGTCCACTAGGCGATTGGCTGCTTCGGCAAGGGGCTCTGTTGGGAGAGGGATGTCGAGGGTTAAGGCCACTGTTTTGGCTAGGGTCAGCGCCAGCTCTGTGGCAAAGGTCCTGAGCTCCTCCGTTGTGAAAGAGATCACCGGAGGAGCAGGAGCGGATGGTGGACTTGGCGTGGAGCCAGGCGCTGGTGGCGGAACAGTCAGTGGCTGTCTGGTCTCTGCAGTCGGAGATGGTAGCTATACAGGCGGCTGTTGGTGGTGGACCTCGGCTGTGGTCTGGACCACAGTGAGCGCTGAGGGCAATGGAGGGAACTCTTGGTCGCTGAGAGGTGGTGGGCACTGAGTGAGAGGGCGGCGCTGTTGTCCCCAGATGAAAGTACCGGGGGGAGCTGGAGTGGCGCTGGTGGCCTGGTGTTCCTGTACAAAGGCAACCTGCCTCTCTCGACCCTGGTTCACTCGATGAACCCTCGCGGGGCAGGTGGGGTGCCAGGCGTGGTGTCATCCGGAGCAGTTGGGGCACTTGGCTGCAACTGGTTGCTTCGCCTTGTAACGCTGGAGGCACTCGGCCGTGTCGTGGCCGCCACTGCACATGCCGCAGATGACGGGGCGGTTGCAGTTGGCACGGTGGTGCCCATAGCGCTGGCAGCGGTAGCAACGGAGAGGCTCCGGGGTGAAGGGGCGAAGGTGATACGTTCCCCAGTTCCCTAGGTCGAGTGAAGGGATCAGAGGACCCCGCAGGGTGACAACGACCTGACGAGTCTCTTCCCGGGTCCGCGTTTTCTGGCAGCGGGTCGCCTCTTCGACCTGAGGGTGGTGAAGGAGTATCTCCATGGGCATTCTCAAGGGATAGCCCATGACCACTGCCTTCGTAGACTGTTGACCAGGCGTCAGCTCTACTAGCTGTACAGGGCAGGCCTCGTCCTGCAGGGCTGTTCATAAGAGGTCGTAGGCTCCCTCGTCCTTCGGCACCAACACCGAGCTGCCGTCTCGACCTATCAGGTTGAAGCAGCGTAGCCCTGGCAGGTGACGCTCTAGTGCAGCCACGGCGTCGTAGCTCGTCGCATGGCCGTCCTGTACCGGCACACGGAAAGCTGGAAATGCAGATCGGGGAGGCGGACGCACAGCTACTGACACGGAGGGACGAGCAGCAGAGGGATCCCTGAGGGGAGGCCCAGTGCGTACTGCCGGAGAAGGGCCGTTTCCCTGGCGAGCACGCCTCGATCCCTTGCGTATCACGGGGGTGAAACCCTCATCTTCCTGCAGAGCGGGATCAGCAGAGGGGGGGAGCTGAGTCGCAGCAGGAGCCTCCGAAGTGCCCTTGGTGGAAGAGAGAGATGATGGAGCAGGTGCAACCTCCTCCATAGCCTCATGTCGGCGGGCCGCCTTGGCAGAGCGGGTATAGTCACCACGCAAGCGAGGTGCCACTCTCGTGGATGTTGGTGTAGAGGGGTTAGCACACGCGGCCTCGTGAGCTGACGAGTGGGAGCTCGAGCCTGAGCAGTGACGCTCCCTCTTCGTGCCTGTGGCAGGACACGGGATGGAGGGCCTCGACTGAGGAAGCGGGAGGCGGGAATGCCCCTGGGGCCTAGGGATGCTGGATCCCTTCATGCTCACCGGAGCAGGCCAAAAAACTTAGTCAAAAACACACACACACACACACACACACACACACACACACACACACCTCACACACACAACCACTCAAAAAAGCACAAGCAAACAAAAAACAGCAAAAGTGGCCGGGTCCCTACAGTGACGGGCAACCTATGCTCCCCGCCCTCTAAAGGGCGATGGGAGGCCCCGCCACTGCCCCTTTCGGGTCTTCCCTAGTCTAACAGAGCCGCCCTCACCGCCTCCTATAACCAGGCCCTAAAGGCCCCCCTTCATGGAAGTGCCCTAACGGCACCCCTTCAGGGTTCGGCGTCGTACTACGGTGAGGGACACTAACGGCAGGCCAAAAAAAAAAAAAAAAAAAAAAAAAAAAAAAAAACACCCACACACTCAGTCACAAACACACACACACTCCCACTCACACCCAGGCAATCTGAGACTAAGTCTCGGAAAAAACCTGGAAAGCGGCCAAAATTCGTCCTCAGTGCCAGAGACTAAGTCAGAACTGGCAAAAACGAGGCAAAACAGGCGAAATTCTGCACGAGTGAACGAGACAGTGTTCAGGGCTCGAGAGAAATCGGCCAGACCTCCTCACCCGACAGAGTCTGAGCTAGGAGTGATGACTTACCGTAATACTTGCAAATGCAGTATTTCAGTTATTTTTAAAAGTCGTTATATAATAAAAATTTAAAATTATTATCTTCTTTATAGGCTAAGATCAGTTGTTTGTAAGACGTTTGGATAAAAAATTACTTAAACTAATTAACTAGTAGACATTAATTTCGCCAGTGACTCACACCACATGTTCTGGAAAAAATAAAAATGTCGTATCAGTCTCTTAGGGTTTTTTAGTAACATTATTGCTACGCACATAAACTTAAACCTACAGTATGTGTATGTAATCAGTAATACAAAAACAGGACAGACCCCCCCCCCGTCTCTCTCTCTCTCTCTCTCTCCATCTGTGTGAGTGTGTGTGTGTGTGTGTGTGTGTGTGTGTGTGTGTGTGTGTGTGTGTGTGTGTGTGTGTGTGTGTGTGTGTGTGTGTGTGTGTGTGTGTGTGTGTGTGTGTGTGTGTGTGTGTGTGTGTGTGTGTGTGTGTGTGTGTGTGTGTGTGTGTGTGTGTGTGTGTGTGTGTGTGTGTGTGTCAACTTGCATGTAATCCTGCTGGTGGTCCAAGCTTGGTGGGTGGATAAGCATGGTGGGTTGGGAAGGCTGAATGGGGTGGGTGCGTGGATGGAATAAGCAAGGTGGGCAGGGTGGGTATGGTGGAGAGGCAGGGTGGGAGGAGTAGGTAGGACACGTGGGCAAGGTGGGTGGGTTGGGTGTAATGGATGGGCATAGTGGGTGGCGACAGGAAGAGTGGATGGTATGCATGGGTATCTAGGTGGAGTGGGGGAATGAGTGGATGGGGTGGCTAGGTAGATGGTCAAGGTGGGTGGATAGTGTAGGTGGAAGTACGGGCTTCGTGGGTGGATGGGCTTCGTGGATGGTTGGGCTGAGTGGGTGTGTTGATATATGGTTTCCCAGTGGACACGGCAGCAGACGGGCTTACTACACTGGGTGAGTGGATAGGTATGTAGGTGAAGGGTGGATTGATAGGGGAAGATCGATTCATTGTGCAATAGGTCCATGACTGAACCAGGTCCATGTGGAGAAAGAGTTTCATGGGGTAATACATCCATGGGGGAAATCTGCCCAAGAGGCAACAGGACAAACTAGTTTAAAAAGTCCATCATAATAATGATTTGAATTCATCAGTCAACAGTGCACAGACACAGTAAAGAAAGCTCATGAATTTGATGGATTCATAGGGAGATTTGGAATTCAAATAAAAAAGTATCAGCTTTACTTTATACTTCTCCTCACTATGCCGATACATGGAGTATTGTTTTATCACCTTGATACAAGAGGATAAGGTGGAATTTGAGAAAATACAGCAAAGAACAGCACAAATAATTCGCAAACTGAGAAATAAGGCAAGCAAAGAAAAGTTAAAAGACTTAAAGTTATTTAACTTATTAAAGCAAAGGCTATCATGGGATTCTATTCAAATATACTCGTATATAATTTCCATGAATATCATACGGTGATAATAATAAATACTTCACAATATACCTGTCAAGCGACACTACAAGTTTGTGGAGATATTTACGGGAAGTCGTTTCCAGTCAAAGGAAACAACGAGGTTTTTCTTTAGGGTTGCAGAAAGAAATTACCTGGGAATGTGGTAGATTGTTATATAGTAGAGATATTTATGAGCTAATTGAATATATATATATATATATATATATATATATATATATATATATATATATATATATATATATATATATATATATATAGCTTCTAATTTTCAGCTATTCACGCTCACAGCTAAATTAATAAACAAACACATATGATGGATAGATGTCCTCTCATCCAAATCAAGGACAATACAAGAAAAAAAGTGCCTTGTAAAATACAGCCACTCATCCTTTCTTGTGCAATTTGGAAGTTTTTTCTCTACTCCATGGTGCTCTTTTCCACTTATTCTTACCGGCTTTAAGTAGAACGATTGATAAGTGTTGGGGGGGGGAGGTTCGTACTTACTTATGCACATGATCAAATAAAAGAATCAGATAGGCTACCACACTTACAGTCTTCTTCTTAATGGTTTATTATGTCTGTTTCTGTCTCTGTTTGTTTTCCTTTGTAGGACTTTGTATTTTGCAAGACCCTAGAATGATGATGATGATGATGATGATGAACACTAGAGATAACAGACTATACTGGTTATGGAGTTTCATTTGTAATGGTTCTATCTTTATTTCAATCGCCTTCCTCTTACATGGTGTTGCCTTGGGTATTGCCATAGCAGGTGGCAGGATGAGTCCATATGAGTGGGTTACGTCCGCCTGTTGCTGCCAGAAGCCTTCTATGGGAGGAACACGGGAAGTGTGTTGGAAGGCAGTACATTAGGCCGCCTCCCAGGGGAACTACAACTTCTCAGAGCCAGAACATGTTGCCGTCTCATCCATTCAACATGTGGGACTTGATACTGAGACAGATGTGGAAATACACACTTTACTACTACCAGGTAACTTTAATGTTTGAGATGTTGGCGATACTACTGATGGAAATCTAGTAATATCTATCAGTCCATCCATTTGGCTATCATCTCGTATCTACCCTTTCATCTCCGTCTACCTTATTATCGCTCTGTCGTACTATTTATTTATCCACCTGTCTATCATATTATCTGTCTATCTATATATCTACCTATCTATCTTATTTATTTATCTATCTCTCTGCCCCTCTGTCTGAAACTCTGAAAGCCAGCCACTAAATTTATTAGTGAGCGATGATAGATAAATGGCTACACAGAGATATATAAATATTACAAGGTTTCTTAGCAACTGCAGCTCCATCATCAGACCTAACATAATCAGATGGACAAACAGACGGACAAATATTGCCTGGTTTCTCAGGAATAGCAGCCCTGTCATCTGAAACTCTGAGTTACTTGTGATGCGGTGTGTGCAGAAATACTAAAATATAGTGGCAAGAAGACGAAGTTAGGAAGCCTGGAGGAGTAGAAATGTAAAGGTAAATTCACAATACCACTGTACAGTATACTGGGTGGAGCATTATGTATAATATGACAACAGTTATTACACAGTATATCTAGCTCAAAAGCCTGTGACAACCTCGTTATCGCCCTCAAACTGTGGTGTCATGCAACCATTTTTATTCTGTGTTTACAAAGGCTCATAATTCCAGCCTCCATACCAGGAGTGGAGAAAAGTCTATAAGCATCCTTCCTTGAAAGAAACGGTCATTCAAGTAAGTTAAAACAAAAATATGGGCGAAGTAACCTTTGCTGAATTTTGTAGGCTAGAAATTTGTAAGAAAAGCAAGTGAGATAATGAGAGATAAAAGGTCATAATAAAATCTAGAGAACGATATTCCTATAAGAGAAATGCGACGTAGTGTACAGTATATGTATGTTTGCAGCAAGTCACATAGTGAGGTAAAACATATGAGACGGATTGCAAAGTATTTCCGATATTGCCAGATGTACTAGAAGTATACGGTTAAGTGAACGTGAAGAATTATGAACTGCATTACATATAGAGTATAAATGGTATGAAGAAAGTTGTTGAATGCCGTAAAGAGTCTTATGATGGCAGCGAGGCATAAGTATGGATTGACGAATGTTAATGGAAGGGTTGGTAGGTTGATGCGTATGTGGACAGGCGGGGTGGATGGTGTGGCTAGAATGGATGGGAAAGGTAGTCAGTGTAGACAGATTGGATAGGCAGGTTGGGCGAGGTAAGGTGGGTTGGCAGGGTGAGTGGGGTGAGTGGGTGGGTGGACAGGTGGGTTAGGTGTAATGGATGGAGTGGGTGGGCTGGGTCGGCAGGCGGTGGGGTGAGGAAGGATGGGTTTACTGGTGGGCTGGTGTGTGGTCAGGTTAAGAGGGTTTTTGTGAACGGAAGGGTGGGCTTTGTAAGTGGGTAGATAGCTTTATTTTTTGATTGTGTGGGTGGGTGGATATATGGTTTCCTGGAGTAAGAGGCAGGATATTGGCTTACTGAACTGGGTTAATGTGGTTCTTATATGGGTTGGTGGAGAGTGGGTGCACGATGGGGAATGTAGGTACATTGTGGAATAGGCCCATGGGGTATATAGGTCTATGTTTGGAATAGTTCCAAGGGGGAATACATCCTCGAGGGAAGGACACAAATGGAAACAGTTATACGAAGTATAAAGTGGTCCATTGGTGAAATACGTCCATGTTAGAAAAAAGATCCATGTTTTTTATGCAAGGAAGAAGGAACGAAAGGACAGGAACCCGCAAACCGTTCTTTCCAAGAAAAAAAAAAAAAAAACAAACAATACAAAAGAGAGCCAAAATCAAGATCCGTTCATTTCGAGGTGCTTGGACACACTGGGTTTGAAAGACTGGAGATCATAGGAAATAGGAAATACAGACAGAGGGAGACAGTTTCAGAGATGAACTGTTGCATAAATGAAGGACTGGGAGTAACGTTTAACACTTCCATTAGAGAGCTGGACAGAAAAGTGATGAGAGTTTGTTGCTAGACGGGTGTTACGCGCCCATTGTAGAAGTGGAGGGATGCAAGCAGACAGTTCAGATCAGCAGTGACCATAGAAGTAGCGACAGAAAAGAGATAAAAGTGCAACAGTGCGGCGAAGAGACAGGTCAAGGAGCCAGTAGGAGGAGGAGAGTTAATGAGATGAAAAGCCTTTGACTCCATCCTATTGAGAAGCGCTGTATGTGGGGAGCCTCCCCACACTTGAGAGTTGTACTCTACACAGGGGTGAATAAATCCCGTGTATAAAGTAAACAACTGTGCAGGGGTAAAGAAGGTGTGGAGTCGGCTTAGCACACCTAATCTCTTAGAAGCAGATTTTACGAGAGGTGTGATATGATCTTTCCAAGATAAGTCCCGATAGGATGAAACCCCAGGAATGTTTAAGGATGATGTAAGGTTGAGCTGGATATAATTAAACATTAGTAGGTACGCATGTAGAAGATTTTATTGCGTTCATAGGTGTAAGAACTGAGTCTTTGACGCATTAAAAACATCCAGATTATTTTTATTCCAGTCAGAGATACGAGCCAAGTCAGACCTTAGGTGTGCCATAGCCTTATCCCTTGTTTGTTGAAGTAACTTCTAAGATGGACGTTGCGAGAACCGAATGGAAGGGTGAAGGGTGGACTCATCAGCGTATGAGTGGATAGGGTTAGATGTACTGCTTAGAAGGTCATTGATGAATAAAAGGAAGAGAGTTGGTGATAGGACAGAGCCCTCAAGAACATCACTGTTGATATATCTAGGCAAAGAACGATGGCCGTCTACAAAGGCTATAGAACGACCAGACAGGAAGCCATAGATGAAGGCACAGATAGAAGGATAGACACCGTGAGAGGGCAGTTTGAAAATTAAAGATTTATGTCAGACTCGATCGAAAGCCTTTGAGATATCAAGTGCAATGGCAAGGCTTTCGCCAAAGTCCCGAATGGAGGATGACCAGGAGTCTGAAAGGTAGGTGAGAAGATCGCCAGTGGAGCGTCCCTGACGGAACCCATACTGACGATCAGAATGAAGATTATGATAGGAAAGCTGCTTTAAAATTTTTCGGTTAAGAATACTCGAAAACTTTTGAGACACAGGATGTTAAAGCAATTGGACGATAGAGGGTTGGGAATGGTCACCCTTCATTAGAACTGGCTGAATGAGAGCAAATTTCCAGCAAGAAGGAAAGGTGCAAGTTAACAGACAAAGGGGAAAGAGTTTACCTAGGCAGGGTGTAAACACAGAAGTACAGTTATTGAGGACAACAGGAGGGACCTCATCAGGTCCATATGCCTTGTTAGTACTGAGGCCAGTGATGGCAGAAAATACATCAACTGAAGAAATTTTAATGTCAGCCATGAGGAAGTCAGAGGGGGGAAGTGATGGAAGAGCGGCACCGGAATCGTCTAAGGTGGAATTGGAGGAGAAAGTCTGAGTGAAGAGATCTTCTTTATCAGTAGAAGAAATAGCTATAGAGCCATTAGAGTAGAAAAGACAAGGGAAAGATGATGAGGTAAAGTTGTTAGATTTTTGGAAAGGTGCCAGAAGGAGCGGGAAGTATTCAAGTTGGAAACTCGAGAGCATTTCGTACGGTTTAAATTATTTTTAGCAAGGCAAAGAACAGACTTAGCACGATTCCGGCCAGAAACATAAACAAAAAATAAAATAAAATAAAAATGTGATTCAGGGGTGGGTTGGCTCTGGTACCTTTTATAGGCCCTCTCTTTGTTGTGGACAGCATTAGAGCAAGCTTGATTAAATCAAGGCTTTCTTGCATTGATCAAAGGGTATGAGAAGGGAATGTGGGGATTCAGTGTTCTCCATGGGGAGGAAATAGGTCCATGGGTAAAATAGGTCTGTGGAGGGAAATATGTCCGTGAGAAGGATATGTATTCACGAAAATGGTTCATTGCAGGAAAAATATGTCCTTGGAACAACATTAGATCCATTGTAAAAATCGGTCCATAGAGAAAAAACACGTAAAAAAATACGAAATCTCCATAGCGGAAAGTAGGTTTATGGTGAATTTAGGTCAATGGGGAATAATTTTCCATGAGGGAAATTGGTTCATGAATCCATGCGGGTGACAGCCTGCAGGATGTAACGATATTTGTTTTATTTTTTTTATATATTTGTGTGTGTGTGTGTGTGTGTGTGTGTGTGTGTGTGTGTGTGTGTGTGTGTGTTGTGTGTAAGATGCCACTATGGAACATTGAGAACAAAGCACAAAACAAATAGTTTCTTTAGTCCGTGGTTATAATATCCAAGAAAATGAGTGACTGGCCGTACAACAGAAATGAAAAATGGAAATTGACACTATGTTACATCTAAGCTGGTAACTGGAGATAGGGATGAAAGATATTTTGTTAACAGGAAGAGGAAGGAAAAATACACAGAATGGTAATATCTAGTGATATATGAATCTGTGAATGTACACTAAGATGCACAAATAGAGAATTAAGATAGCAGAGGTCAAAGAAAAAGCATGTACTGACTGAGAGAAAGACTAGGACAGACGAGGACTATGGAAGACACCAAAGCTGCGAACACTAATTTGTTCCATATACAGTATTAGTCTAACAATTATGTTATGCTTACATAATACTTTAAATAGTTAGCTGAGCTCCCAATATCGAATCACTGGGTCTGGAATGTTTTTGATCACTGTTTCGTTAAAGACCTACATAATATTAATCAATATTTATTTCAATAGCTGTACAAATGTGCACATAATTTGAATGATTTTATTTATTATGATGAGACAGAGGGCTGTGATTCCCAGTAATGCTATCGTCGCCCCCCCCCCCTTTTTAAATATACCCTTGGGTACTGTTAAAGACATCCTCCAATCTGGGTTGTGCACCAGTAACAAGCAGGTTTGTGGAGCCCGTTGGAATGTTAGGGGCGTGAATGATGAGGGTAAGTGAATGGATGCGGTGACTGTGCTCAAGAATGCAATGTACGTGGGATGGCGTTGTTTGAAACAGAGGATTGGGTATGACATGGAGGAGTAGGAGTGATTGTTAAGTGTGCATGACCAGGTTTGTGCAGGCATGAATGATGTGAGGAATGAGTTGCTCTGTTGATGACTAATGAATGGCAGAGAGCAATAAAATATTAAAAATGTGTCAGCTGGAGGTGTATGTATGTCAAGCTTCAGTATGACAGGGTGAAAATGATGATTCTTGTGAGTGCCCCACAGAGTTATGAGAGTGAGGAAAAACTGTAGGCTTTGGGAAAAAAAAAAAAAAAGATGAGCTAATAGGACAGTTACTCAGGAATTAAAGTATGTTTGTGACAGGCGACACGAGTATAAGAGTTGACACTGGTCCTGTGAATGATATAATGTGTCGTTATGGAGTACCAGGGGAGAGTGATAAACAACGAGTGAAGCACATTGTGTCAGGATAGGAAGCTAAGCATTTGTAATCATTGTATAGCTTAAAGACATACACAAAAATACATGGTACAGAAAGACTGAAGAATAAGTTGAAAGGAATCTTATTGATTAGGTGCTGGATGATGGAAAGATAACTGAAGAATAATTTGAAAGGAATCTTATTGATTAGGTGCCGGATGATGGAAAGATAGCTGAGAATGATGTTGATACGAGGGCAGAGAGGAGTAACCAGTGGGAAAGAACCTGTAAGAAAATTCATGTGGAAAATAATTGGTGCATATATAGTGGGTGTTTGGATAGGAATACTAAGGCTATGTGTGATGTCGCGAGGTTAGCAGTTTACTGAGACAGATGGGAAGAAAAGGTTGAAATAACGGCGGAATAGAGAAGATAGTGCTAGAATGCATATAACAAAAGGATCAAATGAAAGAAGAAGGGGATTTATTGAGAATAATATATGTGACGAGATTAGTAAAAAAATAATAATAATAAACTTGAAAGAGAAATGAATGTAAACTCTCCGGCAAATAGGAACTGTTCTGGAATGAGGTGCAATCATGTAGGGATGAAGGTGGAAAAAAAGTGTAAAAGTGTGAAAAAGTGTGAAAGATGAAATTGGAAGAATATTAACAAATAGAAATGCAGTTAGGATGAAGTGGAAAGAATAAGTTGAAAGGCTGATAAATGGGAACGGTGAGAGCAGAGCAGTGGTAAACAGGACTGGTCTTGGTGGTGTGCAGAAAAGGAATATGGTGCCGAAAAATGTGACTTTGGCAGAAGTAGAGATGTTGTGGAATAGTAGAAAAATAGGTAATCATCAGGTAATGATGAAATAAATGCAGACATGATTAAGAGCATGGGAGAAACTGGAATGAAGTGTTCTCTAAAAATACGTAAGAAAGCTTGGCTGAGAGGAATTGTTCCAGGACAAAGAAAGCGATCGTTGTGCCCTTGTACCAGAAAAAACACTGAAGTGAGACAAAAAATTATCGTGGTATAAGACTGTTTACTGAGTTTTGTACAAAAGACATATGGGAAAAGTATCACAGAGAAAATAAAGACTATATCAAACGGCTTGGTGTGTGATGAAGTAGGCTTTAGGAGTGGTATGTAATATGGGGATACAAATACTTGCAATGGAACAAATAGTGTAAGAAGCTTGTGAAAAGGACTGTAAGGCATTTGTGAATCTAGAAAAATCATGTGTGAAGGTAAACAGAAAGGAACTATGGATGTTCAAAAATATGAATGATGTAGATGGAAAGCTGCTCAAAGTTGTTACAGCTTTTTATGATAGCATGAAGACTGTTTAAAAGTAGGCACTGGTCTAAGCGAGCTGTTTAATATCATTGTCTGAGTGAAACAAGGATGTGTGGTGTCCCCGTGGCAGTCCAGTATTTATATAGATAGAGCTACGAGAGAGGTAAAAAAAAAATCAAGTAATGGATAGGGGTATAAGAATATTACTAAATGGTTAAGGGTGTAGTATTTCGAATATAATGTATGCAGATGATGTCGTACTGCTGCTTAATAGTTAATAACCCTGCACGTTGGTACTGAGTTTTGTTGCCTTACTGTAAGTGTCATGCCTTCCAAGAAAATGTATAAAAGAGATGAGTTATCGTTGTTGGGAGAGGTGACTATCAGTGTGATGTTACGGTAAGAGGAGAGACTTTAATTTATGTGCAGGTTACCTATGTGCAGTGACAGAATAGCGAGGTAAATGTGCGAAGGAAGTGGACAGTAAAGCGGCACAGGGAAGGAAAGTGAATGGTGATCTGATGGACTTGATACTAAACAAGCTTGGCATCTGCAAAATTCTTACAATATCTTTGTAGGTGCTTGTAGTGAAGTTTTGTAGATCAGTTATACATATATTAGACTCGTGGACGGGCTGTTGTTATACGTGAGGAGTTTTGTAAGTAGATAATCTTAATTCCCATTGTCAATCAATGACAGGAGAGGTAAAGATGAGTATGGGACTATTTTTATTTGTCTTGGAAATATTAACAAAGTCTCTCACACACGAGTGAAGTATAGAGTCCTGCGAGCTACCTCCTCTCTCGCTCTCTCTCTCTCTCTCTCCCATGTTGCTAGCCTCCTTCTCCCTACTACCTGTCGGTTCTATGGCCTGTCTCCTTCTGATCTCAGAATCCTACATTCTGGTGTAGCAGGGATCGTGTCACGTGTGTTACACTGTTGTTGAAATGTTCTAGAAGTCTGTGTGTGTGTATGTGTGTATGTGTGTGTATGGTCACGAGGCACTGTTCGTGGGCTATTTTGCTGGTGAGAGGCATTCTGGAGAGGTGCTAACGTCATTTCCTTTTGGCCACTAGGTTTGACATTGACCTAACCTCTAGACTATATATGTATGTTGCTAGCTATTATGTATTAAGATATTTTAGAGTCCTGACATCACTCGGTCACGCAGCTGGCGGTCCTCAGACAGCAATCATCATTGACATATGCTAATCTATTAATGCATAATATTCTTCTTCTTCACTCTTAATACATAATATTGATTATAATATTGTATAGACACAATATTCATGATAATATTGTACTGTCAGACAGCAATCATCATTGACATATGCTAATCTATTAATGCATAATATTCTTCTTCTTCACTCTTAATACATAATATTGATTATAATATTGTATAGACACAATATTCATGATAATATTGTACTGATCCAGTAATATTACATTTTTAAACAAGTTGTGTCCATAATTGAAAAAATGCAACGGTTATTGTATGACATTTTGTAAGATGTGTACAAATAACAGACATATGCATATAATTGTGCATTGGTAATATTGCTAGGTCATTACATTACATATGGAGTTATCCCTTTAGTAATGTCTAATATTTCACCTAACTTGTGTGATGATTCTGGTAATACAGAATTGTAGTAACATTGTATGAATTCTTACATATGAATTGTAACATATCGTTATTAGTTATATAACTGTAGCAAGTGTAACATAATGCAATCGTTTGTCGTTACATAATTGTTACATATTGTTTGTAGTTACATAATTGTAGCAAGTGTAACATAATGCAATCGTTTGTCGTTACATAATTGTTACATATCATTTGTAGTTACATAATTGTAGCAAGTGTAACATAATGCAATCGTTTGTCGTTACATAATTTTTACATATTGTTTATAGTTACATAATTGTAGCAAGTGTAACATAATGCAATCGTTTGTCGTTACATAATTGTTACATATTTTTTATAGTTACATAATTGTAGCAAGTGTTACATAATGCAATCGTTTGTCATTACATAATTGTTAAATATTGTTTGTAGTTACATAATTGTAATAATTGCAGTCCTGACATCGAATCCGGTCATGCTGCGGTCGATGCTAGTGATGATGTGCCATGCCACTTGCTTGTGGAGAACACTAATTTGCTTTTTGTTTCACTTATAGAAGGAGTTTATGTGGTATTTTGGCATTTGTAGTAACACTGTACGCTTATTTTCATTTGTTTGTTACGTGATCTTACTCTATTTCTTTTTCTTTCTTTTTTTTTGTATGTATTGATTTTTTATAGTTTGCTTTTATTCGTTTGTCGACGCTTTTTCGGTGTTGTTCGAGGTTGCATAATTGCTGGCTAATTCCCTTGGGACCCATTTTCAAGGCTTAGTTTAAATTGCACAGATATTACTGAAAATGATATTATATAGCCCCATATTTTGTTATTTTATATAAAAAATATATATACACTATATACAGTATTAACTGTATACACTGACTTGTTCACTTGTACCTATCGTGGGCAATATATTTGTCAGGACTGTGTGGAAATCGTTGTCTTCACTATTGTGTGGAAGATGTTGTTCATTCTTGCTAACGTCATTTGTGTTGGCCATTTTTTTTTTCTTTTCCTGGTTTTCCTTTTAACTTTATTTATCTGTTTCCACTAGGTTGGTTTAATTAATAAATATTTAATACAGTTCTTTTAATCGCTCACTGAGTAACTGTGATGGTATATTTTCTTTTATTACTTTGTAAATGTAATAAGGTATAGCTGTATGTATGCAACACGTATTTTATGTCGGTATAAATGGTAACACTCGTTGGTAGTAAATAAATGTTATAATAAATGAATGAATATATACAGTGTAGAATATTTATTGTTGGTGCAAATATTTAATGACTGAATTATGAAGATAACTGAAGTAGGTATATGTATTTAAGTTGTAATTATACAGCAGGTTTTATATGTTTGTGCAAAATGTGTTATCTATCACTGTGTATTGTATAAATGAAGTAACTATGTAACTCACTAATTTTTACCGTGGTGGGAATGGTGTGATTGGTGTTGCACGTGGTGATAGTGTTGTCCTGCATGGGTTGATTGATGTGTTGTGGGGTGTCAGACACACGTTGATAGGCGTGGCGTCGTCTCAGCAAACACGTACGGTGACGTCGACTTCCCACACTGGTAGCTGTGGTGAGTAAATGAGTAGCGATGAGTAACTTAAGTGGAGATGAGTGAGTAAATGACTTGTGAATATGGGCTTGGTATTTGCTTCGTCGTCTTGACCTCACACTCCTGCGTCAGCGATGGAGGTTGGGTGGAGGTAGGAGAGAAAGGAGGGTGAGGTCAGGTGGTTGTGAGTTGTGAGTAGTGTCTCACTCTCCATTTGTTCGTTTTGTTTTTCTTTCTCGATGTATTCTCGGTCCTTTTTTCTTGTGATTTCTCATTGTGGGATGAAAACTGCCGCTACTTGTAGGTGCGTGTAGAAGATTATACAGACGACTCGTAGAGTTGTTACTTGTAGTTGATCGTAGATTGTTGTAGTTCGTTGGTTCGTCATAGAAATTGCAAGATTGTTTGTATCAGTATTTTGTTAAACTATTGGCAAGACGTCCTGTGACCTCTTCACCTCTAAATCAGCGTGATGATCGGGGAGACGGAGTGGGGGGGGGGGTTGGAGAGAATACTGTCAGGAGCTGGTTGTGAGTTGTTGGTTGTAAGAGGTGTTTTTTGTTTTCAATTGATAATGCAGAATCAACTGTACACTAGTAGACTCGTAGGCTCGTACGCTTGTAGACTTGTAGGCTTGTAGGCTTGTAGACTCGCAGACTCATAGGCTTGTAGGCTGTATTTTGTAGGAATTCACTCTAGAACTGAAGCTAATCTTGGTTAGAGTCTCGCCTGCTTTTGTAGAAATTCACTGTAGATTCGTAGACGAGGTTTGTACGTTCGCTGCCGCCATATCTTTCAATATCTTACAATAACTTTGTAGGTGCTTGTAGTGAAGTTTTGTAGATCAGTTATGCTTATATTAGACTCGTGGACGAGCGGTTGTTATACGTGATTAGTTTTGTAAGTAGATAATCTTAATTCCTATTGTCATGCAATGACAGGAGAGGTAAAGATGAGTATGGGACTATTTTTATTTGTCTTGGAAATATTGAAGTCTCTCACACACGAGTGAAGTATCGAGTCCTGCGAGCTACCTCCTGTCTCTCTCTCTCTCTCTCTCTCTCTCTCTCTCTCTCTCTCTCTCTCTCTCTCTCTCTCTCTCTCTCTCCCATGTTGCTAGCCTCCTTCTCCCTACTACCTGTCGGTTCTATGGCCTGTCTCCTTCTGATCTCAGAATCCTATATTCTGGTGTAGCAGGGATCGTGTCACATGTGTTACACTGTTGTTGAAATGTTCTAGAAGCCTGTGTGTGTGTATGTGTGTGTATGGTCACGAGGCGCTGTTCGTGGGCTATTTTGCTGGTGAGGGGCATTCTGGAGAGGTGCTAACGTCATTTCCTTTTGCCCCCTAGGTTTGACATTGACCTAACCTCTAGACTATATATGTACAGTATGTTGCTAGCTATTATGTATTAAGATATTTTAGAGTCCTGACAAAATAATGACATGGAGGAGTATTTATATCTCACGAGCATATGGATAAGAAACTCATATATGAAATGAAAACGAAAAGTCAAGAGTTGTAATGGTCGAGATGAGATTCTTGAGAAATGTGTACATGTACAAAGATGGGATAGGATATGGTTCGTGAAAGATGTGCTTTAAGGGAGTAGGTGGAAAACAAAGGTGAATAGAGTGTACGTAGACACTATCGTCATAGGAAGAGAATGGATGTAAAGAGCAAGGTCGAAAAGATATATGTGAGTGAGTTTTAAGGTGGAAGAATGTGTGGAGAGTCAAGAATAAGGAGATACAGTTGGTAAATTAGTGTATAAGAGAGGTATAGAGGCTGGTGAAGCAAGGGTTCACCACCCGTTATTTTGAACTGAACAGCTGGATTGACTGACGGATAATTATGAAGCTATTTAGAAAATGATGTGACTAGGTGGAGCCTGGATTTCGGGGACTTGAATGATGAATGAATGAGTGTGTAGCCCATATCACTGGGCATGTTGTTAATTAGTTATTCCACTATCATACATCCTTTGCTTAGTTTTCTGTACCCTGTCTCAACCTCACATGCAGGGAGGAAAATGATATGAGATGATGATGAGTGATATAATGTCTCCCGACAGTACATTACTATCTAGAAAGGAACAAAAGTATATGCCGGAAGGAGGTGAAAATGGTGGATGGAGAAGGAGTGGCATTAAAATGTAAAAAAAGTAATGATGTTCTGAAGTAGAAGGTGTGGTCCTTGATGAACATGACGGTGCGATGATCTATATACTGGAATTGGAGGACAAAGTGCAGCTTGTCGTGAGGCAGGAATGACATCTTTAAATATGCTAAAACTGGGAAAGGATCTTTATGTAAATTGTAAGAAAAACTCATGTGAGAAACGAAAATGCTGATACATTCTTGAAATCTGTAGAGTAGATGGGAACAGGGAATTTTACCAGAGGATTTGAAAAAAAAAAAAAAAAATGTAATGCCACGTCTTGGAAAATACTCCACATGATAATCACTACTGTGTGTGTAGGACTGTAGGGCTCAAAGAGTCCAAGAATATCACTTTCTTTTAATGGATGTGGCGGTAAAGTAGCTAACGTTTGGAGTTACAGGGTGGGCCACAAAAGGTGAAACCCATTCACTTGACAATAATTTATTAATGAGACAAGGTATATTAAAAATGATTATATTACCTGAAAGGTGACACAATAATAATAAAAAAAAAGTCAAGGGGTGAAGTCTCTGCCACAAGAGGTGAATTTATTTCAACACATGCTCCAAATGACCACCGTCTCGTCTCAGGCACTCCTGGATCCGGAGAGCAAAGTTGTTTATCGCTCTGACGCACTCTTCCTTCTTGACGACTTTACTCTCGGTAGCAATGGGCTACTTCAATTCAGCAATGGATTGAGGACGATTCTCGTAGACATGGTCCTTCAAGAACCCCCACAGAAAAAAAATCTGGGGGGCTCAAATCTGGTGAATGCGGGGCCCACTCGGGTACATGACTCCTGCTGGTCAGTCGGTCAGGGAATCTCTAGTCCAGCCACTCCATCGTGATATTTGCTCTATGTGGAGTTGCTCCATCCTGTTGGAACCATTACTCATCCCTGTTCACTCCATGGCGAGTTCCAAGTCCTCTCCAGAACTTGTTAAGCACCACAATGTAGTGTTCTTTCGAGATCATGACTGCATTGTTGTTGTCGTCCTCAAACCAGAATGGCCTGATTATGCCGTGCTTCTATATGGCCACCCAGGTTGTGCATTTGACTGAGTGCAAGGGCCTCTGAAGCACTTCATCTGGGGACTGTGTGCTCCAAAACACATTGTTCCTCCTGCTGACATGGCCAGAAAGCAGAAAGTGGGCCTCGTCACTACACCAACATTGTCAAGAAAGTCGGGGTCCTCTCTAAACTTCTCGTCGAACCACTGGCACATCACAACACGTTTGCACATGTATGTGCTGTGAGCTGATGTTTGATCTGGATTCTGTATGGGTAAAGCTGAAGGTCCTTGAGCAAGATTCTTCGCATAGTGGAACAGGAAACTCCTAGCTCTTGGCTGCGCCTTCGAGTGGACTTCTTTGGGCTCCTTCCAACAGAATCTTTCACGACATTGACATTTTCTGGAGTTCTCACAGTCACCTTCGCACCATTAGGAGGTCTGACACTCTTGTTAAGGTTGTTTACTGTTCCCTTGGCTTTAAACTTGTTCACCCACCGAAAGATTTGGCTTCTGTGGATAGCTGTTGATGTTAAACTTCCTGCGGTATTTTGCTTGGACCATTCTGTATGATTTTGTCTATAAATAGGTAATGACACAGAATGTTTTTTGCTCAGTTGTCCAAGACATTTCTCACTTGATTTCCAATTGTTATCATCTCCTTAGTCTGAATCTGAAACAGAAGAACAAAATTATAAATTTTCACAGCTTTATCAACAGATTCATGGGTTCCACCTTTTGTGGCCCACCCTGTAGTAGTCAACCAAGCTCCTGTTGCATCCCAGGGCAGTGTGACCTGTCTGTGGACACCAGCCATAGCTCATCGAGGTAAAGACAACAGTGAGTTACTGTTGGGGTGAGAATCAGGAGGAAGATGGAAACAGCGAGGCCCATTTGAGATTTATTCCAATAGCTACAGGCAAGAGCACGTCCTCTCTCTAGCATGGCCCAAGTCAGACTGCCCACCAAGCCCCAGGTGCAGGCCAGTGGTGCACGTGGGAGCTCCGCTTGGCGGGAAGAGTTCCCACGCAAGCATAAACTCCAACACCCAGTCTCCATTGCAGTGTATTCCCCACTTCCTGCAGTTTTAAAAAAGAGCACATTGGTCAAGGAGGAGGGAGGTCACTGCAATAACAAAACAGTGGGCAGATACCGACAATCATCATAACTTAACACTAGGCATTACATGCCACAGCGCTGGCAAATTTACATGTTACATATATGCTGACTTCAGAATGACAACTGCTACAACAATAAGGAATTCAATTACATTATCTGGAGCAACCATTGCTCTGGTATCATGGTACAAGCACAACATGGTTATACACATTACAAAAAACCTAAACATGCTTAGGAGTACATAACACTGCAATGTCATGGTGCATAGTTTTCTAGGTGTCTTGGTGTGTGTCTAGAACACTGTGGCCTCTCCAGGGGAGGTAGAGGCTGAGAGGCCTCTCCCCCTGCAGTCGTCCTTCCACCGGGGACCACCATCAACGTTTGTGATGGATGCCTGTTCCCCTGCCTCTTCGCAGGGGCATAGGTGGCGGTGATTCCTGAGGGAGGCTTGCCCACTACCATCCAGCCTCACCAGGTATTGCCTTGGGGCTGGTGTGTCAACAATAATCCCTATACATTCCCACCACGCCATCTCCTGGTTCTGGTTCTGTAGGTGCACCCACTGGTCTGGGTTGAGACACATGAGGTTGTGTGCCATTTGGTTGAATCTTGTGGCTGCTGCATCCCCAGTGTGGGCCATGGCCCATTCCCTGCTTCTCAGCATCCCGACCCATCACCTACTGATCATGTAATGTTCATTGGCAAAGGGTACAGAGTCTCGCAGTTGACGTCCCATCAGCAGCTGTGTTGGTGTCATGTAGGGAGATGTTAAGGCACTGCAATACAGTATGATCCTGGCAGCTGCATCCGAGTCCAGGGAGCCTCCCGGGCTGGTGTTTTTCCTCAGCATCCTCTTGGCGGACATGACTGCAGCCTCCACTTGGCTGTTGGACTGTGGATAATGGGCCAATGGCACCCTCAGCTGCACATGCCACGCAGATAGGAATGCCTTCATTTCCCCACTCACGAGGTTTGTTCCCCCGTCACAAGACAGGACCTCTGGGATACCGAACCTTTTGAACTACTTATTAAAGGCTGTTATGAGCCATGAGCTGGCAGTGCCCCTGGGCAGATGCTCCACCTCCAGCCAGCCATTTAACCTGTTTGCATAAGTGCTGTGCCCTTTCCCATCCAAATGGAACAGGTTAGCCACTGTTTGCTGGAAGGGGAACTCTGTTGGGGGTGTGGGCAGCAAGTTTTCCGCAGGTTGTGATGGGACATTGATTTTGCATACCTGACAGTGCCTCCTCTTCTGCTCACCTCAGCATCTATGCTGGGCCAGTACATGCGTTGCCTGGCATGCCTGAGCATGGAGTCCTTGCCCTCATGACTGGCGAGGAGGCTGGCTACGACTGCTCGGCGAAGGGTTGTGGAATTACAAATCACAGGTGCCCCTCATCACTAGCGTACATGACAGTGTCCCCCTGGCATGATAGGTGCCACCTCATCCTGCAGTATGGGCAGAGTGCTATCGGTTCCTCATCTGTCTGGTCGGCCGAGTCCCTGGTGCTCATGCTCTCTTGGAAGCGCCTCTAGTCTTCGTCCTGGTGCACTTCCTCCTCCACTTGACGAAGGTCCACGATGGCGCTTTCTTCTTCTTCTAGGACGCAGGTCATCACTGCCACGATCACGGCACATGTAGCCTCATCTGCCAGTCTGCCTCGTCCAGTCTGCGCCATTGCAGGGGGTATCTTGAGAGTGCATCTACTGTGCAGTTTGCCTCCCCCTTCAGGTGCTTTGTGTGAAATAAGCACATCAATGTCTTCTCCTTGAGGTTGAGTATGCGGGGGTTACTGACATCTTTCAGCTCTTTGTCCCTGAAGATCTTGGTGAGTGCATGATGGTCTGCGATGAAGGTGAGGTCCAAACATCCCAGCAGGAACAGGCATGCCTTTTTCAGGCGCCATGAGATGGCAAGGGCCTTCTCCTCCAACGATGAATTCTTGGCCACTGTTAGATGGCAGTTGCTGCACAGGACCAGTTTCCAGCTGCCTTTGCAGCACATGGTGGCCTGTTGAGTCTGGCAGTACTGCTGCATGACCATGAAACTGATGCCAAGCCTGGTGATGTCGATGAACACTGCTCTGGGCTGTGTGGCATCATAATACTGGAGGCCCTCTGCTGCAAGCTTGCCTATATCCTCCTTCGTTGACCTGAAGATGGACTGAAGTTGGCCATCCCAGTACACAACTTACTCCGATGGATTTTTCAATAATTCTCTGAAGGGCTCCTTGAGTGATGCAACGGCAAGGAATGGTGCCACCTGGTTCACCAGCCTGAATCACACCCGGATAGCTGTTAGGTAGGGGCATGGCTGCATCTGGAAACTGGTTATACTGCCTATCAAGTCCTGGCTAGGCTGATACTTCTCCCAGGTGAGCTGATAACCTGCAAAAGTCACGCTTCTCCTGCAGAAGCAAAATTTGTCTGGGTGGAGTGTGATCCCATTTTCTGCACACATTTGCAGGAACTGGTATGTGTACCAGAAAGCATCAGCGATGCTACAGTCATGCGGGAGCGTGTTGTCGACACATTTCAGTTTCCTGGGGATCTCTGCTGTTATGTCATCGAAGTGCTTGGTAAAGGCATCCTGCCCTGCACAGTGGCCCATGGGTGTGTGCCGGTAGCAGAAGCGGCTCCACAGGGTGATGAAGATGGTTAGCTTCTTGCTCTCCTCGCCCAGGGGGATCTGGTGGTACCCCGAACAAGCGTCCACTACCGTTTTGAACGTGTGCTTCGGCAAGCTGGTAATTGCGTTGAATGGGAGGCGAGTGTGGAGGGTCTCCCACTGGCTTGCCTGGTTGAGTCGCTGATAGTCCACTATTCTGCATGGCTGCCCACCCTTCTTCAAGACCACCACCATACAAGAACAACACTCCATGGGTTCTCCAGCCAGTATGGGCTCAATGATACCCTTCCTTACGTTTTATTCCAACTGCTGGCGAACTTCATCGTAGAAGTGGTGGGGGACAGACACTGGTGTGTGCAACACGTAGGGTCTTGAACAGGGATGCAGGTGGATTTGGTGGACTGGCCCCTTCATCTCCGGCAGGGGGGCACGGTCACTGTGAATGTCGTGTGCCCAAAGTGCTCCAGGAACCACTTTTCCAACAGGTTCACACCTTCTTCCGTCAGGGCATATGGGGGACTATCAGGTTGGGAAGGGATTAGGGGCTCTTCCACCTGTTCAACGGCCCCTTACAGTAGGGGGCACATTGGGGATGTTGTGTGGCACCATGCACAGTGCTTTGCATGTCTGCAGCAACAGATACAGCCACTGCACCCCACCAGCAAAGTACGGGTTCACCACAGCAGATCTTCTCCCCACATTGAAGCTGCATTCCTTGCATCCCACAGCACATATGCTCCCACCAGCGAGGTAATTATATTCTCATGGTAGGTCTTTGTAGACTCCACGGGGACAGGCCAAGACCCCACACGAGGTGGCATCCTGCTATGCATACCTGTGCACCTGAGTTGGCTACTGCCGTCACCTCGCATGCTGCTGGTGGATCATCACACTTCACTTCCATCCTCTGGCACGTTTACGCCTCAGCACTGGCTACCGTGATGCTACCAGTGGTCTCGGTGGGGCTAGCTTGCTCTGCTGATCTACACACTCACTGGAAATGGCTGACCCTCCCATATCTGCAGCAGATGGTCTTGATGGCAGGGCACCAGTAGTGCAGCTCTCTGCACTTGCTGCCACCTCACCTCCGGCAGCCCTTTGCTGGTGGGGAAGGGACACGAGGGTGGGATGGCCCTGCATCTGTCTGCCACTCCCGAATGGCACCGGTCACTTCCATTTCCTCCTCTTCGCTCACTGAAGCACCTGCCACATCACTATGATTGCACACTCATGCCATTTTCTGCACCAATTTGAACACTTTGCAGGCGTTTGCGATTTCTTCCACAGATCACAACATTGGAAGTCGCTGCAGCATTTCTGCTTTCATACTGAGGTGGTGCTGCCCCGTCACAAGCTTTTTCGATGGCATGAAATCGTCGAGATTTATGGAACACTGGGGGCACTTAAAATCACACTTTACCACATTGGCTCTACATTTTAACACACACCGTCATTAGGCTCCTGTGTCTGACCATGCTCCCACAATGCACCTGGGTACCACCACCATGCTCCTTACCACGCTGATGGCCTCCTCTGTGCACATGGCCTCGAATTTATGCTTCGCCACCCATGCATCCACGCATTGCTACACTTCAGGATCACACAGCAATCTCACATAACCTGCAAGTGCAACCAATGCTGTAGGACTCGATGCCGCAGGCCCACGCCTCGAACTGGGATGGCCGGGTAGCCTTACCGGGAGCTGCAGATGGTGCTGGCACTTGCCACTAGGCCTGTGCCTCCAGGTGCAAGGTTGCTTACACCAGCTGGTAGGCTGTCCTCATTCCTGGAGGTTGTATCTGGGGTGGTGGCACATTGTACATGTTGCTGCATACTTGGCCTCCTGGCTCCATGCAGCAGAATCAGTCTTTTGACTCTGGGTTTGCCTACTCGAGCACTGGCGGCACTGCTCTGGATCACCTGAAGAACTCCACTGCACCATGTTAGGGTGAGAACCAGGAGGGAGATGGAAACAGCGAGGCCAGCTTGAGATTTATTCCAACAGGTACAGGGAAGGGTACATCCTTTCTCTAGTATGGCCTGAGTCATACTGCCCCCCATGACCCAGGTGCAGGCCAGTGGTGCGCGTGGGAGCTCTGCTTGATAGGAAAAGATCCTGCACAAGCACAAGCTCCATCAGTTACCGAAAAAGTTGCCAACATCCGTACTATAAGAGGTATGGCATGGCAAGAATATGATAAAGTGACACTTAGTGGCGACGTACCACGATTTATAAGGTAAAGTGTTTGCATTATAATATTTTTCTCATTGAGCAAATCAGAAACAGCAAACATAATAATTCTTAGAGTTGCTGAGAAGGTATATAGGAAAAAAGTACTGAACTGTGTGAAAAACAATGCATTGGGTACGTTTAGTACAAGGGGATTGTGTGAGGTAGATTTGTAAGATATGTGTATTATAAATGATTTAAAGGAATTTGCAGTATACTCTATAACTATATATATATATATATATATATATATATATATATATATATATATATATATATATATATATATACCAGGGGCAGGATCCCACTGCTACCTGGCGCATCCCCAGGTGGCGGGTAGGGGAAGACCTTGCAGTTATACGAGGTATCGTCTTAAATGACCTGGACCATGGGACCATCTATAGATATATAGGGCTCCACCGAATATACTGAATAAGGTGACTAAAAAATTACATCTCACCAGAGTATGTGGCAGTGAGGTGAGATTATTTGCCACAATTCTCTCAACCGAATATGAATTCTATTGTAACTGATTTGATGGACGTTCCTGTTGGATCATATTCTACTAAAGGTCCAAGAGCACTGCCTCCTGTGCTTACAGGTAGTGTGGCACTGAAAGTGAGTACAGGGCACTGTCTCACATTAAACAAACTAAAATCCATGAAGACCTACACATACATTGTAAGAAGCCTAGCAGAAGATTGCAAACTTGATAGCCTAATGACTGAATTAGAAAACAAAGTTCAGACATTCAAGGTTTGAATGACATCCATAGAAAAGGAGAAAAAGTAATTAAGATCCAAGACAGCAGCCACCTATTTTACTACAGAGGAAGGCAAAATGAATGAGTTAGTGGTGTAGGATTTCTAATTACCTGAAATCTTATATCTGACAGAGTAACATGGATTGTTATTAGACTTAGCAAAAAATATACCCTGAAAGCAGTACAAGTATATGCACCGACCTCTCACAGCTCTGACAAAGAAACCGTAACATTATATGACAACACCTCCCAGATTATAGAAAAAGAAAATACCACACACACTATATTCATGGAAGACTTCAATGGAAAAGTTGGGAAATCGAAATATAGAGAAGCATGTATGGGAAAATATGGAGGGGGGAGAAATGAATGAAAGAGGAGAAATGGTGGTAAAGTTTGCTGAAATATATAACATGAGAATAATGAACACATCCTTTCATAAGAGAACAGGAAGATAATGGACACGGAGAGTTCCAAATAGAGAAACAAACAGTGAAATCGACTTCATTATAGTGGATAAGAATAACACGATCATAAATGTCACGGTTATCAACAACGTACGATAAATATAGGAAGTGATCATAGAATGGGAGGCTGCACAGCCACACTCAATTTCGGAAGTGAAAGAAAAGATGATTAGGAATTAACAGACATGCCTAATAAAAGTAAGGGAAACCAAAGCAGCCTTTCAGTTAGAAATAACGAATAAATTTCAGGTTCTAAGTTATGATGAGTGTGACATTGATAAGTTAAATGATAAATTAACAAGAGTGCTAAGAGAATTAGCTGAGGTATCAGGGAAGGCTAATACAACCAAAACCAGCAAATATTAAGAAAATACACTCGAACTTATGAAAAGAAGAAAGGAAAGCAGAAACGAAGATGAAATAGAATGGATGGATTTAAATAAGCTTAGCAACAAGAGAGAGAGAGAGGGAGAGAGAAATGGATGAGATCAAATAAACCATCAAAAGAGTCAGAAACAGGTCCAAAGTAAAATGGCACAAGGAGAGCAACAAACTATATGAAAGACAACACGATGAAGTCATGCAGAGGTAAGATGGTGAAGAGAGTTGAAGAATTTTACAGGGAACTGTATACATCAAGGACCATAGTACCAATAGCTAACTTTTCAGATTACGTAAGTGAAATAGCTGAGATAACACCAGACGTAGTAAACACATCCCTTAAAAATATGAAAAGAGGGAAGGCACCAGAAGAAGATGGAAGAGTAACAGATATATTGTCGGATGCAGGAGTTGAAGTACAAAACAGGTTCCCCCATTTTTTTTTACTCAGTGTATATAAACGAAGAATATTCCCAAAATCTGGTGTAATGCAACAGTTATTTTACTTTACAAAAACGGTAACTCAAAAGATCTTAGTAATTATCTACTCATTAGCTTATCATCAGCTATTTACAAACTATTCACTAAAGTCCTTACGAACAGAATAACAGCAAATCTAGAAGAAAATTAACCTCTTGAACAGGCAGGATTCAGAAGCAGGTATTCGACTATTGATCATCTACACACAATGATTCAGTTAACTGAGAAAATTACAGAATATAATAAAACACAGTGCTTAGGTTTTGTTGATTACGAAAAGACTTTCAACTCAGTGGAGCACATAGCAATTATAAATTAACTGTGAGAACAAGAAGTAACAGTTAAATTACAAAAAGACATGGAAAAAATTTAAAATGAGAATGACATGCGTCATGGAGATACGGTTTCGCCAAAATTATTTACAGCATGCCTAGAAGGTGTTTTCAGAAAACTTCTCTGGGAAAACAAAGGAGTAAACATAGATGGAGAGAAGCTACTGTAAATATTTTAAAATTTGCAGATAACACTGTCCTGATATCAGAAACGGCAGAGGCATTACAAGATAACCTGAACAGAGAAAGTCTCAATGAAGGACTAAAGTTGAATCAGAGTAAACCTGATGGTTAATTCAATCACACCAAAGAGCGTTATCAGAATAAGGGAAGAAATTCTGGAAGAAATCAAGGCGTACAGTTACTTGGGCAATACTAGAACTAACGAAATACCCGAAATAAAAAGAAGCATTGCAATTGGGTGGAAGCTTTCTGTAAACATAGAGACATAATGAAAAGTAGCGTGCCAATATGTATGAAACGAAAAGTATATGATGAATTATAATTCCAGCTATGACGTACAGTTGTGAGACCTGGAAACTGACAAAGGCGATGGAAAATCAATTAATCCTGTCTCAAAGAGCAGGGGACAAGTCAATGTTGGGAATATCTTGAAGAGACAGGAAGAGATCGACTTGAGTGGGAGAGCAGACTAAACTCAAAGACATTATGAAAGTTGTTAAAGAACGGAAATGGAGGTGGGCAGGTCGTGTAGCAAGAATAAGTGATAACCGATGGAGCAAGACTGCAAGAGGCTGAATAACTTGACTGCAAGAGACCGTAAGCGTAGACAGGAGGTAGAGAGATGAGACAGAGAAGTTTGCAGGCTAAACATGGCAAAGGTTGACTCAGGCAAGGATTTCGTGGAGAAGGTTAGGGAGGCCTTTGTTCGGCAGTGGACCTGCAGAGACTGATGATGGTGATGATATATCTGATGCATTCATGGTTTCGAAAAAAAGAACTACAACAGGTTAGGCAGATAAATAACTAAAAGGATGACAGAATTGGAATGTGTGATAAACTAATTACATTAAAAGAGGATGGAACGAAGAGAGAGAGAGAGAGAGAGAGAGAGAGAGAGAGAGAGAGAGAGAGAGAGAGAGAGACTGACAAACAGATAGACAGACGATAAGGGTAGGAAGGCAATATGAAAGAATGGAGAAGAATGGAAAGAAAATAAAGAAAAGAAAAATTAAGGAGAAGAAGGTAGCAAAAAGACTTAATATAGGAATGAGAAAGGAAGAAGTAAAGAAGGGGTAAGGCAAGACGGGAGGGAGGAAGAAGAGGTTGTTTGCTATGGTTGTGTAGCCTAATCTTGGTCAGAATTTACAGCTCCGGCTTTATTCTTCCTAATGGCTTCCAAAATATCTCCTCCCTTCCTTACCTCTCATTATCCCCTATTTTTGCCTCCTTCCATCTGTATTTCCTTTTCTGCTTGTCCTCCCTTCCTTCAAGCCTTCCTGCGCCCTTGACTTGTTCATTTTCCTCCTTCTCTGCTTCATCCCTCCCTATAGTCATCTTCTCATGTTTTCCTCTCTTCTTGTCGTCACGATAGCCTCTATCTTCCTTTCTGACTTATTCCTCTCTTATGCCCTACCCTGTTTGTCTCTTTCCTGCCTATTTACCTTTGTCATTTCTCTACCTCCCATCCTGCTTCCCTTCCTCCTCAGTGCTGTCCCTCCTTTTGTACAGCCGTTTTTTACCATATTCATCAGCATCATACACCCGAGTTTCCTGAAAAGATTGTGTTGCAGTTCCACACAGAAGACTGTCTGAGAATCTTAAAGTCCATTGGTGTAACGGTATTTATGATCGGCTGAATCGATGGTCAGCGTATGGCAATCAGTGAATATAAATCAGCCTGAATGATTATTGCAATTGGAATACCATAAGGCTTACTTTTGGGTCTTTTTCTGCTTTTATTATAAACGCTTTTGGCTTAGGGATACGCATTAAAATGTTGAATTTGTTGGTGATACAAATATTGGTAACAAATATGACGTACTATTGCAAATATAAGTATTCAAAGAGATCGTAAATTATGAAAAGTTTTTTAGAGTTAAACATGGCTCACAGACCAAAACAAAGTTCTAAACTAGTTCTAAAACAAATTTCTAAATAATATGAAAACACTATAAATGCCATGTCCAATACTCAGCTAACAGAGTTAAATCCAAGATAATGATTTAGGATTAATAAAATTTTCAAATCACGTCGGCAATGGACAAACGCAGTCAAGGGAACCAACAAAATGTCTTGGCTAATAGGGACAACATTCAGATTTGTATCAGAACAACTCACACTTGCTTAGTATACTTTTTGGTACAATACATTCACACCTGTGTTATTTTATTCAGGTTGGGTCACCACGTTACATTTATGATTAGGACAAGCTAAAGAGAACTGAAGAATAAGTAATGCAGAAGTAGGCTTATGTCATGGCATAATGATTATATGAGTCGTTAAGGCAGATATTCAGTTTTTGCCCAGTCCCAAACTTCCCCTAGACTACGGCATGCAACCACTGATTCTGCGATCCAGGTTCTTACTTCATTTCTCTAGCTATGGAGAGGCTGAGGTATAAGATCATGCCCATGCCCGAACGACTCATGGGCGGCCTAGTAATCGAACCCGAGACTTGTGGGTTGCTGGAGTAGTATGCTTCTGATTACACCCGTGTTGCTCCCAGCCTATACAAGGACTATTTAAGAAAGATAAATATGTATAATTAATCCCAGCATGATCGAACTTTATACTGTATACGCTGATAGGGCAGTTAATATAACTTAAAACAGAAAGAAACTACCCGAGAGGTATCGGCTATACTACAACGAAACGTTTCCCCTTAACTGAAGTGCTGTAAACGCGAGGAACAAATTGCCTTGAAGTGCAGCACACTGTGATACAATACCGGCCCTCGGATCAGGGCCGTGAACCCTTCGGAAATCCAATAAGACTACAGGCTCGTATGTCTGTGTGGAATGTTGGCGGCGAGAAAAAGAATGGAAGAAATAAAAAGTATTAAAAATGTTTTCTTATACCGAGGTCCTGTGTGAAGACGTTGTGTGAGAGAAACCTGAAAGGGAAAGAAGTGGAAAAATGGGAGGAAATGGCGTGTGTAAGATCAAGTAAAACCATCAGTAGGAGTAAAGAGGGAGCTGGCTTGTTGAAAGATAAAAGACAGAGAGGCGTGGGAATATTAATATATCAACTCATGGAGCATGTACATCAAAATATGTTTTCGAAAGTGAAAGTGGTTTTCGTTATTACTCAAGCACCGTGTGATGACAGAAGTGTGAAAGAGATAGAAATATTTTTGGGATACAGTACACTGAATATAGCTATTACAACACATGCCGAAGAGATTTACAATGTTTATGATGAGCAACCTGCTGGGAAGTGTAGGTCTAGTTCATATGAATGAAATAGTGGGGAGTTTGTGTGTCCCAAATGAAAATTGTGATGTAAGGTGATTGAAGGATGCGCATCGAGAAAGAAATTTTTGTACTGATGATTCATATTTGAAACAAAAAGAGATGCCTAACTATAGCATACATTGTGTCGAGGGACTCTGGTGAATTCTGACAGAAGCCTAACTGATTATGTGTTGGGAGACAAATGCATGTGTCATTATTGAGAGAATCGAGAGAGGACGGTGGGTGGACTTTTTGATCATATGGATGCGATGTACATGGACACATTGAGAGGAGCATGAAAGAACAAGGGTGGGAAGTGCTGAAAGTGAGAGTTAGTAGAAGAAAAACTCAAAAGCAGTGTTAGGTTAATCTAAGCAGAAGAGAATGGAGGAGCTATAACCGGTGAACAAGGAATGGAGAAATTTTTGAATATGTGTGGATACACAAGGCAACGCCTACACTTTTTTTGTGTGTGGCAGAGGCATTGCTTAATTCCAAAGTCATTATGAACCCCAATTTTGCGTGAATCACTTGGTCTGTGAGGTGGAGCCAGCAGTGCATGAGAACTGAAAGAGGGATAGTTGGATGTGTATCCCATTTTTACTGGACACTCTGTTGATAGTTCTACTTTCGTGCCTTCCTCTTCCTTTTTGTGGATTCCTCACATCCCATGTAAGTGGGGTATGAGGGTTAGGACAATGACGATAGGTAAGTGTCTATCATTAATCCCAAGCTAAGTTTGTTTACGACTGACTAATGTATGTAAAGACTAGTTTTCTCTCTTGTAAATCTTTTTTTTTTTTTCGTATGAATTAAGCAGTAATGTAGCCAACTTGTAATCCATGCACTCTTTTGTATGAAACTAACAGGGATGCCGGGCCAAAAAGGCGAACACTCCAATCCTATTTTTCTAGTTTAATCGTTCTTTCTACTCCAGAAAGACCATGTACCTCTTATGCTTTTGAAGAGGATTATAAGAGGTCAAGGAGCTTTCTATTTCAGCTTTCGCAGGCTAATGCACAGTATTTGTTCTCACTTGTTTACTATTACAGATGGCCTTAAATGGCCTCTGACCGATGACCACAAATTACTTAGGGGGTCAACCTCACATAGCATATGTCCGAACTGGAGGTCATGTGAGTCTGCATGCCAAAAATTAGGCTGCTGGGTCCAGTCGTTCCAGTGTGTATTCTCGTTGACCTCAAATGACCTCCGACCAGCGACCTCAAATGACCTCGGAGGTCAACTTCACAAAGCCTATGTCCGGACTGGAGGACATGTGAGTCTCCATGCCAAAAAATAGGCTGCAGTGGTACCCGGTGTTGCCCGGGCCAAAAAGGCAAACACCTTACAGGTGACTTCAAAAGACCCAGATCTGAATTTTGACCCCCCTAAAACCATCCTTGGGTCACCCTGATTCAAAATGTATATGGGTCTGGGGGTCTCTGGCCCTTGGTCCGGGCGTGATTGAAGGACAAACAAACAAATAACGCTCTTTTATATATATATATATCCCCGAGGGTGCCACAGGAAATGATTGATTGATTGATTGATTGATTGATATATATATATATATACATATATGTATATATATATATATATATATATATATATATATATATATATATATATATATATATATATATATATATATATATATATATATATATATATATATAAAGGTACGGCATGGTGGGATGATGAGGTTAAGAGAGTAGTGGAGGGAAAGAGGAAGAAGTGACTTCAGTGGTTACAGGACTCGGGTTCAGTTGAAATAAGAACTGAATATATTGAGAGCAACAAGCACGTAAAGAGACTAGTGAAGAGGAAAAAGAAGGAGGTAAATGATGATCTAGGATTCTAGGAGGAAAAATTAATCAAACAACTCTGATAATAGGAAGTTATTCTGGAGAGAGGTGTGGAAATGTAGAAGTGTGGAGGATGTAGGTGGTAGATTGTTAACCCATGACACTAGCACAGGTGAACAGTGCTGTGATGCGGCTGAAAAATGGGAAAGCAGCTGGAGTTGATAAAGTGTATCCAGAGATGTTTAAGTGATGTGGAGAGAGTGAAATGAAGTGCTTGTTGGAGACATGTAAGAAGGCATGGATGAGTGAAACTGTGCCAGCAGAGTGGAAAAAGGTTGTGACTGTACCCTTGTAAAAAAATAAAGGTGAGCGAAGTGAGTGCAAGAATTTTCGTGGCATAAATGTATTGAGTGTGGTAGGGAAGGTATATGGAAGAGTTATTTTAGAGAAAGTAAGAGAGATATCAGAAATCCTAGTGAGTGATGAACAGGGTGGCTTTAGGAGTGGCAGAGGATGTGTGGATCAAATATTTGCAGTGAGACAGATAGCAGAGAAGGCTTATGAGTAGGACCATAAGGTCTTTATGGCATTCATGGATCTCGAAAACGCATATCGCAAAGTGGAAAGAGAAGGATTATGGAAAGTTTTGCGCATATACGGTGTAGATGGGAAGCTGCTAGGTGCCGTCAAGAGTTTTTATGATGGTAGTTAAGCATGTGTAAAGGTTAATGGGCATCTAAGTGAATGGTTCACAATCGGTGTGGGCGTGCGACAAGGTTGTGTGATGTCCCCATCGTTGTTCAGTATATACTGTATATGGATGGGGTGATGAGAGAAGTAAAAACACAAGTAATGGAGAAGGGGATGGCGTTGGTAATGAATGGTGAAGGATTGAATATTTCATATCTGTTGTATGCTGATGATGCAGTTCTGCTTGCAAATACTGGACAAGAACTTGGTAGGCTAGTGCAGAGATTTGCTGATGTCTGTGAGTGTCGTGCCTTGAAAGTAAATGTAGAAAAGAGTAAAGTGATGGTTACTGAGAGAGAGGGTGACTCCCAGTGCGATGTTGCTGTGAATGGAGAGAGACTGGAATTGGTGAGAGAGTTCAAGTACCTGGGTACAGTGATAGAAAAGAGGAAAATGTGCAAAAGAAGTGGAAAGAGGAGTGACATAAGGAAGAAAACTAGCTGGTGCCATGAAGGCCCTAATAAGAAACAGAGGCTTGAGTGTTGCAGCTGCACGAGGCTTACATGAAGGAGTGTTAGTGTCAACTTTAACATCTGTATGTGAGACTATGGTGTGGCATAAAAATGTAAAGTCAAGAGTAAGAGCAGTGGAGATGGGACTGCAGAGGAATGTATGTGAAGTACAGAGTGTGGTTAGGATACGAAATAATGTGATTCGTAAAAGATGTGGATTGATGAAGTCGGTGGACACCAGAATCGAAGAGAGTGTGCTGAGATGGTATGGTATGTGGAGAGAATGGATAACAATATAGTGGAGAAAAAGGAATATCTGATCGAATTTGAAGAAGGGAGGAGGCGAGGTAGGCCAAGGAGAAGGTGGTGAGATATGGTGGATGAGTGTGTGTGGAAGTGAGATTTGGAAGTCGGCGAGGCTAGGGATCTAACAAGAGATCGGGCTGGATGGCACCGCTTTCTAGACATAGTAGTGTCCGGATTGACTCTATCGGCTACGTTTGTGTGAAGCTACAGGACGTGGTGAATGTTTTTGGCGTATCCGGTAGAACCAGGATTCCGGGGGCTTGAACGATGAGTGACTGGAAACTTGGCCCATTGGTTTGGGCAAATTTGGGCTGTCTGGACATTGCTACTCCTCACCCTGCCCTAGGGTGGGAGAGGAGGTCCGGATGATGATGATGATTATATATAAATAAATATTATATATATATATATATATATATATATATATATATATATATATATATATATATATTTTTTTTTATATATTTTTTTTTTTTTTTTTTTTTTTTTTTTTTTTTTTTTTTGTATGGGCGTCATTTTTACAATATCTTGTCGTCCTCAACTAGGAAGGTTAGTGAGCTCGGGGGAGGGGGACGGAAGGGGTGGAACGTTCTTTATATCGTGTCATGAATCTTAGGCTCAAGAAAAAATATCATAGTCAGTGTACTAGGTTACAGTCCATAAAAGGACCAACAGGTTTGTTGCTGTTTACGTATTTTGTACTCGTCATATACTTCTATCATTACCCTTATCTTCCTCCCTCCTTTACTGCAGCCTCCCTCTCTTCTTCTCACACTCTACCGATCTTCCCCCCCACACACACACTTTTCTGTTTCCCACGCTCCTCGACTCCCTTCCCGCTGTATCTCCCTCCCTCTTGTACTGTACCTTTCTTCCTACCTACCTGCTTTCCTTCCCAGAATTTTGCTTTGATCTTTCTTAGTTTGCTTGCCTTCCTACCTGCCTTCTTACCAACTTGCCTGGTTCCGAATCAGCCGTCCTACCTTCCCCCATATCTTCGTATCTTCGTCCCTAGCACCAGCCTGCCTTTCTACCTTCCTCCTTGCTACGAGTTGCTCGCTTTGCCTGTCTCCCTGTCTTCCTGCCTGCCTCTGTACTTTCATGTCCTTCTCCCACCATTCATCGCTGTCTTCGTATTTTCCTCCCTGCCTTCTTGGCTGTCTTTCCACCTTTCTTTCTTCCACCCTCCTACTCCGTCTCCCCACATGATTCTTTGTCGTCTGCTTCGTTTATTCCATCATTCTTCCTCCCTCCCCCAGTTTTCCTTTTCCCTCTTCTACCTCTGCCCCCAACCGTTCCCTCTCCTCCTCCTCTCCTTCCTGTTAGACCAACTTGGCGTTATGGAGTAAGTATTAATAAAGTATTTAAACTGTTTTTTTTTTTTTTATGATAAACAAGTCTCCATAGCATTGAATTAAAATGTGAATTGATATTTCATCAAAATGATAATAATTTTTATAAAAAACATCCCGTTTCAATCTGAATTATTTGATACCTGAATGAGTTCAGATTAAAGGTAATAACAGATAATCATATAAACAACGACTTATCTAAAATACATTTTTATCAACATGGAACTATAGCTAAAATGTTCACTTCCTCTTGTGTGTTAGCTCTGCGCGTTGTCCTGTGCTTTTCAGATTCTTTCTTTTTTAGCAAATTAGATTTTCATTTATTCCTGTTCCCCCTTCTCTGACATCCGAATTGTCTCACGGAAGCATAGTTTCTGTTTCAAACATTAAGTTTACACACACACACACACACACACACACACACACACACACACACACCATTTTCCCCCGTCCCCTTCTCTCTCTCTCTCTCTCTCTCTCTCTCTCTCTCTCTCTCGTGGGTCTCAGCTGGTGTAAAAGTTGGCCGCTTCCACTCTCATAAACACTGCATAATTACTCACTGCCTCCCTCCCCCCCTTCCAAGCCGTTCTCCTTTATTCCACCATCACTCTCTCTCTCTCTCTCTCTCTCTCTCTCTCTCTCTCTCTCTCTCTCTCTCTCTCTCTCTCTCATCTGCATCGCCTACACGTCTCTCTCCCTCTCTCCTCCTCCTCTTCTTTCAATATCAGCATTTATCCGTCTATTTTATACTTTCTCTTTTTTTTTCTCTATCCACAGTAACTCCTCTGATTTATTTTGCTCATCTCATCTCCCCCCTTCCTCCCGCAGAGAGAGAGAGAGAGAGAGAGAGAGAGAGAGAGAGAGAGAGAGAGAGGTTTGCAGTACCTTGGCCACGTCTCACACGGCCACTTGGCAATCCAGTTACACCCTCCACTTAGAACGTTTTATGGTCTCGTTACAACGCAGGGTTTTAATATCACAAGTGTAAAAGACGATGGTGAAGAGGCGTAATATCCGTGTGTGTGTGTGTGTGTGTGTGTGTGTGTGTGTGCCTCGTACCAAGGTGCCGTGCTGGAGTTCCAGGTTTTGACATTCTAAACAGCTGAAGCCAGTTTTAATTGGTGGGTAATTTTATCCATTTCACTGAGCTGGGTGCCTCCTTGAATAATACAGTCGTTAGGAGTAAATGAAAAATGAAGTGAGAGTTAAACAGATTATACTTTTTCTCGGAAGCTTAAATTTTATACTCTAGTGGGCAGCGCCTCCGTAATGAGAGCAGTTTGACATCATTGCCATCATCGTCATCATTATATTCACCATAGCATCACCTTCCACTGAGAAATGTGGTCCGTATGTCATCAGTGCTGTGTAATATCAAAGACTGGAATGAAATGTGAAGGTATTTCATCTTTTGTACATAATATGTAAATGCTTTGCATCTGCTTGTATAAGTGTTCTTAATTAGGACAGACAGGTGACATATATGGAATAGTACCTGACACCTCTGGTTCTCCTTCATATACTGATGTCCCCTACATTATTACATGTGCCTCGAATGACAGTCAGCAGTGAAGAGAGGCATTACATATTTGCAGTCGATAGTGTTCTGTTGGTCGACGTATTTGAACCATAAGTATAAACAATTTAAATATTTAGTTAGGATTAGCTATTTATGTCTTCTGGCGTTATTACAGGTTATTGTTTGTTTTCATTAGGTTTAGTAGTGGTAGATGTTAGTTTAGAATTTTTCTTTATTTTTCATTTAAGAGAAATCAAGAAAAAAATGAATGAAAATATTAAAATAAAACGTAAGAAAATTACAAGATATTAAACAAACTAGCTAACTAACTAACTAACTAACTATATATATATATATATATATATATATATATATATATGTGTGTGTGTGTGTGTGTGTGTGTGTGTGTGGGTGTGGGTGGGTGGGTGTGTGTGTGTGTGTGTGAGCAAGGTCATAGGCCCAGCAGTCGATAGCCATTAAAAAAAAATGAAATAAAATAAAAAATTGCGAAGATCAATTGCCTGGAAGGTGGAACAGAAGACGTCGTATGAAAGTTGAATTGCTGTAACTGTTTTCACATTTGTTTTGAAAATGAATTATTTTACATAAACCTTGGGTTTAGGTAACATTAAAGCTTAGCTGTCAGGGGTTGGGGACCATCATAGTTAATGAAGCTTTGTAGTATTAACAGTCAGTTATCAAACGCTGGGCGGTATCAAAGGTAAGCTATCAACACAGTATTATTCATCGTCCTAACCTCTTTTTCGCACCTAAGGGTGGAGTGAGGTACGTTCCAAAAGGCATGGGCAGAGAAACACGATGGCAGTGGCGTAGCTGTGGTGGTGAGAGGGAGGTTGGGTGGCCCCGGACCCCCGCCAAGCCCCACTGGCTGAAACAAAGAATTTCTCAGGAGGCATTTCCAGGTACATGCCAAGCTCAGCTTCTATTAAGCTTCTCGCATGAGCAGGTAAGTGGAATATCCCGAGAATGTCGGCATTTTGATCCGGATATATGTGTATTAAGGCTACCTTAATAGCATTTAATTAACAGTACTACTATTGGATGTTTGAACGGATCACAACATACAGGACATTCGACATGATTATCCTATATAAATTGATGTAGCGTACATTTATTGACTGACAGCATCACAGCTACACTGCGTCTACTTCACATTTAGGTCATATCAGTCACTTTCCTTCTTGATAATTCATAACAAAAAGCATCATGTATGGGCAGCGAAACATAACAATCGTCTCTCAGCTTGGGAGTATTAGCCTACAAAGAAAAGTTATACATAAAAGAAATGGAACATATGACGGGAATTTTACTCCAACCGTACAGTATGAAGATGGCGGTAACTTACTTCTCCATCACAGAGTACTGCGTTGAAGTGTAATATAAAGGATACTTGGCAGCCTGTATTTGGCCAGCTTTGTGGATGTATTGAATTTACAGATATGATTCGTAACCTTTTTTTTTTAATCCTCATGAATAATTAATATAATCATGTGAAACAGACATTTTAAAAATTCAAAATTCTATGAAAAACGCTTAAAATATTCAAAGAACTGTCATAGCTGCGAACTCATCGAAGCTGGATTTCTTTAGGGTAGCTCAACTTACTGAAAATTTTGAAGAGTAAAGGATTTCTTTCAAATGATAAATCTATCTATCTATATACCTAGGCTGCTTCTCCAAGGAAAGGGAGATAGCCGAGACAGGACGACACACTCCCAATTTACTCATCCATTCAAATACATTCATTCGCATCTTAGCCCCAAAGGGGAGAAGGGACAGAACCTCACCGCACCACACCGCACAGGGGTCAACTGCGCAGTGCAATCAGTGACATTCGCAGCAGGGCCCGACAGCAGAGCTGGTTTACCCCTGCCACATCATAATAGACCCATCCCCTTACCCGCACCTGACCTGACTAGCTGATCAGACCAAATGCGGAAGAATATCCCCTCGGGGCTGCGTCATCAATTGTTCATTCACAATTTCTCTCCATTTATTTCTGTCACGCACAGCCACTCTTCCATGCTCAACAGACATCCCTCTCGCATCCAGCACTCTCTTCACACCGTCCATCCATCCTATTCGTGGTCTCCCTCTCAGCCTTACACCTCTCACATCAGATCTAGTTATCTTTTTCACCAATCGCTCATTATCCATTCTCTCCATATGCCCAAACCATCGCAACACCCTCTGCTCAACTCTATCAGCCATCTCCCGAACAACTCCAGTTCTCCTTTGCACTTCATCATTTCGCACTCGATCCATATGCATCACTCCACACATACTCCTCAGACACCTCATCTCCATTACATTCAAACTTTTCCTCTCTGCTACACCCATGTTCCATGTTTCAGCCCCATATAATGCAGTCGGTACCACAGCACCCTCATACAGCCTTCTCGTTACATCCATTCTAAACAAACAACATCTAAACACTTTCTTCATTCCTCCCAGCACCTTACCTACTTCATTCATTCTAAACTTCACTTTTGTATCTATTCTTCCATCTACAGCAACATGTGACCCTAAATATTTAAAACACTCTACCTCCTCAAGCAACTCACCATTCAAAACTATATTCATCCCCCTACCATCTACCAACCTCGAACACTTCATCACTTTACTCTTATTCTCATTTACTTTCAATTTCCTCCTTTCACACACCCTTCTAAACTCCTCTACCAACTGTCTCAATCTCTCCTCTGAATCAGCCACCAGTGCAGTATCATCTGCAAACAACAGCTGCTTCAGATTCCACTCTCCACCATCAACATTCACCAGACTCAGACCTCCACCTAAAACTCTTGCATTCACCTCCTTTACAACACCATCCATATAAATATTAAACAACCAAGGCGACATCACACATCCCTGTCACAGCCCCACTCTCACAGGAAACCAATCACTCACAGCATTTCTCACTCTTACACACGCTCTACTATTTACATAAAAACTCTTCACCCCTTTTAGTAACCTACCATCAAGTCCATATGATCTTAAGACAGTCCACAAAGCCTCCCTATGAATTCTATCATACGCTTTTTCTAAATCCATGAATGCCCAAAACACATCCTTGCCTTTCGCTAAATACTTTTCACACACTTGTCTCATAGCGAACATCTGATCCACTCATCCCCTTCCTCTCCTAAAGCCACACTGCTCATCACCAATCACTCCCTCTGTACCCTCTCTAACTCTCACAATTAACACTCTGCCATACACCTTACCTACAACACTCAACAGACTTATACTACTAAAGCTAGTACATTCATACTTATAACCCTTGCCTTTATACAACGGGGCCACACAAGCACTTGCCCAGTCAATTGGCATCATATCTTTCACAAAGCACACATTCAACAGTCTTACTAACCAGTCAACAATAGTCACTCCACCACCCTTCAGGCATTCCACAGCACACCCATCCATACCTGCAGCTTTCCCTGTTTTCATCTCCTTTACTGCCTTCTCCACTTCCTCCTTTGTGATCAAAGACTCATTCAACTCTCCCAACACTTTTATTCCTTGCACCTTTCCATCTGCCATAATCTCAGCCTCCCTTTCCTCATCTACTTTTAACAGTCTTTCAAAATACTCTGCCCATCTCTTCCTTACTGCACCCATCTCAATTAACATCCTTCCATCCTCTGCTTTTACTCGCTCTTCCTTCCCAGACTCTCCCTTTCGCACCCTTTTAACCTCCTTCCAGAACATTTTCTTATTCTGTTGAAAATTCTCAGTCAGCCGCCTACCCCACCTCTCACCTGCTGCCACTTTAGCATCACACACAGCCCTTCTCGCCCTATTCCTCTTTTCCTTATACCTCTCATATGACACCTCATCCTTCCTCTGCAGCCACACTTCATATGCACGTCTCTTCTCAGCCACAGCCATACTTACTTCCTCGCACCACCATTCACTTCCTTTTCTTACACCACCACCGACACGTTTCACACCACACACCTCTTCTGCATGCCCCACCACAGCACTCTTAAACAACTGCCATTCCTCCTCCACACTGCCATTTTCCTGATCTTTCACTGCGTTCCACTCATCTTTCAATTTCTCCTGATACTCTATCATTTTCTCTCTTTTATCAAACTCACTTTCAAAATGGTTCAGAATAATCATTTTATGCCAGACTGTGTGACCGATTTTGTTTGGTATCGCAGTCGTTATGTGGAGTTACCACGATTAATTCAAGTATATCATTATTATGCGGCAACGATGATAGGGCACTGAACTATGACAACCTCCTAAACCCTGGTTATACAAGAATGTCCTCATATTTGAATATTATAATAATTCCTCCTGACATACAGCTAGGAAGGAAACTGTATCAGGTCAATCGGAATCACAGGCATAGGTGCACCAGTCACATACAGTTCCTATGCTGAAATGTCTTAGCCCAGCTGGTTTTTCTTGAGTAACCATACATCAATCATCCAGTTTTTTCCAGTCCCATTAGGAACTTAGAGGCCCGGGGCTAGGTTCATAGGTCCCCCTACATCCAAAGTGTACTGTAGGTGACGAAGCTCGCTTTCCCCTGAGTGCTAGTGTGTGAGCAATACACCTCGACTAGCCCTTGGATGTAAACAGTTACTATTTGTTTGTTTTCACCTTCTGAGCAGTTAAATCTTTAACACCGGGCGTGTAGGTGTTAAAATTTCCGATTGCAAAGCAATAAACATGCCAGTTACTCTGCCAGCCGGAAAAAGATTGCAGAGTTTTTGTTGCCAAAATTCTGCCCCCATAGCACGATACACAGTGGATCCCCATCATCTCTTGTATTAAGAACATGAGTAAGATTAGAGGTCTCATGGGCCACTTCGCATTGCTGCATCATCCAACAGTGACTGTAGTGACAGATCAGGGGTCACTGTGTCAGAAAAGAGTAGTAAGCTGTGCCATTGCTCAGGTGCAGCCACAGTGGCCGTACCTTGCCAGAACGTGGCCACCGGCCCACAGACACTGCCGTCAGCCTGGATAGTCACAGTCCCGATAAGTACCAATACCAAGCCACGCAAACTTTTTTAATTTTGGAGACCAGCAGCATTTCTAGGGCATGAAGGCCAGGTGATCGATTCCTTATGAGATATTCCTTTACATTTCTTGCAAGGGAGTGCATATTGATGACAGTGCTTTGAAAAAGGTTTGTTTTGCACTTGCACAGAAAAATACAGAAAGGTAAAATCATGGTGCAGGGACACTGAAAACACCTTCATCATCGAAATCAGTAACAACAACAAAGAACAATAACAGCAAACATATGTAGAGAAGCAAATTTTCCAGTGATGAGAAGGATGGAAGGGATGCCACCCCCTCCCCCCCGAAAGAAAAAAAAAAAAAACATACTTTACAGGAGCCTGGAGAAAGGTTTCAATTATTTTTCTTGCCGACTTTTTTCTTTCATTTTCTTTTCCTTTCTTTGGTCTTTCTTTCCTCTTCTTTGCTTTTCATCAGATACCGGACACCAACCTACTTACTGCGCTTACAATTCTGGTTCCTTTTCCCCGCGTGTCTCTTTAATTCACTTATATTTCCTTCCCTGCCTTCATCTTTGTATCATCTTTATATTTCTCTCGCTCCCTACCGCCTCTGTTTCTTTTTTTTTTTTTTTTAATACTTTTACCGGCCTCTTCTCCCTTCCATCTCCTCTCTTTGGCTCCATCTCTCCCTCTCCATTAACCTTTAACAATTTTTCTTACCCCCTCCTCCGTTCATTTACCTTACTTTCCCTCTTCTCTCCCCCTCCCATTCTTCCTTGATCCCATCTTCTGTCCCAGTTTGCTTTCCTTATTCCCTGTCTTCACTGCTCAGTCTCCATATCTTCTTCATATCTTTCTCTCCGGTCTACCCTCTGATTTATCACTCTTCCCTCCCTCCATTCCTCTGCCTGACTTTCCCTCCTCCCATTCCCTCTCTCTTCTCGTTTCCTTCTGTTCATTCATTTCCTTGTTTTCTTTACTGTGCGGACCTCTCATTTTGTTTCACAACTTTATCTTTTTCTTCCCATCCTTGTTCCTTTTTTCCTCCTCTTGCACCTTCTCTCCCTCCTTCACTCTCTTCTTTCTCTTGCTCTTTTCCTTTAATACTCCTTCTCTTCCTCACCTGTCCTTTCACTCTCCTCTCTCTTATCTCCTCTGTCTTTTCCTTCCCTCCTTCATCCTTCTCTCCATTGTTCTCTCCTTTTCCCCTCTTCCCTCCGCCTCTTTCTTTTTTTCTTAATTTTTTCCCACCTTCCTGCATCTTTACTGAAGCAATTTCGGGAGAGTAAGGTTCTAGTACATGATCGTTCAGATTGACGCCCTCTAAGGTAAAACTTCTGGCAATCGAATTACACAGACACACACAGACACAGACACACACACACACTGACATATAATATAATATATATATATATATATATATATATATATATATATATATATATATATATATATATATATATATATATATATATATATATATATATATATATATATATTGTTACGGAACAGAGAAATATAATGTACACTTTAAGTGAGAATACTAAAAATCACTACTGTCCCGTAAAGTTCCAGGTTCAAAACAAAAGAGTTAGGTAAAATTACAAGTTAAAGTTTAATGTTCAAACTAACAACAAAACATTCAGGACTCATAAGGATAATGTAATGGCAAAAAACAGGTTAAATATATGGCTAACTGGAATAGCCTCCATTAACACGAAATTAGCAAGAGTAAATTTATCTAAGTCAGCCCTGATAAAATGAAAATACACTGGGTATTGCTCAGTTAATGCAAGATAAATTATTACAGATACAAACTATTATCAAAAATGACTGACAATAAGAACTTTACATGAATTACAGAAAACGCTACTAGGCCTAAGAATTAACACCTTATGCTATACAGTACAAAAAAAATGCAATAACACTTATACTCAAATTACACAGCTGCTAGATGGTTGGAGACTTCCTGAGCACTCATAATAATAATAACTGTACAGGGGAGGACAGAGATGTGAACAAAATGAGGAGCAGATCTAAGTGGCAATAATGCAGAGACTGAGCTCATTACATAGGGGCCAGCAGAGCTTGATACAACTTGTAAGAAGGACGCGCAAATGAAGCCATAGGGGACAAAGAGCTGACAATCCTGCTCTGAACAACAGAAAGGACGACTTACTCTACTATAACGGTAGAAGGGGGGGGACTGAGGCAGAACACGCTCGTGATCAAACATGCAGCATACTGTGCGTTAAAATTACACAAAGGATGATGAAATCATAGGCTATGTAACACCTCCCACAAAGAAAAAGAAATTTACAAAGGAAATTTCTTATTACTCTAAAACAATCTGTCTAAAGTCTAGATAAGCAATCTGCAATAACATTTTCTTTCCCCTTGACATGTTGTATGTCTAATGAATACTCCTGAAGAAGTAGACTCCATCTTGTCAATCTCTGATTTTTATCTTTAACCTTACTAAGGAATTTCAGTGGGTTATGATCGATATAAATGACTATGGGGTCAAAACCAGAACACAAATAAAATGAAAAATGCTGTAAACCCAAAATCAAGGCCAAAAGCTCTTTCTCAATAGTTGAGTAGTTCTTTTGAGGTGGAGTGAACTTCTTACTGTAATAAGATACAGGGTGTTCAATACCCTGATCATCCTCTTGCAGCAAAACAGCCCCAGCTCCTGTATCACTTGCATCAACAGACACCTTAAAAGGCTTAGCAAAATTTGGAGTAGCGAGCACTGGCTGACTTAATAGGATAGCTTTAAGTTTGTTGTTAAGTTATCGGTCCAGACAAATTTAACTCTCTTTTTCAGTAGGTCTGTAAGTGGTGATACAAGAATTGAAAAGTTAAGAACAAATCTCCTGTAATAACCTACCATTCCCAAAAATCTTTGTAGCTCTTTCCTACTTTTAGGTCTGGGAAGATCACTTATAACCTGAACCTTAGCTCCTGGTGGTGCAACATGTCCATCACCAATTACATACCCAGGATACTGAACTTTAGCTTGAACAAACTCACACTTTGACAAATTAGCTACAAGATTAGCATGAACTAAACGCTCAAGAAATTTACTGACATGGCATAGGTGATCTTTCCAGTTGTCACTGAAGATTAATACATCATCAATATAAACAACACACCCTGCCAAACCCTCTGTTACAACATTTATGAGCTTCTGAAATGTGGCTGGTGCATTCTTCATACCATATGGCATTACAGAACATGCAAAAGTCTTTCCTAGTGTTACAAAACATGAGATCTCCCTAGCACGTTCAATCATAGGTACTTGCCAGTATCCCTTTAACAAATCAAACTTACTTATGTACCTAGCCTTTCCGATCTTGTCTATGCAATCTTCCACACGAGGGAGAGGGTGTCTGTTTTGGTTATCTGATTAACACGTCTGTAGTCGATGCAAAGCGTCTGTGACCCACCTGGCTTAGGGACTAGAGTGACAGGAGAACTCCACTCGCTCTGACAGGGCTCAATCATCTTGTGGTCCAACAGGTAGCCAAGCTCCTTCTGGATGAGAGGAACTTTCACTGGGTTCACACGGTAAGGAGGCAATTTAATTGGCTTTGCGTCTCCAACATCGACATCATGCATCAACACAGTGGTTCTTCCTGGAGTGGCACGGAACACTTGCGGGTACTCCTGCAGTAATGCCGAAAACTCCTGCCTTTCCTCGGGAGGTAGATGAGAAAGCTTAGTCTGGAGATCATTCATGATATCAGGATTCTTCCCCAAACGATCACTCAGGCTCATACTGCATGGGAGAGCTTCACTTGCAGACTCGGGTGGAACAGCTACAGTGCAGACTGGATTATTTTCGTCCCGCCTGTGATATAACTTTAGCATGTTGATGTGACATAGTTGCTTGTTCTTTCTACGATCTGGTGTGGCGATGACATAGTTGACATCACTGAGTTTCTTCTCCACGAAATAAGGACCACTAAACTTGGCTTCAAGAGGTTGCCCATGAACTGATAGCAGAATCAAAACCTGATCTCCTGGCTGAAAGCAGCGTAACCTGGACTTCTTATCATACCAAGTCTTCATCTTCTCCTGAGCAGCTCCTAAATTCTCTCTCGCAAGCTGTAAAGCAGTGGACAGCCGTTCTTTGAACTTCATCACATACTCCAGCAGGTTGACGTCATCTTCCTCCGACAGCCAGCATTCCTTGAGTAGCTTAAGGGGTCCTCTTACTTCATGGCCAAACAGTAGTTCAAAAGGTGAGAAGCCCAGTGATGCATTTGGAGATTCTCTTGCGGCAAATACAACTAATGGAAGACCTTTATCCCAGTCTTTCTGATGTTCCAAACAGTATTTCTTGAGCATCGATTTGAGTGTTTGATGATATCTCTCCAACGCTCCTTGGGTCTGGTGATGGTGAGCTGAAGATGTGATCTGGTTGATGCCCAACTCTTTCAGAGACTGCTTGAAAACATTTGACATGAAATTACTTCCTTGGTCTGACTGTACCTCCTTGGGCAGACCAAACTTTGTGAAGAACCCTAGCATTTCCTTAACCACGTTCTTTGCTGAGATATTTCTAAGTGGAATGGCTTCAGGATAACAAGTAGCCATATCAATCAGGGTCAACACATAAGAAAATCCTGAAGAAGTCTTAGGAAGAGGGCCTACAATATCCACCAACATACGGGTGAATGGCGCCTCAAAAGGAGGAATGGGAACTAGAGGTGCAACCTTTTCGGTCTGATTACACTTCCCCACAACTTGACAGGTGTGACAAGACTTACAATACCAGGAAACATCTCTGAAGATACCTGGCCAGTAGAAGTGTTTCAAAATGTGTGCCACAGTCTTCCTCACTCCAAGGTGTCCTGTCAAACTGGAATCATGAGCCACTCTAATGATATCCTGCCTACAAACACGAGGGATGACAACTTGATGTACAACCTCCCCTTCACAGTCGGCTAATGCTGTTGGGGGTCTCCACTTCCTCATAAGTACTCCTGACTTTACATAATAACAAGTAGAAGCACCGGCTGACTCTTCTTCACTGTAAGCAGAGTTAGCTAGACCTTTCAACTCAGGGTCAGCAACCTGGAACTCAACCAACTCTTGACGAGACAAATTATCAACACTACGGGGTACTGCCTCATCTGGTGAGTGGTCCAAATTAGCAAGAAAAGTGTCAGCTAGGATAACATCATCATCATCATTATCCTCTAAATCACCAGTAACTTTAGACTTAGCCCTAGTGACAGCACATGCAGGGAACACATCAGGGACATCACAATCCCGGGTCGCAGCCACTGGCTCACTAGACAACTGAGGAGCTGGACACACTTGACTTCCACCAATATCATTTCCAAGTAAGAAAGTTACACCTGACATTGGGAGTGTCTCAACCAACCCAACCATAACGGAACCATTAACAAAACCAGACTCTAAATTCTCTCTGCACAGAGGGACAGAGAAGTAATTATTCCCTACACCTTGTAAGATTACAGTTTCATCAAGGGAATTAACATTAGAGCCTAGAACACTGGCCAGCATAAGGGATTGGCAAGCACCTGTATCACGATATATTTTAACTGATTTCCTGTCATTACTGTCCAGAGGACTGACAAAACCATCAGACAGGAAATTAGCACATGAACTCTTGAGAGTGTCACCCACGTTACTGCTCAAAAGAGGAGCTCCATCATGAGAATTTAAGTTACCCCTCAAAGCAGGTTCAGTTAACTCAGTTAAAGAATTCTGGGAACTCTCAAGAGTGGACACTAGACCAATTGACTGAATATTTAAAGACTCCTTTTTGTTCACATCACGCTGTCTCCTGAAACATTTCTCCGTAGTATGACCAAGCTTACTACAATAAGTACATTTACTTTTCTGAAATCTAGAGGTGAAGCTGGTATTTACTTCCTGAGAAACATCATCTTTATTCTCTTTCCTGTTACCTGTTCTCTGAGTAGAGGCAACGTACTTACTCTCAGCTTTCCCTTTTTCTCTAGAATATCTCTTGTGAGTTAGAACATATTCATCAGCTAAAACTGCAGCATCAGACAAATTATCTATTCTTTTCTCATCAAGATATAGGCTTACATCTTTACTAATACACCTCTTGAAGTCCTCCAGCAAAATCATCTGCTTAAATTTGTCAAAATCAGAATCCACATTCTTAGAATTTAACCACTGCTCTAACAGATCTTCTTTGATTTTTGCATACTCAACATGGGATTGCTTATCTTGCTTGTAAGTTGTCCTAAATTTTACTCAATAAGCTTCAGGAACAAGCTCATAGGCCTTAAGAATCAAGCTCTTAACTACATCATAATTATCAGATTGATCCTGAGGCAAAGATGCATAAGTTACTTGAGCTTTACCGGTGAGAACAGTTTGAAGGAGTACTGGGCAATACTTTTTTGGCCAATTAAAACCTGTAGCTATCCTCTCAAACAACTGAAAATACTTTGTTAAATCAGATTCATTAAAAGGAGGGACAAGTTTAACATTTTTAGCCACATCAAAATCATCAGAGCTAGATGATCCAGTTCCACCTTGTTTCATGCGATACTCATGGTCTGCCTGAATCCTAGCTAGTTCAATTTGGGCCTGAGCCTGTACCTGTGCCGCTTGAATACGAGCATTTGACTGAAATTCAGCCTCCTTAACGGGAGCCTCCTGCAGGGCTAGCTGTAACTTAGCTAATTCAATCTGCGTTTGCTCATTTCGAGGAGTTACATTAAACAAGCTTTCATTAATCATGTCAACCATTTGATCTTTAGAATGATGAGAGGGAACAGCAATTCCCAGTTGTTGAGCAACAAGCTTAAGTTCATTCTTTGTTCTGTTTTCTACATCATACACTGTTTGCACATTTGACAAAAAATCTTTGGCTTCATCAAGCGTAGTAATAGTAGACATCATGAATAAATCACAGTCACAAAACATCGAGCAATATCCTTATGATAATATCCTGAATATCCTGATATGAGGTCGCCAAATTTATGTTACGGAACAGAGAAAGATAATGTACACTTTAAGTGAGAATACTAAAACTCACTACTGTCCCGTAAAGTTCCAGGTTCAAAACAAAAGAGTTAGGTAAAATTACAAGTTAAAGTTTAATGCTCAAACTAACAACAAAACATTCAAGACTCATAAGGATAATGTAATGGCAAAAAACAGGTTAAATATATGGCTAACTGGAATAGCCTCCATTAACACGAAATTAGCAAGAGTAAATTTATCTAAGTCAGCCCTGATAAAATGATAATACACTGGGTAATGCTCAGTTAATGCAAGATAAATTATTACAGATACAAACTATTATCAAAAATGACTGACAATAAGAACTTTACATGAATTACAAAAAACGTTACTAGGCCTAAGAATTAACACCTTATGCTATACAGTACAAAAAAAATGCAGTAACACTTATACTTAAATTACACAGCTGCTAGATGGTTGGAGACTTCCTGAGCACTCATAATAATAATAACTGTACAGGGGAGGTCAGAGATGTGAACAAAATGAGGAGCAGATCTAAGTGGCAATAATGCAGAGACTGAGCTCATTACATAGGGGCCGGGAGAGCTTGATACAACTTGTAAGAAGGACGCGCAAATGAAGCCATAGGGGACAAATAGCTGACAATCCTGCTCTGAACAACAGAAAGGACGACTTACTCTACTATAACGGTAGAAGGGGGGGGACTGAGGCAGAACACGCTCGTGATCAAACATGCAGCATACTGTGCGTTAAAATTACACAAAGGATGATGAAATCATAGGCTATGTAACAATATATATATATATATATATATATATATATATATATATATATATATATATATATATATATATATATATATATATATATATATATATATATATATATATATATATATATATATATATATATATAAGGGATGAGATGGAAGGATGATGGAATGGAGAGGTATATCAGAGGACGAAAGCTTTGCTATTGCACTTGACATCTCAAAGGCTTTCGACCGAATCTAGCATAGATTTTCAATTTCCAAACTGCCCTACCTGATTTCTCTCCTTCTATCTGTACCTTCATGTCTAACTTCCTTTCTAGTCATTCTAAAGCTGCTGTTGTATACAGCCACTGGTCTTCTCTAAGCACTATCAATAGTGGTGTTCCTCAGGGTTCTGTCCTATCATCAGTTCTCTTCCTTCTATTCATGAATGGCCTTCTAAACTGTACATGTGATCCAATCCACTCATACACTGTTCACTCCACCCTTCACCTTTCCATTCGCTTCTAGCAACGTCCATCTCCGCAGTTACTTTAGCAGACGTGGGGTGAGGTTGTGGCAAATGTCTAACTTGGCTCATATCTCAGGTTGAGGTAAAAGTAACTGAACCAGGTAGACAAGGTCGAAGGTCATTATTTTTGTATAAAATGTTTCTCTGTGTGTCTGTTTGTGCTGAAAACTCAAATATCAGAAAGTACTGATTGTAAAAGGAAAAGTTAATAACTTAAATTGTTTAGAATCACAGGTAGAAACAGTCAGTGGTCACTATTTTTGTACGAAATGTATCTATGTGTATCTGTGAGTGTCGACAACTCAAATCTCAGAAATTATTGATCGTAAAAGGAAAACTTTTTAATTAATAAAAGTTGTTTAGGGTCACAACTTGAGTTCACATGTCACTCAGCCAGCACTAGGAGTAATCCAGGATGGATAAATAATAGTCAAGTTTTCCTCTAACAGTATTATTACAATCTACCTGGCTCACATATGACGGGTAGTCTTGTCTTCTTACTTTTAATACATCAAAAACTCAGTTCTTACGTCTTTCAACCTGTCAGATTTTCTGCAGAAGGATCCTTAAAATTTTTACAACAATATTCAACCCTATCCCGCATCATCTTTCAACATACCTGACGTTTTATTCTCTCGGGATTTACCTTGGAAAAATCCTATTACCTCTTGTAAAATCTGCTTCCAAGAGATTAGGTGTGTAGACTTTGCGCCCTCTTTACTCCCAAACAGTTGTTGACTTTTCAGAGTTTTTTTTTTTTTCCTTACATACAGTTTTTTCAAATAGGTGGAGTCAAAGACTCTTTGTCTCAATAACTGTTCTCTTTACGTCTCTCTTCAGCATCTGTCTCTTCGCTGCACTGCTGTATCTTAACCTCTTTCCTATCACTACTTCAATGGTCATTGCTCCATTGAGCTGTCTGCTTGCATCCCTCCACCATTACAGTAAACATGTTACACCTGTCTGAATGCTAACTCTCTTATCCCATTTCTGTCCAGCCATTTCTCCCTGGGCTCATCGTATACAATAGTTCAACTGTTGAACTGTCTTTCTCTGTCCTACTATGACCTCCGGTCTTTTGAAAACAATGTGTCCTGGCATCTCGAAATGAACGGATCTTGAATTTGGCTCAGATTTTTTTTTCTTGGCTGGAACAATCTTGTGGGGTTCTGGCTTTTGGTTCCTTCTGACTTGCATTAAAAAAAAAAAAAATATTTACATCAAGTTTAAGAGCGACCTTTTTCTTGTACAGCTGATCTAAAGACCAACATTTACAAAAACTACAAACAATTTAGACATACTGTATATGCTACTGCATACAAACTGCACATCAGAATAGGACCTCTACACTCTGAGAAATAGCAGATTGGTAGGAAGGGTCCTTCTCTACCACCTGGTGTGTGTACAGCTGCACAGGTACAGCTGCCATTAGCTAGTTCTACGATTCCTCAGGGAGGTGACCATGGCCATGTATGTCCACTGGTGCTGGCTGGTGTGAGACCTCAGTACCTCCAGATTATCGCTACTGGGCATATCATTATCGTGCTGTTCTCTACAGGTTGTGTGGGCAGCCGCAGCTTAGACAGGTTTGGCACTTCTTGGATCAAAGTTTAATGGAGTCCCAGTACTGCTGAAAGGTTTCAATATTGCTCCAGAGGGTCATTGGACATGATGTCCTGAAGGTGTGGAAGGAATGTAATTTCCTTCAACAAGCTTCAGTACACGTTATTCTTCATTATTCAGTCTGTTCAGGTATGAAGATGCACTGGACATCATATTCATGGATGCATATTCTAAGACCTTCTCTGGGACATATAGAGGTTGAATATTTCGTAGTTGTCAAGGAAACTATTTGCCTTGTACTATGTGGGCATATTTTGGGAGGCCTGATAAGCGAAATCCTAGAGGTATGGGTCAAAGAGTATCTCTTGGTCCATTTCCACTCATAATATTTTAACATGATCCGAAGGAGCAGACTGCCACCTACGTGCTGCACCCTCCCCTTGACTGTTTGTGACATAGTGGGACACTGAGATATTTCCATTACTTGAATTTTCTTGAGAGCAAAGTATACCTGTGAGTGTGCTCCCAACGCCTCTCCCAGGTGTTGCTGACTGATGTCTATAGCGAGATGTTTGTCCTAGGGATGAGAGGAGTAGGAAAATGTCTAGAGAATGCTGGTAGGTTCCGAAGAAGAATGTCCATAGGAAGGTTTCAAGGCACTAGACTCAGTACAGATCCCTGCTGAACCAAGGCCTCACCAGGGTTGGAAGAGAGGGAGGAGGGTAGAATCAGGAAGTCTCTAGTTACTGACAGCATTATAGAGAACCTCCCATGGACACAATCACCCATCAGCAGCAGCAGATCATCCTGGATGTTCTTGGCCTGGAGCTCTCTAGCAGACCCACGTGCCATGTGACGGTAATAATGTAGACATTATTTAGGCACTAGTATACTGTATATCTCATAACACAATGTACAGGATGTAGTGTCTGCTGGGGACATACACAGTTTCTCACTAGAAATGTCAATCCACATAATGTATATCCACAATCTTGTTGTCCCTGACCATCAAGAATTCTTAACATATGATTTATCTCAAACAATCTTTTTGTAGTCCAGACGACTAAGAATTTCATGAGGTATTCAAACACGTGGAGTAACCAGCCCTAGTTGGTTAGTCCACGTGAATCTACCAGACACTACATCACACACACACATCCTCTCCAAGCTGTATATAATGTCGGAGAGTTTCCCTTCAGAGTGAAAGGGGAGAGAGAGGCTAGAGAGAAGGCCCGACACTAGGGTCATTAGGCCGTCACGCTCCGTTCGCTGTAACTCACTATTGATACAAGTGTGTAATATAAGTCCGTAACCCAAGAGTGCTGTAACTCACCTCATTGACACTACGTCTCACAACTTTATTCTGGCTGTGCTTGACGATCCACAATCGCCTTCCCTATCTCCCTACAAGTACTTACTACCACGCTAGCGAGAGTAATGTCTAGGCTGTTGTCCAGGACGTCCTGCTACTCCTTGGAATTGGGTAATATAGAGCAGGAGATGGATTGTCCGCACCTGAGACCGAGCTGTCGGTCGGAGAAGAGGTACTATAGTTGTCCTCCATGTTACTGCATACGATTTATGTCACTTTCCTCTCAGACACCTTACCCACCACACCTGGCAGAGAACTGAGACGCGTGAAACTAGGCCTCAGGAGAAAACAGAAACTCCTTTTGGGGGATGGGGATCTCTCTCTCTCTCTCTCTCTCTCTCTCTCTCTCTCTCTCTCTCTCTCTCTGTCTGTCTGTCTGTCTGTTTGTCTGTCTGTCTGTCTGTCTGTCTCTCTCTCTCTCTCTCTCTCTCTCTCTCTCTCTCTCTCTCTTCTCTGTCTGTCTGTCTGTCTGTTTGTCTGTCTGTCTGTCTGTCTGTCTGTCTGTCTGTCTCTCTCTCTCTCTCTCTCTCTCTGTCTGTCTGTCTGTCTGTCTCTCTCTCTCTCTCTCTCTCTCTCTCTCTCTCTGAGGTAAATTAAGGGAATGAGATGTGAATCTAAGACAACCAAGAGAGGAACGAAAATGGAACTCAGAATGTTTGAACAGGTAAAAGAGTTGGATGAACAGAAGATCTAGGTGACTGCTGTGAAGAAAACGTGGAAAATGAAAGGCACAGAAAAGAAGCATCGTAGCAGACACAGAACAAGGTGAAAATATGAAAAGTATAAAAGCAAATCTGATGTAAGAACATGGAGAAACTGCAGCAGACATGACACCACGAAACTATGGAAAGTGGGAAAAATATATAGTGATGGTAGGAAGGAAATATTAGTGTCAATGTTGCTAGACATGTTAGTGCAGAAAGGTGCCAATGTGAGGATGAGGGGACTCAGTGTGACAGTGCCATGGTGACTGTCAGAACCACAGTGGCAGGGTGATGATACCAAGGTCCACACAAGGGGCATGTGAGAGGAGAGGGATAGATATCAACACCGCAGCAGTTGAAGAGACTGTGATGTGGAGCATTGTGGCACTAAGCTGTGCCAAAAAGAGAAAAAGAGTAGGAAAACAGACATGGTGCAAGCAATGGCTATATTGACGTAATAATGAACTTGCATTTCTTAAGTTCTTGTCCTTATATTACAAGGTTACCAGGGTATGTGTTCTAGGGTGAGATTTCCTGAGTTAGGGTGCCAGGGGAACCGCACCAGGATAAGGGATCCAAAGTGCTGGTGTTAAGATGGAAATACCATAGTATGCGTGCCAGGGTTTGGCTGTCAAAATGAAGTTTATGGTGCTAATGTCATTTTCATGGATTCTAATGGAGTCTTTTGTTTATGTGAAGGACAAAGAACCAAAGGCTAGAAGCCCTTAAATTTGTTCTTTCCAGGAAACATAAGAGCGCAGAATTCAGGCACTTTTCATTTTGAAATGCCTAGACACAACCATTAAGAGACGAGGGATCATAGGAAATACAAACTGAAGAGGACAGTTCCAGGGATGACGCTTTGCATACATGAAGGAATGAGAGTGTCACTTAAATCTTATTTTCTAAAACTGGACAGAAAACGGATGAGAGTACGATGCCCACTGTATTGGGGGATGACGGAAGCAGGCAGTTCAAAAGATCATGTAAACAACAAGAGTAAAGAGATAATGTGCAACACTGCAGTGGAGAGAGAGAGAGAGAGAGAGAGAGAGAGAGATTGAAGCGTGTTAGTAAGACGAGGGAAGTTAGTGAGATGAAAAGCCTTTAACTTCACTAAGTTTAGATACGTATGTGGGGAGGCTACAGAAGAGTTGTACATCACACGAGGCGAAAAAGATCTTTGTACAAATTCAGTAGCTGCACAGGGGGAAAAAGACATGGAGTTGAGGTAAGGAAAGCACAGAGATGCAAGAGTTTATCACTGAATGCGGCAGGTTGAGGGTGCCAGGGTACATACCAAGGTGATGAGGCCAGGATGAAGGTTGCTGGGGTTAGGGTGCCACGGTAAGGATGCCAGGCATATGCCAGGGTGAGGATGCCAAGGTGAGGGTGTCGGGGTATTGATGCCAGGGTGAAGGTTCCAGGCCGAGAGTGTCAGGATGAGGGAACAAGGGTGAGGATGCCAAGGTAAATATGCAAGGATGAAGGTGCCAGAGTGAGGATGTTAGGGTGAGGGTGCCAGGCTGAAGATGCCAGTGTGAGGGTGTCAGGGTTAGAATACCAGTGTGACTATGGCAGGTTGAGTATTACAGGGTAGGGGTGACAGGTAAGGATTTCGGGATGGGAGTTCCAGTGTTAGAGTGCTAAAATGAAGGTGCTACGGTGGTAATGCTAGAGTGAGGGTGAGGATGGTAGAGTTCGTGTGAGGGTGACAAAGTGAGAATGCAAAGGTAAGTGTCCAAGCATTAAGTTTTAGGGTGGCAGAGTGAAGATTAATAAGCCAAGTAGAGGGTGCCAGGGTGAGGGTACCAGGGTAGATGGGGTTAGTATGAGAATTCCTCGGTAAGCATGCCAGGGTGAAGGTGCAAGAGTGAGGATTCCAGAGTAAGGATGCCAGGTTGTGTGGGTGCCAACATTTACCCAGCAAGTTAGCCCATATCGCTCTACTTAAATTATGAAGTTGCGGACCCGGGAGAAACTAGATTAAAGGCCTTGAATTTGCTTCCATGTGTGTGTGTGTGTGTGTGTGTGTGTGTGTGTGTGTGTGTGTGTGTGTGTGTGTGTGTGTGTGTGTGTGTGTGTGTGTGTGAGAGAGAGAGAGAGAGAGAGAGAGAGAGATGGCAATATCACTCTTGTATGAGCTAATCTGTTTGATGTGGTTTATATTCTGTACGTGCCCGTATCTAGATGGTAAGAACTTGAACCTAACAGACACAGTAGCCTACTTTACATAACCCTCTCAGTACGGTGACGTCGTTTTACTAACAGTGTTAGTGTCGTCGGCTGATATTATTCACCTTAGACGAAAATCCAGATTGACGGGGGTGTTAACCTGTCATCACTGCGAGGTATTATCCCTTCATAGTGTTGCTGCTGCCAGATAATTTATTCAGCTTAATGAAGCCCTTTTGTAGTGACTGGGTAAAGAGTTATGTCAAGCTCTTACATCTGAAAGAGTATATCATTCCGTGAAGAAAATCGCCATGGACGAGCAAGATTAAAATATTAAGGAAAAAAAAGTCACCGGACAGGAGTTAAGTTCCCTACACGGTGTGGCTGTAGGATTTGCCTTAAAAAAGCAGTTGTTTACCTGTTTGAATGTTTTTAACTTACTCATTACTCTCGTGGTGGTAGGTGGGGGCCTGATAAATGTGAACAGAGAGAGCAGAGCAGCTGTAAACGTGATTGGTTTTGGGGGTGTGCAGAGAAGGAATGCAGTGCCAGGAGACGTGACACTCGCACAGGTGAAGAGTGCTGTGAAGCGGCTGAAAAATGGGAAAGCGGCTGGGATTGATGAGGTGTATGCAGAGATGCTTAAGTGTAGTGGAGAGAATGGAATGAAGTGCTTGTTGGAGATATGTAAGCAGGCATGGATGAGTGAAACTGTGCCAGCAGAGTGGAAAAAGGCTGTGATTGTACCTCTGTACAAATATAAAGGTGAGCGAAGTGAGTGCAAGAATTTTCGTGGCATAAGCTTACTGAGTGTAGTAGGGAAGGTATATGGAAGAATTATTATAGAGAAAGTAAGAGAGATATCAGAAGTCCTAGTGAGTGATGAACAGGGTGGCTTTAGGAGTGGCAGAGGATGTGTGGACCAGATATTTGCAGTGAGACAGATAGTAGAGAAGACTTGTGAGAAGGACCATAAGGTGTTTATGGCATTCATGGATCTGGAAAAAGCATATGACAAAGTGGACAGAGAAGGATTATGGAAAGTTCTGCGCATGTACGGTGTAGAGGGTAAGCCGCTAGGTGCCGTCAAGAGTTCTTATGATGGTAGTGAAGCATGTTAATGGGCATCCAAGAGAATGGTTCACGATCAGTGTGGGCGTGCGACAAGGTTGTGTGATGTCCCCATGGTTGTTCAATATATAGATGGATGGGGTGATGAGAGAAGTAAAAACACGAGTAATGGAGAGAGGGAAGGCATTGGTAACGAATGGTGATAGATGGAATATCTCAAATTTGTTGTATGCTGATGATGCAGTACTGCTTGCAAGTACCAGACAAGAACTTGGCAGGCTATGTGCAGAGGTTTGCTGATGTCAATAATCGTCGTTCCTTGGAAGTAAATGTGGAAAAGAGTAAAGTGATGGTTATTGAGAGAGAAGGTGACTCCCAGTGCAATGTAACAGTGAATGGAGAGAGACTGGAACTGGTGAGAGAGTTCAAATACCTGGGAACAGTGATAGAAAAGAGAGGAAAATGTGTAAAAGAAGTTGAAAGTAGAGTGACACAAGGAAGAAAAGTAGCTGGTGCCATGAAGGCCTTGACAAGAAACAGAGACTTGAGTGTTGCAGCTGCACGAGGCTTATGTGAGGGAGTGTTAGTGCCAACTTTAACATATGGATGTGAGACTATGGTGTGGCATGAAAATGAAAAGTCAAGAGTAAGAGCAGTGGAGATCGGACTGCTGAGGAATGTGTATGGAGTACAGAGGGTGGATAGGATACGAAATAATGTGATTCGTGAAAGATGCGGAGTGAGGAAGTCGATGGAAACCAGAACTGAAGAGAGTGTACTGAGATGGTATGGTCATGTGGAGAGAAAGGATAAAAACAAAGTGGCGAAAAAGTATATATGAGCGAATTCGGAGGGAGGTGGCGAGGTAGGCCAAGGAGAAGGTGGAGAGATATGGTGGATGAATGTGTGAGGAAGAGAGGTTTGGAAGTCGGTGAGGCTAGGGAACTGACAATAGATCGAGCTGGCTGGATGAATTTTGTGAGGAGAAGTGCATGATCAGCGATTTTTGGCACCCCATTTTAACATGGCAGCGTCTGGATTGACTCTGTCAAATACGATTATGTGAAGCTACAGAACGTGGTAAATGTTTTTGGCGTATCCGACAGAGCCAGGATTCCAGGGGCTACAATGATGAGTGAAAGGAAGCGTGGCCCATTGGACTGGGCAAATTTGGGCTGTCTGGACATTGCTACTCCTCACCCTGCCCTAGAGTGGGAAAGGAGGTCCGGATGAAGATGATGATGATGATTACTCTCGTATTTCATTGTTCATAGAAATGACGATAATGCAATATATCAATACAGCACTAAGCAGAAAAACACGTTACCCCTTGAACATCCATGTATGGCTGATTGTCGAGTGGGAGTAGGGACAACTAAAAAAGGGACTTGGGCAACATTTTCGCCATGACTCGTAACACCGGTTATAATTTTTGGCATCAAACTGGCTGCACTAAATAAACGGCACTCAGGGCTTGTACCTTGGTTGGCCGCGTTTATAGCACCGGTATTGCAAGGGAGTGCGCACTGTAAAGCTTAATTAGAGAGAGAGAGAGAGAGAGAGAGAGAGAGAGAGAGAGAGAGGGGGGGGGGTATGTAAAAGGCAAAAAAATAACTGCAGACGCTCGACGCCCTTCCCCTCATACAATCAACAAACCTCCACCCACCCATTATGGATTGGAACATGGTGTGATACATAACTGTTACCCTGACTGGTGCTTTTACTCCTCTAAACACGAGATACAGTTGAACCGATTCTGTGCCACGAAGTAGTTTTTGCTTAGATATTGCTTCCTCCACATTATTTTATTCCTGTGAGTGACATCTTTTGGCGAAGTGGTAGGAGAAGGTTATAACTAGCCTCGGTCTTTCCAAAATCTCTTCAAAGTCAACCAAAATTATCTGGTGATAACAATGGCTAAACACATACGCCCTAGGTTTGAAGGAATCGACTTGTAATCTGAAGTGTGGGGCGAAGGCATTGGGCGGATAATGGAGAGGGGAAAGAAAAAAATGGAAGAAAGCACCGGAGACATATAGAGGAAAGATAGCAGTGGAAAGTTACCACGAAGAAAGCGGGGGGGGAAAAGGAAAAGAAAATAGACAGGCTGTGCAACGAGAAGCAAGGGAGCAATATGTAAGACACTGCGGCGGGTGGTGGAAAAGCAGCAAGAGTTGTGAGGAGAAAATGAAGAGAAAATCATGGGGCAAAGCTTCTGTGTTCCTCACTTGTATTTCCTTTTCTATTGGTATTCCCCCCTCCCCCTCTCTCTCTCTCTCTTTCTCTCTCTCTCTCTCTCTCTCTCTCTCTCTCTCTCTCTCTCTCTCTCTCTCTCTCTCTCTCTCTCTCTCTCTTTCCATTCCTTACTGGTAAGGGAATGTTTCAGATGAATCAAATTCAGCATAATGGGTAACTTGTACATTATTACTGGAGATCATATCCTTACCCAGTGATAACGAAGACCAAGGGTGTATCTAATACTGTACGTGAGGGAGTTTCGATTCGAAGGAGAGGGAAGAGGATGGAATGTAAGTAAGGCATGAAGAGGCGAAACAATGTATTATGATTCTGCAGGCAAGGTTCTATGGGCCTTGTCTGCAGGTACCTTCTTGAAATATTTTTAATTACGAGCGACCAAGCGTGGCAAAGCGATGTTTACATTCAGCTGAGAAATAGGCGTCCTGACACGACCCGGCCCTACCCGACACGACACGGCTCGACCGCGATGGTTTTCAGAGGCTAATAACTTTTCTACTACGTGAGATAGAGAAGAGATTCTTTCAGCAGGTAGTAGTTACATTTAGTTAATTTGGTTTTTATCTATATATTTACTATAACACCAAAGAAACCCCTTGGAATCCCAGTTTTCCAAGGTAATGTACCGAGGGCTTCAGTCGACATGTTCCACTATGGAAAATTTAAAGCACTACGAAAGTGACACATGCGAGGTATGAGTTGCTTTTCACTTTCACATGTCGATTGCGCGCGCGCGCATGTATATATATGTGTGTGTGTGTGTGTGTGTGTGTGTGTGTGTGTGTGTGTGTGTGTTTGAATCATCAGTGGTCGTCCAAAGTAATTGCGATAAAATACATATTATTGCATGTTCGAAACAGTTCGTCCATTCGTCCGTCTGGGCATAGGGGATGATCACGATGCTTCCACCACACCACATAAACCTATATATATATATATATATATATATATCATCATCATCAGCCGTTGAGGTCCACTGCAGGACCGGCCTATCACTACCGAAGCAGGGACGATACAGCCAATGTATCTCTACCTAGTGGCTTAGGCTGTTTGGTAGAGACTGTATGTGGGGTGAGAAGTGCTTGTGAGTATGATTGTAGTGTTGTAGTGGCTTTGGATGTGTGTGTAGTCTGTGAACCAAGTGTAATCGGCCCGCCTTAAGCCGACTGGGTGCAAGCATACTAGTATGCGACACTGGTTCAACCACAGCACCCCTTGCGTCCGCTAAAGTGGTCAGTGGCTTGGTGAACGCTTCCCAAAGTTTTACAACTCTGGCGGGGAGGCGAACCCCCGCCCACCAGCGTGCGAAACGCACACTCTACCACTGTACCACAGAGGCTCCATATATATATATATATAATGTGGTAGGTGGGGGCGCTCACCATCCACTCACTCGATGTAGTGCTGCTCTGAGGTGACTGTCCTTTCCTCTCCTCCTTCCTTCTTTCCCTCCTACCTCTTCTGTCTTTCTTTCCTTCAGTCTTTCCTCTTCCTTCTGTCTACAGGAGACTCTGCACTCAGTGACAAGCCAAATGGTTTCCTGTACACCAGGAAAGCATTTACTACGCTTGGTGGTAACCATATAACTAGACTATGACGCCTGGTGGTTTAGTGGGTAATTAAGGCACTCCAGCCGGATTGAGTCTGTGTAGGTTTATATCCAAGGGGTGGTTGGGGTTTATTGCTCACGTAATGCCACTCAGGGATGAGTGAGGCTGGTCACTCTCATCTTAAATGTCAGGACCATCTTGCCTAGCCCCGGGCATCTACGCTCCTCATGGGGCAACACAGAATTAGATAATGATGATAAATATATATATATATATATATATATATATATATATATATATATATATATATACACACCAGCCGTTTGTGTGTCCACTGCAGGACCGGCCTATCCCGACCGAAGTGGGGACGATACAGCCAATGTATCTCTACCAAGTGGCTTAGGCTGTCTAGTAGAGACTGTATGTAGGGTGAGAAGTGCTTATAGGTGTAGTGTTGGAGTGACTTTGGATGTGTGTGTAGTCTGTGAACCAAGTGTAATCGGCCCGCGTAAGCAGACTGGGTGCAAGCATACTTTATAGTAAGCGACACTGGTTCAACCACAACACCCCTTGTGTCTGCCAATGCAGTACGAGGCCTGAAGAACGCTCCCGAAGTTTATTACCATGGCTGGGAGCGAACCCTCGTTCTTCAGTGTAAGAAAACGCACACTTTACCACTGTACCACAGATGCTGTACCACAGAGACTCCATATATATATATATATATATATATATATATATATATATATATATATATATATATATATATATATATATATATATCCCTTCATCTGTGGAACTATGTGAAAAAAAGAATATAATGTTTTAGAAATGTTATAATGTAAATCACTCTTCAGCTGACATAGCATAGTACTTAAAACCAGTCCACTTCTGCAGACAGATGCACACAGGTCTCACGGACAACAAACACACGAACACATTTTTATGAACCCCTTCAGTCTTCGCTATCAGTGTCATGTTATGCTCAGTTTGCTATATTTGACAATGTGTTTTGCACAATACTGCACGTTTTGCCGTACACCTATCTTTGTGAACTATGGAAAGGAAGGAAAATGCTGTAATTTCAACACTATGATTCAAAGCAGTCACCACACATGAGCCAACGCATCCAACAACGTTACACTGTGTGTGTGTGTGTGTGTGTGTGTGTGTGTGTGTGTGTGTGTGTGTGTGTGTGTGTGTGTGTGTGTGTGTGTGTGTGTGTGTGTTATAACGTCAAACTTCATTCTCACTATTTACTCTTGGTAAAGTATTCGAGATTGCCATTAATATGAAAACTGTTAGACATCTTTAAATTCAACTTGATTAGTGACAGGCAGCGTGGTTTTCGCCACGAAAGATCTACTGCTGATATACTCAGTCTCCTGACTCATACCATCCATCAGTCAAGTGACCAACATGGAGAAACCCATGCAGTAGCCTTTGATATTCCTAGAGTTTTTGACAGAGTGTGGCATCGTTCCTTTTTGTCTAAACCCCCTTGCTATAGCCTGTCATCATTTGTTCCACTGATTTCCTCATATTTCAGCAACAGAAAGATACGAGCAAAGTCAGATGATGTATATCCCAATTTCCATTGAAGTAATGCCAATATGCCACAATGATCAGTCCTGGTTCATATTCATGATATCTTGTTTGTCACCCTTAATCCCATCGACTCACATGCAGATGACTCATCTCTACACAGTTCCGTCACACTTAAACACCCATTCACTGGTATCTCAAACTTCCAACTCAGCACAACACTCTCCATAAATCAAGACTTGTTTTTCACTGAACTGGGACATTGTCTCATTTAATACTATGAAAACTGAATACACCCATTTTACTAATACAGATATTGCCTGAATCCAATAATACCTTCATTGCAACCAACATTCCTGTCTCTAAAAGTGTTTAAATTCTTGATTGGTCCTCTCGCATTAGATCGCTTGCTAAAACTGCCTCAATGAAACTTGGATTATTGTACAGATCCGAAACTTCTTAACTGACGAGACGTTAACTACTCGTATAATTTACAAGAGTCGTGTACGCTCTCAGGTTGAATATTGCTCACCCTTGTGGAGTGGAAGTGGAAAGGCTGCACTAAAACATCTGGACAAAATTCAAAACAAACCGATAAGAATAACTGATAACCCAACAATTATTTCAAGTGAACTACCTCCCCTACATGTATGATGGAACGTTGTCTCCCTTGCAATATTTTACAGATACTTTTGTGGTAAATGTTCAGTTGAAGTTGCAGCCTCTCTATGCCTTCACCCACGTTATACGGTCATCTGGTAGCGCTTATGATTGGACTGTCACACTGGCATATTTCAGAATTTATGCCTATCAGAATTACTTAATTCCTGTAACTGCTTCTCTTTGGAACTCGTTTCCCCATATTAATTTCCCATTAACATTAAACCTACAGCAATTCATGTACAACTGTTACAGAACTTTTATGAAAGGAGGACACCTGTAATCGGGAGTATGGATTTATTATTTTTTATTCAATTTGTTTTTCCTTCCTCTATTCATCTTTTAAAAGAAAAATATTGACTGATGGATTTACAGATGTATGGCTGGACTGAAGTTCCCTTGTCATTTATATCTCTATCATGTTTCAGTGTCGGCGCTGGAGTGGTGCCTTTTTTGGAAATGTTTTTCAACTACCAGGCGATTTTCTCTCAGTCTCGAAGAATCACTTTTCAGTAAATGGTTTATATGGAAACTGCTTCTACCCTATTACAACGAAAGGTCTTCCCTCAAAAACAGTAAGTCATCCGTGGTTGGCAAGAGTATAATGATAAATACATCAGCATAGTACAGCAGGTAAGCTGTGTAACGTCATTCTATTCTTCTCGCATCACTAACAGTTTAAGTGTGTCAAGTATAGCGTCCATAAAAACCTTTAGGTTCGTTCAGACGCACTTATACAATATTTTCCTACTGCAGAACATGATTCCTGAAAACCTGCCATGAGCTTTCTGTACATACCTGGGGCTAATGACCTTATTAATTTTTTTTTTTTACTGCCTCTCAAATAAAATTCCTGTCTTCCATTATGTCATAATCTTTCACATGACTACTTACTTCAACAATACACAGCTCAGTCCTTCATCCTCTCTCAGTACTCATGGTTTTTCTTTTCTTGATCTTGGTAAGATCACATCACCTCTCTTAGGATAGGTGTTCTGAACCCACTCAGCTTTGTTTAATTTTACAAGACTTCTGCCAGTGAACTGAGTCATTACTCCTGCTTGGTTCAACTCTGTTTTATGGGGAGGTTACCTTATACAGCACTTCTTAACATGAAGTCAAAGGCTTTGTGTCTCAGTAACACGCCTCCTCTTACAGTATGGCTTGTCACTATCACTTTCCTATTGGTACGACTGTGATAACTGCTCTTCCAAGCACTCTGTTCGCATCCTTCCACCATTACAACGGGAACGCAGTACTCCATCTAGCTCAATACACTGTTTTTCCCTCGTGCTCTTCAGTGCAAGACAATCCTCCTGTGCACTACTGACCAACTCTGGGACTGTCGCCCTTTTCCTATCTATCCCACTACTTGACAAAAGGGTGTAGGATAAGAGTTTCCATTCCAATCACTGTACATGGCAGGAAAGTGGAAGGACGTGACGGTGCTGTTACCTGGCGAATATCGAGCACACTGTTTTTTTTTTTAATCGATCACAGAAAAAGGGAAAGTGTATAAGGAGATGAAATTTCACACTGAATGGCTCTGTTGCAGGATTTATAATAGAATCTGTGGAAAACAGTGAAATGATAAGGTGTATTGACTGCATCATCCAACTTGAAAGTAGATCCACACTCCCTGCTAAGTCTATCTATCTATCTATTGCCAGACGCCTCAATCCCGTTTGGGGTGGCCACAAACAAATCGCCTCCAAGTCGCCCTGTCCCCCGCCATTTCACTCCCCTGCTCCCAACTCACACCCCCCTCTCTCATATACCTCTCCACCCCATCTCTCCATCTCATCCTCGGCCTCCCCCTCCCTCTTTCCCCCTCCACCTCGCTCACATACACTCTCTTCGTCAGTCTTTGACCCTCCATCCTCTCCACATGGCCAAACCACCTCAGTGTGTTCCTCATAACGCTTCCTATCACATCCACATCAACACCACAACGCTCCTTTATATCCTCATTCGTCAGCCTGTCTCTCCATGTGACTCCACAGGCTCCTCTTAAATAACTCATTTCCACGGCTCTCACTCTTGACTTGTGTCCTTCCAACAACGTCCAAGCTTCACTTCCGTACGTTAGAGTTGGTATCACAATACTGTCATGTAGTAACTTTTTCACTCCCATGCTCACTTCCCTGTTTCTTATCACTGCTTTCAAAGAACCAGCAACCTTTCTTCCCTGCTGTACCCTTTCAAGCACTTCACCCTCCAAACCTCCATCCTTACTCATCACACTACCCAAGTACTTAAACGTACTCACATTTTCCAATTCCTCACCATCCAACCTCGCTGTACATTCACTGACTTCACCTCTCTCAAAGACCATCACTTTACTCTTCCCTACATTCACCTGCTAAGTGCAATCTCTAATTTTTAGGGTATTTTTCGTTCTGTCGATAGACTGGTGACCTGTGTTTCACAATATACGGTAATTACGTCTATTCATAAATTTTTCCCTGGTGTTTTCTGAGCCAGGTGTGGCTGTACTGCCGGGTTGGTTGGGGCCGAATATTGTTATGCATCACTGCCAGTACACGATCCATGGCTTACTTGATATCGTCAAAAATGAAGTAACGGTTGTCAGCGGAAGGGAGGGGAACGGTAGCTTGTAGCTATGTTGGTAAGATCTTACTACAGTTTTAAAGCATTTCTTCTGCTTTTCCTTCCTTCAGACCTGTAGTTCGCATTTTCGTTATATAACCAATAAATTGGTATCTGTTCCATGATGTATCTGTAAAGTGGTAGGTGGGAAACCCCACCACCTTCTTATCTGACATAACGCTGCCTTCTGGTGACTATTGTGAGTGGCATGTCAAATGGTTTCCTGTAACCCTGGGAACTGTTAATTAAGATGGATTACAACCATCTAATAGGACGACACCATAAATCAGGTAATATAAAGCCGTCCAACAGGATAGGGTCAGTTTACCTCCGAAGGGTGGTTAGGTGTATTGTTTACTTAATGCTCCTCAAGAGTTTGTGAGACTGTCACCATTGCCTTTAATGTCAGGACTTAGCAAACTAATTTCAGGGCTCATCCTCTTGACAGAACAAAATAAGATTAGATGGCAGATGGATAGGGATAAAGCTATAGAAATAGTTAAATAAATAATTCACCATACTTGCGGGAACTATTTCAACATAATGAGCTAGTACTCCACCTCCATATCGTGACGATCGACTCTTCTACAATAAGCTTAAGTAGCACATAGTTAGTTCCTGTAGTACTTACAGCGATTCATGATAAAGAATTTATAGCTCCTCCATATGTAACTTTTTTGGACATGTAATAACTCCATAATAAGTGAAAATTTCCAGTCATTTTAGACAGACAGCATGGAGAACCTGATTCGCTATGTGGCAACATGGCCACACCACTATAGGTTTGCATGCGTTCAGAAGAAGCCACAAGATTAAGGCCCGTCTAATAAAGCAAACAATTATTATCAAGCCACAAACGTCCCCTAAAATAAAACACACAACAATGAAATTTACGCTTAGGAAAGTAAATGTACCGCTGGTGGTGACGGGGACACAGGGGAAACAACTTCTGTCTCGGAGTCTGGCCGTCCCTGGAATTTCCACTGCAGGTGGATGTGATCATTATACTAATCGCTCCCACATGAACACGAGACTCTTATCATTTATTCGTCGTTTATTATGACCCACATTTCTCTAATGAAATGTATTCAAGCACATTATGGTTTCCTTTTTTCAGCCTTTCTAGGAAAAGATAGCAACTGCGAGTTTTCTGGCTTGGCTTTTTCTTTCTTGCATCTTGCTGATGTGAGCTGGTAAAAACAAGAACGAAAGTGCTGGAAAGATCTAAAAAAACAAAAAAAAACAAAAGTGAAAGATGTGAATAAAGCAAATTCACAGCTAGAGTTCTTCATAGAACTTTCAGTAACATTGGGAACAGTAAAATTAAGTTAATAAAACAAAATTATCTTGTAAACACGTGAAAAATTTTCTGGACCCTATCAAAAGAAAGGAGCAGATGTGACAGAGCCAGAGAGAATAATGAGTTAAGAGGCAATTGATATGAAAGTGACCCAACTGAGGGCCAGATGCCGTACGTACACAACGTATTAACTTAGTCCCTTCACCTCGATGACCTTATTCTGGCTGGTAGCAGACGAGTTTCTTAATACAGTATTAGGAAAACTTCAAATCAGGGAAGGGTTTACTGACAACTATTTCCATCTCCTGCAGCTCAGTGATTTTAGAATACGTGTATAATATCCCCTGAAAGTGTTATGAAACAAAAGAGGAAATACTTTATCAAACTGATGAAATCAAATTTATAAGTGAGAAACAGTTTATTCTTTTGTCTTCAGTGATAAAACTAAACCAAAGTGAACATTATAATGAAAGAATACAACGAAAAATGTTATTTCCTTCAAAAGTTAATTGTTAGAAACTTTCATTACCTGGAAATTGTGTAAAAAAATAGGTAAGTAAGGTCCCCGAATTCAGACACAGGAACAAATATAGAAGTTGTTTCCGGTGGCATCTATGATTTGTATTTGCACGAAGGACAAGGAAACCATTAGAACCATACCTTTAACCACTTCAGTATGGTGACCTCTTATAGTTTATTCCTGTTTCCAGACAAATTTATTCTTTGTTATACTGTACCGTAAATAGTCCAGACTGATGCCATCACTGCTATGGTCCTCCTCTAAGCTGAATGAAATCGTCTGGAGGTGGTAGGAACAAACCTGATAAGACATCACCCGATTTTGTGGCATAATAGCCAGGTTATTGATTCACTAACTAATTTACAATCACTTCTCTATCACAACTCCTACAGGAAGGACAAACGAGAGAGAGCACAAAATTGCCACGTTCCGTGTTTGTATTGTACAAATTCAAGGCAGGATGTGAGCAGAGTCTTCCCATGTCCCGCGTTCAATATGCGAATAGTAATAATTACGACGGAGAAATTATCGTTGGTTTGTTATTACACTTCGTTTCTCACGAAGAGGAATCAAATTAGGTCACTTTCGTCCGTCCGTTAGTCCATACGTCCGTTCGTCCATTCCCAGCTGCATCTCAGAAACCATTTGTTGGAATTTTCTCATATTTTGTATGATTTTATGGTCATATAGGAAGTTGCTGCACGTCTTTCCGAACTTTCGAAAAAATTCAAGACGGCCGACTTATGACCAGCTTTCTGTTTTTGAAGCTTCAAATCCTTTATATTCCCTGTTCTGTAACAGACAGGTTCACAGGTTATAACGATGTGGAATATAGCCTCTCTGGGACTTGTTCAAGCTGGGTGATGAACAATGTAACACTGTTAACTCCTTGAATGAGATTTTTTCTTGATGTCGCCAGACGATTTTAATCAGGATAGGTTTTACATTTCAGACTTGAGGAGTTTGATGTACTGTATAACAATCAATGTCACCTTGAATGAAGGGATTATTCAATAAATTGACTATAATAACATGTAGAAATGTAATTAGATTATGTGGTTACTCATGACAATTTTATTAATTATTATTATTTAAGTTAAGGGATTGTGACGTTTTTCATGTTCTGTTTTACTGCCTGAAGACGATCTTTATTTTATTCAAGAAGGACCGCAATCAACATATCTAACTCCTGACGTACCGAAAGTTTCCAGTTGTCAGAAAATCGTTTGGAGATGTCAAGAATAAAATGGAAAAAGACGCCATATTACGGAAGGGATTAACCATATAAGAAGGCTGTAGTGATGCTATATTGTTTTCGCCACAAAACAGTATTTATCAGATGAGGAGAGTCATTTCGAATTCAGGGGGTTAGATACAGCCTTTACATATGTTTACGGTATTGGAGGCATTACTGAACTGGTTCTAATGCCTCCGTAGTAGCAGGAATATGCAAATAAATAATTATTTTTAAATGGACAATTCCCTCGCTACGTTGCCTTATTATTATGTTATTCTCGATATCGGGATAATGTTTAACTGACTTCTGGATAAACTTTTCAACAGGAACAGGAATAGTCTTCATTAAGCGCTTCACTGCCCGCTGAACAAAATTGTCTGGTAACAGCAACAATAAAATACGGAAAACTGCAATCGCAATGAAGTGGTTAATCTACAGAGGTTCTCCACAAAAAAAAAAAAAAAAAAAAAAACGTTGTTGGCAATGGTGATTTGTCCTGCTGATGGAAAAGAACCGAAGAATTGTTAACTCTAAAAAAAAAAAGAAAAAATGACAAACTCCCACATAAACTTTGTTACAAGTTGTACTTGATATTTAAATCCCTGGCATGAATATCGTATTTTGCCGTGTGTACTCCCTCATCGCGCCTTCAGCCCAATAACATATTCTTTACTTTATTCTTGTTACCTTCAGACGATTTTATTCACTGTAGTAAAAGCCTCTCATGCTGAAAGGAATAATAAAAAATGAATCTCAGTTCTTTAGTTCTGAATGGCTCTTTTATGATGATTAAAATCGTCTGTGATGGCAAGAATACAATTTACGATCTCTAGAATGAAGGGATTGATAACAGTGAACGATGGAAATTATCGTAACTGAATATCAAATGCAGTGATGCTTGTGACTGTGGAGTAACTGCTTTCATCATGGGAAAAAAAGGTGTCCATATAAAATAGGGAGGTGCACCGCTGCTATATTGGTAGGCAGGGAGGTAGGTAAACAGAGGTAGGTAGGTAAGTAGGTAGGTACGTGGGTATGTGGGCAGGTAGGCAGACAGGGAGACAGGCAGAGAGGCAGGTAGGAAGCTTGGTGAGTATCGAAGAAGGAGGGAAGGACGGTTGGTAGGTAGGGAAATAAGTAGGGAAGGAGGATTGTAGGCAGAGGAGTACTGTAGGGAGGCAGGTAAGTAGTTAGGGAGGTAGGTAAGTAGGGAGAAGCGACAGGAAATGTAAGTTAAATGTTTATATGCTAAAGAATTACTTTGCACCTTAATACTTCCTAGTGAAAGAGTGACATAGTCTAACAGAGAGGTTTCAAAACCTGACATTAGTGCATGACAAACACTCCGCTGCACACCTTAACGACCATACGAGACCTGGACTTTAGGACCCCAGGATGGCAACGTGCAACAAGTATTAATATGTAAGTATCCATGTCGGCCGTTGCAGGGACAAATGTGGCCAAATTATTGTGATATAGAATTCATTAACTTGAGATGGTGAGAGGTGGCAGGTATATGGGAATACATAGAACCTACCAAATCAACAGACCCTCCACTTATTGTGTCTATCTATACCTATATACCTAAGCTGCTTACCTCAAGGAAAGGGAGGTAGCCGAGACAGGACGACACACTCCAGATTTACTTATCCACTCAAACACATTCATTCGCATCTTACCCCCAAGTGGAGAAGGAATAGATCCTCACCGCACCACACCGCACGAGGATCAACTGCATAGTGCAATCAGTGACATCCGCACCAGGGCCGACAACAGAGCTGGTTTATCCCCGCCACATCATAATGGACCCATCCCCTTACCCGCACCTGGCCTGATCAGCTGATCAGACCAAATGTGGGAGAATATCCCCTCAGGACTGCGTCATCATTTATTCATTCACTATTTCTTTCCAATCATTTCTATCACGCACAGCCACTCTTCCTTGCTCAACAGACATCCCTCTCGCATCCAGCGCTCTCTTCACATTGTCCATCCATCCTATTCGTGGTCTTCCTCTCAGCCTTACAGCTCTCACAACAGATCTAGTTATCTTCTTATTGTGTACTGTGTGTAAAGTTGCACAACAAAAGGGACCTGAATACTGATACGAGGTACCTACAAGCTATAAGGTGGAGGATGGGATGTTGTTAGTGGGGATGAAGTCATTCAGACTCTTTAAAGACAATAAGCCTTGACTGTTATGTGTGTACAGTTGGCTAATGGAGAAGGTCAATTTACTGAGATACCAGTATGCCATTTACAAATTGTGTTGTGTTGGATACGGAGAAAAGCCCTACCTCACTGAAACAATGGGCTTGGCCCTTGTGTGCGTAAGGTTACACAACCAAAGGTTGTATATACAGCTACTGAGATATGTCATCCATAAACACTGCTACGCCATTGTATTTCCTTCAGCTCATCCACGGTTATACACTTGATGTTCTCATTATTACTTTCGTTAACGAGTCAAGACATTGGATAATATTGTTTTCATTCATCCTTTGATTTCCATAAAAAATTTCTTTTATACTTTCTTCACTTTCTCATTTTTTATTTTTTTTTAGTTAGGTGAATGAGCTTTTCTGTTTTTAAACACTCTCATTGACTTATAAGCTTAATACTATAAACAAATCCTACTTTTTTCTTCTATATCCAGCTCTGGGCATAGGCTTAACATCCCTTTCCCAGTGGCCCAGCAGTCCTAAGTACTTGACCTCCACATCGGCACCAACACTCATCGTCCATACTGAATACATGCTAGGGTTGTCTAATATACGACTGGTGTACTGGTACTACCGGAGATGTTTTTACGAAATGTCAGCAGGTCTGTGGTAGATCAGTAAAGTCTACTTTAACGAAATTCAGAACGTTAAACTTTTCCATGCTCCAGCCGGGATTCGAACCAGGGTCCACTTAGACTGGAGCCCCGTCTCTACTGACTCGGTCACTACCTCCCCCTAGGACAAACTGCATCGAAAGAACAAAGAAGTTTGTTACATTTTTTTAAAATACACTGTACCTCCTGTTTTAGCTCTCGTATACAAGAAGTAAACTCCAGTATCCCTTTTGTCTACGATGGTACTTATTTGGTTTAATTCATCTCCAACTCCAGATTTTTTTCCTTCAGTTTAGAGAAGACTCGGATAGTGAAGGTGTTGGCAATAATACCCATCGATTCGTTCAGAGTAATGATGACGTCAGACTAATTAATCAGGAGAGCCTTCGTAACGAACGGATTAATGTAGTCTATACAGAACCAATTCTCATATAGTGCATTAAGTTACAAGAGTATTTAATGTTATTTGATGGAATGTGAGGCACTCGTCGACTCTCTAGTTAATCTATAACTGTAATGGAACTGTTATGAGAACATATTCAGGAAATTAATATCGTTAATTACTGAATATGGATTTTGCATATCTGTATTCTTCTAAAGGAGGATTATTTGTTATTTGGTGTTGATTTTTTTCTTTTTTCTTTTGCCGATATTACTCACTTTCCAACATTTCTCCCTTCGTTTCTCCCACTCTTCCTCATCTTATTTCTCTTCCTCCTCTCTCTTTCCTCTGTCTTCCACTCCTGCTCCTTACTGTTTTATCACTCACTCTATCTCCGTACAATGCCATTCTTTCTGTTTCTTTGTCAAATTCTTGTTTTACTTTCCTTTCTTACACCCTTTCCTTCTTCGTCTATTTCCCATCACTTAATATTTTCTCCTCTTTTGATCTCTTCTGTTTCTATCATTGTCTTTGCTTCCTTCTCACTGTTTCTCTCCCTGCTTCATCCCCCCGCTCTATCTGTCTGTCTGTCTCTCTGTCTGTCTGTCTGTCTGCCTGTCTCTCTCTCTCTCTCTCTCTCTCTCTCTCTCTCTCTCTCTCTCTCTCTCTCTCTCTCTCTCTCTCTCTCTCTCTCTCTCTCTCTCTCCTCTCCTCTCCTGCATATATAAAATTTTCTTTGCCCTTTTCTGTAGCCCTGGGGGTAGGGGTTTTTTCAAGAATACTACCCCAGTACCCCTGCTTGTTGTATGAGGCTACTAAAAGTGTTGGCGGAGGGTTAGTGACCCTCCCCGGAGAACAGCTAACTAAAAAGACGAACAAGAAGCCTCGGACAAGGACTGACCAAAAGATGACGACCAAGGACCGGACAATGGACATGGTACGGATCGCGACATGGAATGTAAGGGGTGCGAATGATGAGGCGAAAGAGAGATTGTCTAGGTGCTTGAGGGTACGAAAGTGGATGTATGTGGAGTAACTGACACTATATGGAGAGGAGAAAGTGTGAGAGAATGGGAGTATGGATGGGGTATATGTGCAGGAGTAGGTGAGAAAGAGAGGGCAAAAGAAGGAGTGTGTATTGTTGTGAGTAAAAGATGGAAGAAGAGCATAAGAGAGTATGGATCAGTTGGGTCGAGGATTGTGTGGGTAAGTTTGAAAGTTGGAATACAAATGTGGGCAACTGTGTGCGTGTATGCGCCAACGCAAGACCGTGCAAGCAGAGTGAGAAAAGAGTTCTGGACAAATGTGGAAGTGTGCATGGAAAAGTTTGGAAGGAATGAGAGAGTGTTTTTGATTGGTGATATTAATGGTAAAGTAGGGAATGTGAAGGTGGATGGAATAGTTGGTGAGTGGGGTGTGCCTGCTGAGATAGATGAGAATGGGAGTGTGTTAGTGGACATTTGTGCTGGGAGGGGGTTGGTGATAGCCAATACCCTCTTCAGACACAAAATGATCCACAGGTATACATGGCGAGTGATGAGAAGGGTGGGTGGTGAACTGAATGAAAGGAAAGCAATGATTGATTATGTGTGTGTGGATGAAAGGATGCAAAGATGTGTAATGGATGTAAGAGCTTATAGAGGTTGGGGAGTGGACTTTCTGTCCACTACTTGGTGGTGGCCAGAATCAAGATCCAAGTAAGATGGAGAAATAGAAGAAGGGAAGGACGGGAGGAAGGAGTAGTTGCAAGGAGAGTGGAAAGGTTACAAGAGGATGAGAAAAAGGCAGAATATAAGAGAGAAGTGGAGGAACGACCGGGTAAATATGAATTAGAGCAGTTGGGGAACGTGGAAGGTGTGAGCAGCACATTTGCAGAAGAAATATGTGCAGCATGTGATGTGGTGTGTGGGGTGAAGAGAAGACGGAAGGAGGAGCAAGGAACAGCGTGATGGACTGAAGAGGTGAGACAGGCTGTGGCACAGAAGAAGAAAGCATACAATGAATGGATGAGAAATAGGGGCGTGGAAGAAGTTGTGAGGCAGAAGAGAGAGTTATATGTAGAAAGGAAGAGAGAGGTGAAAAGATTAGTAAGAGAGAGTAAGAAGAGAGTGGATAAGGAATTTGGAAGGAATTTGAGTGTAAAATGGAGGGACCGTAAGAAAATGTTCTGGCAGGAGGTGAAGAGAATAAGACAGGGTTGCAGTGAAGTTAGCAGGGAAGTGAAAGATAAAAATGGCAGATTACTAGTGGAGAAGGGAGAAAAAGTGAGCAGATAGAGAGAACACTTTCAGGAATTGTTGAACATAAAGGATGGAAGTAATGCGAGTATAAGTGGCTAGGGCAATGGTTCTCAACTCGTTTCAGGCCACGGACCACCAGCCAAGTTAAAAGAAATATCGTGGACCATTTCATTTTTGAGTAATGATAAATAAAGCATAGAGAACAAACATTTTGGTTTGAAAAATACTTGTTAAATAGGAATAATACAATAAAATGAATGAGCAATTATTTGTTTTGACAAAATTTTTTGTACTGCATTTTCAATAAATTAAAAAATATATGTACCAATCTCCGGTTTAATACCAAATACAGTGAACGTCCTGTGGACCACCAGTTGAGAAACACTGGGCTAGGGAATGGTTGGGAGAAGGAGGGCGGTGAGAAGACAGGAAGAAATCAGTAGGATAGAAGTTGTGGAGGCAATGAAGAAAGTCAAATTAGGGAAAGCCCCAGGAATTGATGGAGTGTGTGGTGAATTGCTGAAGCATGGGGGAGAGATAGTAGTAGAATGGATGTGGAAGTTGTACAGTCCCGGAGGACTGGAAGTCAGGTATAATTATTCCCATGTACAAAGGAAAAGGGGAAACAGAAGAGTGTGGTAATCATAGGGGCGTTTGTCTTCTTAGTGTAATAGGAAATGTGTATGGTAGGATACTTATTGACAGAGTTAGGGAAATAACTGAGGAATTAGTTGGAGAACAGGGAGGCTTTTGGAAGGGAAGAGGTTGTGCAGATCAGATATTCATTCTTAGATCTTTAGTTGAAAAGTTTCTAGAGAAGGGAAAGAAGTTGTATGTGGCTTTCATGGATTTGGAGAAAGCATGTGACAGGGTGGATAGACAAGGATTGTGGAAAGTATTAAGAATATATGGAGTAGATGGGAAGTGGTTGAATGCTGTGAAGAGTATGTATGATGGTGCTAAGCCTGCTGTGCGTGTGGATGGTGAACTGAGTGAATTTTTCTCTTTGAAGGTTGGGTTGAAATAGGGATGTCTCATGTCTCCATGGTTGTTCAATCTGTACATGGATGGGGTAATAAAAGAGGTACGGTAGGGCAGTGGATGTTGGAGTGGCCCTGGTGAGAGAGGGTAGTGTTTGGAAACTCCCTGTACTGTTGCTTGCAGATGATACTGTGTTGTTGAATGAAGACGAAAGGGAGCTGCAAGGCTTGGTGGATGAGTCTGTGAAAGTGTGTAAGAAACGGAATCTAAAGGTGATGTAGGGAAGAGTAAAGTGATGGTCTTTGAGCAAGGTGAAGTCAGTGAATGTACAGTGAGGTTGGATGGTGAGGAAATGGAAAATATGAGTCCGTTTAAGTACTTGGCTAGTGTGATGAGGAAGGATGGAAGTTTGGAGGGTGAAGTGCTTGAAAGGGTACGACAAGGAAGAAAGGTTGCTGGTTCCTTGAAAGCAGTGATAAGAAACAGGGAAGTGAGCATGGAAGTGAAAAAGTTACATGACAGTATTGTAATACCAACTCTAACGTATGGAAGTGAAGCTTGGACGTTGTTGGAAGGACAAGTCTAGAGTGAGAGCAGTGGAAATGAGTTATTTAAGAGGAGCCTGTGGAGTTACATGGAGAGACAGGCTGTTAAATGAGGATATAAAGGAGCATTGTGTTGTGGATGTGGATGTGATAGGAAGCGTTAGGAGGAACACACTGAGGTGGTTAGGCCATGTGGAGAGGATGGAGGGTGAGAGACTGACGAGGAGAGTGTATGTGAGTGAGGTGGATGGGGGAAGAGGGAGGGGGAGGCCGAGGATGAGATGGAGGGATGGAGTGGAGAGGTATATGAGAGAGGGAGGTGTGAGTTGGGAGCAGGGCAGTGAAATGGCGGGGGACGGGGCGACGTGGAGGCGATTTGTTTGTGGCCACCTCGTACGGGATTGAGGCGTCTGGCAAAAGAGAGATAGATAGACATCCTAATCAAAATATTTGTTTTCCGATAATGTTCTTTATTACTTAGCATTCTGTGTATTGCCATTGTAGTGGTAATTTTATTGCGTCTCTTCTTACTTTATCACTGTTACATCCACTCTATTTCCATGCTTGGTTACTATCATATTCTCCCTCTTGACAGTCTCTCTCTCTCTCTCATATTCTCCCTCTTGACAGTCTCTCTCTCTCTCTCTCTCTCTCTCTCTCTCTCTCTCTCTCTCTCTCTCTCTCTCTCTCTCTCTCTCTCTCTCTCTCTCTCTCTCTCTCTCCATTCATTCAAGTCCCCGTTCCTTCATATTCTTTACCAATTCCTTTCAGTCTGTACCTCCATCTCGCCATCCCTTCCCTTTTTTTTTTTTTCACCTTATATCCACCCTTCCTTCTTTTTCCTCTCCCTTCTTTCCTCCTTTCCTTATATTTCCTCACCCTAATCCTCCACTGCCGTCCAGGGATGTTGACCGAAGGCATTAGCCTATTACGCTTATTACTCGCACAATGGCTTCGTTAGAAGAAATTGTTGCTTTAGTCCTTGTACATTTAACCTGGCTTAGATTTTTGTCCAATTCAGATTACGTAGCTTAGTGGCAGAATAAGACAATACCATGGCTCTACATCCTTTTCATTGCACTTCTTCGTGACATATGTAATATTCTTTTGCAACTCAGCATTCAGGTTGGAGAGTTAGAGTAAAACATATATAGCAATGTTGGTCAGAGTGATGAGGAAGGCAGCATTGTCCAGCCAGGGCCAGTATTCTCGTCACCTTAGGAGTCTTTCCAGCATATTCCTTAACGATATAGTTTTGCATACAACACTTAACTCATGTTTTGTGTTCTACTAATGTTGTTTGTATATTTACGTAGACTGTACAACACACACACACACACACACACACACACACACACACACACACACACACACACACACACACATACATACATACATACAAATATACATACTGTACAAACACATTTTTACATACATATATTCAAACAAACATACAGGAATGCATGCATACATACTTTCATACATACATACACGCATACTCGTATATACATTCGCACACACATATACATGCAAACACATATATACATAATTAGAGAGAGAGAGAGAGAGAGAGAGAGAGAATATTCAAGCGCCACGTGCAGCAATAAACTGGCAAGGTGGAGGTATTGGGAAGCCTCCTTAACCAACCAGAAAAGAAGCGGTGCCAAGGCACAGCAAACCCGTCCCCGGCAGTCATTTTAGTGCTGACGTATAAACAATAAACACAACTGTGGCATCTTTGACAAGATGTCACATATCAAATTTGGAGAAATTTGCATGAAAACTGACGATTTTATGTCCATCTGAAATTTTAGGTCCGACACACCTGACACTGACCCCCCTACCGTTAACTAGGGGGGGTGACCCCCATGACGTTATGAGGCATGTTATACGATGCAGATTTGAATGATGCACCATTTGGTTTGGTTTCATGTCGATATGACGAATTTGAAAGGAATTGCGGCGAAAAAACGTTTTTTCACACATATTTTGGGCCTACAGCCTGGACCTTGGCCCAAATAGGTCCAAAATTTTATCAGGTGATCAGAAGGGCATAGCCCATCATCCCTGTAATTTTAGTCAAAATCGCACCAGTAGTTTTCGCGTAAAGTTGTTAACAGACAGACAGTCAGTCAGACAGACAGACAGACAGACAGACAGACAAACAAACAAACAGACAGACAAACCGAGCGAAAAAAAAAAAAAAATACCCGTCCCCGAGCCCCCCCGGGGCGGAAACTGGTAACTAGAATACGATCCCAAGCATCGCTGGTGAGCCGCCAAGCAGAGCCAGTCTGGGCAACAGAAGAGCAACAGGAGAGACTTTCTGAGCTGGATGATTCAGATATAGCAGCAGAAGACACAACAGGAGAGACTTTCTGTGCTGGAGGGGTTAGAAATAGCAGCAGAAGAGCAACAGGAGAGACTTTCTGAGCTGGAGGAATTAGATACTGCCTCCATTAACTCCTTTATTCAGAGAGGCCGTTCCTCAGTTGAGCAAGTAGCAAATAAGTACTTCATCTGAATATGGATTTGAAGGTTATCACCGTATTTACCTTGGCCACTCCTTTTGCCAACTACACACACACACACACACACACACACACACACACACACACACACACACACACGGAATTGGCAAGACCTACATTTCTGAATGTTTTGCTTTTAAGCGGATAATCGCTGATAAACTGCATAATTAAGAGGTTCTTATTCTAGATTTGATATAAAGTTGCTGACGAATTAATACCAGGATTAAAGTACATATTATCACATAAGCAGTTAATTATGCTTAAAAAATGAATCGAATCACATTTATGGAAACACTTGGAATCTAATTTATTTGTTCATCCTCATGTAGTACGATAATAATGAAGTATTTTCTGAGGAAGCACGAATTGTGTTTTGCAGAGAAATTGCACCTTTTATAATATATTTTTTTCATTTTTCGATTACTACCATCGACGATTTTATTCTATTTCGGAAAATCTTCTTTTATTAAATCGGTTAATAAAAACTGTATGCGCTGGTGGCAGGAAAGGTGTATTCACCATCCCCTCACTCGCTGTAGAGCAATTTTATTGTGGCTATACTTGTACACTGAGTGACACACCAAATCGTTTCGTGTAATCCAAGAAACCATTTACTATGTTGTTCGGTAACCATACAAGTATAACCAAATGACGCATGGTGGTCTAGTGACTTGAAGCGCTCCAACCAGAAGGGAACCGTAAAGGTTTACAGTCTAGGAATAATAATAAGTTGCTGTTTTTTGCTAACGCGATGTCACTCATGGACGAGTGAGGCTGGTCGCCCATGCCCTAAGTGCTGAGGCTGAGTAGCCAAGCTCTGGCTCCCTACCCTCCTGTTGAGGCAAAAAAATACTGGATGATGGATGACTACAAACCTCTGCACTTCGAAAAATCTCTCCTGAGCTGACCAAAATCCTCTGGTAGTAACAAGAACCAAAACAAACAATAAACGAAAAAGCATGTAAAAAGAGGAGTCGATCCCTTGTACTACAACGATATTTTTCATGTCTTAATCTAACTACCACTGGACGATTTGATTAATTTGGTGAATTTTTCAAACTGATAGGGTTGGATACAGTAGTCATCAACATTTCCATGAATAAGCTGATTTCTTAATAAATGTAAATTCGTCTGATACTTGAAAGAATGAAATTACCATGACGGCCTAAGGCTGAAGCTGCAACCAATGTATTCAGCAAAAAAATAAAAAATAAAATAAAAAACAGTTACATCACGATGTATGAGACAGTCAGGAACACCCATTATGGCGGACGTAGCTATCAATGAAGTTAAAAAAAAAAAAAATAAAATAAATTAAACTTGCACTGATGGGCACAACATATGTGTCTTCTTGCAGCAGTTCCATTACTCGTGGATCAAATTCCTTAAAGTTCTTAATTTGCATCTTAGTCTCCCAGCCGCACTTTGACCAACCCCTCTTAAAGCAGCAGCCATTAAACACTTATGACATTTGTCAGTTTCATAAGTCATGCATCCCTCAGGGTCTTAACTCTGTTACATTGCTGTAACTTTCACTCGGCAAAATAATTCTAAAGTAACTGTAGGTAGGGTAGGGGGAAGGGTAAGGTAGGGTAGGGTAGGTGTAGGTATACAAACCAATGGAGACACCTGGTCCAGTAAAGACGCTGGTCATGCAAAAAAAAAAAAAAAAAAAAAAACTCATGCAATAACCTAAAGTAACAAAAATTACTTTATCCTCTCTGTGATGTTCTCAGAGATTACCAGCCTTGTAGGACACTTACATTTATCTTGAGAGAAAAAAAAGTATGTTTGTCTGGGTTTCTTCAAAAATTATTATTTCATACTTCCCAGACTCAGTTCTCATTTCTTTTTTTACAGATGGAATGAGGATGCCTTGAGCTATACTGCTGCATGGCTACACTAACTTCTGCATGCACTATTGATGGGGGTGGGGGGTCCTCCACTGGTCGATAGAGCCCTATGGAGACGCACTTTTTCAAACTGAATTAAGAAGGACGTAAGCCACCTGGCAGGCATGGCCCTACCTCGCCCCTCCTCCTGTTGTACTCATGGTCTAGTTTCCCTCAACGGTGGTGGAGGTTCCTTCAGCTGATCTTGTGCTACAATTGACCCACTACGTGCGGACTTACTGTACATAGACTCGCGTCTGCTTGGGGTAGTTATGTGCGTCGCCTTTGGTGTTGTGAATAAGCAATTATTTATCAAAGTTATCTGCCGTATTTGCATTATTTTTCTCTTTTCAGATCAATGAGAAGTAAAATATTTATCTCTTTAAGAAAAAATAAAGACTAAAACAGAAACGCCAAAGGCTATTGAAAAGGAAAACCTCCCAGCAAAAGCCAGGCAGGCTAAGTGCTAGAAAACATTACTCTCAAGCAGACATAGAAGCTGCTATAGATGACCACAAACCTTGAGTGCATTTTTTTAGTGTCTGCTTTTGGTGTTTTGATGTTAAATGTTTCAGTGCAAAGTAGAATGGCATGGTCATAGATGTTAACATGCATTGCTTTTACACTAGAGTATAGGATTACATCTCATATCATCCCACACATAACCTTTTCACACCCTATTAAACCACAATTATTAATACCCACACCATTTTCAATATTATTTTCTCCTTAACGCTTGCAGGCTGGGTATGAGTATATGGTCCGCAGCCAAGAAGCATGGGATATCAAAGGCTACACTCTGACACAGAATCACAGGATATCATCCCGTCAGTATGGAAATAGGACCAAAAACGTTACTTACTGATGCAGAGGAGTTGGTCTTGGTCAACTACGTCAAGCTACAGTATCTAGTGACAGAGCTCACCCAGCGACCAAGACAAACATACTTCAGACAGTAGCCGACATTCTTGTGGAGGAAGAGGAAGAGAAGTACAGTATCAAAGGAATATGCCTCCATCCTTCACTCACGGTCTTCCTGGAGAAAACTGGTGGAGATTATTCAAGAAAAGGCATCCGAGCATCACTTTCAGAACACATGTGAGTCTTACCATAGCACGAAAAAACGTCAGTCGTGCAGCCATAGGTCAATTGTTCAACGATACCCTCCAGTATCTGACAGATACTGATGCCTTGGACTCTGAGTGACCCAACAAGAAACTTCAACATCGATGAATCAGGATTCTCTCTCCCCAAAACAAGGCAGGGTCCTTGCCACTAAAGGAGAAAAGACAGTGTTTGAGGAGTCCTCAGCACAACAGGAATCTAATGTTACAGTTCTAGGTATTATATGTGCAGATGGACGTGTACCTCAGCCCATGATCATCTACCCACGAAAGAGGATCAACGCAGTGATAAGTGAGGAGTTTCCACCAGATTATGAATTCACTGTAGGCAAAAGTGACAAAGGCTGTATAACTTACGCAGCACTATACGAATATCTATACAATTCATTCAATGTTTGGCTTTGTCAATAGAAGATTCAAAGACCAGTTAAAGTCTGGACAGGCTGGCATAAAACACGCAACAGCTATTATGTATTAGCAAGGACTCTGAATGAACAAACCATCATCCTCTATGGGCTGCCACCAAATTCTACACACATAATGCAGCCTCTCGATGTGGCAGTATTTGGGCCCATGAAAAGAGGGTGGAGGAAAACAGCTAAGGCATGGGAACATGCTCATAATGATGAACCCATAACACAAGTTAATTTTGCCAAGGTGTTTCTTCTTGCCTACTACAAATATGTGACAGCAGAGAACATAACTGCTGGATTTTCTAAATGTGGGTTGGTTCCATTCAGTCCTGGCAGTCCTGATTACTCAAAGTTAAAATCTGCTGCAGCTCAGACAGCAAATGATGTGTGTATTTTTGAAGGCAGTGAGTCAAACAGACTCACTGCATGTCGTATACAGAGGCTCCCAGACTGCTTCTTTCCTGAATGTAACCATAGTTCAATAGAGAAGAGAAACAATCCTACGTGAAGGGTCTCTCTGTGACATGATAATTGAATTTAAGGGGTACTCAGGTCTCTTACAGAAGTACAAAACATTGCCATTTCATGGTACTGTACTGCCTTTGGAGTTCCAGAGGTATGCACCTCCCAGCCAGAGGTCTTATTCTGCCAGAGGAGTTAGGTCTACAACAGGTGATGAAATAGCAAGGCCACCTGATCCAAATAGCACACCTCCAAGTTCTACACTTGGAACTAATGGGATGACGAGGCCAAAGTCTTCTGATGCAGCAACAAGCATTAGCCCATATTCTGCTGTTAATAAGTTCAACCCCGAAAGCAGACCTGGAAAAGGGCCTAAAGTAGTCAGGAATGTATTAGACTGAGTATATGCAATTTCATCACAACATATGGTACAACAACTAAAACAACAGAACGAGCTGAAAGAGAAATAAGAATTGGAAAATATAAGGCGAAGGCTTGAGAGGACTAACAGGCCCGAACCTACTTAGCCTGAGCCTACACGTCAACCCAAGTCTAAAGCCAAGGCTAAACAGGTACAAGCTTGACAGCCCGAGACTGCAGATGTCATCTCATCCTCTGAAGATGAAGAAACTTGGCATAATGTTAGTATTCGTGATACTCCAGATAGTAGCATTGACGGCGATGGTGGTGGTGATTTTGGCATCAAGCTATCCTTGACTGAGCCAACTCAAGACGACTGGATTGGAGTCAAGGTTGAGAAACAACAATTATCCGGAAAGGGAAGACTCCAGAAACCATCATTCAAGGTGTACACTGGAAGAGTCCAATCTTCTGACAGTAAGGGATGACGGTGTCCTTCGTAAAGAAGGAGTCTGAAAGCTTTTTCTCCTATCCAGCAGTTGAGGACATCTCGTACTCAAAGCTTCAGAGTGAAGTAGCAGTTCTAGAATCTTTGAAACCTTCAGTCCGGAACCACTTACATGGATTTCGGTTTCCTACTGCAGTCAAGTTCTCTGTCTTAGCCTATTTTTGTAAAGACTAAGCCTAGCACGAGCACATAGGAGTAGCAAGTGGTAAACAAAGGTTTGTTTTATTTCAGTATAGCCTAATTATTGCAGATCATTTTTTTTTTAATTAACTAGTTTTGCTCAAGTTTTACAATCAATTTGCATATAAGCCTTAATCAGAAAATCAGTTTAATGTTTGAGCCTACTACTGAATACTTATACAGTATAATGTTAGTCTAATAATCTTTAAAAATTATGTATTCACATTCAAACTCTTTAGTTGCTGTCCTACCATTGAGTCACTGCACAGTACTGTATACTGTGGTGATCATACTGTTTTCTTTTAATTAAGTGTCCTAAATCTGTTACAAATAATTTTGTTTAGAAGCAGTGAAATGTACAATGTATCAGCATGTAAAATAATTAACTGCTCTTGTTAGGCCAGATGCATAAGTGCTACAATAATATCTCCTAAATAATCAAATTACTCATATACTTACACACACACACACACACACACACACACACACACACACACACACACACACACACACGTGTCTGCACTGGACAGGGGGCGTCTAAATTATTTTTTTTTTTTTATTTTTTAGATGCACTAGATACTACACCTCATATTTCATAAACTACTTGGGATGTGCCAAAAATTGACAAATTCATCACAAATATAATAATTAGGCATTATATCTACAGAATTTCAATGTAAGAGCTTCACACACTGATTTTTATGCTAAAAAATTTCATACCTATTGCGTCTGCATTGGTCGATATTGTTAAATGAATTAAGTCCTTTAAGTTCCTAGGACTTATTCTTAGCATAAAAAGACCAAGAATATATTTGATAGCTACAACCACTCCTGGAATAGTGTATGTGGAAAGATATAATTATTTACTGAGAAAGGGGTGGGGTGCTCTACAGGGGCCCACCCTGTCTAAGCTCTGGTCCGAATGAAGGGCCACTAGTGTGCAAAATTCCTTGTTCCTTACAACGGTGCAAAAGATCGTGTTCCTAGGTACAAAACTAGCCGTGCCTCACGACTCTTGGTGGGTCACCAATGGATTGTCACCCCTCTCCTTCTCGTTGGGGACGACCCTCCAGGGTCCCACCTGTCCCTCCCATGGGAAGGTTTACCACTGTGCAAAATTTCGTATTCCACACGCTCCTGAAACAAGGACTGATTCACATTTTTCCATATGTGCGGTAACTCACTGAGTGAGTGACACAGGGACAACCACAACATTAAGCCATACCTGTGAGTGCGGCAAAATGTTTGGTGTTACCTGCAAATACTGATGTGACCATAACCGATTAACACTACGATTAAAAAATCCAGAAATACTCATCATATACAGTAATGCCACCTATATATGAACGCAACGCAACCAGTAATACCAACAACTGAAACACATAGGAGAGCAACGACGGAAACACTCAATAATACCAGATGCATAAATACTCAACACAACCAATAATACCAATTGCATAAATACTCAGCACAACCAGCAATACCAAATACATGAATGATCAACACAATCAACAAAACCTGCAACAGAAATAATGAATACTACCTGTGTATCGCCATTTTAGTGTCCCGAAGAAGTTTCGTTTCGTTGTTATGCGATGATTGCAGGATTTGCTGACAACCTGTTAGACAATGTGATCCTTTAACCGTGAGGTATTAAACATCAGAAACATACAACTCTTCTCAGTAGGGTAGAGTCAAAGGCTTTTCGTCTCATTAACTCTCCTCTTACTGGCTCACTGCAACCTGTCTCTTCGCCGCACTGCTATATCTTTATCTTTTTCTATCGCTACTTCAGTGGTCACTGCTCCTCTGAAATGTCTGCTTGCATCCCCCCACCTCTACGACGGGCGCGTAGCACCCATCCAACAACAAACTCTCATCCTTTTTCTGTCCAACTCCCTAATGGAAGAGTTAACTGTTACTACCAGTCCTTCATTTATGCAACAGGTCAGCTCTGGAACTATCTCCCTCTGTCTGTATTTCCTACTTCCTATGATCTCAAGTCTTTCAAACGCAGTGTGTCCAGGCATCTCGAAATGAACATATGTTGAATTGGGCTCCTTTTTTTTTCTTCTTCTTGGAAGGAACGGTTTGCGGGCTCCTGGTCTTTGGTTCCTTCTTCCTTGCATAAAGAAAAAAAATGATTCCTTCTGTTAGGACTCTATATTATAATTACAAATCATAATAGATAGATAGATAAATAGATAGATAGAGAGACAGATAGAAGCAGGGAGTCAGATGATGAGAAGGTACTGTGTCTGCAACAATCGAGCAATGCTAAACATGCTTACAGACTCTTAACTCAAGAAATGCTTTATAGGCACACGACAGCGCCTAGTGACCATACACACACATACACACATACTCATACACAGGCTTCTAGAACTTTCCACTCACAAGGAACACACGTGACACAACCTCTGCTACACCAGAATTTAGGAAAGAGAGCTCAGAAGGAGACAGGCCATAGAAGAGGCAGGTACTGGGGAGAAGGGCTTAGCAACATGGGCAAGAGAGAGAGAGAGAGCGAGACAGGAGGTAGCAGGCGGGACTCTATACTCCGCTCTGTGTGAGAGACTTTGTTAATATTTCCAAGACAAATAAAAATAGTCCCATACTATTCTTTACCTCTCCTGTCACTACATGACAAATGCGAAAGAAGATTAACTACTTACAAAGCTACTCCAGTATAATAACCGCTCGTCCAAAAGTCTAATATATATATAACTCAGCTACAAGTAACCACAAAGGAGTTACAAAGTCTTTTATGACATTTGGTAGCAGCGAACGTATACGAACCTCGTCTACGAATCAACAGTGAATTCCTACAAAATATCAAGATAGAAAAAAAAAAAAAAAACTCTCACAACCAACAACACAACCAGCTCCTGACTATTCTCTCCAACCAGCCCCCTCCGTCTCCCCGATCATCATGCTGATGCAGAGGTGGAGAGGTCACAGGACGCCTTGCAAGTAGTTTAACAAAATATTGATACGATCTTGCAATTTCTACGACGAACCAACGAACTACAACCATCTACAATCAACTACAAATAACAACTCGACAAGTCGTCTGTATAATCTTCTACACGCACCTACAAGTAGCGGCAGTCTTCATCCTACAACGAGTAAATCACAAGAAAAAAAGGACCACGAATACCTCGAGGAAGAAAAACAGAACAAACAAACGAAGAATGAGACACGACTCATAACTCATCCTACTCACTCGTCTTCACTCAAGTTACTCATTGCTACTCATTTACTCACCACAGCTACCAGTGTGGGAAGTCGACGTCACCATGCGTGCTTGCTGAAAAGACGCCACGTCAGTCAACACACCACTTGCACCACCACTCACACCATTCCCACCACGGTAAAAATTAGTGAGTTACATAGTTACTTCATTTATACAATACACAGTGATAGACAATAAGCTTCTGCACAAACATATAAAACGTGCTGTATAGTTACAGCTTAAATACACATACTTACTTCAGTTGTCTGCATAACTCAAACACTAAATAATCACCAACAATAAATATTCTACACTGTATATATTCATTCATTTATTATAACATTTATTTACTACCAACGAGTGTTACCATTTATACCTACATAAAATACGTGTTTCATACATACAACTATACATTATTACATCTACAAAGCAATAAAGAAAATAAACTATCACAGTTACTCAGTGAGCGATTAAAAGAACTGTATTAAACATTTATTAATTAAAGCTACCTAGTGGAAACATATAAATTAAGTTACAAGGTAAACTAGAGAAAAAAAAAATGGCCAACCCAAATGACGTTAGCAAGAGTGAACATTTTCAACACAATCATGAAGACAATGATTTCCACACAGTGCTGACACACATATTACCCACGATAGGTACAAGTGAACAACAAGTCAGTGTATATAGTTAATACTGTATATAGTGCATATATATTTTTTTTTTATAAAATAACAAAATATGGGACTATATAATATCATTTTCAATAATATCTGTGCAATATAAACTAAACTTTAAAAAAGTACCCCAAGGAAATTAGCCAGTAATTATGCAACCATGAACAACATGGAAAAAGCGTACACAAGCGAAGAAAAACAAATAATAGAAAATCAATACATACAAAAAAAAAAAAGAAAGAAGGAAAGAAAAAGTAAGAAAGAAAAAAGAGAAATAGAGTAAGATCACATAACAAACACATGAAAATAAGTGTAAGTGTTACTACATATGTCAAAATACCACATAAACTACAAACAATATGTATCATTTATGTAACAGTTGCATTAACAAGATGTAACTTTTATGTAACTTTAACTACAATTATGTAACTACAAACGATATGTAACAATTATGTAACGACAAACGATTGCATTATGTTACACTTATTACAATTATGTAACTACAAACGATATGTAACAATTATGTAACGACAAACGATTGCATTATGTTACACTTTGCCAATTAACAGTTGCATTATGTAACAGTTGCATTAACAAGATGTAACTTTTATGTAACTTTACAATTATAAGGCCAAGACACTTATGTAACAGTTGCATTAACAAAATGTAACTACAGTTATAAGGCCAACACAATTATGCATTTCACTACAATGGCCCAAGTACATACTGTATTACAGTTAAATAATTTACTTTAATGCATTTATTCAAATATGTATACTGTACAACTTGTTTAAAACGTAATATTACTAAATAATCACTATTTACTATAAATATTATATGTATACAATATTCATACAATTATGTTACTTTTACAATATTATGTATTTCACTTAATTAGCTTATAAGGTCATTATAATGTGTATATAATATGTATTAATATAGTATGACTATTAACTGTCAATGATAGTTGCTGTTGGAGGTCCTTCAGCTGCGTGTACCGAGCAATATGTTAGGACTCCATATTATAATTACAAATCATAATAGATAGATAGATAAATAGATAGATAGAGAAACAGATAGAAGTAGGGAGTCAGATGATGAGAAGGTACTGTGTCTGCAACAATCGAGCAATGCTAAACATGCTTACACACTCTTAACTCAAGAATGCTTTATAGGCACACAACAGCGCCTAGTGACCATACACACACATGAACACATACTCATACACAGGCTTCTAGAACTTTCCACTCACAAGGAACACACGTGACACAACCTCTGCTACACCAGAATTTAGGAAAGAGAACTCAGAAGGAGACAGGCCATAGAAGAGGCAGGTAGTGGGGAGAAGGGCTTAGCAACATGGGCAAGAGAGAGAGAGAGAGAGAGAGAGAGAGAGCGAGACAGGAGGTAGCAGGCGGGACTCTATACTCCGCTCTGTGTGAGAGACTTTGTTAATATTTCCAAGACATATAAAAATAGTCCCATACTATTCTTTACCTCTCCTGTCACTACATGACAAATGGGAAAGAAGATTAACTATTTACAAAGCTACTCCAGTATGATAACCGCTCGTCCACAAGTCTAATATATATATAACTCAACTACAAGTAACCACAAAGGAGTTACAAAGTCTTTTATGACACTTCAGCATATAGATGATTACCTTTCACGTCTTCATGTCACATTTCCCTACTTACCTATCTTCTGCTTACCATCCTTCCTACCCATCTCCCTGCCTATCCATCCCTTGGTTACTTCCGTACCTACTGCTACTACCTACCTAAGTACCCACCCGACTTCCTATCTGCCTCCCTACCTATCTTCATCTCTATCTACTACCTTCCCACCCTCCCCACCTACTGTACCTACGTGCCTGCCTGTCAGTCTATCTCCCTATCTACATACCTGACTACCTTCGTACCTCACTCTCTGCCTCGAAGCTCACTACCTACTTTCCTGCCTACCTTCCTCCATGCCTACAACTTTGGCTACGTCCTTACACATTTCTTTGCCTATCTGCCTGCCTTATTTTCCTGTAGTTGACCTACCTTCCAGCATACTCACCCGACCGCCTACCTGCCTTCCCCCCTACCTGCCTTACTCCCTGCTGATCTTCCTACCTACCTCTCTGCCTGCCTTATTTTCCTGTAGTTGACCTACCTTCCAGCATACTCACCCGACCGCCTACCTGCCTTCCCCCCTACCTGCCTTGCTCCCTGCTGATCTTCCTACCTACCTCTCTGCCTACCTACCGAACCCACCTCTTTGCCCACTATCCCTGTCTACCTACGTAACTATCTACCTTCCTCTCGGTACCTAACTATCCACCTCCTTATTTACCTCACTGCCTGCCTGCGCCACCTGATGAGTTAGCAACATAGGTGTATATTATTTTTATTGTTATTTTTATTATTATTATTATTATTATTATTATTATTTGAGGAGCAATGGGTAGAAAAATTAAGCATTCGTACACCCTTTTCCTTGATGCCAATGCCGTAATTAATTAACTGTTGTAAATATTTTTGGTCATTTCGACCTTAGAGTTGTTCTGAGCGTGTTGGACTACGCAGACGAGGACAGACCATCAGGTGCAAAGAATTTATCTGATACCTCAGTCATCAATATTTGTTCATGAGTACGGAGGCTAAAGTGCTGACAGATAGAAGGGCGGATGAAAATAAAACTTTTGTACTGGCTCAAATGTGCTGAGGCCATCGGCATCATGTCTGGAAACAAAGCAAGCACAAAAAACAGCCACACCTTCGCCAACAACAGCTGCAAGAAACTCACAAAACCAACAGTCGAATCAGCAAAAGAAGTAAAATAAAAGTATCTTGGTTCAAAATGTACTCGCACATCCTCGAACAAGGAGAATTGTTAAAAGGGGCAAACAAAAACACCACCACCACCACTACAATTACCACACTAACAACAGGAAGGAAACACACACAAGCAGTTACAACATCAACAAAGGCAGCAAGGAGGAGGACAGCATCGCCAAGAACAGCCACCAACAACTGCAAAAGTTGGAATGGCACGCCAGTCTTCTTTGTAGGCAAGAGACGGCGGGCCTTTGGCGGAGTTTTGTGTGCCTTGCTGAAATGTCTCCACTTTTTTTTTTTTTTTTCGTCTCCCCGCTCGCTTTCTTTTGAGAGAGAGAGAGAGAGAGAGAGGAGGTGAAGGGAACATTGAAAACAAGGACTATTCAGATGGTGCAACACTCGCATCGATCAACTGATCGAAGAATTGAATATTTGAGTCTGTCTGATTACCTTGATCTTCGATAAATTTCTCTTAAAATCAAGTACTCCAAATCAAAGTACTCCATTCCTCCATGTACTATACTCAGTTCCACGGAGTCTGACGCACTGATTTTGCCAGCCGAGGACAGGTGGATTTGATAACACTGCGCGATGTACTCGGGCGATGATTGGTGGAATTCCGTTGTGTTTGAATGTGCACCAAATTGACTTTGTATTCCAACCAAGGCCCTTATTGATTAGTAAATTACCGGAATATACAGATACAAATTAAAGAATTTATATCTTTAATGATAAATATGTGCCTTTTAAGTTACTAGAGATAAACCTGAACGACAGTGATAACAAAAGTAAGTAAAGTCGCGACTGGATGCATACGAACACAGTCAGCGAATGTGGCGGGAATTCACACGTTCATAGCAAGGTTGTCCAGAGGTTCAGAGAACGCACGATTGTTTTTCCTACCACTACTACAGTGTCACAGTCTCCAGTCTACATCATGCCCTTCATTACCGCATCTTCTAATATACAACATGACCCTAGATACGCTTAGCTTCTAATAATTATGATTGGTGTGAGCACACACACACACACACACACACACACACACACACACACACACACTGGGGTTAATACATGCTATTCTCAATAAATATAGTGTACATACACATTTTCATTACCTTCATAGGTAACAGTAGCTTTTAAAATCTGCATTTGTTTGTATTCCCAGTCAGATGCGGTAAAATTATTTCTTACATGAATAAGTTTGGTGTTTGATTTTCCCTAACATTTTCGTATCATCAGACAGACATACAGGCAGACAGACGGACACCCTATCCCTGGTCACTATGCACCCTCTCCTCAAGCATGTATCTCTGTCCCCTCGACAGACACCCAGGAAAGTAATGGATTACATCACTGCAGAATGAACCGAATTTTTTTTAATGGTGGAAGAAAGGAAAGTAAGATAAAAGCAAACCTCATGAGAGAATAATAGTTGACCTCTGCTGCTGTAATCAAACCGCGTGCAGTGTGAACGAAATCAAACATAACGAAATGAATTTCAGTCAGTTGCTGACTGTTGTCCGTAAGCATCTAGTCGCGACTTTACTTACTTTTGTTATCATTGTCGTTCAGGTTTATCTCTAGTAATTTAAAAGGCACATATTTATCATTAAAGATATCATTGCTTTAATTTGTATCTGTATATTCCGATATTTTGCAAATCAATAAGGACCTTGGTTGGAATACAAAGTCAATTTGGAGCACGTTCAAACACAACGGAAATCCACCAATCATCGCCCGAGTACATCGCGCAGTGTTACCAAATCCACCTGTCCTCGGCTGGCAAAATCATTGCGTCAGACTCCGTGGAACCAAGTTATAGTGTCGTTTACTGTAAAAGTATGCTTGCATCCAGTCGGCTTGCGCGGGCCAATTACACTTGGTTCACAGACTACACACACATCCAAAGCCACTCCAACACTACAATTACACTTACAAGCACTTCCCATCCAACATACAATCTCTACCAGACAGCCTAAGCCACTTGGTAGAGATACACTGGCTGTATCGTCCCGACTTCGGTCGGAATAGGCCGGTCCTGCAGTGGATACTCAAACGGCTGATGGTATATGTATATATATATGTATATTTATATATATATATATATATATATATATATATATATATATATATATATATATATATATATATATATATATATATATATATATATATATATATATATATATATATATATATATATATATATATATATATTTTGCCAGACGCCTCAATCCAGTTTAGGGTGGCCACAAACAAATCGCCTCCACATCGTCCTGTCGCCCGCCATTTCACTACCATGCTCCCAACTCACACCCCCCTCTCTCATATACTTCTCCATCCCATCCCTCCATCTCATCCTCGGCCTCACACTCCCTCTTCCCCCTCCATCTTACTCACATACACTCTCTTCGTCAGTCTCTCACCTTCCATCCTCTCCACATGGCCAAACCACCTCAGTGTGTTCCTCATAACGCTTCCTATCACATCCACATCCACACCACAATACTCCTTTATATCCTCATTCGTCAGCCTGTCTCTCCATGTGACTCCACAGGCTCCTCTTAAATAACTCATTTCCATTGCTCTCACTCTTGACTTGTGTCCTTCCAACAACGTCCAAGCTTCACTTCCATACGTTACAGTTGGTATCACAATACTATCATGTAGTAACTTTTTCACTTCCATGCTCACTTCCCTGCTTCTTATCACTGCTTTCAAAGAACCAGCAACCTTTCTTCCCTGCTGTACCCTTTCAAGCACTTCACCCTCCAAACATCCATCCTTATTCATCACACTACCCAAGTACTTAAACGAACTCACATTTCCCAATTCCTCACCATCCAACCTCTCTGTACATTCACTGACTTCACCTCTTTCAAAGACCATCACTTTACTCTTCCCTACACTCACCTTTAGATTCCGTTTCTTACACACTCTCCCAAACTCATCCACCAAGCCTTGCAGCTCCCCTTCGTCTTCACTCAACAACACAGTATCATCTGCAAACAACAATACAGGGAGTTTCCAAACACTACCCTCTCTCACCAGGGCCACTCCAACATACACTACCCTACCTTGTACCTCTTTTATTACCCCACCCATGTACAGATTGAACAACCATGGAGACATGACACATCCCTGTTTCAACCCAACCTTCAAAGAGAAAAATTCACTTAGTTCACCAACCACAAGCACTGCAGCCTTAGCACCATCATACATAGTCTTCACAGCATTCAACAACTTCCCATCTACTCCATATATTCTTAATACTTTCCACAATCCTTGTCTATCCACCCTGTCATATGCTTTCACCACATCCATGAAAGCCGCATACAACTTCTTTCCCTTCTCTAGAAACTTTTCCACTAAAGATCTAAGAATGAATATCTGATCTACACAACTTCTTACCTTCCTAAAGCCTCCCTGTTCTTCTCCAATTAATTCCTCTGTTCTTTCTCTAACTCTGTCAACAAGTATCCTACCATACACTTTTCCTATTATACTAAGAAGACAAATGCCCCTACGATTACCACACACTTCTTTTTCCCCTTTTCCTTTGTACAAGGGAATAATTATACCTGACTTCCAACCCTCCGGGACTCTACCTTCCTCCCAGGCCAATCTGAACATCTTCCACATCCATTCTGGTACTATCTCTCCCCCATGCTTCAGCATTTTACCACACACTCCATCAATTCCTAGGGCTTTCCCCAATTTAACTTTCTTCATTGCTTCCACAACTTCTATCCTACTGATTTCTTCCTGTCTTCTCACCTCCCTCCTTCTCCCAGCCATTCCCCAGCCACTTATACTCGCATTACTTCCATCCTGTGTGTTCAACAATTCCTTAAAGCGTTCTTTCCATCTGCTCACTTTTTCTCCCTTCTCCACTAGTAATCCACCATTTTTATCTTTCACTCCCCTGCTAACCTCACTTCCACCCTGTCTTACTCTCTTCACCAACTTCTAGAACATTTTCTTACAGTCCCTCCACTTTACACTCAAATTCCTTCCAAATTCCTCATCCACTCTCTTCTTACTCTCTCTTAATAATCTTTTCACCTCTCTCTTTCTTTCTACATATAACTCTCTCTTCCATCTCTCAACTTCTTCCACGCCCCTATTTCTCATCCATTCATTGTATGCTTTCTTCTTTTGTGCCACAGCCTGTCTCACCTCTTCAGTCCACCACGCTGTTCCTTGCACCTCCCTCCGTCTTCTCTTCCTCCCACACACCACATCACATGCTGCACATATTTCTTCCGTAAATATAATGCACACACCTTCCAAGTCCTCCATCTGCTCCAATTCTTATTTGCCCAATCGTTCCTCCACCTCTCTCTTATACGCTGCCTTTTTCTCATCCTCCTGTAACCTTTCCACTCTCCTTGCAACTAATTCTTCCTCTCGTTTTTCCCTTCTTCTATTCCTCCGTCTTACTTGAATCCTAATTCTGGCCACCACCAAGTAGTGGTCAGAAAGTCCACTCCCCCAACCTCTATAAGCTCTTGCATCCATTACACATCTTCGCATCCTATCATCCACACACACATAATCAAGTATATATATATATATATATATATATATATATATATATATATATATATATATATATATATATATGTATATATATATATATATATATATATATATATATATATATATGTATATATATATATATATATATATATATATATATATATATATATATATATATATATATATATATATATATATTGTTACATAGCCTATAATTTCATCATCCCTTGTATAATTCTAACTTATGATACAGTTTTGTTCTTGATTGCATCATCCTTTGTATAATTCTAAAGTATACTATGGTGCATGTTTGATCACGATTCGCCACGTGGCTTCCATAATGACCAGGCTTCCGTGTTCTACCTCACTCCCCCCTTCTCCCCTTATAGTAGAGTAAGTCGTTCTTTCTGTTGTTCAGAGCAGGAGTGTCAACTCTTCGTCCTCTATACCTTCATTTGCGCGTCCTTCTTACAAGTTCAATCAAGCTCTGCCTGCCCGCTATATAATGAGCTCAGTCTCTGCATTAGTTTCCACTTAGATCTACTCCTCATTTTGTTCACATCTCTGTCCTCCCCTGTATAGTATATTATTATTTTTGTGAGTGCTCAGGAAGTCTCCAGCCATCTAGCTGCTGTATAATTTGAGTATAAGTGTTATTACCATTTTTCTTCTACAGTGTGGCATGGACGTTAATTCGTAGGCCTGGTAGAGTTTTTGCTGTCAGCCAGTGTTAGTAGTATTTTGTATCTGTAATAATATTATATCTTGCCTTAACTGAGCATTATTCGGTTTTCTCATTTTATCAGGGCTGACTTAGATAAATTTGCTCTTGCTAATTTCGTGTTAATAGAGGCTATTGCAGTTAACCATATATGTAACCCTTTTTGCCATTACATTATCCTTATGAGTCCTGAATGTTTAGTTGTTAGTTTGTGCATTAAACTTTAACTTGTAATTTTACCTAAGTCTTTTGTTTTGAACCTGGAACTTTGCGGGACAGTAGTGATTTTAGTATTCTCACTTGAAGTGTTCATTATCTCTCTCTGTTCCGTAACATAAATTTGGCGACGTCTTATCAGGATATTCAGGATATTATCATAAGGATATTGCTTGATATTTTGTGACTGTGATTTATTTATGATGTCTACTATTGCTCCTCTTGATGAAGCCAAAGATTTTTTGTCAAATGTGCAAACAGTGTGTGATGTAGAAAAGAGAACAAAGAATGAACTTAAGCTTGTTGCTCAACAATTGGGAATTGCTGTTCGCTCTCATCATTCTAAAGATCAAATTGTTGGCATGATTAATAAAAGCTTGTTTAATGTAACTCCTCCAGATGAGCAAACGCAGATTGAAATAGCTAAGTTACAGCTAGCACTGCAGGAGGCTCGTGCTAAGGAGGCTGAGTTTCAGGCACGTGCTAAGGAGGCTGAGTCTCAGGCTCGTATTCAGGAGGCACAGGCACTGGCACAGGCTCAGGTACAAATTGAACTTGCTAGGATTCAGGCAGACCATGAGTATTGCATGAAACAAGGTGGAACTGGATCCTCTAGCTCTGATGATTTTGATGTGGCTAAGAATGTTAAACTTGTCCCTTCTTTTAATGAATCTGATTTAACAAAGTATTTTCAGTTGTTTGAGAGGGTAGCAACAGGTCTTGATTGGCCCAAAAAGTATTGGCCAGTACTCCTTCAGAGTGTTCTCACTGGTAAAGCTCAAGTAACTTATGCATCTTTGCCTCAGGATCAACCTGATAATTATGATGTAGTTAAGAGCTTGATTCTTAAGGCCTATGAGCTTGTACCTGAAGCCTATAGAGTAAAATTTAGGACAACTTATAAACAAGATAAGCAATCCCATGTTGAGTATGCAAAAATCAAAGAAGATCTGTAAGAGCAGTGGTTAAATTCTAAGAATGTAAAATCTGATTTTGATAAATTTAAGCAGATGATTTTGCTGGAGGACTTCAAAAGGTGTATTTATAAAGATGTAAGCCTATATCTTGATGAGAAAAAAATAGAAAAATTGTCTGATGCTGCAGTTTTAGCTGATGAATATGTACTCACTCACAAGAGATATTCTAAAGAAAAAAGGAAAGCTGAGAGTAAGTACGTTGCCTCTACTCATAGTACAGGTAACAGGAAAGAGAATAAAGATGATGTTTCTCAGGAAGTAAATATCAGCTCCACCTCTAGATTTCAGAAAAGTAAATGTACTTATTGTAGTAAGCTTGGTCATACTACGGAGAAATGTTTCAGGAGACAGCGTGATGTGAACAAAAAGGAGTCTTTAAATATTCAGTCAATTGGTGTAGTGTCCACCTTTGAGAGTTCCCAGAATTCTTTAACCGAGTTAACTGAACCTGCTTTGAGGGGTAAATTAAATTCTCATGATGAAGCTCCTCTTTTGAGCAGTAACGTGGGTGACACTCAAGAGTTCATGTGCTAGTTTCCTGTCTGATGGTTTTGTCAGTCCTCTGGACAGTAATGACAGGAAATCAGTTAAAATACATCGTGATACAGGTGCTTGCCAATCCCTTATGCTGACCAGTGTTCTAAGCTCTAATGTTAATTCCTCTGATGCAACTGTAATCTTACAAGGTGTAGGGAATAATTACTTCTCTGTCCCTGTGTGCAGAGTGAATTTAGAGTCTGGTTTTGTTAATGGTTCCGTTATGGTTGGGTTGGTTGAGACACTCCCAATGTCAGGTGTAACTTTCTTACTTGGAAATGATATTGGTGGAAGTCAAGTGTGTCCAGTTCCCCAGTTGTCTAGTGAACCAGTGACTGCGACCCAGGATTGTGATATCCCTGATGTGTTCTCTGCATGTGCTGTCACCAGGGCTAAGTCTAAAATTACTGGTGACTTAGAGGATAATGATGATGATGATGTTATCCTAGCTGACACTTTTCTTGCTAATTTGGACCACTCACCAGATCAGGCAGTACCCCGTAGTGTTGGTAATTTGTCTCGTCAAGAGTTGGTTGAGTTGCAGGTTGCTGACCCTGAGTTGAAAGGTCTAGCTAACTCTGCTTGCAGTGAGGAAGAGTCAGCTAGTGCTTCAACTTGTTGTTATATAATGTCAGGAGTACTTATGAGGAAGTGGAGACCCCCAACAGCATCAGCCGACTGTGAATGGGAGGTTGTACATCAAGTTGTCATCCCTCATGTTTGTAGGCAGGATATCATTAGAGTGGCTCATGATTCCAGTTTGGCAGGACACCTTGGAGTGAGGAAGACTGTGGCACGCATTTTGAAACACTTCTACTGGCCAGGTATCTTCAGAGATGTTTCCTGGTATTGTAAGTCTTGTCACACCTGTCAAGTTGGGGGGAAGTGTAATCAGACCGAAAAGGTTGCACCTCTAGTTCCCATTTCTCCTTTTGAGGCGCCATTCACGGGTGTGTTGGTGGATATTGTGGACCCTCTTCCTAAGACTTCTTCAGGATTTTCTCATGTGTTGACCCTGATTGATATGGCTACTCGTTATGCTGAAGCCATTCCACTTAGAAATATCTCAGCAAAGAATGTGGTTAAGGAAATGCTAGGGTTCTTCACAAAGTTTGGTCTGCCCAAAGAGATACAGTCAGACCGGGGAAGTAATTTCATGTCAAATGTTTTCAAGCAGTCTCTGAAAGAGTTGGGCATCACCCAGATCACATCTTCAGCTTACCATCCCCAGACCCAAGGAGCGTTGGAGAGATATCATCAAACACTCAAATCGATGCTCAGGAAATACTGTTTGGAACATCAGAAAGATTGGGATAAAGGTCTTCCATTCGTTGTATTTGCCGCAAGAGAATCTCCAAATGAATCACTGGGCTTCTCACCCTTTGAACTACTGTTTGGCCATGAAGTAAGAGGACCCCTTAAGCTACTCAAGGAATGCTGGCTGTCGGAGGAAGATGAGGTCAACCTGCTGGAGTATGTGATGAAGTTCAAAGAACGGCTGTCCACTGCTTTACAGCTGGCGAGAGAGAATTTAGGAGCTGCTCAGGAGAAGATGAAGACTTGGTATGATAAGAAGTCGAGGTTACGCCACTTTCAGCCAGGAGATCAGGTTTTGATTCTGCTACCAGTGCAAGGGCAACCTCTTCAAGGCAAGTTAAGTGGTCCTTATTTCGTGGAGAAGAAACTCAGTGATGTCAACTATGTCATCGCCACACCAGATAGTAGAAAGAACAAGCAACTTTGTCACATCAACATGCTAAAGTTATATCACAGGCGGGACGAAAATAACCCAGTCTGCACTGTAGCTGTTCCACCCAAGTCTGCAAGTGAAGTTCTCCCATGCAGTATGAGCCTGAGTGATAGTTTGGGGAAGAATCCTGATATCATGAATGATCTCTAGACTAAGCTTTCTCATCTACAGTAGCTCCCGA
>NC_136980.1:11013575-11060889 GCF_032717465.1 Coenobita brevimanus | reverse complement strand
AAGAGGAAGCCAGAGCTACAATGCGTTTTGCTCACGTCTTTGCTACAGCCAGGTTCGGATGCACTAAATAAACATAGATAACGTGTAAATATGAACTACTACTGTACTATAATATTACTGTAAGTCATACGTTACCGTGAACAACAGTTAACCATCATAGCACGCTTAACAGCTTAACACATACTCTTCTTTACTCCAACCCCATTACTGACAGGACTAAACCTCTGATACCCTACACTACCCCACCACCAACCAGTAATGCAGGTCACAAGACAGGTGTTGATGGTTGTAGATGTACTCGCAGATAATACTGTATGTATTTTCGTAGAATATGAATATCTGTATATTGAAAAATTCAATATAATAGCTGTAACCTCGTAAGTAAAATATTTATAACTGTTCACATACACTTATTTTTACTAGCATGGGCGTCTGGTGGGGGAGGGGGCAAGGGGGGGCAGTTGCCCCCCCCTCGGAATTCGACGGCTTCAGTTCTTGTTCAAGGATGATTGACTGATTTGAGTCGATTCATGCATTCTGTCACTATGCATTTGATGTAAGTCATGTAACTCATGTAAGTATATGTCTTTGCCAATTTGGAGTGTATGTATTTTGATAAAACTGCACATATATGTATAATTTCTCTTATTTTGCTCCCCCCCTTACAAAAGATCCTGCGGACGCCTCTGTGCACTCGTACTATAACAAATCCAAGTATGCACATAGAACATAAAGACCTTACGCAGGTCGTTTATGTTTCCGTTGGTGTTCCACCTCGTAATCCACTTTGCGACGGTCCTTGGTGCCGGGCCAAGTCGCTGAGCGACAGCACGTATAGACAGCCCACTATCGCGCAGAGTGATGATGCTGCCTCTCAACTCCAGGTTTTGCTCCTTCCTATTCATACCGTATTTTCCCGGGGACTGGTAACCCCCAGATCCGTATGATACAAAGAAATCTCGGATGATTTCCTCCCTCCTTCCCTCTCTATCAGTGTCAGACACGCGATTCGAAATTCTTGATCCGATGCAAACGTTTCTGGCATCATTAACGCCAGAGGTTACAGAAAGTGATTGAGAAAAATGGTGGGTGGACTGGGTATTAAGTAAGGTAATAGTAAATATCAGAGCAATTGAGTCTTTCATCTCCTTCAGTGTTTATTATTACGATCATAATATTATTAAGAGCGAAAACAATATACCGGGTATTGATTTCACTTTACTAATCATAATTTAAAATAAGACACTTATCCACGTTCTGGTCGCATCCGTCATTTATGTGATTAACCCGTAGCTTAGACAAAATGTAAGGAGACCCGACCACCCGTGTGTTTCCTAGCTTACTCACGGGACACAGGTGTGCTATAGTTTCATCTATTTAACTACACAAGTGTAGTTTGAAATTAAAACGTCAATTGCAATGGGCAAGGCATATTATAAAATGTTACCTGTCAGTGTTTCTTAGCTATGACTATACAATCATAGGATGTATTCTGGGTTAATATAATACTGTGTTTGCCTAACCACATTAATTCATGTGACATGGGAATAAAGTAATAAAAAAATCGCTAGACTTTTACATATATAGGAGTATGTAGATTACATATTTCATAGAAATATTGGTCGTGACTGAAATGAGAGAGGGAGACGCTCCGTCAATGTCCGTTACCTGTTAGTACACCTCTGTGTGTGTGTGTGTGTGTGTGTGTGTGTGTGTGTGTGTGTGTGTGTGTGTGTGTGTGTGTGTGTGTGTGTGTGTGTGTGTGTGTGTCAGACACGCGAGTCGAAATTCTCGAACTCTGAACCCCAGACGCTTTGGCGTTGGCAGTGCTGACTGTATCACCAAAATCTGACCGGGGCTGTACCTATGGCTACGCTCATCGTAAGGTGTATGGTGGTTCTGTGGACATGGAAAAGGCTTTTGTATAAGTCCTGAGGGATGCAGTAAATTGGGAACCAAAGAAAGGATTTTTGGCTTGGTGCTGAACATATGACTCTGGAAGTAATAGCAGCCAGATTGACTATTTCCTGGTCGCGAAGGCTGAAGGGAGGATAGTGAAGAACGTTAAAGTTTATAGGGAGGATGGAGTGTGTGCAGCAACACAAATTACTGTATGTGACATGGTACAATATTAAAGTGGTGGTCATGAAGAAAAATACTGATGCAGCCATGAGGAAAGTATGGAAACTGAAAAACCAAGAAGTAGGAGATGCCTTCTACAGCGAGATGAGTAGAGTGGTGGCTGAACAGGGAGCTGTAGACAGACGTGTTAATGATTTGTACAGAGCTTTCAAGAACAACGTGTCAAGGATGGAAGGGAGGGGGCCCACCAAGACAAAAGGTAACATAATTGTGGGATGTAGGTGTAGCAGCCACAGTTAAGAAAAGAAAACTTTTGCAGGAATGGAACAGGATTAATAAAAGAAGAAGAATACCTGGCTGTAAAGTACAGGGCTTGAAAGGTAATATAGAGGGCAAAATCTGAACTTCAGAGACTTTTAATGGATAGCTTAGTTGTGCTAAAAGGAAGAATGTGGTATCTAAGATGGGAAATCAGATGATGAGAGAAAACAGGGATATCACAGATGAGCAGTGTGCAAAGAATGATGAAGTAAAGGTAGGGGTGGACACTGAGGATATTAAAGATGCTTGGAAAGAACATTATATTCAGTTCCTGAATGAAGAGCTGTTGCCTCTGCTGACACTGAGAGGGCTTTCCCTCTATACTAAAGGGGTCCTTGTATGCAGCATGTGTTAGGAATGTAATGCTGTATATCTGTGAGACGTGGGTAGTAAGGGAAGGCAATACTTGTAGGATCAACTGTACACAAATGATAATGATCTGATGGATGTGTTATGTGTCCTTCAATGAGAGGTTTTGTGGGTTGGGACTGTGACTGAAGAGTAGAAAGGATGGATGTTATTCAAATTCTGTATGTTGGTGGTGTGATGAGAAGGGGAAGACCAAGATGGTTTGAGGATGTTGAGAGGATGGAAGATGTCAACTGCGTGCAGAGGGTGGGAGGTGTGAAAGTCAATGGTAGGGTTGTGGGAGGCAGACCCAAAAAGACCTGAGACAAGGTCATGGGGTGTGACCTCAGGGATAAGGGACTGAGTGGGGAGGCTGGCAGTGACAGAGCAGTATGGAGCGCTTCCATTAAGTGACAAAAGCCAATGCCTGAAAGTACATTGCAACCTTGATAAATGAAATGAAACAAAACAAAACATGTTGGGAAGGTCTCCCTGTGTTAAAAGAGGTATTAGAGTCAAAAGAACAAATAATGACAAGTTTGAGATTCAGATCAGGGTACGGTATATCAAGGGTCAGACCTGAGGCAACTTATGTTCATAATAGTTATACTCGGAAGCTGTGGCTAATGAGTCAAAGTTTTATAGAAGGGGTCAAAGTTAAATATAACCCAATTAGTGTAAGTTAATACAAAAGATAAATGATCAATGTCCTTTCCAGAATACTGTACAAGCTAGAAAATCACACACAGTAATCCAACAAAAATAATCAGTCCTATAATGAACGGTACTGAGAAAAACAAAATAAACAAGACAGTCCTTTAAATAACAGCACTGAGAAAAACAAAATAAACTAAAAAGTCCTTTAAGGAACAGAACTGAGAAAAACAAAATAAACAAGACAGTCCTTTAAGGAATGCTGAAAAAAACAATTTCAGCATAGGTAACAAGAGAAGTGTTAGAGTCAGAGGCACCAACACTGACGAGTCAAAGGAGAGTTACTATCAGGGTTTATCAGTGGTCAGTCCTGCCTTGCGTCTACCTGGGCAATACCACGCGCTGCAGATTGAGCAAAAAAATGCTTGGCCAAGTACACACAGATCAGCTGACCAACCAAAACATTCAAGATGACGGAGGATGCTGCTCAAGCACTGACTGAAGAAGTTTACTGATAAAGTTTGTATGCTCAAGTGTGAATAAAACTCCAATTTAACACATTAATCATTTTTATATGCGTGATGATGATGATAGGAGGCCCTATACTTCGCCTTAGCTTAGAGATAGGTGCTTCGTCACTAACCCGTTCATAGCGGTTTTACAAACCAAGAAACTAGTCACTATACCCAAGGAATCTTTAATTTTTCTGTTATGCTAGGTGTTTTTAGGTCGGCTTCTCGTCCTAAAGACACTAGCTGCTGAGCTGGGGTTCTCTTACGAGACCGGGACTAGAATACACTGTGAGAGGAACAAGGCATAAAAACTCGGGTCAACCAACTGTACACATATATTATCTCAAATTCACACATTCAGAATACAATGTAAATACAGATTAGATACAATTCATTATACAGGTACAAAGGCACTGCCTGGACTGGAGGACTCTGTCAGGGCTGCTGAGACCGCGGGCTGTCTATATGTGTCAGCCAGGTGTGGGAGGGGTCCCGTCAGATGTGCCTTCCTATTTAGAGGGCCCAGGGCTATTCTTGGGGGCCGTGTCGTCTGGGATGGGCTGCTGGGTGGCGTGGTGAGGGGCCTGTTCCTAGTGGGGCCTCGGTGGGGAGATCGGTCCTTATGACTGGGACCAAATAGGGAGAGTAGCCACTCTGGGAAGGTCATCATCCAGTGCAGCTGGGGAGGTCACGCCCTGGGGTCCTGGGGGCGCCTCGGTGAGTCTGAGGACTGCGGTCTCCCTCAAGTCGAGTCTCCGTCAGGGGTTGTCTGCAGTGTCCCCTCCTCTAGAAGTCTGACAGTGGGTGGTCTCGCCTGGGTGCTAGCTATACTGCTCAAAACCCCAGGGTCACGAGGGGGCCTTGCCAGACCCTCTCCAGGCGTAGCTCCTCCTGGGGACTACCTCTGTGGGGAGAAAGGGAGGGGTACCCTGCTCGGTCATAGGATGGGTGGGCTAAGCAAGAGACGTCCTCCGGAGGAAGTCCCAGAGGGCGAGAGATGGGTGGCGCCTGTGCTCTCCCTGACGTGACTTGTGGCCGTTGCCGAGGTCCCGAGGGCTGCAGGGGTAGGGCTGCTAGTGCCATCCCTATCCTGCTTGTGCGACTAATCCGTCACCGGGGACCGACTTCCAGATAGGACTGATGGGGAGATGCGGCTAGTGGCCATCACCTGTCCACTGGTGCGGCTAGTGGCCGTCACCAGAGTTCTATTGAGAGAGGTGCGGCTAGTGGCCGTCACCAGAGTTCTATTGAGAGAGGTGTGGCTAGTGGCCATCTCCTGTCCGCCAGTGAGGCTAGTGGCCATCGCCAGGGCCTCATTCCTCAAGAGGACTGTGGGCTGGGTGCGGCTTGTGGCCGTCACTCGCTCACAGGTGTGCCTAGTGGCCATCACCAAGGTCCTGTGAGGAGAGGGGACAGCAGACAGAGTGCAGCTAATGGCCGTCACCTGTCTGCTGGTGCAGGTAGTGGCTGTCACTGAGGTCCAACTCCCAAAGGCAGCTGCAAAAGGAGAGCAGGCTGAGACCGTCTCTCCCCTAGTGAAGCTAGTGGCAATCACTGGTTTCTTTGCAGAGGGGGGGCTGCAGCTACAGAGCGGCTAGCGGCCGTCTCTTGCCCAGTACGGCTAGTGGCTGTCACTCGGGTGCTGTCTGGGACTGAGATATCAGCCGCACCCCGAACCTGGTGAGGGCTGGTCTGGCTGGAGAATAGTGCACCAGCACTGTATAATTCTCGCTGGGTCCGCCGAGGGTAAAAGGGGCGTAAGATAGTAGGGGACATAGACTCATACTGCCTGCGTATTGCGTGCACCCTCAGAGCCTCTCCGTGGTCCCCCCCTGGGGTGGGTGTCACGACATCCCTGTGGTGTCTCGTCGTGCTGGGCATTTGTTTCATTACTTAACACAAAGAATTTGGTGAACTTCAACCTCCTCATGGGAGAGGAAAAAAGTCCAGTTGGAGCATTTGTAGTATGGAGTTGAAGTGGTCACCATCTTGTTTGTTTACAAACAGGGAAGCGCACCGACCAATCCACCTCATTCTTTTGCTTTCTTCGCCTGGTGGGCGTAAAAACTTGCTTGCCGAGCAATTCAGTCTACCAGCAGAGCGCTCTGTGCCACTTCGTGGTACTTGCCCAAGTAGAAACAAAGCCGCAGGGTGGGCCAATAGCTGTTCATAATGGTTATAAACAGATGCTGGGACTGGTGAGTCATTATCATAAGGAAGGGGTCAGGGTTAAATAAAACCCAAATTGTGTAAAGTGAATATAAAAGAACAATAATATAAGTCCTTTAATGTATACAAATAAGAAAAGCTGACACAATAAAACAACAAAAACAACCAAAGTCCATTAAAGAACAGCATTGAGAAAAACAAAATACACAAGACAGTCTTTAAGGAACATTAAAAACAATGAATTCAAGAGTTCAAGCCCAAACACACTTAGACACACACACACAAAACTTCAAACTTATTCAAGATTCCTCAACCTCATCACTTAATACTCTATATTCTGACAAGATCACACCTTCCTCGGTAACCGAGACCCCGGCATAATTCAGAATTACACTTAACCCAAAGATTGAATATCCAATGTCTTTTACCACCTGAACTATGCACATACTGGTATGATCGCCAAGCCTAACAGGAACTGAACCAACACTTTCCTTATATATTTTAGTATAACCCCACATTACTGACTGAAGGAGGGGGGTTTCCAACCATCTGAGTTTGATACCACACTTTTTGGCATCATGTGGCGGCATTTCTACTCCGGCAGTACCAGTATCTAACAGCCCCTCCACCTCAACTCCACTGATGCTAAACACTGTAGTTTTTCGCAAAGCCAATTTTGGTAATGACAAAGCATGCTCAAAAAGTATATGCATACTATCAGGCTCCGGATAGTTGATTAGCTGACACTTATAATTTATCAGTGTATCCAAACCCAGTAAAGGGGCATCAATATTGTCGTCACTTATAACAAGGTAAGGAAAAATAGTCATGTTTTCTGCCTCATTCTCGGTCTCCACCACCACCTCTGTGTTGCCCAGGCCACCAAGTACCCACTCCTAGGAGTCCCATTCAGGTACTGGCTTTAATTTGCTTTCACAATACAAACCACATTCTTTTGCAAATGAAATGGGCAACACACTGAATGGACAGCCAGTATCAAGTAGAGTCAAGTACCACCTATCATTAAACTTGACCATAACATGGGGGTAACCATAACAGGGTATGTGTTCCTCACCGAAAGACAACTTTATCCTCGGCATTTTGCTAAAGTGAAAGTTAAAACAAACACTGTATTAACAAAACTCTTATTTATCGACTGAAACAATGAAGTTCTGGGCAGAATACAAGTAATACGCTTCAGGCTTACACGTGAGATGAAGCAACCGTCTCACCACCTTGCAGACGACACAACAACTGAGGCCGATGGCATTTTCTTGTGGCTATAAAGGGCCAAACACAGACCACAGTCATACTAAAAGCCGACCTGGCATGAGATACACCCTTCAAAAGTTTATGACATGAAGGTTTACTTAATAGAACATGCATTCCTTACTGTACATTATCATTTTACTCACCAAAGTGGACGAGCTGCTGTAGTATAAACACCGCAGCTCTGTAAATGGAAGTATTATCCCATGGGTTGACCCTCATAGTTTGTTGGTCTGCCGCCAGGTTGGCGCTGGTGTAGTGGCAGCCGTTGACCCCGTTGACAACCTTGCTTGATACCCGCGCCCTTTGAAATCAGTCGATGGGTCAGGGAAATAAAGTGCCGGGTCCACTGTGCAACTTATGGATGCATAAACGGGCAAAGGAATTCATCGAAGAGAGATGGCATTACATTTCACATGTAAGAAACAGCTGTATCTTGTTGCAAATTCTATTAGATTACTGATAAATACTTGTTTACCTTCGTGCATCATGAAGACTATTCGCACTGCATATAAAAAATTCCAAGATGTAAAAAATGTGTTTAAAGAGAGAGAGAGAGAAACTGAAATATAGTTATAGCGCTCAGTGCTTCGATGTCACTTAATTTCTCATGTTATGTCAAGACCCACCACCTTCTTTGGTTGTATTAGCGCTCTATACCTTTTACAGCAATAAATATTTCAATTCAGTTCAATATCTCATGCAGTATTTATAAAAAAAAAATAACTGTCAAGAAGCACTTGGTATCATAGCGACGCTCCTATGCACCTCTGGACAGAATTGGAGGTTAAGACAGAATGTTAATACACTTTTTCGCTACGCTTTTTTTTTTTTTTAATAGATCAGATGAAACTAAATTGAGTTCTAGACTTTTTAAGCTGGAGGACCTAAACAGGGTACTAATATCCTCACTAGAAGGCCCTTTTCTATCACTATCCTCACTACCACAGGTCCTTTTCTATCACTATCCTCACTACCACAGGTCCTTTTCTATCACTATCCTCACTACCACAGGCCCTCTTCTATCACTATCCTCACTACCACAGGTCCTTTTCCATCACTATCCTCACTACCACAGGTCCTTTTCTATCACTATCCTCACTACCACAGGTCCTTTTCCATCACTATCCTCACTACCACAGGTCCTTTTCTATCACTATCCTCACTACAACAGGCCCTTTTCCATCACTATCCTCACTACCACAGGTCCTTTTCTATCACTATCCTCACTACCACAGGTCCTTTTCTATCACTATCCTCACTACCACAGGTCCTTTTCTATCACTATCCTCACTACGACAGGCCCTTTTCCATCACTATCCTCACTACCACAGGTCCTTTTCCATCACTATCCTCACTACAACAGGCCCTTTTCCATCACTATCCTCACTACAACAGGTCCTTTTCTATCACTATCCTCACTACAACAGGTCCTTTTCCATCACTATCCTCACTACCACAGGTCCTTTTCCATCACTATCCTCACTACAACAGGCCCTTTTCCATCACTATCCTCACTACCACAGGTCCTTTTCTATCACTATCCTCACTACAACAGGTCCTTTTCCATCACTATCCTCACTACAACAGGTCCTTTTCTATCACTATCCTCACTACCACAGGTCCTTTTCCATCACTATCCTCACTACAACAGGTCCTTTTCCATCACTATCCTCACTACAACAGGTCCTTTTCTATCACTATCCTCACTACAACAGGTCCTTTTCCATCACTATCCTCACTACGACAGGCCCTTTTCTATCACTATCCTCACTACCACAGGTCCTTTTCTATCACTATCCTCACTACAACAGGTCCTTTTCTATCACTATCCTCACTACCACAGGTCCTTTTCTATCACTATCCTCACTACCACAGGTCCTTTTCTGAGTTGGGTGAAATTGCGTGGCAGCTGCAAAATTTTCATCATTATAATCCAATCCTGTGTTGCCCCATGAGGAGCGTAGGAGCCCGGTGCTAGGCAAGTTGGTCCTGACATTTAAGATGAGAGTGACTAGCCTCACTCATCCCAGAGTGGCATTACGTGAGGAATAAACCCCAGCCACCCTTTGGATATACTGTAAACCTTCACCGGCTGAATCCGATTGGAGTGCCGTAATTTTCCACTAAACCACTAGGCGCCAAAATGTGGTTATATGGTTACCACTCAGCGTAGTAAATGGTTTCCTGGTGTACAGGAAACCATTTGGCTTGTCACTCAGTGTTGAATCAACCACAGGCAGAAGGAAGAGGAAAGAATGACAGAAAGAAAGGCAGACGAGGATGGAAGGAAAGAAGGATGGAGGAGAGGAAAGGGCAGACACCCGAGAGCAGCACTACATCGAGTGAGTGGATGGCGAGCGCCCTCACCTACCACATAATATGATAATAATAATAATGGTAATAATAATGGTAATAATGATGATGATGATGATAATAATAATAATAATAATAATGATAATAATAATAATAATAATAATAATAATAATGACATCAGCTGGATTCCCCATTAAACTTCAGATATGAAGCCAGGTCATTATGTTCTCAGGTTCATGATGAGGTACAGGAGAACAGAATGATGACCACTGCCACCCCCATCACTGCGTCAAGATAGGAGAGTAAGGTGATGGGGAAAGGAACTGAGATGTGGGACGCAGTGTGTTATGTCCACGTTCCTTGGTGTCATGTGGCCACCTTGAATGATATCTATCCACACTACATAACATATATATACTCTTCTTACTGTAACTTGGCCTAAAACTGCCATCTCTCCATGCTGAATGCTGAGTTGTAACAACAGGTTTATGCTAGAAAATAGTGCTAATCACAAAAAAGTGCCATGGAAAGGATGTGAAGGTCAAAAAATCTTGACATAAATACATACTTATAATCAGTCTTTCCCTAAATGTGACAACCACTTAACCTATAATCTTCCTACTCTAACCTGGTCCAAAACTGCCATCTTTCTGTCTTAAACACTGAGTTATAACAATACATATACACAAGAATATGGTGCCAGTCACAAAGAAGTGCCAGGGAAAGGATCTAGAGCTGCAGTACTGTTTTTCCCCTGCCATTAAACAACATAGAACAAATTGCCAAAGGATGAAACTCTAGGTAAAGTTAAGGAGAAGTAACCCGCCCTCCAGTAAGATCCCTGACGTGACATGTGACGCTGGGCTAACCTTCAGGGACCATGTATATACATCATGAACCTTATGAACAAAACAAAGTGATAAATTTTTTGTCCTTTCATGGCCTATTTCCCGTAGTTTGTGTCAAAATAATACAATACTACACCCCTGAGTCCTTTCCATAGCACTTTTTCGTGACTAGTACCGTGTTCTAGCATTAGACCATCTCTTGTTGCAGTTCAGTATTTAAAATGGTAAGATGGCAATTTGTACTCCTATTTAATGAAAACAGAATACAGTTGCTCTTACCGTGCATTACACTAGACCGTACCTGTGGCTGAAGTTGTATGACCAGCGATTCTTTTGATGTAGAAGTGTCCCATATGGTGCTGGAAAAAGCCACTCGTAATTTGGTGCTACTGTCTATTTTTGGCCGCCTTAACCTGGGAACAAAAGAAAATACTATAATTCCCAGCTTAACCCTATGCGTCTGGGTAACGTCCTCTTTAGATTATTTTTGCTTTCTCCAGACTATTTTTGTGCATCAAAGGGAACGTTTAGACTTTTGAACATAAAGGGTTAGATACGATTTTAGTAAGTTCCTTCCAGACAAACTGCAGGAGAGCCCCCATTAACTAACGATGAAAAATTTGTAACTAGGATTGTCTTTAATGATTTCAAATTCATTTACAACACCCAAATTCCTCGGAAATATCATTTATGTTACTAAAGATTATATAATTCATTCATGACACCCATAATTCTGCGAAAATGATATGCTGCTCAAGGGCACGAAGAATTGTTGACGTCGGCGGTGGTGTCTAACAGAGGGCAGTGGGTCCATTCTAATCCTAACTCATTCGTCCCCAAATAGTTCAGGTTAGTTAGGTTAGCTTAAATTAAAGTAGGTTTGGTTGAATTAGGTTAGTTTCAGTTAGGTCTACAGTATAAGATTTTAGTCTATCATAGCCATTAACAACACACACACACACACACACACACACACACACACACACACACACACACACACACACACACATACACACACACACACACAGATAGATAGATAGATAGACAGTTAGATAGATACTGACAGATAGATTACGTTTGCAGTATACAATTATGAAAAATGAATAGTGCCACACGCAAATGCAATACCATCCGATTAAAGACTTGCAGCAGCTACGGCCCGTACCAGCTGAAACACAAGTGTCGTGCAACAACACACGCTCGTGTGAACAGACCCACAGCCCCCATGCAAGATCCCCATGCGCAGCCACTGAGCACGCCTGTAGCGAGGTGGCCTTGCTGGCTGGGCGTGCGGTGATGGCTGGCGCGGCGACAATTTGTAGCTCACGCCACGTTTGAACGGGTTCATTTAACTGCATGTATTTTTAGGCCGCACAGCAATATTTGTACGTCAAAAAACGCTCATGCGAAAGGGGCCTTCCTGGGAAATGTGTAAAGCAAAGGTAGGTGCCTTTTCATTTCCTCTGATGCCCACATGACTGGGGATCCACTGTATAGTAACTGATTCCCCTGCATCCTGTATTCGCTGGGTTATGGCAAGTAGGTCTGTGATGATGAAGATGTTATCAGTGGGAAGAGGCTGTCTAAGGGTACAGATGGCTGCCATAGAGTCAGAGTGGAAGACGATGGTGGATGAAGGGATGTGGAGCTGGGCATCCATTAGAGCAGCTGCAGTTGCCTAATTGCCACTAGTTCAGTTTGTAGTGTAGAGGCCCCGTTGGTTAGACGGAACCTTGCACACGTCGTTCACAGACAAAGGCTGCAGCTGCTCGACCATCGGAGACAGAGCCATCGGTACAGTAAGTGACTGCATCCTCTGGGGTGATGGTGTGGATTCGCTGTAGGCCTTCTTGACGGAGCTGCTGGGTGGGAGTGTGTGATTTAGGAGGTGAATTGGTGATGAATGTATTGCATGGGGGGGGGGTCCCATGGGGCCTGGGGGCGATAGTGGGGTCAAGAGAGTCAGGAGCTTGATTTATAAATGAGGATATCTCAAGGGCGTGGATGGCTCTGGCTGTGCTGTGGAGCCAGCTGTCAGAGAGTATATCAGGGTGAAGACCTATTGATGCTTTAATTCGTGATCAGAGGGGGACCGGAGATGCATTGTGGGCGAGTTTGGTGGCAAGGGTAGCCACACGAGTATTGATGCTGAGGTCGAGGCTTATGAGGTCACACTCGAGGCGGAGATTGACAAGCTTTGTCCACCTCGGAGAGCCAGACATAATTATCATGGCTTCGTTCTGTATGACCTATAGCTTTTGGGATTGTCCTGGATTGATGGCCGGGAGAGCAGGGACGAAGTAATCGACGACTGACCTGATAGTCTGCATGTAAAAGAGGCGGAGGACCTTAAAGGTGGCTCCTCCCCCTTTACCTGCTAGAGCTCTGAGTGCTGAGATCTGGGTTTTAGTTTTATCTCTCAGGCGTGCGACTTCAGGTCTGAAGGAGAAGTGGGAATCAGTGAACACGTCCAGGTATTTGTGTGCAGTTACGTACGCAATGGGCGTTTGCCCGAGACTCAGATGATTGATAGGAGGTCTGGTGCCAATAGGGAGAGCCTTTGTTTTTGAGACGTTAAGTTTGAGGCCGAGTTCTTGGCACGCTGAGTGTAATTTAGAGAGGGCTTTCTAAGCTTGTGAATGATAAGGACCCCTATGGATGGCGAGGGCTAGATCGTCGGCATAACACAGCAGTCTGATCCCGGGTCCTAAGTCGATATGTAGGAGGCACTCCTCGAGGGAACTGAACAGGGTTGGGCTGAGATTACTGCCTAGTGGAGTGTTATTTTGGTGTTTGTGGAGGGAAGAAGTGAATCCCTGGAAGCAGACAGCGGCTTCACGATCTCGAGAGAAGTCCTCAAGCCAGCAAAGGAGGCGACCCCCTCACACTCCTGAGTGCCAGGGTTGTAGGGATAGCCTCTGGACATGCTAGCTAGAAGGCATTCTTGAGATCTATGAAGACGGCTAAACTTTTCCTCCTCGGAATTCAGACTGGAAGGAGCTGAGGCATTCTGAGGCACCTTTGCCCACAGTGTAGGCGAAGATGTGGTTGCATCGGGGGGGGTAGTGACCAAGTCAGACGGTGGAGAACCATACGCTTAGCAGTTTTGCCGAGACAACCGAGAAGGGAAATAGGACAGGGGTTGTTAGGGCCGTTTTGTCTAGGGATGAGATGTGTCACAGCACGCTTCCTCTGCGAGGGTACATGGCCAAGAGTCCAGGAGTGGTTGAGGAGGTCGAGGAAGGCCTTCTCAGCCACTGGACCCACATGTGAAAGTATGCTGTAAGTAATCCCATCTGAACCTGGAGCAGTGTCGATACTAGTTTTGTAGGTGTGTGTTAGCTCGTGTAGGGTGAAAGGGCAGTCTGTCTCGGCTGGGCTGTTTTTACAAGTGTGGATCAGGTGTGTTCTGTGTTGGTGTAGGTCTTATTGTTTGCGTCTGGTGGAGGGTGGGAGTTGTTGGGGGGAGGTTCTAAGGGCAAAGGCCTCAGTCATGTCAACTTTCCCATAGGGGTCGGGAATGGGCAGTGGGAGGGCTAGAGCCCGCCTTCAGTTTCCTCCAAATAGACCCAAGATTGGTGTGAGCCCCCAGAGATTGGCACCACTCCAGCCATTTCTGCTCTTTTGTGCTGTTTTTCTTTGCTATAGAGTGCCTGATAACACTCTGGAGATATCCTAGTGCGTCGGGGGTGGGGTTGGAGCGGTAGATCTTTTTTAGCCCTGATTAGCTGGTGGTTGAGTTCTTTGACTCTAGGGTCTTTGTGGTCTTTGTGGTAGTGTTTTGGAGGACAGGTGATGGGGATTGCTGTGTCTGCCGCGGCCTGGAGAGCCTCAGTGATTTAGTTGGCGTGGCTCTCAAGGTCAGGTGAGGTGTCTAGGGTAAGGAGGTGGTCCAGTGTGTTTATAAATAAGCCCCAGTTTGCTCGTTTCGTGTTCCATCGTAAGGGGGGCCCGGGGGGTTTCGGGAGAGGAGTGATTCCTAGGGAGCAGAGGATGGCGTGATGACCTGACATTAAGGTGGGGTGGATCTCCCAAGTGGATCGAGTAGCCAGGGTGGAGGAAGCAAGGGAGAGATCCAGCCTACCTCCCTGTAGGTGTGTAGGGGAGTTGATGTTATTAGGAGGGATATGGTCGGGGTTTCTGCCAGAACCAGAGCTATGTGGCGTCCTGTTGAGTTGGCTGAACTGCGGGACCCGAGGCACACATGGTGGGCATTCTTGTCCCTCCCTGTGAACATTTCCTCTGATTGTGAGACGGAGAAAAGCTCCCCCAGGTACAGGTCGGCTGTTGGCGAACGATAGACGTTGAAAATTTTGAGGTTTCCGTTCGCCAAGGTAAGTTCTACTCCCTGAATTTCATCCCTGGATCCGCAGTCTGGGAGGGGGTCGATGGCTACTGCAGGGACGTGATATTTAACGAGGATGGCACAGCCTCGGGGACCGCCGCGAGCACAGGGAAGAAGGAAGGGGGTGAAACTCTGCAACCGCAGTGGCTGGCGCATAATTAGAAGTGTTTCCTGCAGAAGGAAGACGTTGATGTTGTCTTTGTGGGCAGCTTCCTTGAGCAGGGAACGTTTTGCAGAGGCACCATGGATGTTTCACTGCACTATGCGGAGAGAGGTGGAAGAACAGGTGATTTGCTGTGAGGTAGTGGGGTGGCTTGCGGTGCTCAGGTCCCTTCGGCTGCTGGAGTGGATGTGGGGAGTGGTGATCTGGATCGAGGTCTCCCTCTCTTCCAGGAGGGGGAGTGGTGTCAGTGATGGGGGGCTCCTGCATGTTTGCTCAGGTGTTCTTGAGGCCTGTTGATGGAGACGGAACGGCTTCTGCTTCTGGGGTCCTGTGACGTATGTGTTGCACGGGATCGTGAGTTTTGGCGGTGTCGGTGGCGTGGCTGATGGGCGGTGGTTGGGTTGGATGGAGGTGCTGGGGGTTGGAGTGGCGCCTGTGGTGTGTGGGCAGCTGGGGGCAGGTCTTCAGGGGTGGTGTTGGTCCGATCTGGATGCTTGATCCATTGTTGTATTGATTGGTGAGTTACCTGGAGGAGGGGTTTGGGGTCGATTTGTTGTCCCAGGATCTTTCCGAGTTCCTTTGCTATTGTAGTGCATAAATGGCGGCCTAGGGATCGGAAGTCCTCTGTGCTGATGGTGGCATGGCCTGGGGTAGGAGTGGTGTCTGGTGAGGTTTAGGCGCAGGAGTCTAGGTTGGTCTGTGTGCTGGCGTCGGTGTGTTGTGGGGTTGGGGGGGGGTTGGCGTGGTGGCTGTGAGGTTCAAGTGCGTGATTGGCGAGATGGGTTCCCCCGGGGGTGGAGAGCCACCAATGGAGATGGGGTGGGGGTACGTACGGGGAGGGGGGAAACTCGGTGGGCTGTGGAGGAGGGGGACGGGGAGACGAGGGTCGGGGGGTATTGAGGGGCCCGCCCCAAGCGCAGGTGGTCGGAGGGGCTAGGATGCAGGGAGGTGATCTTGGACCCAAAGCGTCTCCCTCTCCATCCCCCACTGCACACGTTCCTTCCTGGCAGAGGAGGCCTTGTTCCAGGCATGGTGCTTCCCGCCGCAGTCCGGTCAATGCACAGCGACCCGCTGCTGGGCCTTGAATTTGTTTAGGCAGTCCTGGGTGGCATGGTGGTAGCTGCACATGGCACAATCCAGGCGGCGGGAGCACCGTGACTGGTGGTGTCCGTCCTGCTGGCAGTGGAAGCAGCGGAGGGGCTCTGGGATATAGGGGCATAGGAGGTATGAGCCTCATCGTCCTAGATCGAGAAGTGGGGGCACAGGTCCCCTGATCGTGACAATAACTTGCCTGGTGTCCTGTCCCTGTACATTGCATCGCTGGGCAGTTTCGACTGAGTCGTGATCTAGGACTGCCGCCATGGGAAAATTTGTACGATATTTAGTGAGGACAAATTTGTGCAGGGTGAGGTTAGGGTCCCGTCTCTGAATGTTAATGGGTTTTCCGGCAAGTGTCCAGAGTGAGGAGAATGTCGTGAGAGACGTCATCAAGGGGAATGATGGCAGTGTCCTGATTTCTGAGCTGAACCGTCTTGAACTTCAGGGAAGGGTGTGCTGTAGCAACGGCGTTGGTGATGTCATACGTGGAGGAAAAGTTTTCATTGGGAGTGTGATGAAGGTGAGGAAGCTAAGTGGCAGGAGGAGGCGGCATCCGCAGGCGGGTGGAGGCCCGTGTGTGGGTGTGTGTGGGTGGTGAGGTGCGGTTATGGAGCTCAGAGGATGAGGAAGTGGGGGGCCCGGGGGGGCAGGTGGTCTTGGCAGCAGGGCGTCGTTTCGTTTGTACCAGGGTGAAGCCATCGGCATCGTCAGTGGGTGGGGCGGGGTCTAAGGCGGTGGTCTCGGAGGCCCTGGGGGTGTGGCTTGGGTCCGGCGCTGGTTTGGAGGTCATGGCAGAGGCAGAATCACGATCCACTTTATCAGAGTCAAGGTCAGTATCCATAGCCGGGGTAGTGTCGAAAAAATCGTCTGGATCACAATCTGGACCAGTGAGACAGGGTTTCTTGGCCTGGGATGTCTTAGGGGAAGACGTTAGAGCAGGGCTGGGTGGAGGCTCCTTGCTACAGACAGACGGACATGCAGACACAGAGCTTGAAAAATGAAAGAAATAAAGTAAAATAAAATATAAATAAAATGAATGAGTAAAAGGGGGATAGGTGAAGGAGTACAAGAACTGAAGAAATAAGAAAATACAAAAAGAAACTAGAGCGGGAGGTAGAAGACTGGTAAAAAAGTAATAATACAATAAGTAAAAGAAGAGGTACTAGAACTGACGAGAAGGAGCGAACTGAACAAAAAAAGCAAGCTCTCCGGCGGTTCCCTACAGTGACGGGGGCCTAACTCCCCACCCTCTACAGGGTGTCGAAGAAGACCCCGTCACTGCCCCGTGAGGGACTTACCTAACCTAGCCCTAACAGTGCCAACCCTTGTTGCCTCCTATAAACAGGCCTCTAAGGCCTACCCTTCATGGAGATACCCTAACGGTATTCCTTCAGGGTCCGGCGTCGTACTACGGCAGGTTCTCTAAGGTGGCAGCCGGAGAGTAGCTGAAAAGGAAAAGAAAGGAAAAAAACTGAAAAGAATGAACGGGAGAGAAACGATAGGAGCCAAGACAGACTCAAAAAAGCTCTGTGAGTGGCGATGAAGTGGCTGGGAAAGTCTATGGGGACTGCAACCCACGTTTCACTATGGCGGACGAGATGTTGCCAGTTGAGAAGTAGGGCTGCGTGTGTGTATAATTCTTAGTGATGAAAACATACACAGCGTGCATGCCGACTTATAGTAATAATAATAATAATAATAATAATAATAATAATAATAAAAATCTGATAGTACTAAACTTAATGCACTAAACCCAGCATATTTCTGAACAGACAAGCGGTGATGAAAACGCACGATGCCGAAAATGTGCTGGAAAAGAGAGAAGGAGAGAAGAGAGTGACAATACCTCCCACCACCACCACAACTACCACCACCACAACTACTACCATTACAACTACCACCATTTTGCTTCTGGTTACTCCTTTGGTCGTAGGTAGGTTAGTGAAGTGACAGGCTGTTTGAAAGGACGGTATTCGGTCCGTGGGTGGGGTAGGAACAGGTTGGGGATTTGAATTATGTCATAGCAGACTTTACTGATCTTCCACAAAACACCCCTGCTGAGATAATAAGATAGTCCCTGCGTGAATTCAGTATGGACGGTTAAATTTGTGCCCAAGTGGTGATATGTCCAAAAAACACCCTTGCTAGTATCATCACACCACTGGCAGCAGGGGTCCAACTGGCACTCACCCTGGACGTCCAACACACGTACACTCACCCACAAAAGTCCTGTCCTTTTCTCGAACCCCGTAAATGTGGGAGCAGGTTTGTCGACGCTGCTGGGAGACTCACGCGTATCTGGGAACAGTGTCAGTGGGGTTGCGGGTACTGGGGATGAGGGGGTGGTGCGGTAGTGGGCGAGTTGTGTGCTGCAGTCATGTTATTGTGTAGCTTTTCTTTTTCTTGGCTTTGTTCTATACAAACAATGGAGATGGAAAGGGATAATGAAATTTATTATATATTACTACATGCTAAAACAAACATGCAGCTTCTAAAAAATTGAGTTGAGCTGCAACAGTGAGGTTCCTCCTGCCCTCCCCGTCCACCATAATACTACTATATATATATATATATATATATATATATACTGTATATATATACTGTATATATATATATATATATATATATAGATAGATAGATAGATATAGATATATATATATATATATATATATATATATATATATATATATATATATATATATATATATATATATATATACTGTATATATATATATAGATAGATAGATAGATAGATATAGATAGATAGATAGATAGCACAGATATGTCTGTCATATATACAATCCTTGGTTTTCATTTTCCTTATATAACAAAAATATACTGAATGTATACCAGAGTTTACTCCCCACATCAGTGAATGTATGAAATAATAAAGAAGACGCAGTAAAGCACTTTTGTTTCTCCCTGCTTGAGAGAGAGAGAGAGAGAGAGAGAGAGAGGAACACTTTATCTTGAAGGCGAGAGAGAGGGGGCCTTCACGTGGTGGCACAGATATAATCAATCTGCTCCACTGCCCGGTTACACAAGCGTCCCTTAACTTCCTCCCTGTCCCCCTAAAAGCAATTACATAGATTGCAGGAGGAGGGCATCTTCTCTCTTTCTCTCTCTCTCTCTCTCTCTCTCTCTCTCTCTCTCTCTCTCTCTCTCAAGCCGTCTTAACCCACTGGATCACGAGGCGTCATTTAGTTATATGGTTACCACTCAACGAAGTACGCAGTTTCCAATAGGCTCATCACTCATTGCAAAGCCATCCAAAGACAGAACAACATTGAGTGAGTGGATGGTGGGGGCCCTCACCTAACAAAAATGGAAGTAATAATAGTAATAATAGTTGCATCATAACACCAGCCATGATAACACGTGCCAGGCCAGTTAACAACGCTTGTGATAACACCCAGGGAATTACTAGAGTTGCACATTCCTTTAGGCGGTGTGTTGGGTAGAGCTGCGTATGTCTTGCAGCGGCTGAGTTGTGCATTCTCTCTCTCTCTCTCTCTCTCTCTCTCTCTTCTTCTTCTTCTTCGTCTTTTTTTCTTCTTCCTCCTCTACTTCCTCCTCCTCCTCCTCCTTATCATCATCATCATCATCATCATCATCATCATCATCATCATCATCATTCTGCTTCTTCATCTTCTTCCAGTAAAGTAGCCTACAGCCAGGCCTAAAGACTACAGCCAGGTTGAACCGTGCACAGGTAGCGTGACGTCATGCGGCCTACCTGTCCCTCTTCCCCTCCCTCCCCTACCCATACTTCTCCTGTCTGCTTCATTTTCTGTGGTGTACACACTCCCAAGCCTTCACTGACAGCTCCTTCTCTCTCTCTCTCTCTCTCTCTCTCTCTCTCTCTCTCTCTCAGTATATATTTATATGTATATAATATTATGTTGCTATATATGGATATACAAGTAAAAATTTGTATAATATATTTCTTGTAATAAATTTTCTATACAAGCCTATGTATGTATGTATGTATTTCTCTATTTTTCTCTGTCTAATATACTGAATTTTCTATATATATATATATATATATATATATATATATATATATATATATAAGTACATAATTACAGAGAGAGAGAGAGAGAGAGAGAGAGAGAGCGTAAGTGAGGTGTTCCTTCTGATACAATTCCCGTGTCCTTTGACACTCCCATATACAGGGTGAGTCAAAAGTAGCGCCCGATTTCTGTTTCTACGGCTGTCAGTTGATTGTCTGCCATTTGTATGACAGTGTACAGGAAGGTAGAAACCAGCAATAACCTGCAAAACAAAAACAAAAAGAATTAACTAAGAAAATTAATAATGCAAGACAGATATTAACAACATGACCTCCCAGAATCTGGCAGCTACTTTGGCCTTACCCTCTAGATACAGGCTTCAGTCTCTCTCTCTCTCTCTCTCTCTCTCTCTCTCTCTCTCTCTCTCTCTCTCTCTCTCTCTCTCATTATTTATAATCAGTATACATTACATAGATAGACAGATAGACAGATAGATAGAAAGGCTTGTATGGAACAGTTATTGTAAGGAAAATGTAGTGAATATTTATTAGGCCTCTTTACATATACGATTTCTTATATTGTATATCCACATATATGCCTACATAACATTGTATACATGTCAGTATATAATGAGAGAGAGAGAGAGAGAGAGAGAGAGAGAGAGAGAGAGAGAGAGAGAGAGAGAGAGAGATGATGTACTTGAGGTGTTCCTCCGAACCTCATGCACTATAAATTCAGTATTAAACAGAGGGATAGAGAGATAAAGAGAAAGATAAATAGATAGACAGATTTATATAGAAGAGTTATTGCAAGAAAAACGTAGTGAATATGTCCAGCCATTTGATATTTTCATGGGTAACTGTTGAAAAGTATCTTTGAAAACTATCCCTTCGTGTTTCTTTTCTTTAGTCGTGAGTCACATTCTTGCCTTTAGAATGTGGTAAAATCAGTGTTGGAAGTGCATCATCCTCTAGTCATCTTTGACTTGGAGGTATTGGTACGTCCAGCAGTTCATATCTGAGTGACCTTTTAAACGCTATTTGCTCACAATGACGACTGCATACTCGCGCCATGTCTGGGTTAAAGATGTCTTTCCTTTTACCCAAATGTATCCACTTTTGAAGAACTTCCTTTCTTGGTAACCTAATGAAGCTTACACCCGTAACCTTCTTTCCAGAGTCTTCATAACACCCGAATACTGCACAATTAGTAGGCATCGAAAAGTTGTCAACAGTACGGCGACCTTAAGAGAACTGAGCGAGTGAGCACCACTGCCGGCCTCCTGACGAAATGCGCGAAGATAGACGCGTTTTCGTCCGGCCACGGTTTGGCCTGTTGTATTCTTTAGGCCTTGGCCCACAGGAGAGATGGCGAGAACTGGGTGGCACAGAATGAGAAGACCCACCACAACTACCCCCACAACCACCACAACTACCACCTCAACCACAACTACCACCATCGCCAGCATCGCCACACTCCTTCTAGTATCAACTCTGGTCTCAGGTGTGTAATAATTAAATCTTACCACATCACATCCTACCACATACATCTCACCACATCACATCCTACCACACCACATCCTACTACATCACATCCCACCACATCGCATCCTACCACATCGCATCCTACCACATCACATCCTACCACATCATATCCTACCAGATCACATTCTACCAGATCACATCCTACCACATCGCATCCTACCACATCACATCCTACCACATCATATCCTACCACATCACATTCTACCAGATCACATCCTACCAGATCACATCCTACCACATCACATCCTACCACATCACATCCAACCATATCACATCCTACCACATCACATCCTACCACATCACATCCTATCACATCACATCATACCACATCACATCATACCACATCACATCCTATCACATCACATCCCACCACATCACATCCTACCACATCGCCTCTTCCAACAGGTGAGGTGGTGGACAACAAGCTGCTAAGTCAAGTACGGACATGTAAACACGAGTCTGGGTCAGTGTGCATCAGGCCTTTGTCAGGAGGGGTCCAGCTGGCACTCACTCTGGACATCCAACACACGTACAGCCAACGCATCTTCACCGCCGGCAACTGTACCATTACCAGCCACCTCTTGGACATCAATACGTGGAGTGGATGTGGAGAGGTTGCATTAAAACAACTAGACGAAATTCAGAACAAAGCTGCTGGAATTATTAACAACCCTGCTATTACAAATTAACTACCTCCTCTACAAGTAAGAAGGAATGTTGCCTCCCTTGCATTATTTTACAGGTATTTTAATGGCAAATGCTCAGACGATGTTGCGTTCATTCCACCTCTCCATGCCTTCCCTCGTGCAACACGGGCATCTGGTAGCGCTCATGACTGGACTGTTACACTGCCATATTGCAAAACTTCTGCCTGTCAGAATTCTTGCATTCTCCGAACTGCATCTCTTTGGAATTCGCTTCCTCAGAGTTGTTTCCCTCCAAACTTCAACCTACAGCCGTTCAAGTCCAACTGTTACAGATATTTTATGAATGGAGGACACCAGTAATCTGGTGTATGGATTATTTTTTGACTTATTTGTTTTTCCTTCCACTCTTCTTTTATTAAAAAAAAAAAAAAAGTGGCATAAAGTAACCTACGCTCGCACCGATGTCAATTTTAGGATAAGGGAGTCAACTGTTTACCGTACAGATGTCAAATATGCAACAGGGAAAGTGTTAAATTTAGCGTCAAGTTAATAAGTGAAGTTGTAGACATTCTGGACGTCAACCTGTCATGAAGTCACTTGTGATGTCAGACAGAGAGTAAGAGAGAGTCCTTGGTTAATCTTTACCGCATACTATGGTCGAGAACATACTGCATTTGCCCAGTTCCTTTCTTTCTTGCTTGCTTTTTTTCTTTCATCCATTTTTTCTTTTCATGCCAAACCTTCATCCCTTCAGAGGTTCACTTGTTCCTTGGGCAAATATCCCCATACATTTTTTTTTAAATAATAATATTATTATTATTGTGATTATTATTATTATTATTCATTTAGAACTTTTATATTATATTACAGTACAATGCTAATTTATTGATACAACTCAGGATTGGAGAAGAAAAGATGGCAATTTTAAGCCAAGTTAGAGTAAAAGGAGTATAGTGGCTAATATTGATTTCAGAAAAGGTTGTCAGCAGCATGATATGTCTGTAGTGTTGGACGATCAGCATCCAATGTCCTTCAACAGAGAGAGTGCAAAAATAAGTCGCTGAGGAAAGGGTGTCACGAAGCCGAGAACCCAATACTGATTTGTACTTATGTTTGGTGTACAGCATGGCCTGTGTGTAGTGTTGGACGGGCAGCATCACATAGCCTTCAACAAAGAGTATCAAAGCCTTCGTCAGCGCCTACAGATTCTATCAAGTGGTTCTTTTTGCTAAGGTATGGCGGGGGGTTTGAGGTGTGGCCATGTGGAGAGAACTGAGAGACTGACTGGGATGTGTGAGTGAGGTGGAGGGAAGAGGGGGAGGGGGAGACCGAGGGTGACGTGGAGGGATGGGGTGGAGAGGTATGTGAGTGGGGGTAGTGTGGGTTGGAGAGAAGGCAGCAGCATGACATGGAGGCGATTCATTTTTGGCCACCCTTTCGGAATTAAGGTGCCTAGCCAGATGTAGTCAGATTGGAGGAAAATATGACTAGTAACCAAGGAGACTTATAAGCTTACAATCTGTATGTTTCATATGAAAAAATTAACAGTTTCTTTCTAGTTTACGTGATTGCGATGTATGTTGAACTGAAAAGAATATGTGACTGGCAACCAAGGAGACTCATTCTTACCTCAGAACTAAAGCCCGTTGAATTTTATGCAGCCACAACCTTGCATTGAAGTTGCAGGAGTGGCCCAGTTTCGTCAGATGAAAACAGACGACAGTAGTGTGTTGCAATGTAGATGACCTAGCGTGTTGCAGACGATGTTGTGTTTATGATATATTTGTGTTGCGTTGCAAGGACGGAGTGAGGTGACCGACTGTCCTAGCACCACAGCACCACCGCCACCACCACCACCACCAACACCGCCACCAAACAAAAACACCACCACCATCACCACCACAACCACCACCAGCACCACCACCAACATCACCACCGCCACCACCAACAATAACACCACCACTACCACCACCACCACCAGTATCAACAACTCTCACATCACCTTCACAACTAATAACAACTTCATATCCATCATCATCAACAACAACAGCTCCGCCACCGACATTAGGTAAGCACGTAAAAATTATATGTACACAGTAAGATCCAAGTATAATGCTCCTCTTTCACTCCTTCACGCAGTTTCTCGTGTGTTGCGGGGGCGGTATTTCTAAAGCCAGATTAAAGTGAACAGAGTATAGGTTAGGGAAGGTTAAGACAGAAGAAAAAGTACATACGAGCAACGTTTGTGAGTTTTTCTTTTTCATTTCTTATTTTGAGAAACTCCAGAACGCTATTTTGATGCTAATATTGAGGAAAAATGCTACATCAGCTTGGGCTCAGTTCTCAGCCATGACGGAGGTACAATTACTGATGACTTACGAGTGAAAATATTGTTCCTCATAATTCCACCATAGGGTCATCAGTAACCGTAGCTCCGTAAGGGCTGAGAACTGGACCCACATTGATAAAACATTTTTTCTCAATATTTTCCCTAGAATAACCACCTAAAGTTTCAAAAATTAATAAATATAGATAAAATACAAATTCGCCTGGCACCATTTTTAGGTGAAGACTTTTAACCTCTCACAGCTGCTCTCCCCCCATGGGTGTTGGTGGAGGCGGTACTTGTTCTCATTTTTTCTGTTATAATCGCGTGTTGTCTCTGCCGCTGTGGGAAGAGAGGAATGTGAGTGGGAATGAGTGTTTGGAAGGCCGTTGTCATTACCAGAGAGCCCCACAGAATGATAACACATCTACCAAGTCCGTCAGTAGCAATGGTGCAAAGGCCAAATTTCCCTACATGTTTCATAGGCCTCCTCACCAGGACGACAATCACCCGAACGAAATTAATTAGGAAAATCAGTCACAAGGACGAGTCACCACACCAGACACCATACCACCCTCTCACACCACACCACACCAGACACCATACCACCCCCTCACACCACACCACACCAGACACCTTACCACCCTCTCACACCACACCACACCAGACACCATACCACCCTCTCACACCACACCACACCAGACACCATACCACCCTCTCACTCCACACCGCCACACCACACACCATACCACCCTCTCACTCCACACCGCCACACCACACACCATACCACCCTCTCACTCCACACCGCCACACCACACACCATACCACCCTCTCACTCCACACCGCCACACCACACACCATACCACCCTCTCACTCCACACCGCCACACCACATCACGTCACACAATACCACCCACCAAACCCTCTCACACCACATTACACATAGTCACCCTCCCACACCACACCAGACTAAAGGTATTAACCGATAATGATGATGATGACGATGATGATGATTATAACTTCCCTCATCCCTGTGGGAAGTTTTATTCTTGTCAGTATTATTATTATTATTCTTACTTATATTAAACCTACGGTATTTCAAAGGCTGTTTGACCTAGATCCTTCAGACTTGGTCAACATAGTCGGGCAGCTGTCTGCTTCTTTTGGCCAAATATGGTGGCAATCCGTCAATCGGATCCCCGGATATTATCCGGAACACAGACGCAAGAGTCATGCTACCTCAAGAGCCGCCTAAGCTAGGAACCTGAAATTATACAACAAAATAACCTTAAGGCGGACGCAGGCCGGAAAGGCGTATGGTTCCAATCGATTGATTATTCATTATCGCCTGGGGTCACAAACTGGGACCTTTCCGGATACTCCGAATGTCACCTGAATTTGCATAAAGGATTAAAGCCAGGGATACCAAACTTGTTGGACTTGTAGACTGTGATGACGTAAGGTGACCTGCATAAGATCAGTGACCTTGACCTCTAGGTCGCTTTATAGCTCGGCTTCTGGTAGACAATGGCTGTGGGAAGTTTTTCTTTATCAAAATTGTCCTTGGTCAGTTTTACGATGTTCTTCTTTTTTTTTTCTTCTTCTTGTCTTACTCTCTGGTTTTCCTATATTTCTACCCAGCCTGCCTCCTTTTTTCAATATGATGATGATGATTCTCCGCTTTTTTTTTTTCCTTTTTTTCTATTCATCCACTTTATAACAGTAAAAATAAAGTAATAATATTTTTCTTTATTTGCATTAATCCTTTCATGTCAAAGACCCATTTTTGTTTTTTGTTTTTAGTCTTGCTACCTACAACGTCATTGTCAATTTATTAAGGTCAATAATACTTTCACCTTAACTTGGCTCAGACTTTCATCCTTCTGCAGCTTATATCTCGTACCTCAGTGGCAGGTGCTGAAGGGCAGCCTACACGTGGTGACGCTGTGCACTCTGGGCGGAGCAACGACTGTGGCGTCCACCTGGGAGCTAGACCTCATATTACCTGCACCTTGCTGTGGGAGGGACCCTGGTCCGACCCTGGTGAGGCGTTGTCTACATGAGGACGCCCGATCCCCACACAGTGTACGAGTATGTACTGTACTGGACCTGTAGCACGGCCCCAAAGACGCAGTTACTTACCTGTGGTCGACGGGTCTGCTTGGTCAGACTAACCAAGGTTAAGCAACAAGAACAATAAATATCAGTGTCAGAAAAACACAATATTATGTCTGTAGCCTACTGTACTGTACAGGTGTGCGTAAGTCATAAGCTGGCAAAAGCAACGCTGAATACTGATAATGTTAAGATACGAGTATAACATCGAAAATAAGTCGCTACGGGAGAGGTGTTACGTAGCCAATATTAAAAGGATAAAAATAACATTAATGGCAATGATAGGGTGAAATACGCAAAAATAAATCGCAAAGGGAGTGGTGTTACGAAGCCTCCTGTGTCACAAAGAATGCATGTAATCTAGGCTTTCATTAATCCTAGGATAAGACTCACACACACACACACACACACACACACACACACACACACACACACACACACACACACACAATCAGTTGTGTAACGTCACTAAGGTTGAGTGTCACACACACACACACACACACACACACACACACACACACACACACACACACACACACACACACACACACACACACACACACAAATCAGTTATGTAACGTCACTAAGGTTGAGTGTCACACACACACACACACACACACACACACACACACACAAATCAGTTATGTAACGTCACTAAGGTTGAGTGTTTCTCACACACACACACACACACACACACACACACACACACACACACACACACACACACACACACTATCATTTCTGTGACATCATTAGGGTTTATTGTTTTACACACACACACACACACACACTATCATTTCTGTGACATCATTAGGGTTTATTGTTTTACACACACACACACACACACACACACACACACACACACACACACACACACTATCATTTCTGTGACATCATTAGGGTTTATTGTTTTACACACACACACACACACACACACACACACACACACACTTCCTCTCTCTTGTTCTACTTACAATAACCAACTTTATTCTGTTATTGCTTGTGAATCTTGCTCCTATAGTCTGTTTGTTTTCATCTGACACAACTGGTCTACTCCCACAACAGAACTACTCAGTGGCGGCTGCGTGATATTCTGTGAGCCTTGGATATGATAGGAATGAGTCTCCTTGGTTACTATTGTCTGTTTTCGCCTAACAAATAATCCCTAACCCCTTTTGAGTTTATGTGATGGCCACGTGTTGTCTGATTGGAGTTGATTTGACTAGTAACCAAGGAGACTCATTCCTACCTCATAGCTAAGGCTCAGTTCATTTCATACAACCAGGATTTAATATTCAAGTTGTGGGAGTGACCCAGTACCGTCAGGTGAAAACAGATTATACGTAATTTGCATGGTTACAAAATGTATCACATTTGCATATTATATAAGGCCAAAGGTGCTGACGAGGAGCCTAGAAGTGGTGAGTGGAGCGAGGCAAGTGCACTGTCCACCCAGGAGTCAAACCTCCTCATATTTCGCCGTACCTTACCGCAACAAGGCCCCTGTTGCGTCCCTGGTGAGGCGCTGTCTACCACAAGGGGGCGTCGGATTCCTCCACGGTGTATGTACGAGTACTGTATCGTACCTGTAGGACGGCCCCACAGCAGCAGTTGCTTACTTGTGGTCGACGGGTCTGCACGGCTCAACATCCTGGGGTTAAGCAACAACAACAAGTTAAGATCACAACATACCGTCTTAAATACCGCTTCTAGCAGTTACTGTGGCACCAGGTTCATCTGAACGTGGACCTGCTACACTGTAGGTTGAAGTTGCCCTTTTTCAGCAGTCTATCCTCCTTCTTTCGGGGAACAGGGAGGTAGATGTGGGACGTTGTACAACCAGGTGTACCTCCATCACCTAGTTATATCGGTGTCACCACGTGAAGGCGTTCCTCTCCAGCACCACCGTTGCAGACACCGCACTATCATTTTCATTTATATTAAGAAGTAAAGTTCATTGTACATTATGATTTATTTGTTTGGGGCTATGAGAGGACTCCTTCACGTGGTGGTTCAGATTCACCCGGGCAGTGGAGCTACGTGATTATACAAACGTCTGTACTCGTATCCCTGGCAGGTGGTTCCCTCTAGCGGCCATCTTCCCTAAAGCCACACTAATTAGTCCGATGGCAAGAAAACTAGACCAGTACATATTTAAATTGGAATCTCATTCAAACAGTAAAACAATCCATAGACAGGTTAAAGAAAAACGAAAAAGATATTCACAAAATATTATTACTCTGAAGCACATTTATCTTCTCTTTGACAGGCTGTTCCCTCCAGCGTCGGTCCCCCTCCAAACACCAATTCGTCGGCAAGTAGGAACATTAAGCCAATATTCTGACTCAAATTGTTAACTGCTCCATAAACAAGGACGCCAATTATAAAAGCTGAAAATCACAATAATGTTATTCAGAAATCCTGTCCATTTCAGTCAGCGGTCTGCTGCTGCCAGGTGTGTTGCCTTCAGCGGCGAGGTTCACTGGGGCGGCACGATTCCTGAAACAGTTAACACGTTCATTGGTTGACTGAAACGTTTATTGTTGTTCTTGTTGCTGCTGTTGTTGTTGTTACTTAACCCTGGTCTGTCTGAGTGAGCAAACCCGTCGACCACAGGTAAGCAGTTGCTGCTGTAGGGCCGTCCTACAGATACAGTACAGTACATATATCGTATAGGGATTCGGCGCCTCCCTGTGGTGTACAGCACCTCACCAGGGTTAGCCCATGGTCCTACGGCGAGGTGCAGGGAAATAATATGAGCTCTGGTTTCCGGGTGGACACCACATATGCACCACTCAGGATCACAGCGCCAACACATCAGGTTCCTCTTCAGCGCCAGTTGCATACAGTAAAATGGAAGAAGGATTAGTAAGATATTTACTTACATGGTAAATAAAAGAATCAAAAGAACATTATAAAAACATCAGCTGAAATATGCAATGCAGTGAACAGAATGGGAAGACGTGGAATTACTTTTACTCTCATACTCCATAGGTTCACCTGAAATGTGAACCCAGTGGAGTGCAGGCTGAAGCTGCCTCCTTCTGCAGCCCACCAACCTCCACTCGAGGGATAAGGAGACAGCTGAAGGATGTTTGTATAACCAGGATGCTCAGCCCTTCTCCAGCAGCCACGAATTAAGCCAGACCAACAGGGCAGACCACTCACACGCTACAGCACCTCCCCCCCCAGCACTTGGTCTAAGGGTCCAAGGGCAGACCACTCACACACTACAGCACCTCCCCCCCCCCAGCACTTGGTCTAAGGGTCCAACATTTGACTTGTCCTTTGAACCTGACATTTGACCAATTGCTCTCAAAATCGAATTACTCCATCCTTGCCTGACCCTCAACACTTCCACCAAGCTTGGTCCAAATTAGATCAAAACTAAGTTGACCTTGCCTTATTACTTTGACCTTTGAATTCATGTTCCGAATATACATCTTCATCCTTGCCTGATCATCAACCCTTTCAAAATTCTGTCCAAATCCAGTTACAAATGTTTTCAGTACGGGGTCTGACATTTGATCTTGTCTCATAAACTTGTCCCTTCGCTGAACGTCCTCAAAGTCAATTACCTTCATACCTGCCTTACTTTCAACCCTCCCACCAAGTTTGGCTTAGGTCGTTTTAAAACTATGAACTGATACTGGCGTGTGACCTTGACCTTTGACCTATTGTTCTAAAAAAGAAAAAAATCAATAGGTCAGTCTCTGGGAAGGCCCTCAACCCGTCCACCAAGTCAGTCCCAAATCGGATCAAGGCTGTTTAAGAGATTTTGCTGACACACCGAGGCACGGTCGCACACATATAGCGCGCGCACGCAAGCACACACACACACACACACACACACACACACACACACACACACACACACACACACACAAACAGCCACTACACCCAACCTACGTCTTCCAGATGGAAATGTTAAGGAAAGCAGTGTGCAGTCATAAAGGGAGGGAGAGAGAGAGAGAGAGAGAGAGAGAGAGAGAGAGAGAGAGAGAGAGAGAGGATAAAAAAGACGTCACCAGAATGAAGGGGTTAATGACAATGTGAAAATGGTGTGTGTGTGTGTGTGTGTGTGTGTGTGTGTGTGTGTGTGTGTGTGTGTGTGTGTGTGTGTGTGTGTGTGTGTGTGTGTGTGTGTGTGTGTGTGTGTGTGTGTGTAAAGTTGCCTATCCATCCATCCATCCATCCACTCATCTATCTATCTATCTCTCTATCTATCTCTACATCTGATCCAACAGGCGAATGACGGTGATGTTAAGAGATATATGGCTTAGCTTTTATCGGAGAGAAGTGATGGCTGACTGGCTTACTTCCTGGTTTTCTTCCTGGCTTTTCATCCTGGCTTTCTTCCTGGCTGGCTTTCATCATGGCTTTCTTTCTGGCTTGCTGTCGATTTCCTGCGGTTCCGTACGTCTATCTGTCGACAAAAATCATCTTCATCATCAACATCATCATCATCATCATCATCATTATCGTTATTATTATTTCTATCATTGCCCTCTATTCATCTTCAGTGCTGAGATGCAACAATAGATTACCGCTGGAATATGATACTAGTCACGAAGAAGTGCTATGTACGTGGAGCCGCAACATTCTCTTATTCTGCCACTGAGCTACGTTAAATGAACTCTAATATGATGCTAGTCACGAAGAAGTGCTATGCCACAATCACCTTCCATGTCACCTCGATCTCCAGCATCTGTCTGTCCTCCCTCCAGCCCACACTATCCTCATTCTTCTCTCCACCACATCCCTCCACCTCTTTCTCTGTTGCCTTCCCTCTCTCACGCTCCACCTCATTCACATACACTCTCCTAGTCAGTCTCTCACTCTCCATTATCTCCACATGGCCGAATCATCCCAGGGTACTTTTCCCAACATTTTCAATCACATCCACATGCACACCAAAATGCTCCTTTACTTCCTGATTTGCTGTCTGTCCCTCCACATAACACCACATTCACATCAACACCACAACGTTCCTTTACTTCTTCATCTGTTTGTCTGCCTCTCCACGTAACTCCACATCCACATGCACACCAAAATGCTCCTTTACTTCCTGATTTGCTGTCTGCCTCTCCACATAACACCACATTCACATCAACACCACAACGTTCCTTTACTTCTTCATCTGTTTGTCTGTCTCTCCACGTAACTCCTCATCCACATCAACACCACAACGCTCCTTCACTTTCTCACTTGTCTGTCTCTCTCTCTCTCCACGTAACTCCACATCCACATCAACACACAACGCTCCACTACTTCCTCATTTGTCTGTCTGTCTCTCCACGTAACTCCACATCCACATCAACACCACAACGCTCCTTTACTTCCTCATTTGTCTGTCTGTCTCTCCACGTAACTCCACATTCACATCAACACCACAACGTTCCTTTACTTCCTCATCTGTCTGTCTGTCTGTCTCTCCACGTAACTCCTCATCCACATCAACACCACAACGCCCCTTCACTCCCTCATTTGTCTGTCTGTCTCTCCACGTAACTCCACACCCACATCAAAACCACAGCGCTACCTCACTTCCTCATTTGTCTGTCTGTCTCTCCACGTAACTTCACATCCATATCAACACCACAACGCTCCTTTGGCTTCCTCATTTGTCTGTCTGTCTCTCCACGTAACTTCACATCCATATCAACACCACAACGCTCCTTCACTTCCTCATTTGTCTGTCTGCCTCTCCACGTAACTCCACACCCACATCAAAATTACAGCGCTCCTTCACTTCCTCATTTGTCTCAGCGTTGCCGTAAATACTAAACACTGATTGATGTGCATGAAGTTAAATGGTTATTATGCCAAAATAAATCATAGTACATGCTCAAAAGTAAAGTAAAAAGAAACTGAACCACACACAATAAAAAAATGAACAAACCATGTAAATAATACTTCATTAGTCTGGCCTGCATGATAGAAGAGAGTATGTGCGAGAGGCGGAAGAGTGGAGAGGGAGGTGGAGACAGAGGATGAGATGAAGGGATGGAGTAGAGAGGTATATGAGAGAGGGTGTAAGTTGGGGGATGGAGAGTGAGGGACTAGCCACAAATAGATTACTTCAGTTGACCATAATATGTAATCCATGATGTTATTGCTGGCCATTATACAGTACTATGCTACACTCGTTTGCAGTTCAGCTACGCATGATTCATTGAAAGACATGCTTCTGCTGTTACTGAACGCTTTTAAGTAAGCATGACTGCGAGTGTTTGCCATTGGTCTTGTGAATAATTTGCTAAATGATAAAGTAGCAACGATCCTGCCGGACCGGTGCAGGTTGACAGTAGTCGACGATGTATTCTTTCTTGTTTTAATGAGTGTATTAAGCACACACGATACATTTTCAACGACTTAATGATAGACATAAATAACAACACATGTTGATGCCTCCTAACCATGTCAGAATCACCATTGCCCAAAAACAGCATAAATGGGTAGTGTGGAATTTTTCCACGTCTAGGTCCGTTGCCCATTTGTTTTTTCACATTAGAAGACGATTTTCACGAAACAGAAACCCTGTCTGTCTGCCTGTCTCTCCACGCAGCTCCACGCTTCTCCCAGATAACCTTTTTCCACATCACTTTTCACACTAATAAAGACGATTTGGTTCAGCTGAAAGAACTGATAGCTATTAAAACCCGATGAACAAAATCCTGGCTTACCTTTGTTTATCTCGGTAAGACGGGGAAGCTGTTTAAACACTATTAACACTGACAAGATATAGACACAACTCGAGTGTCCTCCCTCCGTCACAGTTAGAGGGTGACTGACGGGATTCGAACCTCCTATGGTTCACCGAGTTCCGGTTACAGATATTATTCCCATTTATCTATCTATCTATCTATAGCCAGACGTCTACATCCTGTAAGGGGTGACCATAAACAAATCGCTTCCATGTCGCCCTGTTTCCTGTAATATTGCTGCCCTTCCCTCAGCTTACACCCCCCTCTCTTACGCCATCCCTCCATCTCATCATCAGTCCCACCTTCCCTCTCCCCCCCTCCATCTCACTCACATTCACTCTCCCAGTTAGTCTCTCTCATTCTATCCCCCCAGCTTACACTCTTCTCTCTCATGTACCTCTCTACATCCCTCCATCTCCTCCTCGGCCTCCTCCTCCCTCTTCCCGTCCATCTTACTTACATACACTCTCCTGGTTAGTCTCTCACTCTCCATCCCCCCAATTTACATCCCTTCTCTCTCATACACTCGTATCTCTCCACCCTATCCCTCCCTCTCATCCTCGGTCTCCCCTTCCCTCTCCCCTCCCTCCACTTTACTCACATACGCTCTCCTAGTTAGTCTCACTCTCCATCTTCCAACTTATACCCCGTTCTCTCCTATACCTCTCTCCTGCATCCCTCCACCTCATCCACAGTCTTCCCCTCCGTCTTCCCTCCTCCACTTCTCTCACATAGACCCTCCTAGTTAGTCTCTCACTCTCTATGCCCCCAGCTTACACCCCCCTCTCTGCCTGTGTGTCAGTCTCTGCATGTCTGTCTCTATGTCTGTCTGTCTGTCTTTCTGTGTCTTTGTTTCTTTATGTCATTTTATCCGCCTGTCTGTTAGTCTGTCTCTTTTTTGTCTGTCTGTCTATCGCTCTCACGGTATTTCTAACTCCTGAATGTTTGTCTGTCTTTCTGTGTTTTTCTGTTTGTCTGTACTGTTGTTTGCAGATGATACTGTGTTGTTGAGTGAAGACGAAGGGGAGCTGCAAGGCTTGGTGGATGAGTTTGGGAGAGTGTGTAAGAAACGGAATCTAAAGGTGAATGTTGGGAAGAGTAAAGTGATGGTCATCGAGAGAGGTGAAGTCAGTGAATGTACAGTGAGGTTGGATGGTGAGGAAATGGAAAATGTGAGTACGCGTAAGTACATGGGTAGTGTAATGAGTAAAGATGGAAGCTTGGAGGGTGAAGTGCTTGTAAGGGTGCAACAAGGAAGAAAGGTTGCTGGTTCCTTGAAAACAGTGATAAGAAACAGGGAAATGAGCATGGAAGTGAAAAAGTTACTACATGACAGTATTGTGATACCAACTCTAACGTATGGAAGTGAAGCTTGGACCTTGATGGAGGGACAGTCAAGAGTGAGAGCAGTGGAAATGAGTTATTTGAGAGGAGCCTGTGGAGTCACATGGAGAGACAGACTGACAAATAAGGATGTGAAGGAGCGATGTGGTGTGATGTGGATGTGATAGGAAGCGTTAGGAGAAACACACTGATGTGGTTTGGCCATGTGGAGAGGATGGAGGGTGAAAGACTGACGAGGAGAGTGTATGTGAGTGAGGTGGAGGGGAGAAGAGGGAGGGGCAGGGCAAGGATGAGATGGAGGGAAGGAGCGGAGAGGTATATGAGAGAGGGAAGTGTAAGCTGGGAGCAGGGCAGTGATATGGCGGGGGACAGGGGGCCATGGAGGCTATTTGTTTGTGGCCATCCCTTACGGGATTAAGGCGTCTGGCAATAGATAGATAGACTGTCTTTATGTTTACTCCTGTCTGCGTGTTTGTGCGTGTGTGTCTGTCTGTCTGTCTCCCTGTCTGTTAGTCTCAGTTTGTGTGTTCATGTTTCTCTGTCAGTTTGTCTATCTGAGGGCGTATCTGTCGCTGTCTGTTTTGTCGTGTGTGTGTGTGTGTGTGTGTGTGTGTGTGTGTGTGTGTGTGTGTGTGTGTGTGTGTGTGTGTGTGAATGAAAGAATGATTGAGTAGGTGAGTGAGTGTTTACTGCTGAGTGTGTGTGTGTGTGTGTGTGTGTGTGTGTGTGTGTGTGTGTGTGTGTGTGTGTGTGTGTGTGTGTGTGTGTGTGTGTGTGTGAAAATTTAAGATGTTCGGGTGGATGCGTTTAAATGAGAGCCTGTACGTTATTTAGTGAACCTCGACACAGTATGTATGTACAGTATGTATGTATGTATGTACTGTACCTACGGCCGTGCACAGAAATGACGTTGCGTAATAGTTATGCAATATACGTTCAATACGTAATATACGGGTCGTGAAGGCAGCGAATTTGCCGTACACTGAAGAGGCGACTTTCCCTACCCGATGGTCCACGCATGGGTAGAGGTGTGGAATGCTTAAGAACACATAAAAGATAAAAGATACAGTACGCTTTTCAATGTCCATCCCCAGTTGTGATTGGACAGAAGCCACGGGGACGGGTAAACAGATGCGCGACCCACAGGAACGACGGAGACTAACCGACGTAAACAGACAAGCAGTGTGATGGCAGACTTAGAGCAAGTCTTGAATTACGCTTTGTTTTTGTAGATGAAGTAGGCCCCGGCACGGATTTAGGGGAATGCAAACAGTCTATGCCCCAAGCTATATTATTTCTTATCTATTTACAGGCAGACTCCGTAATCCCGTAAGGGTGAGCCACAAACAAATCGCCTCCACGTTGCCCTGTCTTCTGTCCTTTCGATGTACTCTCCCCAACTTACACACCCTCTCTCATATACTTCTCCATTCCATCCCTCCATCTCATCCTCGGTCTTCCCCTCCCTCTTACCCCTTCCACCTCACTAACATACACTCTCCTAGTTAGCCTCTCACTCTCCATCCTCTCCACAGGCCAAACCACCTCAGTGTGCTGTATTTCTCATAACGCTTTTTGTCACATTGAGCAGCAGATACCCAGTTGCTCCATATATATTAAAGTGGATGTCTGTTGTATAAAACCTTTATTCCGACTTCGCCTCTGCAGTAGACATCACAATGGAAAGAACATTATAGCTTCACCTGATGACTCATGAAGAATAGTTGACTTTCTCTCTCTCTCTCTCTCTCTCTCTCTCTCTCTCTCTCTCTCTCTCTCTCTCTCTCTCTCTCTCTCTCTCTCTCGGTCTCGCTCTGTTACGGTAATAGGCACAGGAACATGCAATGAAGGTAAGGTATGCCAATGTACAACAAACCTTGAAATGACAGGAGGTTCCACACACACACACACACACACACACACACACACACACACACACACACACACACACACACACCTCTCATCTCCAGCGAAATGATGGCAGGTGTAAAGTTAGGTTAGGTTAGTTTAGGCTGGGTTGAATTAGGCCATTTTAGGTTTGGCTGTATTCACTTAGATTAGGTATGGTAGGATTAGGTTAGACTGGGTTAGAATACATCGGTTTAGATGTGTTTAGCGTGGGTTATACTAGGCTTGACTGGGTTTGGTTGGGTTAGGTATATGATGAGATTAGGTCGGTTTAGATATGGTTAGGCCGCATCAGGTTAGGTTAGGTTAGATATGGGTAGATTAGGTGAGATGACGTGAGGTTAAACATAATTAGACTGGGTTAGGTGAGGTTAAGCTAGATCAGGTTGGGGTAATTTAGGCTGGATTAGGTCATTTTAGGTTAGACGGGGTTCAGTAAGACCAATGATGTGTAGGTTAGGTGAGACTGGGTTATATTAAATCGCTATAGATAGGATTAGTTCGGGTCGGGTTAGGTGAAGTTGATTTAAGTTAGGTGTGGGTAGGATGGGTGAGATTGATACGGATTAGACTTACAGAGTATTGCAGCGGCCCCACATCCTACCTAGAGTACAGTGACGCCTTGTACTGTTAATTCTTTGTCTCTACACGATTTTATTTTACTGTGAAGGTTATATGGAGGCTGTGTCTAATCCCTCATGTGTGAAAATTCTCTCTCTCTCTCTCTCTCTCTCTCTCTCTCTCTGACACACACACACACACACACACACACACACACACACACACACACACACACACACACACACACACACACAAACACACACACACAAACACACACACACACAGGACTGAGTAAGGTCATGAGTATGTGAAAAAAAATGCCAGGGTGCACAACGAGATGGATATAATAATAATAATAATAATAATAATATTAATAATAATAATAATAATTATAATAATAATAATAATAACAATAACGATAATAATAATAATAGTAATAATAATAATAATATTGATGATGATACCAACTCTAACGTATGGAAGTGAAGCTTGGACGTTGGTGGAAGGACACAAGTCAAGAGTGAGAGCAGTGGAAATGAGTTATTTAAGGGGAGCCTGTGGAGTCACGTGGAGAGACAGGCTGACGAATGAGGATATAAAGGAGCGTTGTGGTGTGGATGTGGATGTGATAGGAAGCGTTATGAGGAACACACTGAGGTGGTTTGGCCATGTGGAGAGGATGGAGGGTGAAAGACTGACGAAGAGAGTGTATGTGAGTGAGGTGGAGGGGGGAAGAGGGAGGGGGAGGCCGAGGATGAGATGGAGGGATGGGGTAGAGAGGTATATGAGAGAGGGGGGTGTGAGTTGGGAGCGAGGCAGTGAAATGGCGGGGGACAGGGCGACGTGGAGGCGATTTGTTTGTGGCCACCCCGAACGGGATTGAGGCGTCCGGCAATAGATAGATAGATAGATTGATGATGATGATGATGATGGTGATAATAACAAAAATAATAGTAATAATACTAATACTAATACTAACACTAATAATAATAAAATGACCATCACAGTAGGCTAATGGGTACAGAACAGGAATTATTTTTCAGGTCTGTTTGAAGCAAAGATCCGTCTGCCATGGACTCAGGAATGCAGGATGGGGATGGCTTTGGTCAGAATGGGCATGATAACAGTGGCAGCCCCGAAGTCTGGGTGAAAGGCTGGGTCTACGAGAGTGAGGGAAAGCGTCCTGAAGGCAGATGACAGCAGGGTGATATGTAGAGGGAGAGGAAAAACAGACAGGGCCTTGTGGGAGAGGGTGGGGGAGGGATACATGTGCAGGGTGTAGGCCGGGCTAGGAGGAGGGAGCGGGTGGGAAGGGAGAGGGACAGAGATGGAATATACTGTACATTTGAGAAGGTAACTGGTGCAAGCAGTGAGGTGGGCGGAGACGGTAGATTTAGATGAGATAATACCTACAAAATGCCAATCCAGGGACGGAGGTGTGGTGGGCCAAGAGGGTGGAATTGTGTGGTAAAGAGTGTATTTGTGTTTTGGCCCCAGTGGACTACAGGCTGAAGTTGCCCTGTTACTGCAGTCCACCATCCTCCTTTCAGGGGATTGGGAGGGAGTTTAGGGCCTCATATCCAGGTGTAGTAGGCCAAGGAGGTGCAGAGGTATGGCAAAGGAGTGTGTGAGAATGTGAGGTATGGAAGTTCAACCATCATTAACATCACTATTTTCATTATCAGCATCACTATCATCATTATCATCATCACTACTAGAAACTTTATCATTATTTTCATCATCACTATAACTATCAACATCATCATCATTACTATCATCACTCTGGTTATCAGTTATCACCATCTTTATCATCAGTCATCATTTCTATCTTTATAACTATCATCAGTCATCATTACTATCTTTATAACTATCATCAGTCATCATTACTATCTTTATAACTATCGCCATTATCGTTATTACTATCATTTTTGTTATCAGTCATCACCGTCTTCATTATCATTACTACCATCACCACCATCATCATCATCACCACCATCACCTATATCATCATCACAATTCCTTTCAGTCCACCTTTATCATCACTAGGCATCATCATTACTATTGTCTATATGTTTACCCACCTTCCTAATTCTATACCTACCTACCTGTCTACATACCTATATACCTACCTACTTATCTATTTCTCTGCCTTCCTCCCTTCTCCTCCACTTTATCTTCCCACCTACCCACTACTCTACCTACTCGCCCCCTACCTACCTACCTGCTTTCCAGTCACTTTTCCCTCCAGTTTCACTTTACCTACAAAGTCACACAATTTAAACACGTCACTCGTAACTCTTCATTCCTCAAAGAAAATCATAAATGCTTCTTGAGTAAATAGTTTTGCAGTTTACATTATCAGTGATTCACTGGTTCATATCTGTGTTATTCACTTTGTTGGTTCTAACTAAAGCGTTTTGCATTTGAGCGATTGGTTGCTGATTATAAATATTTTAAGGATTTGTAATTGGAATTATTGATAATTTATTCAAATATTAGTCATTTGTTCTCAGGTGGTTTCTGTTCTTTCGGTATAAGTGGTTCGTTTGGTTTTTGCGACACAATGAACTTCCCAGACAGCGTAGGTGATGTGGTCAGCCTCACTAAAATCAAGGCGGCGTATCAGCGGTAGATTCGACAACTAATTTCACTACGCACAGCCAAAACTACCCCACACACTCGCAGCCGATGCAGCAAAAGTGGCGCGTTTCGGGCACTGCTGGTGGGGATAGCGGTCTTGTGGTGCATATATACAGCAGTCTGGCTGGAGAGGGAGTTACATGAGTTTGTTCGCGAGACGCTGGTTAGAAAGACACAGCAGGAGCACCCGTGGCTTTCCTGGTTTCATGGGATCCCAGCCTTATCTCATCTTGCTCCGACCACACCGCTCCCCACTCCCACTCCCGCTCAACGCAATCCAGTCCTGGGATCAATATTGGTGCTCCCTGTAAGATTCCAGGAGATGTTTCACCTCTATCGGACTGGTGCACCGCTGGCACCGCTTCCGACACACTTCTGGGCTCGTGCTTTCCTGTGTGCTTTATTGCCAGTTTGGCTGCTCCTCATGTCAGCTGCAGAGAACCATTCCAACACACGGCCTGAACCCCGTGTAGAACTGGGGGACACAGGACTAGGGCAGCAAGATAGGGAGAGAGAGGACTGGACAGATCAAGTGTCACATGACGCTGGCAGAAAAGACGAGGGGGAGAGTGATGCTTCAGAGGCAGGTGAAAATGTATCAAGATAGGTGAGAGACGAAAAGGGGCATGAGGTGAAAGGTGAGAGGTGTGAGATAGAAAGGTACCATGAACAGGAAAGGTAAGACCATGAAAAAGATGAGGATTATGAGGATGAAAACGAAATCTGTGTGTCAGAAAACGGAGATCAGGAGGAAGAAAAAGTGGACCAGGAGATAGACGATGCGGACCAAGAGGCAGAAAGTATGGACCGGGAAACAGAATTGGACCAGGAGGCAGAATATGAGGACTAAAAGGCAGAAAACATTGATCGGGAAGTGGAAAGTGAGGGTACGCTGCTCTCATTGGACACACAACCCTGCTCTTTCGTTGGCTGCTTTCGGTGGGAGCAGTTGTGGTGTAAATGGCAATTTCTGGGCGTCACTCTGGGTCACACCGAAGTCGACACCAATACGATGTATCGCGGTATTCATCAGTGTGTGCTGTACTGTGGTCAGGAGGCAACGGATGTTGTGGTCACCCGGTGGGGTGGGGAGCACGAGACTCGGATGCTGTGCCGGCTTCGTGGGCTCCCAGGTGTACCGCATCTTCTGGGGGTAATCAATGAAGAACCCCGGTGTTTAGTCTTCAGGGATTCCTGGGGCGGAAAAGGTGTATTCCTAAGTCTATATTCAAACATTCATGCAGTCAGGGTTATAAGCAAGGCCACCAAACACATTCATTGTCTCCATCAGAGCGGATTCGCATTTCACAACCTATCCCGTAAAACTATTATTTGTGAAAAACACAGAAGTAACAATGTACGTCTGCTGGGTTTTGGTCGCTGTGTTAATCTCGCCTCACTCCCCCCTGAACAGGCCTCGAGAGAAAAAGCTCGAGACATAGCAGACATCCTGTCCCTCACAGGAAGTCTGCTTAATCTGTACTGCAATAAGAAGTACAGACTTTTCCTGGACTGGCTTAAAGAAGTGCAAAACACAGTCAGTGCACAAACCGTGTATGAGGAACTGACGGCCTTTCTAAAGACTCGTCCCAAAGATGTAGAGTACTCTGTGTGGAAGCTGAAAAAGTGGTTCATCGACAAGTTGCGCAGGAACGTGGACATGCCTCCTACTCCACCCCTGTGGTCTGACCCGCCACGCAAGAAGAAAAAGAAGCGTATTCGTTGGAACAAAAATGATGGCCGAGCAAATGTAATATTTTTGTGATTGACTTACTTGGATTTCTGTGTTGATAAACACCAAACATCCGTCGATAAAGGCCAGATATTTTTGTAACCGAGTCTTACCTGAAACCCTAGAACAACAAACCCCAGCCATCTGTCAGTATAAACCCTTTTGTCGTCTCTGTACCAAACTGACACGAAAAATGGCCTGGTATTTCTTTGGCTGCGTTTTACCTGAAATCCTAGAACAACAAACCCCAACTATCCACACAGAAACCCTTGTGTGGTCTCTGCCTCAAACCACCAAAAAAGCATGAGAATTAAAACTGCTGGAACAAAAATCAAATGTTAATTAAGAGCAGTATTTTTATAATAGGTAAACACACACACACACACACACACACACACACACACACACACACACACACACACACACACACACACACACACACTCCCTATACACATCAACCACACCTCAGATGCAAACTCTTACTAACCCCTGTCCTAAACTACCACTGAAGAAGGAAAAATACACACACTATACCCACCCACCAACATCCAGATTACAGCTCTTGTTACAGCTCAGCACTCAGTATGGAGATATGGCAATTTGACGCCCCAGTTAAAGTGAACAGAGTGTATGACTGTCGAGTTATTCTTTTTATCAGTAGATGATGCACCAGAAAGGTTGCTTAATCACATTTAACTCACTAATTTCTGTTCCAACTGTCCATGATGAGAGAAGCAATATAAGCCAGAGCGATGCAATTACTAAGTTCAGTGGTAACTATATAAACGACATGTAGATGCCAGGTGGATTAGCTGGTTAAGGAGCTCAGACCAGACGTAGCTCATTAAGGGTTTACAATGGTTAGTCTGGGTATATTGTTCATAATAAGCCAATCCTTAATGACCTAGAGCAGATTGTACAGCATCCTACCCGTATCCCTGACCGCCTTGGTGAGAGCTACAACATACTTGATCTCTTCCTTACAACTAATCCTTCTGCTTACACTGTTAATCTTTTCTCTCCGTTGGGCTCCTCCGATCACAACCTTATCACCATAACCTGTCCTATCGCTCCGGTACGGCCTGTGGACCCTCCAAAGAAACGTTGTCTGTAGCACTTTGAAGCTGCGGATTGGGAGGCCCTCAGGCAGCACTTCTTTGATTTTCCATGGAATGATTATTGCTTCCATGGCCGGGAGGCATCTGAGTGTGCCTTGTGCATTACGGAGGTTTTTCTCTCGGGCATGGAAGCATACATTCCTTTCTCATATCTTTTGACTAATGCAAGAAAGCCTTGGTTTAATCACGCTTGTTCTAATGCTGTCCGCAACAAGGAGAGGGCCTATAAAAGGTACCGGACCCAACCCACCCCTGAATCACATCTTTTATACGGTTCTGCCCGGAATCGTGCTAAGTCTGTTCTTCAATCTGCTAAAAATAATTTCATTCGTACTAAATGCTCTCAACTCTCCAACTTGAATTCTTCCCGCTCCTTCTGGCACCTTGCCAAAAACCTTTCTAACAACTTTACCTCATCATCCTTCTCTCCTCTCTTCTATTCTGATGGCTCTGTGGCTATTTCTTCTACTGATAAAGCAGACCTTTTCTCTCAGGCTTTCTCCTCCAAATCAACGTTAGACGATTCCGGTGCTGTTCCTCCATCACTTCCCCCCTCTGACTTCCTCATGGCTGACATTAAAATTTCTTCAGCTGATGTATTTTCTGCCATCACAGGCTTCAGTACTAATAAGGCATATGGGCCTGATGGAGTCCCTTCTGTTGTTCTCAAGAACTGTGCTTCTGTGCTTACACCCTGCCTAGGCAAACTCTTTCGCCTTTGTCTATCAACTTGTACCTTTCCTTCCTGCTGGAAGTTTGCTCTCATTCAGCCAGTTCCAAAGAAGGGTGACTGTTCCCAACCCTCTAACTATCGTCCAATTGCTTTAACATCCTGTATCTCAAAAGTTTTCTAATCAATTCTTAATAGAAAAATTTTAAAGCATCTTTCCTAGGACAACCTTCTTTTAGATCGTTAGTATGGGTTCCAACAGGGACGCTCCACTGACGACCTTCTCACCTACCTTTCACACTCCTGGTCATCTTCCTTTCGGGACTTTGGCAAAAGCTTTGCCATTGTACTTGACACCTCTAAGGCTTTCGATCGAGTCTGGCATAAATCTTTAATTTCCAAACTGCCCTCTTACGGTTTCTATCCTTCTATCTGTGCCTTCATAAAGACACAGATAGAAGTGGCAAGAATGAAGGCACAAAAGGACTCAAATCGAGGCCGAAATCTGAGCATGCCCTTTGACCTTGACCTTTGATCGATCTGCCAAATGGAATAGAGGCGCAATAGAAATCTCAGGCTGTCATTCCCATCACGTATAATATCTAAACTTCAAAGCATGTGTTTATACTTTCCATTTCTACATCCAGTGTGCAGTACAAAGTAAGTATGATCCAAACAGTAAAAGGCATTCATTAAATATTTTATCATACATACATACATCCACTGAAACAAACTCGGTCACAATAGGTGAACCTTCTGCATCGCTAACGAAAAATACAAGAGCTAAAAAACTCAACAAAAACTCAATATCCTGAATATAACCGGTACAAATTACTGAAGGGTAAAGGTGTTGGAAAAGGAGACACAAGTCCACCAAAGTCTCATGTTTTGTGATCATTTTCAGAAATTTGGATTGGGATGGCAAAGGGGAATACAGATGCTGGTGTGTTGGTGTGATGGCGAGGCAGATGCTGTAGGTGTGGTTAGGTGAAGAGGCCGCCACCTGCCGCCAGAAGGATGATCAGGCCAAGCACGGATGGTGGCGAGGTGCTGGGCCCAGTGTTGCAGAGATCAGTGTTGCAGACACATGTATATCCTGGTGTGTCCCCAGACGTGCTGTACATACACCCGTCTTTCATCTTTACCGGTGTGCAGAATCTGAAGGTCTTGGTGTCTGCAGATGACAAAGAAAGATACGTGACACAAATTAGAGTACCTGTAATAAAAGAACAAATGCGAAGGGCAGACACAAACTTACCGGTATGCACCCGAGTTAATTACGATCTTTGTATTTGCTGGTAATATCTGAAACAAAACCATAAGGACTGTCTGGTTATTAATTTAATGAGCAAAGGCGAACTTTTATTATAATAATCTTTTGTTATGGTAATGCAAGACAGCCCTAGCATGTATTCATTATGGACGGTGAGTGTTAGTGCCGAAGTGGTGACATGTGGAGGTGTGTAGGAGGACTTCTGGGCCTTGGGATAGACCCTGAATCCATTGCCCAGAGTTGGACACATAAAAAAAAAAACATAAAGCGACACGTATTTTACACATGATGTGCAATTTCTGCAAATGATTTTCATGGTGTAACTACGAGACACTTCCAACAACACGCTCGTTTGATGTTCCTCATCTTTATGATTACCGTTTCCCAAACTTGAAGGAATGATAGTAGGTTATGTTTGCATCTGGACATGTGTGTGTGTGTGTGTGTGTGTGTGTGTGTGTGTGTGTGTGTGTGTGTGTGTGTGTGTGTGTGTGCGTCCATAAGTTCATAAAGTTCAACTAAGTAGACATCTTTTTAGCAAATAAATTCAGTTTGCACATCTAATTAATGATTTTAAATAATGCAGACTACTGGTGTTTTATGCTTGTGATACCTGGGCCAAAAATGAGCAAAGACAGCAATAGACAGATGAATAATAAGGTAGACAACAAGAGAGTACATCGGTGCTTTTGGCGTCTGATATGCATGAATAGTAACAAGGTAAAAGCTGCATTGTGTTAAAAAGGAAGCTGATGGTAGACTTAGACGAGGCTGACTGACAACGAAATGAAGCGTAGTTGGGGAGTTGATGAAGGAGGGCGACTTGGGCTGGCAGAATAGAGTGGAAATGAGAGAGGCCTGGAGTCGTACATGCCTGTTTCTCCACACACACACACACACACACACACACACACACACACACACACACACACAAATTTGGTTTCCAGTCATAAGAAGTGTTTATGGTCAATCGGCTGGGGTGCATTGTGTTCACTGTGTACTGGAAGGGAAATTTCCTCACACTTTCTCACAACCCTCTATACTCAAATGCGCTTTCCATAACATTCTTGGTCTTGATGAGAGTTATGAGCAAGGAATACTCACGTCCGTCTTCTGTCACTTTCATACAGCTGCCAGTACAAGGTAGGTCTCGCGTGTCCTCCAGTCTGCACGCTGGCTGAATTTCTGGACAACTCTTGCACCTCAGAGCCTCTCCTGGAGTAAAGGAAGACGAGACAACGACTGGCACTATACCAAGGAGTGTACAATTCTTTTATTCTGTTACACAACTCAGTAATATAAACAGAGTTGAACCTCACTGATTAAAAATCCAGTGGAAATCTATATAAGAAAGTATTGCTTTTAAATATTATTTTGATATTCTGCAAGTGTTTCACAGTTTAAAAAGTAAACGAATATTAGAATTTAACAACACATATAATAAGCAATGAATTCACGTTAATCTGAAAACAGGCACAGACGAAACAGTGGAGACAGTGAATGATACTGTTGTAAAGTTAGATGGTGCCGAACGAAAACAGACATTCAGTGTTCTGGATTATGAAGTCTCCGATGCACCAGGTATATGGCTCATACGGAATGGGATAATATTAATGACTTCATATGTTCTCTCCTTCCAGTCATTTATACAAACAATAGCTTATTTTAAAGCGATACTGTATTTACTCTAACTTGGCCTAAGACTGCCATCTTTCCATCTTGAATGCTGAGTTGTAGCAATAGATTAGCACTGGAGATAGGATGTTAGTCATGAAGAAGTGCTATGGATATGATTTAGAGGTAGAATACGAAGTATTGTCTGTTTCTCTACTGGATTACAGGGAATTAACTATAAAAGGACGAAGATCTGGGCCAACTTAAAGTAACAGAACTATAGCGGATAAACCACAACATTTACTGTTCTCACATACTCACCACTTTCCCTGCTGTACTAATCACTTAACCTTCTTCCCCTCCCTCATGATCCTTCCTCCCTCTTTCCTCTTTACCACTATCTTGCATTCATAACTGTGCCTTACTTTACACTTCCCTTTCACACACTCTCTCTTTTCTTCTTTCATGTACATTATCACGTTCTGTACTTCCCTCCCTTCCTCACACTCCCTCCTTCCCACCCTCTGTCTCCCCTATATACGCCTTCTTCACTCAACCATTCCTAATACTTTATACGTCTGAGTTCACTTCATTTCCCTTTCTTCCTGACACCCCCTCCTGCCTACCTCTCTGCTCTATATGCCTCCCATTCACTTATATTTCCTTCCTTACACTTTCTGCTTTGTCTCTTTCTACTCCACACACCTCTCATTCAGTCTTCTCTCCCTCCCTCACTTTCCTTCCTTCCTCCGACTATATTCCATATGTCGTATTTCTGTGAGTTAAGGAGCTCTCCAGTGTCTCCTATCTGTTTATCGCAGCTTATGGTATGTTAATATTCTCTTGTATAATGTAAATGGAAATTATGGCCACGTTAAAGAATAGTAATCAGTAAAATAAATGAGTTCAAAGGTGTAATCCCTATAATGATCCATCCTTCATTCCCCGAACCACTCTTCTTTGAAATTCGCTTCCCAG
>NC_136980.1:10706349-11013475 GCF_032717465.1 Coenobita brevimanus | reverse complement strand
CTACTAGACAATTTTCTTATCTGGTTACCTATACAATTTAAGACATGACACTTCGTAACGTAGAAATCAAAATCTCCAGAATACATAAATACAGTTCATTCAGTGTTATTCACCCTACACATCTTGCAGATGTCATGCACTATATGTTTAAGTAGATGAGAGCAAAGTTGTAAATGGTAGTTAGGTATATATCCCGGAACTGAAAGTGTTTGTACTTTCTCTGATTAAATTTTAGGTTAATGATAACCTCACCTGTGTTCCTCTAAAGCCCTAGTAATGAAGTTAAAGGAAAAATCTAAATTTTCAAGATTTTTTCACGTCTCCAATCAAACGAAACTCTTTGGCCTCAAACCAGTCAGTTGATTTTATTCTACGTGTTACTTCTCTTGTTACCAGAACAAATAAAGAGTTGGAGACGGCCCTTTTCGTAACGTAAATATGCAAAAAATCTCCACAGGACTAAAATACATTTCATTCAATTTTCCCCCAACTCACATTTCTTGTAACTGTGATGCACTACATGTACACGTAGATGAGAAATGAACATGTAAAAAGGAATTAGTTATATTTCTATGAATTGCAATACTGTTTAGAGTTTCTCTAATGAATTTTCAGATGAGAGTCAAAACCTCAACAATACTGTACACCTCTATATCCCTAATAGTGAAAATAAGACGAAAGCTTCAATTTCGTTTTTTTTTTTAAACGTCTCCCATCAAACGAAATTTTTTATTATCAAACCAACTGAATATAGCCATCTGTACCATTCTGTCGATTTTATCCTACGTGTTACTTCATTTATATATGTTACTGTTTTTTTTTTTTTCAGATGCGGAATATTCTCACCATCAGAGATGTTTTCTGATTGTAGATAGTTGTGTTGTCTTTCCCTGCTAATTTAAAGTACATTTGTGAAAGTTTCATATATGGTGTTCACGCCGTCAATTAAGCGGTTTATAAGATCAATCAACTACCTTTGAATCATTCCTAAATCGGATGCCATTTCCCTAACAAACTACTCGACCATTTTTTAATCTGGTTACAAATACAATTGAAGACACAAAAATGACACTTCGGAACGTAAAAATCGAGAAAACTAGAATACATAAATATAGTTCACTCAGTGTTCCTTCACCCTACAGTTCTTGTAGCTGTCATGCACGATATATCTACGTAGATGAGGAGTAAAGTTATAAATGGTAATTAGTTAAAAATTTAGGAACTGAAATTATTATACTTTCATGAATTTTTAGGTGTCAAAATCTCAAAATTCCTCTAAAGCCTTGCTAATACACATAAAGACAATATCTTAATTATTAAATTGTATCACTGTCTCCAATGAAAAGAAATTCTTTAGCTTTAAACCAACTGCATTTAGCCTTATGTAGAAGTCTGTCGATTTCATCATACGTGTTACATCATTTATATTTGTTACTAATTTTTTTTTTTCTTCAGATACGGAATTATCTCACCGTCAGAATTTTTTATTTTATTTTAGATTTAATTGGTTTGTCTTCCTGCTAATTTAAAGTACATTTGTGGAAGTTGCTTATTTGTTGTTTCGCCATTAATTAAGCGGTTTTTAAGATCAACCACGTAGCTTTCGATTATTCCAAATTCGGGTGCAATTTCTCTATCAAACTAAAGATAATTTTTTATCTGGTTACAAATGAAATTCAAGACCCACAATTGACACACGTCGTAACGTATTAATAGAAAACCATCTCTAGAATACAAAAATATAGTTCATTCAGTGTACACTCGGAAGCACTAATTTCTCCCCCCCTAGTAGCCGGAGTCGCGGCCAGTGAGAGACCAGGCGTTCGAACACCCCACACCCACATCCCCTCCCCCAACCCCAGTGGCAAATGTTGTTGGACAAATGTGGAACGGCCAAAGCTGGTGATCTTACAATGTCATGATTGTTTTTATAGAGAATCAGAACCAGTAGGTGTAAGTATATAAAGGTATTTAATGTGTATTACTGTGCTGTCATCCACAACATATGAAAAAGGAACGAAAATGAAAGAAGACCTACAGTGTGCCATGTGTTATTGTCTATAATACTTGTCCTCTTTTATAATGTTACAAATAAGTATAGTGTTGTGAACAGCATCTGTTGAAATATATGATGTCTATTCTCATACATTCTCACTCCCGCCACCACCACCCATCTCTCTCGATTCCTGTCTCCACCAAACGCCTCTCTTATCCTCTCGTCCACCAGTCACACCCATTATTAACCAACGTAAACGAAGATAGTGATGAAATGATCCGTCAGGTATTGATCATATTATTACTATAATACACCTCTGTATTAAGCACCAACAAATCAATAACACACAATGCTTCGGTATACCTGCCGACTATTTCGTCTTGTTGTAAGCTGTTACGTGACATACTCACCGCAAGTTGGACCTTGTGATACGGTTGTTTTAATTTAACACAGGTTGTGTGTGGTTTTGGACGCCCATGAATTCATATTAACGTGGCAATTTAAGCCTTACATTATAAACACTTAAGATTTATGTTCCTGTCATTAATGGATGGACGAAACGAATCAGGGATCGGTTCTGACGAACCACAAACTCTCTGCTTTTACGAAAATATTCCGACCTCCTGTGACAACGGTGACACAATGTCATTATGTAGACGACTGACCCACATTCAGTCGTATACATTGTGACATTTTGTCACTGTTGTGACAAGAGGTCGAAATATTTTCGTTGAAGCAGAGAGTTTGTGGTTCGTCAGAACCGATCCCTGATTCGTTTGGTTAATATGGTAGTGACAGGAATATAAACCTTACATGTTTATAATGTGAGGGTTAAATTGTCACGTTAATATGAATTGATGGACGTCCAAAAACACCCATAACCTGTGTTAGCAATAAACAGCAGTATGTCCCTGTAACAAGGTCAAACTTGCAGTGCATATGTCACGTAACAGCTTACAAGATGAAATAGTTGGCAGGTTTATCGAAGTATTGTATGTTACTGATTTGTTGATGCTTAATACTGAGGTGTATGCTAATATTAATATGATCAATACCTGACGGATCATTTCATCAATATCTTTATGTTGGTTAACTAAGCGTGGGAGTGGGGGACAGGAGGATAAGAGAGGTGTTTGGTTGATATAAACCCAGAGAGAAGGGTGGTGGTGATGGTGGTGGTGGGAATGAGAATGTGTGAGAAAAGACATCATATCTTTCAACAGATGCTGTTCATTATACTATACTTATTTGCTAACATTATAATATAGGACGTAACTATTACAGACAATAACACATAATACAATGTAGGTCTTCTTTCATTTTCGTTCCTTTTTCATATGTTGTGGATAACAGCACAGTAATACACATTAAATACCTTTATATACTTACACCTACTGGTTCTGATTCTCTATAAAAACAATCATGACATTGTAAGATCACCAGCTTTGGCCGTTCCACATTTGTCCAACAACATTTGCCACTGGGGTTGGGGGAGGGGATGTGGGTGTGGGGTGTTCGAACGCCTGGTCTCTCACTGGCCGCGACTCCGGCTACTAGGGGGGGAGAAATTAGTGCTTCCGAGTGTACCTTCACCATACACTTTTGTAGCTTTTATGCACTATATGTCTACGTATGGTAATTAGTTATATATCCCGGAACTGAAATAGTTTTCAAACTTTCTCATGAATTTTTAGGTTACTGAAAACATCACCAGTGTTGCTCTAAAGACAATATCTTAATTTTAAAGTTTTTATTCCGTCTCCAATCAAACGAAACTCATTGGCCTTAAACCAGTCAATTGATTTTTCCTACGAGCTACTTCAATTATATTTGTTACTGATTTTTTTCCAGATACGGAATATTCTCACCCTCAGAGCTGTTTCCTGATTGTAGATACATCTGGGTGTGATTCTCTGCTAATTTGAAATACATTTGTTGAAGCTGCGTGATTGACGTTATCGCTAAGTGGTTTTTAGGATCAATCAAGTATTATAATTTGAATTATTCATAAACTGGATATTTCCCTAACAAATGATTCGACCATTTTTTTATTTATTGTCCAGTACAATTCAAGACTCATAAATGACATAAATTGGATGATATATCTCTAACAAACAATTCGACCATTTTTTATCTAGTTACCAATACAATATTAGAGTCACATGACACACTTCGAAACGTAAAAATCGAAAGTCTCCAGAATACATAAATACAGTTCATTCAGTGTTTCTTCACCCCACACTTCTTGTAGCTGTGATTCACTATATGTCTGCGATGATTGGAAATAAAGTTATATATGGTAGTTACATATATCGGAATTGAGTGTTTTTACTTTCGTCAAATTTTAGGTGAGACAAAACATCAATATTACTTTAAACCCCTTGTAATGCATATAAAAACAATATCTTAATTTTCAAGTTTTTACATGCCTCCAATCACACGAAACTCTGCGGCCTTAAACGAAATCAATTTTGCCTTCTGTACCATTCAGTCGATTTCATCCATACATGTTACTTCACTTATATTGATTACTGATATTTTTTTCAGTTACGGAATATTCTCACCCTCAAAGTTGTTTTCTGATTTTAGATACAATTGGGTGAGTTTCACAACATATTTAGAGTACATTTGCTGAAGTTGAATTTTTGTTTTCTTCATCAATTATGCGATTTTTAGAATCACTCAAGTATAATAGTATTGAATTATTCCTAAACTTGACCATCTTTTTATCTCATTACCAGTACGAATGAAGAGTTGCAAATGACCATCGTAATGCACATATCCAAACAATCTCCACAGGACCAAAATACATTTCATTCAGAGTTCATCCAACTCACACTTCTTGTTCCTTTGATGCGTAGATATGAAATAAGGATATAGAAATTAGTTATATATCTCTGAACTGCAATAAGGTTTATACTTTGATTAATTTCTAGATGAGTCAAAACCTCAACAATATTCCTTTAAAACCCTAGTAATGCGGAGTTTTTACACGTTTCCAATCAAACAAAACTCTTTGGCCTTAAACCAACTGAATCTGGCCATTTGTACCATTCAGTCTATTTTATCCTACGTGTTACTTCATTTATATGTTAGTTTTTTTTTTTTTTGTCAGATAATATTCTCACCCTCAGCGACGTTTGCTGATTGTAATTACAGTTGGGTGTGTTTCCCTGTTTATTAAAAGTACATGTGATGAAATTGCATATTTCTTAGTTTTTTATGTGAAATCAACTTGCTCTGCATTATTTCTAAATCGGATGCTATTTCCCTATCAAACTACACGATCATTTTTTTTTATCTGGTTAATAATACAATTGAAGACAAACAAATGACAAAATTCGTTACGGAAAAATAGAAAACCATTTCCAGAATATATATAAATATTGTATATATCAAGTACTATATGTGTACGCTAATGAGGAGTAAAGTAAAAAATGGTTATTAGTTAAACATCTTGGAAATGAGAAAGTTATAACTATCATGAATTTTTAGTTTTGATAAATTATCAATATTCCTCTAAAGCCCTAGTAATACACATGGACATCTTAATTATCATGCTTTTTCTACGTCTCAAATCAAACGAATCTCTTTGGCCTTAAACAAACTGAATTTAGCCTTCTGTACCAGCCACTCGATTTTATCCTACGTGTTTCTTTATTTATATATATATATATATATATATATATATATATATATATATATATATATATATATATATATATATATATATATATATATTTTTTTTTCAGATATGGAATATTTTCACGCTTAAAGATGTATTTAATTGTACAGTTGGCAGTTTCACTGCTATTTTAAAGTACATTTGTGGAGGTTTCATATTTGGTGTTTTCGCTGTCAGTTAAGCAGTTATTAGGACCAAACAACTTGCTCTGAATTATTCATAAATCGGACGGAACTTCGCTAAGAAACTAGACAAATTTTCTTATCTATTTACCAATACAATTTAAGACTCATATGACACACTTCGTAACGTAGAAATCAAAACAATATCCAGAATACATACAATTCATTCATTGTTCCTTCACCCAACACATCTTGCAGCTGTCATGCACTATTTGTCTACGTAGATGAGCAGTAAAGTTCTAAATGGAAATTAGTTATATATCCCAGAACTGAAATAGTTTTCATACTCTTATGAATTTTTAGGTTACTGAGAACATCACCAAACGCTTTGGCCTTAAACCAGTCTATTGATTTTATCCTACGTGTTATATCAATTATATTTGTTTACTGATTTTTTTTGAGATTCGGAATATTCTCACCCTCAGAGATGTTTTCTGATTGTTGATGCAGTTGGGTATGTTTCCCTGGTAATTTAGGGTACATTTGTGGAAGTTGTTTATTTGATACTTTCGCTGTCAATTAATCGGTTTTTAGGATCAATCAACTAATGTTGCATTATCCCTAAATAGGATGCCAATTCCCTAACAAACTATTCGACCATTTTTTCTGTTATCTTATTACAAATACAATTGAACAAACAAATGACACTTCGTAACCTAAAAATCGAAAAAAATCTCCAGAATACATAATTATGGTTCATTCAGTGTCTTCACCTTACACTTCTTTAAGGTGTCATGCACGATATGTCCACGTAAATGAGATTTAAAGTTATAAATGGTAAATAGTTAACAATCTCGGAACTGAAATTGATTATACTGTCTTTCATGAATATTTAGGTGAGTAAAACCATGTCAATATTCCTTTAAAGCCCTCATAATGCATATCGAGACAACACTTTATCATGTTTTTTCCCCGTCTCCAATCAAACAAATCATGTGATGAAATTGCATATTTCGTGTTCTCCCCGTCAAATAAGCGGTTTATGATTTTTAGGTGAAATCAACTTGCTCTGCATTATTTCTAAATCGGATGCTATTTCCCTATCAAACTACTCGATCATTTTTTATCTGGATACCAATACAAATGAAGACACACAAATGACACACTTCGTAACGTGAAAATAGAAAACCATCTCCAGATTACATAAATACAGTTTATTCAGTTTTCTTTCACCCAAAATTTCCTGTAGCTATCAAGCAATATATGTCTTCGCTCATGAGGAGTAAAGTTAAAAATGGATATTAGTTAAATATCTCGGAATGAGACGTGTTTATTTTTAAGTGAGTTAAAACCTTATCAATATTCCTCTAAAGCCCTAGTAATGCACATAAAGACAATATCTTAATTATTTTTTTTCCACGTCTCCAATAAAAGGAAACTCTTTGGCCTTCAACCATCTGAATTTAGCCTTCTGTACCAGCCACTCGATTTCATCCTACGTGTTACTTCATTTACATGGGTTACTGTTCTTTTTTTTTTTTGTCAGATACGGAATATTCTTACGCTCAGTGATGTTTTCTGATTGTAGTTAGTTGGCTTTGTTTCGCTGCTAATTTAAAATACATTTGTAGAAGATGCATATTTGGTGTTTCCGCCGTCAATTACGTAGATTTTAGCATCACTCAAATATAATTGCTTTGAATTTATCCCTAAATCGGTCGTTATTTCTCCGACAGTTCAACTTATCTTTTTATCTGGTTACCAGTACAAATGAAGAGTTGCAAACGACCCTCCTTGTAACGTAAATAACCAAAAAATCTCCACAGGACAAAAATAAATTCCATTCAGTGTTCATTTAGTTCACACTTCTTGCAGCTGTGATGCACATGTCCAGGTAGATGAGGAATAAACATATAATGGGTAATTAGTTATATTTCTATGAATTGCAATAATCTCATGAATTTTTTTGATTATAGCTTTAATAATGGACACATAGACGAAATCTTCATTTCCAAGTTTTTTACACGACTCCAACGAAACGAAATTCTTTGGTCGTAAACCAGGTAAACCTAGCCATCTTTACCATTCAGTCGATTTTACCCAAGTTGTTTCTTCATTTATATTTTATAGATTTTTTTTTTCCAAATGCAAAATATTTTCACCACCAGCGATGTTTTCTGATTCCAAATAGAGCTGGGTGTCTTTCCCTGCTATTTTAAAATACATTTGAGGAAATTGTGTAATTGGTGTTTTCGCCGTCAGTTAAGCGGTTTATAGGATGAAGAAACTAGCTCTGAATTATTCATAAATCGCACGCCATTCCACAACAAACCTCTACAATTTTCGTACCTGGTTAGCAATACAATTGAAGACTAACATATGACACACGTAACGTATAAATCAAAGCAATTTCAGAATACATGAAAACAGTTCACTGTCATCCTTCTCACTACACATCTAGTAGCTGTTATGCACTATATGTCTATGTAGATAAGTAAAGTAATTAATTATGTATCCTGGAACTGCAATAGTCTATACTTTCTCATAAATTTTAAGATGTTAGATTTTCATCAACATTCCTTCTCACGGTTTCACAATTTTGAGAGATTTTACATAAGAAATAGAGTCTTTTGGTTTAACCTGAATCTTCTTAATGTGCGAATATTCGTTTTTCCTAATTTTTTTGACTCATTCAGAAGGCTTGCGGTAATTTTTAAGTGCTTTCTACTGCACATAAAAAACAAAACATTCGACGTTTCCCTTTTGTTTCGGTGGCTTGCACATCATTTCACACTTATTGTTCTCCAACACCTAAGATGCAAGATCTCTTTACATGTAATTTGATTTTTTTTTTTTCCCTCACACATGTCTTCTCAATTATGGAAATTATTGGGAGTACATTTGTCGAAGTTGAATATTTAGTAATTTCGACTAAAAAATAAATTTGTAATATGAATCTAGTAAAAAAGTTCTGAAATTGCGGATGGTATAATCTGTAACTACATTTTATCCGTGATGTAACGATTAAGATGAGTAAGAAAAAGAAGCCAAAAACGTGATCGGAAAATAAGAATCCTGTTAATCAAAAGAGGGCAGACCAAACATTTCAGCTCACGCTACTGCAACCTGATTTTTTGTAGACCGATCTTGAACAATAAAACCGCGTACATGAGGAACGAAATAATGTTTATGAATTATGTATATATCACTACTGTTGTGAATTTAGTTTTTCCTAATGGTATATATCTGACAACCGGTACCTAAACCATTTTCTCGTGAGTGATTCTTCCTTGGTAAATATGGCTGCTGATATCAAACGAGTCGTCATACTGCGAAAATATAACAATTTTAAAACGATCAAGCGGCTCAAGATGTCAATTTAAAGCCAGAGTAATGGAAATAAAACCGTTTTAATTTCCAAGGTTCTTACACGTCTCCAGTCAAAGAAACTCTTTGCCCTTAAACCATCTGAATGCCTGTCTTCTGTACAGGTCACTCGATTTCATCCTACGTGTTACCTCATATATATTTTTTACTTTTTTTTTCACTTATTGAATATTCTTCCCCTCAGAATTGCTTTCTGATTTTATATAAAATTGGGCGTGTTTCCCAGCATTTATACTGAGCATTTGTGGAAGTCGCATTTTTCATGTTTTTTCCGTCAATTTGCGGTTTTTAGGATCTCTTAAGTATAAAACTTATCTATCATTCCTAAATAGGACGCTATTTATCTAACAAAGCAACATGATCATCTTTTTATCTAGTTACCAGTATAAATGAAGAGTTGCGAGGGACCCTCCTCGTCCAGTAAATATCCAAACAATCTCCACAGGACAAAAATACATTCCATTCAATGTTCCTCCAACTCACACTACTTGTACCTGGTATGCTCTACAGTCTACATGTATACGTAGATGAGGAATTAAGATATAAATGGTAATTAGAAATATATCTCTGAATTGCAAGTGTCTACTTTCTCTGATGAATTTTTAGATGAGACACAAAAACCTAATCAATAATCCTTTAAAGCCCTGGTAATGAAGATAAAGACGATATCATAATTTTCAAGTTTTTTTCACGTCTCTAGTCAAACGAAATTCTATGACCTTAAACCAAATCAATTCAGCCTTCTGTACCATTCAGTCGATTACTACACGTATACTGATTACTTAGTTGCCGAATATTCTCCCCCTCAAAATTGTTTTCTGATTTTACATACAATTGGGTGTGTTTCCCAGCACGTTTATAGAACATTGGCTGAAGTTGCATTTTGGTTGCTTTCTTCTTCAATAATGCGGTTTCTAGTGTCACTCGTGTATAATAGTTTTCAATTATTCCAAATCGGACACAATTTCTCTAACAATACAACTTGACCATCTTTTATCTGGTTACATGTACAAGCGAAGAGTTGCAAACGCCCCTCTTCGTAACTTACATATCCAAACCATCTCCACAGGACAAAAATAAATTTCATTCAGGGTTTCTCAAACCCACACTTTTTGTTCCCGTGATGCACTATATCTCTACGGATACCAGGAATAAGGATATAAATGTTAATTAGTTATATATCCCTGAATTGCCGAAAAGTTAATAATTTCTCATGAATTTATAGATGAAAGTCAAAACCAACAATATACCTTTAAAACCTAGTAATGCCGATAAAGACGAAATCTTCATTTTCAGTTCTTACACGTTTCCAACCTGACAAAACTCATCGGTCTTTAACTGATTTTAGCCTTCTGTACCAGATACGGAATATTCTCACCCTCAGAGATGTTTTCTGATTGTATATAGTTGGATGTGTTTCGCTGCTAATATAAAATACATTTGTGGAAGTTGCATACTTGGTGTTTCCGCTGTAAATTATCCGGTTTTTAGCATCGCTCAAGTATAATTGTTTTGAATTATTATTAAATCGGTCGCTCTTTCTCTGACAGTTCAACCTAAATAACAAATATTAATGAAGTAGCACGTAGGATAAAATCGACTGAATGGTATAAATGGCTAGATTCAGTTGGTTACTGAATCTAGCCATCTATACCATTCAGTCGAATTATCCCAAATGCTACTTCATTTATTTATTTTTTTTTTTTCAGATTCAGAATATTCTCACCCTCAGAGATGTTTTCTGATTGTAGATACAGTAGAGTGTGTTTCCCTACTTATTAAAAGTACATGGTTGGAAGTTGCATATTTGTTGTTCTCGCCGTCAATTAAGATTTATCAGATCAATCAACTACCTGTGAATTATTCTTTAATCGGATGCCATTTCCCTATCAAACTACTCGACCATTTTTTTATCAGGTTACAAATACAATTGAAAACACATCAATGACATACTTCGTAACTTAAAAATAGAAAACCATCTCCAGAATACATAAATATAGTTCATTCAGTGTTTTCACCATGAACTTCCTGTAGCTGTCATGCACTATATGTCGACGCTGATGAGGATTAAAGTTAGTAATGGGAATTAGTTAAAATATCTCGGAACTGAAAGAGCGATTTTGCTTTCTCATGATTTATGAGTCAAAATTTCATCAATATTCCTTTAAAGTCCTAGTAATAGTAATCAATATCTTAATTAAGTTTTCTCCACGTCTCCAATCAAACTGTTTTCGCATTAAACCAATTGAACTTAGCCTTCTGTACCAGTCAGTCAATTTCTTCATCCTATAAGAGAGAGAGAGAGAGGAATTTTCTCACCCTCAGAATCTTTTTCTGATTTTAGTTTCAATTGGTTTGTTTTCCTGCTAATTTAAAGTACATAAGTAAAGTTGCATATTTGGTGTTTTCGCCGTAATTTAAGCAGATAATAGGATCAATTAACTAGCTTTCGATTATTCCTAAATCGGATGCCATTTCCCTTTCAAACTACTCAATCATTTTTTTTTATCTGGTTACCAATGCAATTGAAAACATACAAATGACAAACCTGGTTACGTAAAATAGAAAACCATCTCCAGAATACATAAATATAGTTCATTCAGTGTTCCTTCACCCTACACTTATTGTACGCTCATGAGGAGTAAAGTTACAAATGATTATTAGTTAAATATCTCGGAAATGAAATAGTTATAACACTATCTCATGAATTTTTTAGTTAACTTGATACCTTATCAATATTCCTCTAAAGCCCTAATAATACACATGAAGACAACATCTTAATTATCATGCTTTTTCCACGTCTCAAATCAAACGAAACTCTTTGGCCTCAAACCAACTGAATTCAGCCTTCTGTAACAGCCACTCGATTTTATCCTACGTGTTTCTTCATTTATAATGGTTCCTTTTATTTATTTATTTTTTTCAGATACGAAATATTTTCACGCTCAGAGATGTTTTTAATTGTAGATACAGTTGGCAGTTTCACTGCTAATTTAAAGTACATTTATGGAAGTTGCACATTTGGTGTTCTCGCCGTATAATGTGTTTTTTTGCATCACTCATATATAATTGTTTTGAATTATCCCTAAATCAGTCATTATATATCCGACAATTCAACTTGACCATCTTTTATCTGGTTACCAGTACAAACGACCATCTTCGAAAAGTAGATATCCAAACAATCTCCACAGGAAAAAAATACATTTCATTCAGTGTTCCTCCAACCCACACTTCTTGTAGCTATGATGCATTACTTGTCCACGTAGATGAGGAATAAATATATAAAGAGTAATTAGTAATAATTCTATGAATTGCAAAACTTTTTAGTTTCTCTCATGAATTTTTTGTACGAGTCAAAACCTCATCAATATAGGTTTTTAGCACTAGTAATGGACATAAAGAAATAGTAATTTACAAGTTTTATAAAATTCATTAAAACGAAATTCTTTGGCCGTTATCCAACTGAATCTAGTCATCTGTACCATTCAGTCGATTTTATCCTACGTGTTACTTCATTTATATTTTTTACTAATTTATTTTTTCTGATGCGGAATCTCTGAATCAGATATGTTTTCTGATTGTAGATAGTTGGGTCTCTTTCCCTGCTATTTTAAATTACAATTGTGTGAGTTGCATATTTGGTGTTTTCGCCGTCAGTTAAGCGATTTTTCGGACCAAACAACTTGTTCTGAATTATTCATAAATCGGACGGAACTTCGCTAACAAACTACTAGACAATTTTCTTATTTGGTTACCAATACAATTTAACTCACAAATGACACACTTCGTAACGTAGAAATCATAACAATCTCCAGAATACATAAATACAGTTCATTCGGTGTTCCTTCACCCTACACATTTTGCAGATATCATTCACTATATGTTTAAGTTGATGAGGAGTAAAGTTATCAATGGTAATTAGGTATATATTCATTCATTCATTGCCAGACGCCATGTATCCCAAACGGGGTGGCCAAGGGCTTAGAGTTAATTGTTTTACAGGGAGGGGCACTAATCCTCCACTTGACACGTAGGGAGAACGTTATGCCAACAGCATCTGGTGTTCCCAGGCGGTCACCCATCCAAGTACTAACCAGACCCAACGTTGCTTAACTTCGCTGATCGGACGGGAAGCGGTGGTATGGCCGTTGGCATAAAAGTATATATCACGGAACTGAAATAGTTTGTACTTTGATGAATTTTTAGGTTGATAACCTCACCAGTGTTCGGAAAAAACTAAATTTTCAAGATTTTTTCACGTCTCCATTCAAACGAGACTCTTTGGCCTCAAACCAGTCAGTAGATTTTTTTTGGCCTCAAACCAACTGAATCATTAAATAGATTTTATCCTACGTGCTACTTCATTTGTATTTGTTACTGATATTTTTTTCAGTTACGGAATATTCTCACCCTCACAGTTGTTTTCTGATTTTAGATACAATTGGGTGTGTTTCACAACATATTTAAAGTACAGCCGACAGCAGAAGTTCGTCCCTCTTAGCGTGCGTGATACGAGCCTGTTGATCTGGTAACTGTATGAGATAGAGTTGACAGGTACGCTTTAAATGGCTAATATTAAAGAAATGTGTTCGGAGATAAGAACACATTCCCTAATGATAATATTAATTTGTAGCAGGTGGGATAATGTTATTGTGAAATGTTTGACACTGGTGTATGAAGATTCTTCGTTACGGACACAGACGCATAGGATTATTTGGACTGGACTGATGTTGCCAGCAAGTATTATATGAAATATTATAGAACGATTGCAGTCCTAAAGGTGAGGTTGCAAGAAAACACTAATTACGATGTCAGTTACACACTAAAACACAGAAACTGACAGTTCGTGTTTCTCCAGTATGCGATTTAGTTTTACAAGTTAAATCACTTCCCTTTCCGACCTCTCTCCCCACCCGTCTCTTCTCTTCCTAGTCATGCTCTGCCATCATCCACGTTTCATCGTTAATGCTGAATACCGTATGTCTGTAGATAAACTGTGGGAAACAATATAAAAGTGTCAATTGAGCTTCATTTCCTCCTCCATCGCTTGAAATGTTATCCATGAATATAAATGTTAGTAACATGAATAAATCGTCACTGTGGTGGTTAGGAGACATTACTCGTCACATTATATAACATTTATATAACCATCGTTAATACAGTGCTCCAAATACACTCCCTCTCGACCCCCTCGCCGTCTCCTCCCCTCCCCCTTCCACTGTCTCCATCACTTCTCCCCCCTCCCTTTCCCCCCTCTACCAGTACCCCTTGTTTCTCTCCCTCAGCACCCCCAACCCTTCCCAACGATTTCATTTAACTGACTCTGCTTCTGTTTACCTCCCTAACTAGATCGGTTCTTCATAATTTGAATACAGTTATTACCATTTACAGGACTTTGAGTCTTAACTGTAATGACATTATAAACACAATACTCGTGCATGTTATATTGCCAACTGTATTACACACAAGTAACCAAATTACTTACATAACAATATGTCCATCGTAACTATCAGTGTTCAATACCATCCCCCCCTTGTGGATTCCTTGCCTCCTCGTCTCCTTCCCGCTTTCTGTATCCCTCACTCCTCCCTTCACGTTATAACATTTATCTGTGTCCCAGCTTGTAATATATGTAATCCCTTCCCTCACCCAAAGTATTCCTGCTTCCATAATCCCCTCCCCCCCACACACATTGTGTTCCGCACTAGAGACCTATGAGATACGTCTACTTATATATAATTTAAAACAATATGCCATCGACATACTTTGATCTGAACTCCCTCAACGCATGATCTTACAAGGTCAGAGAATGCAGTCAGCAAGATTATCCCTATCATTCCATTCCCATAGCTGCATTGCATGGTTAGAACGAAAGGTAACGGCATGGCTGTCCGTCAGCGCCCTGAATATCTGTTCTGCAACTGCCGATGTTATCGATACAGGAGTGACAAGGACTCGGATGGATAGGAAGCGACCCTTTACCATAATTAACCCTTACACCGCGACAATCTCATACTTCCACTTACATCTGCCTGCTGTCCAGGCTCATGACAAGCATATTCCGATAAGGGCTTAATCTACTCATCCAGAAGGGTATAATCCCCCTTCATCGTATATTGTGATTATGGTAGCCAAATGTATGAGGATACAGTTTTGTGACTATCATCTATTTTGCTATATTTAATCTTAACTGAAGATCTACAAATTATCACCAAGAATACTGATAGTACTTTTAAGAAAATATTTTCTGGATGCGTGTAGATCATACAACATCTATCTATCTATCTATCTATAGCCCGACGCCCTAATCCCGAAAGGGTTGTCGCAGACAAAACGCCTCCAAGCCGCTCTGTCACCCACCATTTGACTCCCCTCCCCCCAAATCAACCCCCCCTCCCCCATATATTCCTCTCAACTCCATCCCTCCACCTCATCCTCGGTCTCCCCCTCCCTCTCCCTCCCTCCACCTCACTTACATACACCCTTTTAGTCAGTTTTTCATTCTCCATTCTCTCGACATGTCCAAATCACCTCAGTCATACAACATACACAATGATTATTTTTCATTTTATACTTTCTTTGGTGAAAAGAAGGACGTTTGTGCTTCATATTTTATGTATGTTGGGAATTAGAAAATAAGTGTAAGCAAGATATTAATGGCTAGAGGAGGAGAAATAAAATTATCATTAAACTGACTGCCGTCCTTTGAACAGTTAATGCCTCTTGACCGCCATTGTCACGGTCATTATAATATTACACATTATTAAAGGATAGTATAGAAAAACATGACCCAAACATCGTATGTTGTTCGATTCCCGAGACAAAAATGAAAAAGGGAGAAAAAAAGACATTTGAAATGACAAGGGAGAGAAGTTGGGCAGGGTCAATACAATAACACGGTGGGGAGGGAATCGGAGTGTTGCAGGCTAGAAATAAAGGTTACTGGAAATGGGGGCGGAGGGAGGGGGGAGAAGTGATGGAAACAGTGGAAGGGGGAGGAGAGGAGACGGCGAGGGGGTGGAGAGGGAGTGTATTTTGGGCACTGTAGGAACGATAGTTAGGTTTGTTTGATTGGAAACATGTAAAAACTATGCATTACTAGTGTTTTAAAGGAATATTGTTGAGGTTTTGACTCTCATCTAGGAATTAATCAAAGTACAAACGTTATTGCAGTTCAGAGATATATAAGTAATTTCTATTTATATCCTTATTCCTTCTCTACGTAGAGATATCTAGGAATTAATCAAAGTACAAACGTTATTGCAGTTCAGAGATATATAAGTAATTTCTATTTATATCCTTATTCCTTCTCTACGTAGAGATATATTGCATCAAAAGAACAAGAAGTGTGAGTTGGCCTTAAACCAACTGAATGATGACGAGAAATGTCTCCGAACCACCACAGTGACTATTTATTCATGTTACTAACATTTATATTCGTCATTGATAACACTTCAAGCGATGGAGGAGAATAAGCTCACTGACACTTTTATATTATTTCCCACAGTTTACCTACAGACATACGATTTTCAACATTAACGATAAAACGTGGATGATGGCAGAGCATGACTTGGAAGAGGAGAGACGGGTGGGGAGAGAGGTCGGAAAGGGAAGTGACAACTTATAAAACAAAATCGCATACTGGCGAAACACGAACTGGCAGTTTCTGTGTTTGTTTAGTGTGTAACTGACATCGTAAGTAGTGTTTTCTTGCAACCTCACCTTTAAGACTGCAATCGTTCTATAATATTGAAATATTATAGAACGATTGCTGGCAACATCAGTCCAGTCCTAAAAATTCAGTTCCGAGATTATTGACTAATTACCATTTATAACTTCACTCCTCATCTATGGACACATGTAGCGCATGACAGCTACAAGAAGTGTAGGTTGAAGGAACACTGAATGAACTATTTTAATGTATTATGGAGATGGTTTCGATTTTTAGATTACGAAATGGGTCATTTGTGTGTCTTCAAATGTATTGGTAAACATACAAGAAAATTGTCGAGTAGTTTATTAGAAAAGTGACGTCCGATTTAAGAATAATTTAGAGCTAGTTGCTTGATCTTAAAAACCGCTTAATTGATGGTGAATACAAAAAATGGAACTTCCACAAATATACTTCAAATTATCAGTGAAACACACCAAACTGTATCTACAGTCATAAAATATCTCTGAGGGTGAGAATATTCCATTTCTGAAAAATATCAGTAACAAATATCATTGATGTAACACGTAGGATAAAATCAACTGACTGCTTTAAGGCCAAAGACAATAGTTTTATGCGATTCGTGAAAAAAAAAAAAAATGAAAATTAGATATTGTCTTCATCTGCAATACTAGCGCTTTATGGGAACACTGGTTAGGTTTTCACTAACCTTAAGATTCATGAGAGAAAATATAATCACAATACCAGTTCGTTGATTTTTAAATAATTACCATTTATAACTTTTCTCCTCATCTACGTAGAAATACAGTGCATGACAGCTGCTAGATGTGTGGGGTGAAACCACTGAATGAACTATATTTATGTATTCTGGAGATGGTTTCCATTTTTACGTTACGAAGTATGTCATTTGTGTTTCTTCAATTGTATCTCTAACCAGATAAAAAATGGTCGAGTAGTTTGTTAAGGAAATGGCATCCGATTTAGGAATAATTCAAAGGTAGTCGATTGATCTTATAAACCGCTTAATTGACGTAGAAAACACTAAATGTTCAACTTCCACTAATGTACTTAAAATTAGCAGGAAAAGAAACCCAGCTGGATTCCTCATCTGAAAAAAATCAGTACCAATTTTTAATGAATTAATACGTAGGATAAAATCGCCTTACTGGTACAGATGGCAAGATTCAGTTACTTTAGGGCCAAAGAATTTCGTTTGCTCTGAGACGTATAAAAATCTTGAAAATTAAGATTTCGTCAATATTTGCATTACTAGGGCTATAAAGGTATATTATTGAGGTTCTGACTCATCTAAAAATCCATGAGAGAAATTATACACACTATTGGAATTCAAAGAAATATAAATAAGTACTTTATATGATTATTCCTCATCTATATGAACATGTAGTGCATCACAGCTACGTGAAGTGTGGCTTGGGGGATCACTGAATGAATTTTTTTTTTTTTTTGTCCTTTAGAAATTGTTTGGATATTTACGTTACGAAGAGGGTCGTTTGCAACTCTATTTTATTTTTTCTTATGCGAGGAAGAAGGAACCAAAGGCCGCAAGCCCGGAATAACAATTCCCTCCAACAGAAAAACAAAATATAAAGCGACAAATTCAAGATCCATTCATTTCGTAATGTCTGGACACATTGCGTTTGAAAGACTAGAGATCATAGGCAGCAAGAAATACAGAGAGAGGGAGTCAGTTCCAGAGTTGACCTGTTGCATAAATGAAGGACTGGGAGTAACGGTTAACTCTTGCATTTGAGAGTTGGACAGAAAAGGGATGAGAGTTTGCAATTAGACGGGTGCTACGCGCCCGTCGTAGAGGTGGTGGAATACATATAGACAGTTCAGAGGAGCAGTGACCATGAAATTAGTGATAGAAAAGAGATAAAGATGCAACAGTGCGGCGAAGAGACAGAGGTTGAAGGGAGTCAGTAAGAGGAGGAGAGTTAATGAGACGAAAAGCTTTTGACTCCACCCCATTGAGAATAGCTGTATGTGGGGAGCCTCCCCACACATGAGACTTATACTCCACACAGGGGCGGATAAAACCCCTGTACAAAGTAAACAATTGTGCAGGGGTAAAGAAAGAACGGAGTCGGCTTAGCACACCAAATCTCTTGGAAGCAGATTTTACAAGATATGTAATATGATATTTCCAAGATAAGTCCCGAGCAAATGAAACCCCATGCATGTTCAAGGATGATGTAGGATTAAGCTGAATATTATTAAACATTAGTGAGTATACCTGTGGAAGATTTTGTTGGGTTGATAGGTGTAAGAACAGAGTCAGATGCATTAAAAACAAGATTATTTTTACCCCAGTCAGAGATACGAGCCAAGTCAGACATTAGGTGTGCCATAGCCTCATCCCTTGTTTGTTGAAGTAACTGTTGAGATGGGCGTTGCGGGAACCAAATGGAAAGGTGAAGGGTGGAGTCATCAGCGTCATTGATGAATTAAAGAAAGAGAGTTAGTGATATGACGAAGCCCTGAGAAACACCACTTGATAGATCTAGGAGAAGAACGATGGCAGTCTACAACAGCAGCTATAGAACGACCAAAAAGGAAACTAGCGATGAAGGCAAGAATAGAAACCGTATGAGGACAGTTTGGAAATTAAGGATTTCTGTCAGACTCGATCGAGAGCCTTTGAGATGTCAAGTGCAATGGAAAAGCTTCCGCCAAAGTCCCGAAAGGAGGATGACCAGGAGTATGAGAGGCAGGTGAGAAGATCGCCAGTGGAGCGTCCTTGACGGAACCCGTACTATCAGAAAGAAGATTGTGATAGGAAAGATGCTTTAAAATTTTTCTGTTGGGAATTGACTCGAAAGCTTTTGAAATACAGGACGTTAAAGCAATTGGACGATAGTTGGAGGGTTGGGAGTGGTCACCCTTCTTTGAGACTGGCTGAATGAGAGCAAACTTCCAGCAAGAAGGAAAGGTACAAGTTGACAGACAATGGCGAAAGACGATGCCTAGGCAGGGTGTAAGCACAGAAGCACAGTTCTTGAGAACAGGAGGGACTCCATCAGGCCCATATGCCTCGTTAATATTGAGGCCAGCGTTAGCAGAAAATACATCAGCTGAAGAAATTTTATTGTTAGCCATGAGGAAATCAGAGGCGGGAAGTGATGGAGGAACAGCATCGAAATCGTCTAAGGTGGAATTGGAGGAGAAAGTCTGTGCGAAGAGATCTGCTTTACCAGTAGAAGAAATAGCTATAGAACCATCAGAGTGGAAAATAGGAGGGAAGGATGATGAGGTAAAGTTGTTAGAATGGTTTTTGGCAAGGTGCCAGAAGGAGCGGGAAGAATTCGAGTTGGAGAATTGAGAGCATTTAGTAAGGTTAAAATTATTTTTAGCAGAACGAATAAACTTAGCACGATTCCGGCCAGAAAAATAAGCAAGACGTGATTCATGGGTGGATTGGGTTATCTGGTAACCAGATAAAAAGATGATCTTAGTAATAACGACCGATTTAGGGATAATTAAAAGCAATTATTTTTGAGTGATGCTAAAAACCACATAATTGACGGCGAGAATACCAAATATGCAACTTGCACAAATTTACGTTTAATTCTATCTAATTATATACCTAGGCTGCTTCCCCAAAGGAAAGGGAGGTAGCCGAGACAGGACGACACTCCCCATTTACTCATCCATTCAGACACATTCATTCGCATCTTAGCCCCAAAGGGGAGAACGGACAGATCCTCACCACACCACACCGCCCAAGGGTCAACTGCACAATGCAATCAAACATCCGCAGTAGGGCCCGACAGCAGAGCTGGTTTACCCCTGCCACATCATAACAGACCCATCCCCTTACCTGACTAGCTGGTCAGACCAAATGCGGGAGAATATCCCCTCAGGGCTGCGTCATCACATATTCACAATTTCTCTCCATTTATTTCTGTCATGCACAGCCACTCTTCCTTGCTCAACAGACATCCCTCTCGCATCCAGCGCTCTTCACACTGTCCATCCATCCTATTCGTGGTCTTCCTCTCAGCCTTACACCTCTCACATCAGATCTAGTTATCTTTTTCACCAATCGCTCATTATCCATTCTCTCCATATGGCCAAACCATCGCAACACCTCTGCTCAACTCTACTAACCATCTCCCGAACAACTCCAGTTCTCCTTCGCACTTCATTTTGCACTCGATCCATATACGTCACTCCACACATACTCCTCAGACACCTCATCTCCATTACATTCAAACTTTTCCTCTCTGCTTCACCCAAATTTCCTGTTTCAGCCCCATATAACGCAGTCGGTACCACAACACCCTCATACAGCCTTCTCTTTACATCCATTCTAAGCCAACGACATCTAAACTTTTTTTTTTTCATTCCTCCCAGCACCTTTCCTACTTCATTTATTCCAAACTTCACTTCTGCATCTATTCTTCCATCCACAGGAACACTCTACCTCCTCAAGCAACTCGCCATTCAAAACTATATTCATCCCCCTACCATCTACCGACCTCGTACACTTCATCACTTTACTCTTATTCTCATTTACTTTCAATTTCTTCCTTTCACACACCCTTCCAAACTCCTCTACCAACTGTCTGAATCTCTCCTCTAAATCAGTCACCAGTGCAGTATCATCTGCAAACAGTAGCTGATTCAGATTCCACTCTGCACCATCAACATTCACCAGACTCAGACCTCCACCTCTTGCATTCACCTCCCTTACACCATCCATGTTAATATAAATAACCAAGGCGAAATCACACATCCCTGTCGCAGCCCCACTCTCACGGGAAACCAATCACAACATTTCCCACTCTTACGGACGCTCTGCTATTTACATTACTTTTCACCCCTTTTAGTAACCAACCGTTGTCCGTACAATTTTATAATAGTCAACAAAGCCTCCATATCAATTCTATCATACGCTTTCTCTAAATCCATAAATGCCCAAAACACATCCTTGTCTTGCGCGAAATAATTTTTACACACGTCTCACAGGAGCGAAAAAGAACCAACTATCTATAATGAGAAAACATCTCTGAGCGTGAGAATATTCCGTATCTGAAAAAAAAAAATAACCAAAATAAATGAATTAACACGTAGGATAAATCGAGTGCTTGGTACAGAAAGCTAAATTAATAGTTTTGTTTAGAGACGTGATAAAAACTTGATAAGTTGATGTCTCGATGTGCATTAATACATTAATAGGGCTTTAGAGGAATATTGATAAGGTTTTCTCACCTAAAAATTCATGGGAGAAAGTATAATTACTATTTCAGTTCCGAGATATTTAACTAATAACGATTAGCGTAGACATATAGTCCTTGTCAGCTACAAGAAGAGTAGGGTGAATGAACACTGAATGAACTATAGTATTCTGCAGATGGTTTTCTATTTTTTCGTTACGACGTGTGTGATTTGTGTCTTCAATTGTATTGGTAACGAGATATTAAAAAAAAAAATGATCGACTACTTTCTTAGTGAAGTTGCTTCCGATTTAGTAATAATGCAAACCTAGTTAATTGATCCTAAAAACCGTTCAATAGACAGCGAGAACACCAAATAAACAACTTCCATAAATGTATTCCGGATCTAAAAAAAATCAGTAAGAAATATAAATGAAGTAACACGTAAAATACAATCGACTGAATGGTACAGATAGCTAGAGTCTGCTGGTTTGAGGCCAAAGAATTTCGTTTGATTGAAGACGTTTAAAAATGTTCAAAATGAAGATTTCGTCTTTACCTGCATTATTAGGGCTATAGAGGAATATTGGTGAGGTTTTGACTCTCATCTAAAAATTTATCAGAGAAACTATAAACTATTGAAATTTATAGAAATATAACTAATTACCCTTTATATGTTTATTCCTCATCTACGTCATCACAGCTATAAGAAAAATGTTTTGGAGGAACACTGAATTTTTTTTTTTTGTCCTGTGGACATTGGATATTTACGTTACGAAGAGGGTCGTCTGCAATTCTTTATTTGTACTGGTAACAAGATAAAAGGGTTGTCAATTTGAACTTTCGGGGTAATAACGACCGATTTAGGGATAATTCAAAACAATTATACTTGAGCGATGCTAAAAGCCACATAATTGACGGCGAAAACAACAAATATGAAACTTCCACAAGTGTACTTTAAATTTGTAGCGAAACAGAGCAAACCGTATCTACAATTAAAAAATATCTCTGAGCGTGAGAATACTCCGTATCTGAAATAATAAACAGTAACCAAAATAAATGAATTAACACGTACGATAAAATAGAGTGGCTAGTACAGAAAACTAAACCTGTTTGGAATAAGGCCTAATTGTTTTGTTTGATTAGAGAAGTGGAAAAAAATTAAAAATTAAGATCCTGTCTCGATATGCATTTTTATGGCTTTACAGGAATATTGATAACGTTTTGACTAACCTAAATATTCATGATTCGGTTTCAGTTCCGAGATATTTAACTAATAACCATTTATAACTTTACTCCGCATCAGCTGACATATCGTGCTTGACAGTTACAAGTAGCGTATGGTGAAGGAACACTGAATGAAATCTTTTTATGTATTATGGAGATTGTTTCGATTTTTACATTACGAAGTGTGTCATTTGTGTCTTCAATTGTACTGGTAACCAGATAAGAAAATTGTCGAGTAGTTTTTTTTAGGGAAGTGGCTCTCCGAATTAAAAATAAATTAGAGCTAGTTGCTAAAAACGGCTTAATTGACGGAGGAAAAAAAAAACAAATTGCAACTTCAGAAAATGTACTTCAAATTATCAGGGAAACACACTCAGCTGTATCTACAATCAGAAAATATCTCTGATGGTTAGAATATTCCGTATCTAAAGAAAAAAAAAACTAAAAAAACATTAGTGAAGTAACACGTAGGATAAAATTGAATGATACAGATGGCTAGATTCAGTTCCTAGGTGTTCAAAGAATTTCCTTTGGAGACCTGTAAAAAACATAAAACTGAAGATATCGTCTTTACTTGCATTACTAGAACTATAAAGGTATTGATGAGGTTTTAACTCAGAAAATCTTGAAATTATAAACAGTATTGCAATTCATAGAGATAACTAATTACCCTTTATATGATTATTCCTCATCACAGCGACAAGAAGTGTGGGTTCGAGGAACACTGAATGAAATGTATTTTTGTCCTATGGAGATTGTTTGGATATTTACGTTACGAAGAGGGTACTCGTAATAAGATAAAAGATGGTCAAGTTGTACTGTCGGAGAAATAACGACCGATTTAGAAATAATTCAAAACAATTATACCTGAGTGATGCAAAAAAAACACATAATTGACGGCGAAAACACCAAATATGCAACTTCAACAAATGAATTTAATTTAAGAAGCGAAACACAGCCAACTGTATCTACAATCAGAAAACATCTCAGCGTTAGATTATACCGTAGCTGAAAAAAAAAAAAAAATCAATATAAATGAAGTAACACCTAGGATAAAATCGAGTGGTTGGTACAGAATTCAGTTGGTTTTAGGTCAAAGAGTTTCGTTTGATTGAAGACGTGGAAAAACCATGATTCTTAAGATGTTGTCTTCATGTGCATTACTAGGGCTTTAGAGGAATATTGATAAGGTTTTATTTTACGTAAAAATTCAAGATAGAATAATCATTATTTCAGTTCCGAGATATTTAAGTAACTTTACTCATGAGCGTAGACATATAGTGCATGAAAGCTACAAGAAGTGTAGGGTGAAGGAACACTGAATGAAGTATATTTTTGTATTCTAGGGATGGTTTTCTATTAATACGTTACGAAGTGTGTCAATTGTGTTGCATTTCATTTGTAACCAGATAAAAAAATTATCTTTAGTTTGATAGAGAAATTGCATCCGATTTAGAAATAATCCAAAGCTAGGTGATTGATCATAAAAACCGCTTAATTAATGGCGAAAACACCAAATATCAAACTTCCACAAATGTACTTTAAATTAGCAGGAAGACAAACCAATTGTACCTAAAATCAAAAAAATTTTTCTGACGGTGAGATAATTCCGTATCTGAGAAAAAAAAGTAGTAAATATAAATGATGTAACACGTATGATGAAATCGACTGACTGGTACAAAGGCTAATTGCAGTTGGTTTTTAAGGATAAAGAGTTTGATTGGAGACTGTAATATAATTTAATAAAGATATTTTTATGTGTATTAGCAAGGCTTTAGAGGAAAGTTGATGAGGTTTTGACTCACCTAAAAATTCATGAGAAAGTATAATCACAATTTCAGATCCTAAATTTTTAACTATTTATAAATTTACTCCTCATCTACGTAGATATATCTTGCATGACCGTTACAAGAAGTGTAGGGTGAAAGAACACGGAATCGAGTGGCTGGTACAGAAGGCTAAATTCAGATGGTTTAAGGCCAAAGAGTTTCGTTTTATTGGAGACGTGGAAAAAATTGATAAAGATGTTGTCTTTATGTGCATTACTAGGGTTTTATAGGAATATTGAAAAGGTTTTTATCTCACCCAAAAATTCATGAGATAGTATAATCACTACTTCAGTTCCGAGATATTTAACTAATATCCATTTTTAACTTTACTCCTCATGAGCGAAGACATATAGTGTTTGACGGCTACAGGAAATTTTGGGTGAAGGAAAACTGAATAAACTATATATATTCTGGAGATGGTTTTCTATTTTTTCGATACGGTGTGTCATTTGTGTGTCTTCAATCGTATTGGTAACCATATAAAAAAATGATCGAGTAGTTTGATAGGGAAATAGCATCCGATTTAAAAATAATGCAGAGCAAGTTGATTTCACATAAAAACCATAAACCGATTTTTTGACGGCGAGAACAAGATATATATTTCATCACGTACTTTTAATAAACAGGGAAACACACTCCACTGTACCTACAATCAGAAAACATCGCTGAGGGTGAGAATATTGTGTATCTGACAAAAAAAAAAAAATGAAGTAACACGTAGGATAAAATCGACTGAATCGTAGAGATGGCTAGATTCAGTTGGTTTAAGGCCAAAGAGTTTTTTTTTTAATTGGAAACGTGTAAAAACTATGCATTACTAGTGTTTTAAAGGAATATTGTTGAGGTTTTGACTCTCATCTAGGATTAATCAAAGTACAACCGTTATTGAAGTTCAGAGATATATAAGTAATTTCTATTTATATCCTTATTCCTTCTCTACGTAGAGATATATTGCATTAAAGGAACAAGAAGTGTGAGTTGGAGGAACACGATGCAATGTATTTTTGTCATGTGGAGATTGGATATGTACGTTACGAAGATGGTTGTTTGCAACTCTTCATTCGTACTTGTAATGAGATAAAAAATGGTCAACTTGTATTCTTAGAGAAATAGTGTACTATTTAGGAATAATTCAAAACTATTATCCTTGAGTGATCCTAAAAACCGCATAATTGACGAAGAAAAAAAAAATGCAACTTCAGCAAATGTACAGCCGACAGCAGAAGTTCGTCCCTCTTAGCGTGCGTGATACGAGCCTGTTGATCTGGTAACACTGTATGAGATAGAGTTGACAGGTACGCTTTAAATGGCTAATATTAAAGAAATGTGTTCGAAGATAAGAACACATTCTCTAATGATAATATTAATTTGCAGCAGGTGGGATAATAAAGTTATTGTGAAATGGTTGACATTGGTGTATGAAGATTCTTCGTTACGGACACAGACCTCTAGGACCTCATCAATATTTCTCTAAAGCCCTAGTAATACACATATGACAATATCTTGATCATCAAGTTTTTTCCACGTCTCCAATCAAACGAAACGCTTTCGCCTTAAACCAACTTAAATTAGCCTTCTGTACCAGCCACTCGATTTTATCCTTCTGTACCAGCCACTCGATTTTATCCTACATGTTAATTCATTTAATTGGTTTACTTTTTTCTTTTTTTGCGATTCGGAGTTTAGTCAAGCTCAGAGATGTGTTTTTTAAATAGTTAACTTTGTTTCGCTAATAATTTAAAGTACATTTGTGGAAGTTTCATATTTGATGTTTTCTCCGTCAATTATGTAGTTTTCAGCATGTCCGAATTTTAATTGCTTTGAATTATCCCTAAGTCGGTCGTTATTACTACGACAGCTCAAATTGACCATCCTTTTATCTGGTTACCAGTACAAATATATAGTTCCAATCGACCCTCTACGTAACGTAAATATCCAATGTCCATAGAGCAAAAAAAAAAAAAAAAAAAAAATCAATCAGTATTCCTCCAACCCACATTTCCTAATGCTGTGATGCACTACATGTCCACATAGATGAGAAATAAACATATAAAGGGTAATTAGTTATATTTTTATGAATTGCAATACTGTTTATAGTTTGATGCATTTTTAGATGAGTAAAAACCTCATTGATGTACCTTTATTGCCATAGTAATGCATATAAAGACGAAAACTTCATTTTGAAAATTTTTCGCGTCTTCAAACGAAATTCTTTCGCCTTAAACTATCTGAATCTAGCCATCTGTACCATTCAGTCGATTTTATCTTACGAGTTACTTCATTTCAATTTGTTACTGATTTTTTTCAGATGCGGAATATTCTGACCGTTGGGTTTCTTTCTCTGCTAATTTAAAGGACATTTGCGGAAGTTTCATATTTGTTTTTATCGCCATTAAGCGGTTTATAAGATCAATTACCTTTGATTGATTCCTAAATCAGATGCCATTTCCCAAACAAACTACTCGACTATTTTTTAATCTGGTTACCAATACAATTGAACACAAACAAATGAAACATTTCGTACCGTAAAAAACGAAACCATCTTCAGAATACATAAATATATTTCACTCAGTGTTCCTTCACCCTTCACTTCTTGTAGATGAGGAGTAAAGTTTTAAATGTTTAGTTAAAAATTTCATAACTGAAATTGTAATTATACTGTCTCTCATGAATTTTTTTGTGAGTCAAAACCTCATCAATATTCCTCTAAAGCCTTACGAATACACATAGACTATATCTTAATTATTAAGTTACTTGAAGGTTTCCAATCGAACGAAACTTGTTGGCCTTAAACCAACTGAATTTAACTTTCTATACCAGTCGGTCGATTTCATCCTACGTGTTATTTCATTTATTTTAGTTACTGTTTTGTTTTGTTTTTTAGATACGGAATTATCTCACCCTCTGAAATTTTTTTTCTGATTTTAGATACAATTTGATTGTCTTCCTGGTAATTTAAAGAACATTTGTGGATGTTGCATATTTGGTGTTTTCGCCGATAATTAAGCGGTTTTTAGGATCAATCAACTAGCTTTGGATTATCCCTATATCGGATGCTATTTCTCCATCAAACTACTAGATCAATTTTTTATCTGGTTACCAATACAATTGAAGACACAAAAATGAAACACTTCGTAACGTAAAAATAGAAAACCATCTCCTGAATACATCAATGTAGTACATTCGGTGTTCCTTCACCTTACACTTCTTGTAGCTGTCATGCAATATATGTCTACGCCCATGAGGAGTAAAGTTATAAATGGTTATTAGTTAAATATCTCAGAACTGAAATAGTGATCATACTGTCTCCCATGAACTTTTAGGTGACTTAAAAACTTATGAATATTCTCTAAAGCCCTTTTAATGCACATGAAGACAACATCTTAAGGATCATGCTTTTTCCACGTCTTCAATCAAACGAAACTCTTTGGCCTAAAACCAGCTGAGTATAGCCTTCTATACCAGCCACTCAATTTTATCCTACGTATTACTTCATTTATATTGGTTAGTTTTTTTTTTTTTCCAGATACGGAATATTGTCACGCTCAACGATGTTTTCTGATTATAGATGCAGTTGGCTGTGTTTCGCTACTAATTTAGAGTACATTTCTGGAAGTTCTATATTTGGTGTTTTCGCCGTCAGTGTCTTTTTGTGCATCGCTCATGTATAATTGTTTTGAATTATCTCAAAATCGGTCGTTATTTTTCCGATAGTACAACTTGACCATCTTTTATCTTGTTACTAGTACCCTCTTCGTAACGTAAATATCCAAATAATCTCCATAGGACAAAATTACATTTCATGCAGTGTTTCTCCAACCCATACATCTTGTCGCTGTGATGCATTACATGTCCACATAGATGAGGAATAATCATATAAAGGGTAATTAATTATATCTCTATGAATTGCAATTCTGTTTATTATTTCATGATTTTCTTAGATGAGTGCCAAACCTCATCAATACCTTTATAGTCCTAGTAATGCAAATAAAGACGAAATCTTCAGTTTTATGTTTTTTACAGGTCTCCAATCAAACTAAATTCTTTGACCTTCAAGGAAGTGAATCTAGACATCTGTATCATTCAGTCTGTTTTATCCTACGTGTTACTTCATTAATGTTTTTCATTTTTTTTTTTTGTTTCAGATACGGAATAGTCTAACCATCAGAGATATTTTCTGATTGTAGATAGTTGGGTGTGTTTCCATGATAATTTGAAGTACATTTGCTGATGTTTCATATTTGTTTTTCTCGCCATCAATTAAGCTGTTTTTTGGATCAAGCAACTAGCTCTAATTTATTCTTAAATCGGAAGCCACTTCCCTAACAAACTACTCGATAATTTTCTTATCTGGTTACCTGTACAATTGAAGACACACAAATGATACACTTCGTAATGTAAAAATCGAAACAATCTCCATAATACACAAAAATAATTAATTCAGTGTTCATTCACCCTACGCTACTTGTAACTGTCAAGAATAAATGGTTATTAGTCAAATATCTCTGAACTGAAATAGTGCTTACACTTTCTATCATGAATATTTGAGTGAAAACGTTATCAATATTCCTTTAAAGCCATAGTAATGCACATGGAGACATCTTAATTTTCGTTTTTTCCACTTCTCTAATCAAACAAAACAATTAGGCCTTAATCCAAACAAATTTAGCGTTGTACTAGCCACTCGATTTTATCCTACGTGTTAATTCATTTATTTATTTACTGTTTATTATTTCAGATACGGAATATTCTCACGCTCAGATATTTTTTTAGTTATAGATACAGTTAGCTCTGTTTCGCTACTAATTTAAAGTTTCATTTTTGTTGTTTTCGCCGTCAATTATGTGGTTTTCAGCATCGCTGAATTATAATTGTTTTGAATTATCAATAAATAGGTCGTTCTTCCTCCGACAGTTCAAATTGACCATCCATTTATCTTGTTACCAGTACAAATAAAGAATTGCAAACGACCCTCTTCGTAACTTAAATATCCAATGTCCACAGGACAAAAAAAAATTCATTCAGTGTTCCTCCAACCCCTTTTTCTTATAGCTGTGATGCACTACATGTCCACGCAGAGGAGGAATAAACATATAAAGGGTAATTAGTTATATTTCTATGAATTGCAATACTGTTTATAGTTTCTCTGATGAATTTTTAGATGAGAAAGCTTCACCAATATACCTCTATAGCTCTAGGAATGCAGATACAGGTAAAGACGAAATCTTCATTTTGAACATTTTTAAACGTCTTCAATCAAACGAAATTCTTTGGCCATAAACCAGCAGAATGTAGCCATCTGTATCTTGTGTTACTTCATTTATATTTGTTACTGATTTTTTTCAGATGCGGAATATTCTCACCATCAGAGATATCTGATTAGCCAGCCAGTTTGTTTTTTTCACTTAATTTCAAGTACATTTGTGGAAATTGTTTATTTGGTGTTTTCGCGGTCAATTAAACCGTTTTTAAGATCAATTAACTAGCTTTGCATTATTACTAAATCGGATGCCACTTCCCTAATAAACTACTCGATCATTTTTTTTGTTTTATCTCGTTACAAATACAATTGAAGACACACAAATCACACGCGTCATAACGAATAAATAGAAAAAAATCTGCAGAATAAATATAGTTCATTCAGTGTTCATTCACCCTACACTTCTTGTAGCTGACAAGGACTATATGTCTACGCTAATCGTTATTAGTTAAATATCTCGGAACTGATAGTGCTTATACTTTCTCCCATGAGTTTATAGGTGAGTAAAACGTTATCAATATTCCTCTAAAGCCCTAGTAATGCACATCGAGATATCATCTTAATTATGAAGATTTTTTCACGTCTCCAAACAAACTATTTGACCTTAAACCAACTGAATTTAGCCTTCTGTACCAGCCACTCGATTTATCCTACATGTTAATTCATTTATTTTGGTTAGTTTTTTTTCAGATACGGAATATTCTCACGCTCAGAGATGGTTTATCATTATACATGGTTCTTTTTCGCTACTGTGAGACAAGTGTGTGAAAATTATTTCGCGCAAGGCAAGGATGTGTTTTGGGCATTTATGGATTTAGAGAAGCCGTATGATAGAATTGATAAGGAGGGCTTTTGTTGACTATTTTAAAATTGTATGGACTTGATGGTTGGTTACTAAAATGGGTGAAAAGTTATGTAAATAGCAGAGCGTGTGTAAGAGTTGGAAATGCTGTGAGTGATTGGTTTCCCTTTGAGAGTGGGGCTGCGACAGGGATGTTTAATGTCGCCTTGGTTATTTAATATTTATACCGACGGTGAAGGGGAGGTGAATGCAAGAGTTTTCGGTGGAGGTATGAGTCTAGAGAATGTTAATGGTGGAGAGTGGAATCTGAAGCAGTTGCTGTTTGCAGATGATACTGCACTGGTGATTGATTCAGAGGAGAGATTGAGACAGTAGGTAGAGGAGTTTGGAAGGGTGTGTGAAAGGAAGAAATTGAAAGTAAATAAGAGTAAAGTGATGAAGTGTACGAGGCTGGTAGATGGTCGGGGGATGAATATAGTTTTGAATGGCGAGTTGCTTGAGGAGGTAGAGTGTTTTAAATATTTAGGGTCACGTTGCTGTGGATGGAAGAATAGATGCAGAAGTGAAGCTTAGAATAAATGAAGTAGGAAAGGTGCTGGGAGAAATGAAAAAGTGTTTAAATGTCGTTGGCTTAGAATGGATGTAAAGAGAAGGCTGTATGAGGGTGTTGTGGTACCGACTGCGTTATATGGGGGTGAAACATGGAATATTGTTGTAGCAGAGGAAAAGTTTGAATGTAATGGAGATGAGGTATCTGAGGAGTATGTGTGAAGTGACGCGTATGGATCGAGTGCGAAATGATGAAGTGCGAAGGAGAACTGGAGTTGTTCGGGAGATGGTTGGTAGAGTTGAGCAGAGGGTGTTGCGATGGTTTGGGCATATGGAGAGAATGGATAATGAGCGATTGGTGAAAAAGATCTGATGTGAGAGGTGTAAGGCTGAGAGGAAGACCACGAATAGGATGGATGGACAGTGTGAAAGGAACGCTGGATGCGAGAGGGATGTCTGTTGAGCAAGGAAGAATGGGTGTGCGTGACAGAAATAAATGGAGAGAAATTGTGAATCAATAATTGATGACGCAGCCCTGAGGGGATATTCTCCCGCATTTGGTCTGATCAGCTAGTCAGGTTAGGTGCGGGTAAGGGGATGGGTCTGCTATGCCGTCAGGCCCTGCTGCGGATGTCACTGATTGCATTGCGCAGTTGACCCTTGGGCGGTGTGGTGCGGTGAGGATCTGTCCCTTCTTCCCTTTGGGGCTAAGATGCGAATGAATGTGTTATAATGGATGAGTAAATGGGGAGTGTGTCGTTCTGTCTCGGCTACTTCCCTTTCCTTGGGGGAAGAAGCCTACGTATATAGATAGAATTAAAAGTAAATTTGTGCAAGTTGCATATTTGGTATTCTCGCCGTCAATTATGTGGTTTTTAGCATCGCTCAAGAATAATTCTTTTTAATTATCCCTAAATTGGTCGTTATTACTCCGACAGTTCAACTTGATCATCTTTTTATCTGGTTACCAGATAACCCAACCCACCCCAGAATCACATCTTGCTTATATTTCTGCCCGGAATCGTGCTGTCTGTTCTTCGGTTTGCTGAAAATAATTTCATCCGTACTAAATGCTCTTAACTCTCCAACTCGAATTCTTACCGCTCCTTCTGGCACCTTGCCAAAAACCTTAATAACAACTTTACCTCATCCTTCCATCCTCTTTTCCACTCTCATGGTTCTTTAGCTATTTCTTCTACTGGTAAAGCAGATCTCTTCGCACAGACTTTCTCCTCCAATTCCACCTTAAATGATTCCGGTGCTGTTCCTTCATCGCTTCCCGCCTCTGACTTCCTTATGGCTGACATTAAAATTTCTTCAGCTGACGTATTTTCTGCCATCGCTGGCCTCAATACTAACAAGGCATATGGGCCTGATGGAGTCCCTCCTGTTGTTCTCAAGAACTGTGCTTCTGTGCTTACACCCTGCCTAGGCAAACTCTTGCGCCATTATCTGTCAACTTGTACCTTTCCTTCTTGCTGGAAGTTTGCTCTCATTCAGCCAGTCCCAAAGAAGGGTGACCACTCTCAACCCTCCAACTATCGTCCTATATTTCAAAAGTTTTCGAGTCAATTCTCAATAGAAATATTTTAAGGCATTTTTCTTATCACAACCTTCTTTCTCATCGTCAGTAAGGGTTCCGTCAAGGACGCTCCACTGGCGATTTAGACTCCTGCTCATCCTCCTTTCGGAACTTTGGCGAAAGTTTTGCCATTGCACTTGACATCTCAATGCTTAATCCTGCATCATCCTTGAACATGCTTGGGGTTTCATTTGCTCGGGACTTATCTTGGAAATATCATATTACATATCTTGTAAAATCTGCTTCCAAGAGATTTGGTGTGCTAAGCCGACTCCGTTCTTTCTTTAACCCTGCACAATTGTTGACTTTATACAGGGGTTTTATCCGCCCTTGTGTGGAGTATAACTCTCCAGTGTGGGGAGGCTCCCCACATACAGCTCTTCTCAACAGGGTTGAGTCAAAGTCTTTTCGTCTCATTAACTCTCCTCCTACTGACTACCTTCAACCTCTGTCTCTTCGCCGCAATGTTGCATCTTTATCTCTTTTCTATCGCTACTTTCATGGTCACTGCTACTCTGAACTGCCTGTATGCATTCCACCACCTCTACGACGGGCGCGTAGCACCCGTCTAATTGCAAACTCTCATCCCTTTTCTGTCCAACTCTCTAATGCAAGAGATAACCGTTACTCCCAGTCCTTCATTTATGCAACACGTCAACTCTGGAACTGTCTCCCTCTGTCTGTATTTCCTGCTGCCTATGATCTCCAGTCTTTCAAACGCAATATCTCCAGGTATCTCGAAATAAATGGATCTTGATTTTGGTTCTCTCTTGTATTTTGTTTTTCTCTTGGAGGGAACTGTTAATGCGGGCTTACGGCCTTTGGTTCCTTCTTCCTCGTATAAAAAAAAAAATAGAGTTGCAAACGACCCTCTTCGTGACGTAAATATCCAAACAATCTCATAGGACAAAAATACATTTCATTCAGTGTTCCTCCAACCCACAATTCTTGTAGCTGTGATGCACAACTTGTCCATGTGGATGAGGAGTAAACATATAAAGGGTAATTATTTGTATTTCAATGAATTGCAATACTGTTTACAGTTTTTCTAATGAATTTTTTGTATGAGTCAAAACCTCATTAATATGCATTTTTAGCCCAAGTAATGGAGAGAAGACGAAAGCTTCATTTTCATTTTTTTTTTTTTTACGTCAAATGAAACAAAATTCTTTGGATTCAAATCAGCTGAATCTAGCCATCTGAACCATACAGTCGATCTTATCCTACGTATTACTGTATTTATTTTTACTATTTTTTTTTTTAAAGACGCGGAATATTCTCACCATCATAGATATTTTCTGATTGTAGATACAGTTGGGTGTCTTTCCCTATTAATGAAAAGAAAAATAGTGGAAGTTTCATATTTGGTGTTTTCGCCGTCAATTAAGCGGTTTATAAGATCAATCAACTACCTTTGCATTATTCCTAAATCGAATGCCATTTCCCTAACAAACTATTCGACCATATTTTTATCTGGTTACCAATACAATTCTATCTATCTATCTATAGCCCGACGCCCTAATCCCGCAAAGGGTGGCCGCAGACAAAACGCCTCCAAGTCACTCCGTCACCCACCATTTGACTACCCTCCCCCCAACTCACCCCCCCCTTATATACCTCTCAACTCCATCCCTCCACCTCATCCTCGGTCTATCCCTCCCTCTCCCTCCCTCCACCTCACCTACATACACCCTCTTAGTCAGTCTTTCATTCTCCATTCTCTCCACATGTCCAAACCACCTCAGTGTATTTCTCCTAATCTTCTCAACCACATCCACATCTACCCCACAACGTTCCTTCACTTCTTCATTCGTCAACCTGTCCCTCCATGTCACTCCACATGCTCCTCTCAAGTAACTCATTTCCACTGCTCTCTCTTGACTTGTTCCCCTCTTGCAAGGTCCACGCCTCGCTTCCATACGTCAGGGTAGGGATCACAATACTATCATGCAGTGACTTCTTAACTTCCATACTCACCTCCCTATTTCTCATCACTGTTTTCAGTGTACCAACAACTTTCCTTCCCTGCTGTACCCTTTCACGTACTTCATCCCCCAAAGTTCCATCCTTATCACTCTACCCAAGTACTTGAATGCACTCACATTCTCCATATCCTCACCATCCAACCTCATTGCACACTCTGACTTCATTCCTCTCAAACACCATTACTTTTGTTTACATTAACTTTCAGCTTCCTCCTCCTACACACTGTCCCAAATTCATTCACCAAACCTTGCAACTCCCATTCATCTTCACTCAACAATACTGTATCATCAGCAAACAGCAACACCGGAAGCTTCCAAATCTCGCCCTCATTCATTAGGGCCAGCCCCACATCCACTGCCCTACCTTGCACCTCCTTTACAACCCCATCCATATATATATATATTAAACAGCCATGGAGACATCACACACCCCTGTTTGAGTCCCACATTGAGATCAAAGAACTCACTCAGCTCACCATCCACTCGCAACGTAGCCCTAGCTCCCTCGTACATACTCTTCACAGCACTCAACAATTTCCCCTCCACTCCATAACCTTGCCTATCTATTCTGTCATAAGCTTTCTCCAAGTCCATGAAGGCAGCATACACTTTCCTTCCCTTCTCTAGATATGTAGATCAGATATTTGTTCTAAGATGTTTATCTTAGAACAAATATCTGATCTACACACCCTTTCCCTTCTTAAATCCCCCTTGTTCTCCAACTAGCTCCTCTGTCATATGCCTAACCCTATCAATGAGTATTCTACCATATATTTTACCAGTCAGAAGGCAAATACCCCTATGGTTACCACATACTTCTCTCTCCCCTTTTCCTTTGTACAGAGGAACAATTATACCTGATTTCCAGTCCTCTGGAACCCTTCCCTCTTCCCAAGCCAATCTACACAACTTCCATATCCACTTCACAACAATCTCACCCCCATACCTAAGCATTTCACCACACACTCCATCAATTCCTGGGGCCTTTCCCAGCTTAATCTTCATCGCTTCCACTACTTCCGCCCTACTGATCTCTTCCTCCCTCCTCTCACCTCTTCTTCTTCCAGCCATTCCCCAACCACTTATACTCACACTGTTCTCACTCTCTACATTCAACAAATCCTCAAAGTGCTCCTTCCATCTCCTCAGTTTCTCTCTCTTCTCCACCAACAATCTACTATTTCTATCTTTCGCTCCCCTATTATTTCGCCTTTCACACTGCCTTACTTTCTTTACCTCCTTCCAAAACAATTTCTTATTCTCCCTCCATTTCACACTCAGATTCCTCCCAAACTCTTCATCCACTTTCTTCTTACTCTCCTTCACCAGTCTCTTAACCTCCCTTCTCCTGCTCACATATACCTCTCTCTTCTCTCTCATCTTCTCCCCTACCTCTACTCGCCAACCATTCACCATATGCCTTCTTCTTTTGTTCCACAGCTCGTTTCACCTCATCATTCCACCATGCTGTCCCTTGCACACCCTTGCATCTCCTCCTCACTCCACAAACCGCCTCACACGCTGCGCCTATCTCTTCCGTGAATATCTTACATACTTCTTCCACCCCTTCCATCTGCTCTAGCTCATACCTTCCCAATCTTTCTTCCACTATGCTCTTAAACTGTCATTTTCTCACTATCTTGCAATTTCTCCACTCTTCTCACAGAAGCTGCTTCCTTCTGTCTTCCCCTTCGCCTCCTCAACCACTTTCTTTGCATCTTTACCTTGGCCATCACTGGAGGTGGTCCGAGACTCCATTCCCCCACCCTCTCCACACTCTTGCATCCAACACTTGTCTTCTCATTCGCTCATCCACACACACGTAGTCTATCATTGCCTTTCGTTCAACAAGTTCACCATCCATCCTCCTCATCACTCTTCATGTATACCGGTGGATCATCTTATGACGAAAGTAGGTGTTGGCTATTGCCAACCCCTTACAAGCACAGATGTCCACCAAAGCACTACCATTCCCATCTACTTCAGCTGGCACACCCCACTGACGAACCACTCCATCCACTCGTACATTCCCAACTTTGCCATTCATGTCTCCAATCAACAGCACTCTCTCGCTCCTCTCAAACTTGTCCATACATGCTTCTACTCTCGCCCAAAACTCATCTTTCACTCTTGCCACTCGATCCTCTGTTGGAGCATACACACACAATAGCCCATGCTTGTATACTTACTTTCATCCTCACCCATACAATCCTTGCACCCACTGTTCCATACTCTCTTATATTCTCCTTCCACTTCTTGCTTATCATCAGACATACTCCCTCTCTTGCCCTCTCATTCTCACTGACTCTCACACATATACCTACACCATATTCCCATTCTCTCACCCTTTCACCTTACCATTTAGTTTCAGTCAATCCACATATATCCACTTTTGCATCCTCAAGCACCTGAACAATCTCTCTCTTTCACTTCATCATTCACTCGGCTCACATTCCATGTTCCCACCCTAAGAATGTCCTTTGTCCGTTCCTTAGTCGTCAACGTATGGTCCGTCCGGGTCCGAGGCGCTTTGTTCGCTTTTTTAGTTAGTTCTTTTTACGGGGTGGGGCACTAACCCACCACCAACCCTTTTAGTCGTCTCGTACGACAAGCAGGGATATTGGGGGAGTATTCTTGAAACCCCCCTACCCCCAGGGGTAGAGTAAGGAGACTTCACGAGGCGCGGGTGAAGGTTTGAACTCAGTCCAGGTGTAGTAGAGTCCCAGGCAGCTGCACCTTACTTCATCTCTCCTCCAATACAATTGAAGACAAAAAAATGACACTTCGTAATGTAAAAATCGAAATAATCTCCATAATACATAAAAATAGTTCATTCAGTGTTCATTCACCCTACACTTCCTGTAGCTGTCAAGCACTATATATCTATGCTGATGAGAAGTAAAGTTGTAAATGGTTATTAGTTAAATATCACGGAACTGATATAGTGCTTACACATTCTACCATGAATATTTAGGTGAGTCAAAACCTTATCAATATTCCTCTAATGCTCTAGTAATGCACATCGAGAGAACATCTTAATTTTCAAGTTTTTTCCACGTCTCATATCAAACGAAACTATTAGGCCTTAATCCAAACGAATTTAACCTTCTGTACCAGCCACTCGATTTTATGATACGTGTTAATTCATTTATTTTGGTTACTGTTTTCTTTTTTTTTCAGATACGGAGTATTGTCACGCTCAGAGATGTTTTTTAAATTATAGTTTACTCTTTTTCGTTACTAATTTAAAGTACATTTGTGGAAGTTTCATATATGATAGTTTCTCCGTCAATTATGTGGTTGTCAGCATCTCTCAAATATACTTGTTTTGAATTATCCCTAAATCGGTCGTTATTACTCCGACAGCTCAAATCGATCATCATTTTATCTGGGTACCAGTACAAATAAATAGTTCCAGACGACCCTCTTCGTAACGCAAATATCCAAACAATGTCCACAGAGAGGAAAAAAAAAAAAATTCCTACAACCCACATTTCCTATAGCTGTGATGCACTACATGCATTAAGTGTTCCCCCAACCCACACTTTTTCTTGCTGTGATGCATACATTTCCACGTAGATAAGGAATAAACATATAAAGTGTAATTAGTTATATGTTTATGAATTGCAATACTGTTTATAGTTTCCCTCATGAATTTTTAGATGTCAAAACTTCATCAATATACTTTTATAGCCCAAGTAATGAAGATAAAGACAAATTCTTCATCTTCAAGATTTTTACGTCTCTAAAAAAAATGGGAGAAATGGAGTTCCCCCGAGCTAAGCCCTGTATTGGACTATATAGCCCCGCTAGGGTTACAGGATGGAGCTACCCCTCCCGGCACGGCAGCCCGGGCGAGGCTCGAACTTGCAATCCCCCGATCACAAGTCCAGCGCGCTACCACTGTGCTACCGCGCCCCCCCTTACATGTCTCTAATCAAACGAAATTCTTTGGCCTTAAACCAACTGAATCATAGCCATCTGTACCATTCAGTCGATTTTTTCCGACATGTAACTTCATTTACATTTTTTCCTTATTTTTTTTTTTCCAGATGAGGAATTCTTTCACTATCAGAGATGTTTTCTGATTGTAAATAGTTGGGTCTCTTTCAATGCTAATTTAAACTACATTTGTGGAAGTTACATATTCGGTGTTTTCGCCGTCAATTGAGTGGTTTTTAGGATCAAGGAATTTACCCTGAATTTTTCTTTAATCGGACGCCACATCCTTAACAAACTACTCGACAATTTTCTTATCTGGTTACCAATACAATTTAAGACACTAATGACACACTTCGGAACGTAAAAATCAAAATAATTTCCAGAATACATAAATACAGTTCATTCAGTGTTCCTAAACCCTACACATCTTGCAACTTTCATGCACTATATGTCTACGTAGATGAGCAGTGAAGTTATAAATGATAATTAGTCAAATATCTCGGAAATGAAATAGCGATTATACATTCTCGCGTGAAATTTTATGTAAGGGAAAACGTCATCAATATTCCTCTTAAGCCCTCTTAATGCACATCGGGATAAAATTTTAATTATTTAGTTTTTTCAACATCTCCAATCAAACAAAACTATTTTACCTTGAACCAACTGAATTTTGCCTAATGTACCACCCAATCGATTTTATCCTGTATTAATTCATTTAATTTTTTTTTTTCAGGTACGGAATATTCTCACGCTCAGAGATTTTTTCTGATTGTACTTAGTTGGCTATGTATCGCTACTAATTTAGAGTACATTTTTGTAAGTTGCATATTTGGTGTTCCCGCCGTCAATTATGTGGTTTTCAGCATCACTCAAGTATAATTGTTTTGAATCATTCCTAAATCGGTCGTTATTACTCCGACAGTTCAACTTGACCATCTTCTTATCTGGTTACCAGTACAAATAAAGAGTTGCAAACGACCTTCATCGTAACGTAAGTATCCAAACAATCTCCTCAAGACAAAAATAAATTTCATTCAGTGTTCCCCCAACCCACACTTCTTGTAGCTGTGATGCAGTACTTGTCCACGTAGATGAGGAATAAACACATAAAGGATAATTAGTTATATTTCTATGGATTGCAATATGGATTATAGTGTCTCATGAATTTTTAGATGAGTCAAAACCTGATCAATATAACTTTATAGTCCAAGTAATGAAGATAAAGAATTCTTCTTTTTCAAGTTTTTTTTTAACCTTCAAAAGAAATTCTTTGGCCTCAAATCATCTGAATCTAGCTATATGTACCATTCAGTCTATTTTATCCCACGAGTTACTTCATTTATAATTGTTACTGATTTTTTTTTTCAGGTTCTGAATATTCTCACCATCAGAGATGTTTTCTGACTTTAGATAGTTGGGTGTCTTTCCCTGCTAATTTAAACAACATTTGTTGAAGTTGAGTATTTGGTGTTTTCGCCGTTAATTAAGCGGTTTTTAGGATCAAGCAACTAGCTCTGAATTATTCTTAAATCGGACGCCACTTCCCTAACAAACTACTCGACAATATTTTTATCAGGTTACCCATAAAATTTAAAACTAACAATTGACACACTTCGTAACGTAAAATGCAAAACAATTTCCAGAATAAAATACAGTTCAGTCAGCTTTCCTTCACCCTACATATCCTCCAGCGGTCATGCACTATACAGTATGTTTACATAGATGAGGAGTAACGTTATAAATGGTAATGGGTTATTTATCCCGTAACTGAAAGAGATTTATATCTGATGAATTTTTATTTAAAGGAAAACTCAGGAGTGTTCCTCTAAAGCCCTATTAATGCAAATAAAGACAATATATTAATTTTCAAGTTTTTTTTTTTTACGTCTCCAATCAAACGAGACTCTTTGGCCATAAACCAGTCAGTTGATTTTATTCTACGTGTTACTTCAATGATATTTACTAATTTTTTTTTTTAAGTGGAATATTCTCACCCTCAGCAGATGTTCTCTGATTGTAGATACAGTTGGGTGTGTTTACCTGATAATTTGAAATACATTTGTAGAAGTTGCATATTTGGTGTTTTCGCAGTCAATTAAGCGGTTGCTAGGATCAAGCAACTAGCTCTAAATTATTCTTAAATCGGACGGCATTTCGCTAACAAACTACTCGACAATTTTCTTATCTAGTTACCAGTACAATTGAAGACACACAAATGACACACTTGGTAATGTAAAAATCGAAACCATCTCCTTAATACATAGAAATAGTTCGTTCAGTGTTCCTTCACCCTACACTTCCTGTAGCTGTCATGCACGATATGTCTACGTAAATAAGGAGTGAAATTATATATGGTAATTAGTTAACAATCTCGGAAATGAAGTTCAGATTATACTTTCATTAATTTCTAGGCGAGTCAAAACCTCATCTATATTCCTCTTAAGCCCTACTAATACACATAAAGACTATCTTAATTATTTTATTTTTTCCATATCTCCAATCAAACAAAACTCTTTGGCCTTAAACCAACTGCATTTAGCCATCTGTACCACAGTCGATTTCATTCTACGTATTACTTGATTTATATTTTTTTACCGATTTTCTTCTTTTCAGATAATAGAGAGAGAGAGGGAGAGAGAGAAGGGGGAAGACAGACCCATTCCAGCACGATTTATAACGTCAATATCACCCCACCCCAAACTTTGCCGCCATTCTTTCTCATCCCTCATCCTTCCCCATCCCCCACCCCCACCTCTTCCCTACCCATCTTTCCGGTTTAGCGTTCTTTTACCCTCCACTTCCCCTCCCCCTCCCATCCACCCATCACCTTCCACCTACAGCTCCCCTCCCTTCCCCTCCACCCTCACCTACAGCTCCCCTCCCTTCCCCTCCACCTCCACCTACAGCTCCCCTCCCAACCCCTCCCCTTTCAAGTACACTTTCCCCTCACCTCCACCCCACCTTACACCACCCCTTCAATTAAGCGTTCTCCTCCCCTTCCTCTTCCCCTCTGCTCCCTTCCCCTCCTTGCTTTTTACCTTATCTTGTATGACTGAATTTCTGTCTTTCTGCTTTTTTCTGTGTTTTTTGTCTGTTCTTTTTGTGTTTTATTTGGGTATTTGTCAGTCTGTTTTTTTCTGTGTTTATTTGTTAATTTCCGTCTGTTAAATTTTGTCCTGGTGTTAATTTCTCTCTCTCTCTCTCTCTCTCTCTCTCTCTCTCTCTCTCTCTCTCTCTCTCTCTCTTTTAGGGGCGCGGTAGCATAGTGGTAGCGCGCCGAGCTTGTGATCGGGAGGTAGCAAGTTCGAGCCTCGCCCGCGGCTACCGTTGCCGGAAGGGGTAGCTCCCTCTTACAACCCCAGCGGGGCTATATGGCCTTAGTCGCCTAGCTCGAGGAATTCATTTCTCCATTTCTCTCTCTCTCTCTATCTCTTTCTCTATTCCTCTCTCTCTCAGTGATTATAACTTAGGCATGACCTCTTACAGTGATCTTACACACACACACACACACACACACACACACACACACACACACACACACACACACACACACACACACACACACACACAGGACGAAAATACACCATCCCTCTGAATAAATCCTGTCGCTATCCTTGTCAGTTCCTCTCCTTTGACGTTGTGACGGAAGGATTAACTGGCCAGCTCTCTAATAATGCACACTGTCTTTCACGCACGCTCTCTCTCTCTCTCTCTCTCTCTCTCTCTCTCTCTCTCTCTCTCTCTCTCTATATATATATATATATATATATATATATATATCTATCTATCTATCTATCTATCTATCTATATATATATCTATCTATCTATCTATATATATATATATATATATATATATATCTATCTATATATATATATATATATATATATATATATATATATATATATATATATACACATATACATAGAGATGGAGAGAGAGAGAGACAGAGACAGAGACAGGAATTTTCTCACTCCCAGATGTTTTACTGATTTTAGTTTCAATTGGTTTGTTTTCCTGCTAATTTAAAGTACATATGTGGAAGTTGCATAATTATTGATTTCGCCGTAATTTAAGCGGATTATAGGATCAATTAACTAGCTTTGGATTATTGTTAAATCGGATGCCATTTTCCTATCAAACTACTAGATCATTTTTTTTATCTGGTTATCAGTACAATTGAAGACACAAATGACAACTTAAAAGTAGAAAACCATCTCCAGAATACATAAATATAGTTCATTCAGCTACACTTGTCTATTCTCATGAGGAGTAAAGTTATTAACGGTTATTAGTTAAATATCTCGGAAGTGAAATAGTGATTAAACTATCTTTCATGAATTTTTAGGTGTTAAAATCTTATCATTATTCCTTTATAGCCCTAGTAATGCATATGAAAACATCTTAATAAATTTTGTCCACGTCCCAAATCAAACGAAACTCTTCGGCCCTAAACCAACTGCATTTAGGCTTCTGTACCAGTAAGTCGATTTCATCCTATGTGTTACTTCATTTATATTTTTTTCTAATTTTTTTTTTAAATATAGAATATTCTCACCCTCAGAAATTTCTTCTAACTTTAGATACAATTGGTTTATTCTCCTGCTAATTTAAAGTACATTTATTGAAGATATATATTTGGTGTTCTCGCCGTCAAATAAGCGGTTTTTAGGATCACTCAACTGGCTTTGCATTATTCTTAAATAGAATGCCATTTCCCTATCAAACAACTCGATAATTTTTTTTTTATCTGATTACCAATACAATTGAAGACACACAAATGACAAAATTCGTTACGTAAATATAGAAAACCATCTCCAGAATACATAAATATAGTTCAATCACTGTTCCTTCACCCTACACTTCTTGTACATATCAAGCACTATATGTGTACACTCATGAGGAGTAAAGTTACAAATGGTTATTAGTTTAATATCTCGGAAATGAAATAGTTATAACACAATCTCATGAATTTTTAGATAACTTGATGCCTTATGAATATTCCTCTAAAGCCCTAGTAATACACATGAAGACATCTTAATTATCATGCTTTTTCCACGTCTAAAATCAAACGAAACTCTTTGGCCTAAAACCAACTGAATTTAGCCTTCTGTACCAGCCACTCGATTTTATCCTACGTGTTTCTTCATTTATATTGGTTGCTGTTTTTTTTTTTTTTTTTTTTAGATACGGAATATTTTCACGCTCAGAGATGTTTTTGATTGTACATACAGTTGGCTGTTTCACTACGAAAGTTGCACATTTGGTGTTCTCGCCGTATATTGTGTTTTTTTGCATCACTCAAGTATAATTGTTTTGATTTATCTCTAAATCGGTCGTTATTTATCCGACAGTCAGCTTGATCATCTTTTATCTGGTTACCAGTACAAACGACCCTCTTCGTAACGTAGATATCCAGACAATCTCCACAGGAAAAAAATACATTTCATTCACTGTTCCTCCAACCCACACTTTTTGTAGCTATGATGCATTACTTGTTCACGTAGATGAGGAATAAACATATAAAGGGTAATTAGTTATAATTCTATGAATTGCAAAACTTTTGAGTTTCTCATGAATTTTTTGTATGAGGCAAAACCTCATTAATATACCTTTTTAGCACTAGTAATGCAGATAAAGAAATCTAAATTTACAAGTTTTATAAACTTCATTCAAACGAAATTCTTTGGCCTTCATCCAACTGAATCTAGCCATTCAGTCGATTTTATCCTTCGTGTTACTTCACTTATATTTTTTACTGATTTAATTTTTCAGATACGGAATCTCACAATCAGATATATTTTCTGATTGAAGATAGTTGGGGCTCTTTCCCTGCTATTTTAAAGTACATTTGTAGAAGTTGCACATTTGATGTTTTCGCCGTCAGTTAAGCTGTTGTTAGGACCAAACAACTTGCTCTGAATTATTCGTAAATCGGACGGAACTTGGCTAACAAACTACTAGACAATTTTCTTATCTGGTTACCTATACAATTTAAGACATGACACTTCGTAACGTAGAAATCAAAATCTCCAGAATACATAAATACAGTTCATTCAGTGTTTTTCACCCTACACATCTTGCAGATGTCATGCACTATATGTTTAAGTAGATGAGAGCAAAGTTGTAAATGGTAGTTAGGTATATATCCCGGAACTGAAAGTGTTTGTACTTTCTCTGATTAAATTTTAGGTTAATGATAACCTCACCTGTGTTCCTCTAAAGCCCTAGTAATGAAGTTAAAGGAAAAATCTAAATTTTCAAGATTTTTTCACGTCTCCAATCAAACGAAACTCTTTGGCCTCAAACCAGTCAGTTGATTTTATTCTACGTGTTACTTCTCTTGTTACCAGAACAAATAAAGAGTTGGAGACGGCCCTTTTCGTAACGTAAATATGCAAAAAATCTCCACAGGACTAAAATACATTTCATTCAATTTTCCCCCAACTCACATTTCTTGTAACTGTGATGCACTACATGTACACGTAGATGAGAAATGAACATGTAAAAAGGAATTAGTTATATTTCTATGAATTGCAATACTGTTTAGAGTTTCTCTAATGAATTTTCAGATGAGAGTCAAAACCTCAACAATACACCTCTATATCCCTAATAGTGAAAATAAGACGAAAGCTTCAATTTCGTTTTTTTTTTTTAAACGTCTCCCATCAAACGAAATTTTTTGTCATCAAACCAACTGAATATAGCCATCTGTACCATTCTGTCGATTTTATCCTACGTGTTACTTCATTTATATATGTTACTGTTTTTTTTTTTTCAGATGCGGAATATTCTCACCATCAGAGATGTTTTCTGATTGTAGATAGTTGTGTTGTCTTTCCCTGCTAATTTAAAGTACATTTGTGAAAGTTTCATATATGGTGTTCACGCCGTTAATTAAGCGGTTTATAAGATCAATCAACTACCTTTGAATCATTCCTAAATCGGATGTCATTTCCCTAACAAACTACTCGACCATTTTTTAATCTGGTTACAAATACAATTGAAGACACAAAAATGACACTTCGGAACGTAAAAATCGAGAAAACTAGAATACATAAATATAGTTCACTCAGTGTTCCTTCACCCTACAGTTCTTGTAGCTGTCATGCACGATATATCTACGTAGATGAGGAGTAAAGTTATAAATGGTAATTAGTTAAAAATTTAGGAACTGAAATTATTATACTTTCATGAATTTTTAGGTGTCAAATCTCAAAATTCCTCTAAAGCCTTGCTAATACACATAGAGACAATATCTTAATTATTAAATTGTATCACTGTCTCCAATGAAAAGAAATTCTTTAGTTTTAAACCAACTGCATTTAGCCTTATGTAGAAGTCTGTCGATTTCATCATACGTGTTACATCATTTATATTTGTTACTAATTTTTTTTTTTCTTCAGATACGGAATTATCTCACCGTCAGAATTTTTTTTTTATTTTAGATTTAATTGGTTTGTCTTCCTGCTAATTTAAAGTACATTTGTGGAAGTTGCTTATTTGTTGTTTCGCCATTAATTAAGCGGTTTTTAAGATCAACCACGTAGCTTTCGATTATTCCAAATTCGGGTGCAATTTCTCTATCAAACTAAAGATAATTTTTTATCTGGTTACAAATGAAATTCAAGACCCACAATTGACACACGTCGTAACGTATTAATAGAAAACCATCTCTAGAATACAAAAATATAGTTCATTCAGTGTACACTCGGAAGCACTAATTTCTCCCCCCCTAGTAGCCGGAGTCGCGGCCAGTGAGAGACCAGGCGTTCGAACACCCCACACCCACATCCCCTCCCCCAACCCCAGTGGCAAATGTTGTTGGACAAATGTGGAACGGCCAAAGCTGGTGATCTTACAATGTCATGATTGTTTTTATAGAGAATCAGAACCAGTAGGTGTAAGTATATAAAGGTATTTAATGTGTATTACTGTGCTGTCATCCACAACATATGAAAAAGGAACGAAAATGAAAGAAGACCTACAGTGTGCCCTGTGTTATTGTCTATAATACTTATGTCCTATTTTATAATGTTACAAATAAGTATAGTGTTGTGAACAGCATCTGTTGAAATATATGATGTCTATTCTCATACATTCTCACTCCCGCCACCACCACCCATCTCTCTCGATTCCTGTCTCCACCAAACGCCTCTCTTATCCTCTCGTCCACCAGTCACACCCATTATTAACCAACGTAAACGAAGATAGTGATGAAATGATCCGTCAGGTATTGATCATATTATTACTATAATACACCTCTGTATTAAGCACCAACAAATCAATAACACACAATGCTTCGGTATACCTGCCGACTATTTCGTCTTGTTGTAAGCTGTTACGTGACATACTCACCGCAAGTTGGACCTTGTGATACAAGGACATACGGTTGTTTTACTTTAACACAGGTTGTGTGTGGTTTTGGACGCCCATGAATTCATATTAACGTGGCAATTTAAGCCTTACATTATAAACACTTAAGATTTATGTTCCTGTCATTAATGGATGGACGAAACGAATCAGGGATCGGTTCTGACGAACCACAAACTCTCTGCTTTTACGAAAATATTCCGACCTCCTGTGACAACAGTGACACAATGTCATTATGTAGACGACTGACCCACATTCAGTCGTATACATTGTGACATTTTGTCACTGTTGTGACAAGAGGTCGAAATATTTTCGTTGAAGCAGAGAGTTTGTGGTTCGTCAGAACCGATCCCTGATTCGTTTGGTTAATATGGTAGTGACAGGAATATAAACCTTACATGTTTATAATGTGAGGGTTAAATTGTCACGTTAATATGAATTGATGGACGTCCAAAAACACCCATAACCTGTGTTAGCAATAAACAGCAGTATGTCCCTGTAACAAGGTCAAACTTGCAGTGCATATGTCACGTAACAGCTTACAAGATGAAATAGTTGGCAGGTTTATCGAAGTATTGTATGTTACTGATTTGTTGGTGCTTAATACTGAGGTGTATGCTAATATTAATATGATCAATACCTGACGGATCATTTCATCAATATCTTTATGTTGGTTAACTAAGCGTGGGAGTGGGGGACAGGAGGATAAGAGAGGTGTTTGGTTGATATAAACCCAGAGAGAAGGGTGGTGGTGATGGTGGTGGTGGGAATGAGAATGTGTGAGAAAAGACATCATATCTTTCAACAGATGCTGTTCATTATACTATACTTATTTGTAACATTATAATATAGGACGTAACTATTACAGACAATAACACATAATACAATGTAGGTCTTCTTTCATTTTCGTTCCTTTTTCATATGTTGTGGATAACAGCACAGTAATACACATTAAATACCTTTATATACTTACACCTACTGGTTCTGATTCTCTATAAAAACAATCATGACATTGTAAGATCACCAGCTTTGGCCGTTCCACATTTGTCCAACAACATTTGCCACTGGGGTTGGGGGAGGGGATGTGGGTGTGGGGTGTTCGAACGCCTGGTCTCTCACTGGCCGCGACTCCGGCTACTAGGGGGGGAGAAATTAGTGCTTCCGAGTGTACCTTCACCATACACTTTTGTAGCTTTTATGCACTATATGTCTACGTATGGTAATTAGTTATATATCCCGGAACTGAAATAGTTTTCAAACTTTCTCATGAATTTTTAGGTTACTGATGTTTCTCATGAATTTTTAGGTTACTGAAAACATCACCAGTGTTGCTCTAAAGACAATATCTTAATTTTAAAGTTTTTATTCCGTCTCCAATCAAACGAAACTCATTGGCCTTAAACCAGTCAATTGATTTTTCCTACGAGCTACTTCAATTATATTTGTTACTGATTTTTTTCCAGATACGGAATATTCTCACCCTCAGAGCTGTTTCCTGATTGTAGATACATCTGGGTGTGATTCTCTGCTAATTTGAAATACATTTGTTGAAGCTGCGTGATTGACGTTATCGCTAAGTGGTTTTTAGGATCAATCAAGTATTATAATTTGAATTATTCATAAACCGGATATTTTCCTAACAAATGATTCGACCATTTTTTTATTTATTGTCCAGTACAATTCAAGACTCATAAATGACATAAATTGGATGATATATCTCTAACAAACAATTCGACCATTTTTTATCTAGTTACCAATACAATATTAGAGTCACATGACACACTTCGTAACGTAAAAATCGAAACAGTCTCCAGAATACATAAATACAGTTCATTCAGTGTTCCTTCACCCCACACTTCTTGTAGCTGTGATTCACTATATGTCTGCGATGATTGGAAATAAAGTTATATATGGTAGCTACATATATCGGAATTGAGTGTTTTTACTTTCGTCAAATTTTAGGTGAGACAAAACATCAATATTACTTTAAACCCCTTGTAATGCATATAAAAACAATATCTTAATTTTCAAGTTTTTACATGCCTCCAATCACACGAAACTCTGCGGCCTTAAACGAAGTCAATTTTGCCTTCTGTACCATTCAGTCGATTTCATCCATACATGTTACTTCACTTATATTGATTACTGATATTTTTTTCAGTTACGGAATATTCTCACCCTCAAAGTTGTTTTCTGATTTTAGATACAATTGGGTGAGTTTCACAACATATTTAGAGTACATTTGCTGAAGTTGAATTTTTGTTTTCTTCATCAATTATGCGTTTTTTAGAATCACTCAAGTATAATAGTATTGAATTATTCCTAAACTTGACCATCTTTTTATCTCATTACCAGTACGAATGAAGAGTTGCAAATGACCATCGTAATGCACATATCCAAACAATCTCCACAGGACCAAAATACATTTCATTCAGAGTTCATCCAACTCACACTTCTTGTTCCTTTGATACGTAGATATGAAATAAGGATATAGAAATTAGTTATATATCTCTGAACTGCAATAAGGTTTATACTTTGATTAATTTCTAGATGAGTCAAAACCTCAACAATATTCCTTTAAAACCCTAGTAATGCGGAGTTTTTACACGTTTCCAGTCAAACAAAACTCTTTGGCCTTAAACCAACTGAATCTGGCCATTTGTACCATTCAGTCTATTTTATCCTACGTGTTACTTCATTTATATTTGTTAGTTTTTTTTTTTTTGTCAGATAATATTCTCACCCTCAGCGACGTTTGCTGATTGTAATTACAGTTGGGTGTGTTTCCCTGTTTATTAAAAGTACATGTGATGAAATTGCATATTTCTTGTTCTCGCCGTCAAATAAGCGGTTTGTGGTTTTTAGGTGAAATCAACTTGCTCTGCATTATTTCTAAATCGGATGCTATTTCCCTATCAAACTACTCGATCATTTTTTTTTATCTGGTTAATAATACAATTGAAGACAAACAAATGACAAAATTCGTTACGGAAAAATAGAAAACCATTTCCAGAATATATATAAATATTGTTCATATCAAGTACTATATGTGTACGCTAATGAGGAGTAAAGTAAAAAATGGTTATTAGTTAAACATCTTGGAAATGAGAAAGTTATAACTATCATGAATTTTTAGTTTTGATAAATTATCAATATTCCTCTAAAGCCCTAGTAATACACATGGACATCTTAATTATCATGCTTTTTCTACGTCTCAAATCAAACGAAACTCTTTGGCCTTAAACAAACTGAATTTAGCCTTCTGTACCAGCCACTCGATTTTATCCTACGTGTTTCTTCATTTATATATATATATATATATATATATATATATATTATATATATATATATATATATATATATATATATATTTTTTTCAGATATGGAATATTTTCACGCTCAAAGATGTATTTAATTGTACAGTTGGCAGTTTCACTGCTATTTTAAAGTACATTTGTGGAGGTTTCATATTTGGTGTTTTCGCTGTCAGTTAAGCAGTTATTAGGACCAAACAACTTGCTCTGAATTATTCATAAATCGGACGGAACTTCGCTAAGAAACTACTAGACAAATTTTCTTATCTATTTACCAATACAATTTAAGACTCATATGACACACTTCGTAACGTAGAAATCAAAACAATCTCCAGAATACATACAGTTCATTCATTGTTCCTTCACCCAACACATCTTGCAGCTGTCATGCACTATTTGTCTACGTAGATGAGGAGTTAAGTTCTAAATGGAAATTAGTTATATATCCCAGAACTGAAATAGTTTTCATACTCTTATGAATTTTTAGGTTACTGAGAACATCACCAAACGCTTTGGCCTTAAACCAGTCTATTGATTTTATCCTACGTGTTATATCAATTATATTTGTTTACTGATTTTTTTTGAGATTCGGAATATTCTCACCCTCAGAGATGTTTTCTGATTGTTGATGCAGTTGGGTATGTTTCCCTGCTAATTTAGGGTACATTTGTGGAAGTTGTTTATTTGATACTTTCGCTGTCAATTAATCGGTTTTTAGGATCAATCAACTAATGTTGCATTATCCCTAAATAGGATGCCAATTCCCTAACAAACTATTCGACCATTTTTTCTGTTATCTTATTACAAATACAATTGAACACACAAATGACACTTCGTAACCTAAAAATCGAAAAAAATCTCCAGAATACATAATTATGGTTCATTCAGTGTCTTCACCTTACACTTCTTTAAGGTGTCATGCACGATATGTCTACGTAAATGAGATTTAAAGTTATAAATGGTAAATAGTTAACAATCTCGGAACTGAAATTGATTATACTGTCTTTCATGAATATTTAGGTGAGTAAAACCATGTCAATATTCCTTTAAAGCCCTCATAATGCATATCGAGACAACACTTTATCATGTTTTTTTCCCCGTCTCCAATCAAACAAATCATGTGATGAAATTGCATATTTCGTGTTCTCCCCGTCAAATAAGCGGTTTATGATTTTTAGGTGAAATCAACTTGCTCTGCATTATTTCTAAATCGGATGCTATTTCCCTATCAAACTACTCGATCATTTTTTATCTGGATACCAATACAATTGAAGACACACAAATGACACACTTCGTAACGTGAAAATAGAAAACCATCTCCAGATTACATAAATACAGTTTATTCAGTTTTCTTTCACCCAAAATTTCCTGTAGCTATCAAGCAATATATGTCTTCGCTCATGAGGAGTAAAGATAAAAATGGATATTAGTTAAATATCTCGGAATGAGACGTGTTTATTTTTAAGTGAGTTAAAACCTTATCAATATTCCTCTAAAGCCCTAGTAATGCACATAAAGACAATATCTTAATTATTTTTTTTCCACGTCTCCAATAAAAGGAAACTCTTTGGCCTTCAACCATCTGAATTTAGCCTTCTGTACCAGCCACTCGATTTCATCCTACGTGTTACTTCATTTACATGGGTTAGTTCTTTTTTTTTTTTTTTGTCAGATACGGAATATTCTTACGCTCAGTGATGTTTTCTGATTGTAGTTAGTTGGCTTTGTTTCGCTGCTAATTTAAAATACATTTGTAGAAGATGCATATTTGGTGTTTCCGCCGTCAATTACGTAGATTTTAGCATCACTCAAATATAATTGCTTTGAATTTATCCCTAAATCGGTCGTTATTTCTCCGACAGTTCAACTTATCTTTTTATCTGGTTACCAGTACAAATGAAGAGTTGCAAACGACCCTCCTTGTAACGTAAATATCCAAAAAATCTCCACAGGACAAAAATACATTCCATTCAGTGTTCATTCAGTTCACACTTCTTGTAGCTGTGATGCACATGTCCAGGTAGATGAGGAATAAACATATAATGGGTAATTAGTTATATTTCTATGAATTGCAATAATCTCATGAATTTTTTTGATTATAGCTTTAATAATGGACACATAGACGAAATCTTCATTTTCAAGTTTTTTACACGACTCCAACGAAACGAAATTCTTTGGTCGTAAACCAAGTAAATCTAGCCATCTTTACCATTCAGTCGATTTTACCCAAGTTGTTTCTTCATTTATATTTTATAGATTTTTTTTTTCCAAATGCAAAATATTTTCACCACCAGCGATGTTTTCTGATTCCAAATAGAGCTGGGTGTCTTTCCCTGCTATTTTAAAATACATTTGAGGAAATTGTGTAATTGGTGTTTTCGCCGTCAGTTAAGCGGTTTATAGGATGAAGAAACTAGCTCTGAATTATTCATAAATCGCACGCCATTCCACAACAAACTTCTCTACAATTTTCGTACCTGGTTAGCAATACAATTGAAGACTAACATATGACACACGTAACGTATAAATCAAAACAATTTCAGAATACATAAAAACAGTTCACTCAGTCATCCTTCTCACTACACATCTTGTAGCTGTTATGCACTATATGTCTATGTAGATAAGTAAAGTAATTAATTATGTATCCTGGAACTGCAATAGTCTATACTTTCTCATAAATTTTAAGATGTTAGATTTTCATCAACATTCCTTCTCACGGTTTCACAATTTTGAGAGATTTTACATAAGAAATAGAGTCTTTTGGTTTAACCTGAATCTTCTTAATGTGCGAATATTCGTTTTTCCTAATTTTTTTGACTCATTCAGAAGGCTTGCGGTAATTTTTAAGTGCTTTCTACTGCACATAAAAAACAAAACATTCGACGTTTCCCTTTTGTTTCGGTGGCTTGCACATCATTTCACACTTATTGTTCTCCAACACCTAAGATGTAAGATCTCTTTACATGTAATTTGATTTTTTTTTTCCCCTCACACATGTCTTCTCAATTATGGAAATTATTGGGAGTACATTTGTCGAAGTTGAATATTTAGTAATTTCGACTAAAAAATAAATTTGTAATATGAATCTAGTAAAAAAGTTCTGAAATTGCGGATGGTATAATCTGTAACTACATTTTATCCGTGATGTCACGATTAAGATGAGTAAGAAAAAGAAGCCAAAAACGTGATCGGAAAATAAGAATCCTGTTAATCAAAAGAGGGCAGACCAAACATTTCAGCTCACGCTACTGCAACCTGATTTTTTGTAGACCGATCTTGAACAATAAAACCGCGTACATGAGGAACGAAATAATGTTTATGAATTATGTATATATCACTACTGTTGTGAATTTAGTTTTTCCTAATGGTATATATCTGACAACCGGTACCTAAACCATTTTCTCGTGAGTGATTCTTCCTTGGTAAATATGGCTGCTGATATCAAACGAGTCGTCATACTGCGAAAATATAACAATTTTAAAACGATCAAGCGGCTCAAGATGTCAATTTAAAGCCAGAGTAATGGAAATAAAACCGTTTTAATTTCCAAGGTTCTTACACGTCTCCAGTCAAAGAAACTCTTTGCCCTTAAACCATCTGAATGCCTGTCTTCTGTACAGGTCACTCGATTTCATCCTACGTGTTACCTCATATATATTTTTTACTTTTTTTTTCACATGTTGAATATTCTTCCCCTCAGAATTGCTTTCTGGTTTTATATAAAATTGGATGTGTTTCCCAGCATTTATACTGAGCATTTGTGGAAGTGGCATTTTTGGTGTTTTCTCCGTCAATTATGCGGTTTTTAGGATCTCTTAAGTATAAAACTTTTCAATCATTCCTAAATAGGACGCTATTTATCTAACAAAACAACATGACCATCTTTTTATCTAGTTACCAGTATAAATGAAGAGCTGCGAAGGACCCTCCTCGTACGGTAAATATCCAAACAATCTCCACAGGACAAAAATACATTCTATTCAATGTTCTTCCAACTCATACTACTTGTAGCTGGTATGCTCTACATGTATACGTAGATGAGAAATTAAGATATATGTGGAAATTAGAAATATATCTCTGAATTGCAAGTGTCTATACTTTCTCTGATGAATTTTTAGATGAGACACAAAAACCTAATCAATAATCCTTTAAAGCCCTGGTAATGCAGATAAAGACGATATCATAATTTTCAAGTTTTTTTCACGTCTCTAGTCAAACGAAATTCTATGACCTTAAACCAAATCAATTCAGCCTTCTGTACCATTCAGTCGATTACTACACGTATACTGATTACTTAGTTGCCGAATATTCTCCCCCTCAAAATTGTTTTCTGATTTTACATACAATTGGGTGTGTTTCCCAGCACGTTTATAGTACATTGGCTGAAGTTGCATTTTGGTTGCTTTCTTCTTCAATAATGCGGTTTCTAGTGTCACTCGTGTATAATAGTTTTCAATTATTCCAAATCGGACACAATTTCTCTAACAATACAACTTGACCATCTTTTATCTGGTTACATGTACAAGCGAAGAGTTGTAAACGCCCCTCTTCGTAACTTACATATCCAAACCATCTCCACAGGACAAAAATAAATTTCATTCAGGGTTTCTCAAACCCACACTTTTTGTTCCCGTGATGCACTATATCTCTACGGATACCAGGAATAAGGATATAAATGTTAATTAGTTATATATCCCTGAATTGCCGAAAAGTTAATTTCTCATGAATTTATAGATGAAAGTCAAAACCAACAATATACCTTTAAAACCTAGTAATGCCGATAAAGACGAAATCTTCATTTTCAGTTCTTACACGTTTCCAACCTGACAAAACTCATCGGTCTTTAACTGATTTTAGCTTTCTGTACCAGCGACTCGATTTTATCCAACGGCCATTGATATTGGTTATTTATTTTTTTTTTTTTCAGATACGGAATATTCTCACCCTCAGAGATGTTTTCTGATTGTATATAGTTGGATGTGTTTCGCTGCTAATATAAAATACATTTGTGGAAGTTGCATACTTGGTGTTTCCGCTGTAAATTATCCGGTTTTTAGCATCGCTCAAGTATAATTGTTTTGAATTATTATTAAATCGGTCGCTCTTTCTCTGACAGTTCAACCTAAATAACAAATATTAATGAAGTAGCACGTAGGATAAAATCGACTGAATGGTATAAATGGCTAGATTCAGTTGGTTACTGAATCTAGCCATCTATACCATTCAGTCGAATTATCCCAAATGCTACTTCATTTATTTATTTTTTTTTTTCAGATTCAGAATATTCTCACCCTCAGAGATGTTTTCTGATTGTAGATACAGTAGAGTGTGTTTCCCTACTTATTAAAAGTACATGGTTGGAAGTTGCATATTTGTTGTTCTCGCCGTCAATTAAGGTTTATCAGATCAATCAACTACCTGTGAATTATTCTTTAATCGGATGCCATTTCCCTATCAAACTACTCGACCACTTTTTTATCAGGTTACAAATACAATTGAAAACACATCAATGACATACTTCGTAACTTAAAAATAGAAAACCATCTCCAGAATACATAAATATAGTTCATTCAGTGTTTTCACCATGAACTTCCTGTAGCTGTCATGCACTATATGTCGACGCTGATGAGGATTAAAGTTAGTAATGGGAATTAGTTAAAATATCTCGGAACTGAAAGAGCGATTTTGCTTTCTCATGATTTATGAGTCAAAATTTCATCAATATTCCTTTAAAGTCCTAGTAATAGTAATCAATATCTTAATTAAGTTTTCTCCACGTCTCCAATCAAACTGTTTTCGCATTAAACCAATTGAACTTAGCCTTCTGTACCAGTCAGTCAATTTCTTCATCCTATAAGAGAGAGAGAGAGAGAGAGAGAGAGAGAGAGAGAGAGGAATTTTCTCACCCTCAGAATCTTTTTCTGATTTTAGTTTCAATTGGTTTGTTTTCCTGCTAATTTAAAGTACATATGTAAAGTTGCATATTTGGTGTTTTCGCCGTAATTTAAGCGGATAATAGGATCAATTAACTAGCTTTCGATTATTCCTAAATCGGATGCCATTTCCCTATCAAACTACTCAATCATTTTTTTTTATCTGGTTACCAATACAATTGAAAACATACAAATGACAAACCTGGTTACGTAAAATAGAAAACCATCTCCAGAATACATAAATATAGTTCATTCAGTGTTCCTTCACCCTACACTTATTGTACGCTCATGAGGAGTAAAGTTACAAATGATTATTAGTTAAATATCTCGGAAATGAAATAGTTATAACACTATCTCATGAATTTTTTAGTTAACTTGATACCTTATCAATATTCCTCTAAAGCCCTAATAATACACATGAAGACAACATCTTAATTATCATGCTTTTTCCACGTCTCAAATCAAACGAAACTCTTTGGCCTCAAACCAACTGAATTCAGCCTTCTGTAACAGCCACTCGATTTTATCCTACGTGTTTCTTCATTTATAATGGTTCCTTTTATTTATTATTTTTTTTTTCAGATACGAAATATTTTCACGCTCAGAGATGTTTTTAATTGTAGATACAGTTGGCAGTTTCACTGCTAATTTAAAGTACATTTATGGAAGTTGCACATTTGGTGTTCTCGCCGTATAATGTGTTTTTTTGCATCACTCATATATAATTGTTTTGAATTATCCCTAAATCAGTCATTATATATCCGACAATTCAACTTGACCATCTTTTATCTGGTTACCAGTACAAACGACCATCTTCGAAAAGTAGATATCCAAACAATCTCCACAGGAAAAAAATACATTTCATTCAGTGTTCCTCCAACCCACACTTCTTGTAGCTATGATGCATTACTTGTCCACGTAGATGAGGAATAAATATATAAAGAGTAATTAGTTATAATTCTATGAATTGCAAAACTTTTTAGTTTCTCTCATGAATTTTTTGTACGAGTCAAAACCTCATCAATATAGGTTTTTAGCACTAGTAATGGACATAAAGAAATAGTAATTTACAAGTTTTATAAAATTCATTAAAACGAAATTCTTTGGCCGTTATCCAACTGAATCTAGTCATCTGTACCATTCAGTCGATTTTATCCTACGTGTTACTTCATTTATATTTTTTACTAATTTATTTTTTCTGATGCGGAATCTCAGAATCAGATATGTTTTCTGATTGTAGATAGTTGGGTCTCTTTCCCTGCTATTTTAAATTACATTTGTGTGAGTTGCATATTTGGTGTTTTCGCCGTCAGTTAAGCGATTTTTCGGACCAAACAACTTGTTCTGAATTATTCATAAATCGGACGGAACTTCGCTAACAAACTACCAGACAATTTTCTTATTTGGTTACCAATACAATTTAACTCACAAATGACACACTTCGTAACGTAGAAATCATAACAATCTCCAGAATACATAAATACAGTTCATTCGGTGTTCCTTCACCCTACACATTTTGCAGATATCATTCACTATATGTTTAAGTTGATGAGGAGTAAAGTTATCAATGGTAATTAGGTATATATTCATTCATTCATTGCCAGACGCCATGTATCCCAAACGGGGTGGCCAAGGGCTTAGAGTTAATTGTTTTACAGGGAGGGGCACTAATCCTCCACTTGACACGTAGGGAGAACGTTATGCCAACAGCATCTGGTGTTCCCAGGCGGTCACCCATCCAAGTACTAACCAGACCCAACGTTGCTTAACTTCGCTGATCGGACGGGAAGCGGTGTACCCAACGTGGTATGGCCGTTGGCATAAAAGTATATATCACGGAACTGAAATAGTTTGTACTTTGATGAATTTTTAGGTTGATAACCTCACCAGTGTTCGGAAAAAACTAAATTTTCAAGATTTTTTCACGTCTCCATTCAAACGAGACTCTTTGGCCTCAAACCAGTCAGTAGATTTTTTTTGGCCTGAAACCAACTGAATCATTAAATAGATTTTATCCTACGTGCTACTTCATTTGTATTTGTTACTGATATTTTTTTCAGTTACGGAATATTCTCACCCTCACAGTTGTTTTCTGATTTTAGATACAATTGGGTGTGTTTCACAACATATTTAAAGTACAGCCGACAGCAGAAGTTCGTCCCTCTTAGCGTGCGTGATACGAGCCTGTTGATCTGGTAACTGTATGAGATAGAGTTGACAGGTACGCTTTAAATGGCTAATATTAAAGAAATGTGTTCGGAGATAAGAACACATTCCCTAATGATAATATTAATTTGTAGCAGGTGGGATAATGTTATTGTGAAATGTTTGACACTGGTGTATGAAGATTCTTCGTTACGGACACAGACGCATAGGATTATTTGGACTGGACTGATGTTGCCAGCAAGTATTATATGAAATATTATAGAACGATTGCAGTCCTAAAGGTGAGGTTGCAAGAAAACACTAATTACGATGTCAGTTACACACTAAAACACAGAAACTGACAGTTCGTGTTTCTCCAGTATGCGATTTAGTTTTACAAGTTAAATCACTTCCTTTTCCGACCTCTCTCCCCACCCGTCTCTTCTCTTCCTAGTCATGCTCTGCCATCATCCACGTTTCATCGTTAATGCTGAATACCGTATGTCTGTAGATAAACTGTGGGAAACAATACAAAAGTGTCAATTGAGCTTCATTTCCTCCTCCATCGCTTGAAATGTTATCCATGAATATAAATGTTAGTAACATGAATAAATCGTCACTGTGGTGGTTAGGAGACATTACTCGTCACATTATATAACATTTATATAACCATCGTTAATACAGTGCTCGCAATACACTCCCTCTCGACCCCCTCGCCGTCTCCTCCCCTCCCCCTTCCACTGTCTCCATCACTTCTCCCCCCTCCCTTTCCCCCCTCTACCAGTACCCCTTGTTTCTCTCCCTCAACACCCCCAACCCTTCCCAACGATTTCATTTAACTGACTCTGCTTCTGTTTACCTCCCTAACTAGATCGGTTCTTCATAATTTGAATACAGTTATTACCATTTACAGGACTTTGAGTCTTAATTGTAATGACATTATAAACACAATACTCGTGCATGTTATATTGCCAACTGTATTACACACAAGTAACCAAATTACTTACATAACAATATGTCCATCGTAACTATCAGTGTTCAATACCATCCCCCCCTTGTGGATTCCTTGCCTCCTCGTCTCCTTCCCGCTTTCTGTATCCCTCACTCCTCCCTTCACGTTATAACATTTATCTGTGTCCCAGCTTGTAATATATGTAATCCCTTCCCTCACCCAAAGTATTCCTGCTTCCATAATCCCCTCCCCCCCACACACATTGTGTTCCGCACTAGAGACCTATGAGATACGTCTACTTATATATAATTTAAAACAATATGCCATCGACATACTTTGATCTGAACTCCCTCAACGCATGATCTTACAAGGTCAGAGAATGCAGTCAGCAAGATTATCCCTATCATTCCATTCCCATAGCTGCATTGCATGGTTAGAACAAAAGGTAACGGCATGGCTGTCCGTCAGCGCCCTGAATATCTGTTCTGCAACTGCCGATGTTATCGATACAGGAGTGACAAGGACTCGGATGGATAGGAAGCGACCCTTTACCATAATTAACCCTTACACCGCGACAATCTCATACTTCCACTTACATCTGCCTGCTGTCCGGGCTCATGACAAGCATATTCCGATAAGGGCTTAATCTACTCATCCAGAGGGGTATAATCCCCCTTCATCGTATATTATGATTATGGTAGCCAAATGTATGAGGATACAGTTTTGTGACTATCATCTATTTTGCTATATTTAATCGTAACTGAAGATCTACAAATTATCACCAAGAATACTGATAGTACTTTTAAGAAAATATTTTCTGGATGCGTGTAGATCATACAACATCTATCTATCTATCTATCTATAGCCCGACGCCCTAATCCCGAAAGGGTTGTCGCAGACAAAACGCCTCCAAGCCGCTCTGTCACCCACCATTTGACTCCCCTCCCCCCAAATCAACCCCCCCTCCCCCATATATTCCTCTCAACTCCATCCCTCCACCTCATCCTCGGTCTCCCCCTCCCTCTCCCTCCCTCCACCTCACCTACATACACCCTCTTAGTCAGTCTTTCATTCTCCATTCTCTCGACATGTCCAAACCACCTCAGTCATACAACATACACAATGATTATTTTTCATTTTATACTTTCTTTGGTGAAAAGAAGGACGTTTGTGCTTCATATTTTATGTATGTTGGGATTTATAAAATAAGTGTAAGCAAGATATTAATGGCTAGAGGAGGAGAAATAAAATGATCATTAAACTGACTGCCGTCCTTTGAACAGTTAATGCCTCTTGACCGCCATTGTCACGGTCATTATAATATTACACATTATTAAAGGATACTATACAAAAACATGACCCAAACATCGTATGTTGTTCGATTCCCGAGACAAAAATGAAAAAGGGAGAGAAAAAGACATTTGAAATGACAAGGGAGAGAAGTTGGGCAGGGTCAATACAATAACACGGTGGGGAGGGAATCGGAGTGTTGCAGGCTAGAAATAAAGGTTACTGGAAATGGGGGCGGAGGGAGGGGGGAGAAGTGATGGAAACAGTGGAAGGGGGAGGGGAGGAGACGGCGAGGGGGTGGAGAGGGAGTGTATTTTGGGCACTGTAGGAACGATAGTTAGGTTTGTTTGATTGGAAACGTGTAAAAACTATGCATTACTAGTGTTTTAAAGGAATATTGTTGAGGTTTTGACTCTCATCTAGGAATTAATCAAAGTACAAACGTTATTGCAGTTCAGAGATATATAAGTAATTTCTATTTATATCCTTATTCCTTCTCTACGTAGAGATATCTAGGAATTAATCAAAGTACAAACGTTATTGCAGTTCAGAGATATATAAGTAATTTCTATTTATATCCTTATTCCTTCTCTACGTAGAGATATATTGCATCAAAAGAACAAGAAGTGTGAGTTGGCCTTAAACCAACTGAATGATGACGAGAAATGTCTCCGAACCACCAGTGACTATTTATTCATGTTACTAACATTTATATTCGTCATTGATAGCACTTCAAGCGATGGAGGAGAATAAGCTCATTGACACTTTTATATTATTTCCCACAGTTTACTTACAGACATACGATTTTCAACATTAACGATAAAACGTGGATGATGGCAGAGCATGACTTGGAAGAGGAGAGACGGGTGGGGAGAGAGGTCGGAAAGGGAAGTGACAACTTATAAAACAAAATCGCATACTGGCGAAACACGAACTGGCAGTTTCTGTGTTTGTTTAGTGTGTAACTGACATCGTAAGTAGTGTTTTCTTGCAACCTCACCTTTAAGACTGCAATCGTTCTATAATATTGAAATATTATAGAACGATTGCTGGCAACATCAGTCCAGTCCAAGTAATCCTAGACGTCTGTGTCCGTAACGAAGAATCTTCATACACCAATGTCAACCATTTCACAATAACTTTATTATCCCACCTGCTGCAAATTAATATTATCATTAGAGAATGTGTTCTTATCTTCGAACACATTTCTTTAATATTAGCCATTTAAAGCGTACCTGTCAACTCTATCTCATACAGTGTTACCAGATCAACAGGCTCGTATCACGCACGCTAAGAGGGACGAACTTCTGCTGTCGGCTGTACATTTGCTGAAGTTGCATTTTTTTTTTTCTTCGTCAATTATGCGGTTTTTAGGATCACTCAAGGATAATAGTTTTGAATTATTCCTAAATAGTACACTATTTCTCTAAGAATACAAGTTGACCATTTTTTATCTCATTACAAGTACGAATGAAGAGTTGCAAACAACCATCTTCGTAACGTACATATCCAATCTCCACATGACAAAAATACATTGCATCGTGTTCCTCCAACTCACGCTTCTTGTTCCTTTAATGCAGTATATCTCTACGTAGAGAAGGAATAAGGATATAAATAGAAATTACTTATATATCTCTGAACTGCAATAACGTTTGTACTTTGATTAATCCTAGATGAGAGTCAAAACCTCAACAATATTCCTTTAAAACACTAGTAATGCATAGTTTTTACACGTTTCCAATAAAAAAAAAACTCTTTGGCCTTAAACCAACTGAATCTAGCCATCTCTAACATTCAGTCGATTTTATCCTACGTGTTACTTCATTTATTTTTTTTTTTTTTGTCAGATACACAATATTCTCACCCTCAGCGATGTTTTCTGATTGTAGGTACAGTGGAGTGTGTTTCCCTGTTTATTAAAAGTACGTGATGAAATATATATCTTGTTCTCGCCGTCAAAAAAGCGGTTTATGGTTTTTATGTGAAATCAACTTGCTCTGCATTATTTCTAAATCGGATGCTATTTCCCTATCAAACTACTCGATCATTTTTTTATATGGTTACCAATACGATTGAAGACACACAAATGACACACCGTATCGAAAAAATAGAAAACCATCTCCAGAATATATATAGTTTATTCAGTTTTCCTTCACCCAAAATTTCCTGTAGCCGTCAAACACTATATGTCTTCGCTCATGAGGAGTAAAGTTAAAAATGGATATTAGTTAAATATCTCGGAACTGAAGTAGTGATTATACTATCTCATGAATTTTTGGGTGAGATAAAAACCTTTTCAATATTCCTATAAAACCCTAGTAATGCACATAAAGACAACATCTTTATCAATTTTTTCCACGTCTCCAATAAAACGAAACTCTTTGGCCTTAAACCATCTGAATTTAGCCTTCTGTACCAGCCACTCGATTCCGTGTTCTTTCACCCTACACTTCTTGTAGCGGTCATGCACGATATATCTACGTAGATGAGGAGTAAATTTATAAATAGTTAAAAATTTAGGATCTGAAATTGTGATTATACTTTCTCATGAATTTTTAGGTGAGTCAAAACCTCATCAACTTTCCTCTAAAGCCTTGCTAATACACATAAAAATATCTTTATTAAATTATATTACAGTCTCCAATCAAACTCTTTATCCTTAAAAACCAACTGCAATTAGCCTTTGTACCAGTCAGTCGATTTCATCATACGTGTTACATCATTTATATTTACTACTTTTTTTTCTCAGATACGGAATTATCTCACCGTCAGAAAAAAAATTTTGATTTTAGGTACAATTGGTTTGTCTTCCTGCTAATTTAAAGTACATTTGTGGAAGTTTTATATTTGGTGTTTTCGCCATTAATTAAGCGGTTTTTATGATCAATCACCTAGCTTTGGATTATTTCTAAATCGGATGCAATTTCTCTATCAAACTAAAGATAATTTTTTTATCTGGTTACAAATGAAATGCAACACAATTGACACACTTCGTAACGTATTAATAGAAAACCATCCCTAGAATACAAAAATATACTTCATTCAGTGTTCCTTCACCCTACACTTCTTGTAGCTTTCATGCACTATATGTCTACGCTCATGAGTAAAGTTATAAATGGTTATTACTTAAATATCTCGGAACTGAAATAATGATTATACTATCTTGAATTTTTACGTAAAATAAAACCTTATCAATATTCCTCTAAAGCCCTAGTAATGCACATGAAGACAACATCTTAAGAATCATGGTTTTTCCACGTCTTCAATCAAACGAAACTCTTTGACCTAAAACCAACTGAATATAGCCTTCTGTACCAACCACTCGATTTTATCCTAGGTGTTACTTCATTTATATTGATTAGTTTTTTTTTTTTTTCAGCTACGGTATAATCTAACGCTGAGATGTTTTCTGATTGTAGATACAGTTGGCTGTGTTTCGCTTCTTAAATTAAATTCATTTGTTGAAGTTGCATATTTGGTGTTTTCGCCGTCAATTATGTGTTTTTTTTGCATCACTCAGGTATAATTGTTTTGAATTATTTCTAAATCGGTCGTTATTTCTCCGACAGTACAACTTGACCATCTTTTATCTTATTACGAGTACCCTCTTCGTAACGTAAATATCCAAACAATCTCCATAGGACAAAAATACATTTCATTCAGTGTTCCTCGAACCCACACTTCTTGTCGCTGTGATGAGGAATAATCATATAAAGGGTAATTAGTTATCTCTATGAATTGCAATGCTGTTTATAATTTCAAGATTTTCTGAGTTAAAACCTCATCAATACCTTTATAGTTCTAGTAATGCAAGTAAAGACGATATCTTCAGTTTTATGTTTTTTACAGGTCTCCAAAGGAAATTCTTTGAACATCTAGGAACTGAATCTAGCCATCTGTATCATTCAGTCAATTTTATCCTACGTGTTACTTCACTAATGTTTTTTTAGTTTTTTTTTTTCTTTAGATACGGAATATTCTAACCATCAGAGATATTTTCTGATTGTAGATACAGCTGAGTGTGTTTCCCTGATAATTTGAAGTACATTTTCTGAAGTTGCAATTTGTTTTTTTTTTCCTCCGTCAATTAAGCCGTTTTTAGCAACTAGCTCTAATTTATTTTTAATTCGGAGAGCCACTTCCCTAAAAAAAACTACTCGACAATTTTCTTATCTGGTTACCAGTACAATTGAAGACACAAATGACACACTTCGTAATGTAAAAATCGAAACAATCTCCATAATACATAAAAAGATTTCATTCAGTGTTCCTTCACCATACGCTACTTGTAACTGTCAAGCACGATATGTCAGCTGATGAGGAGTAAAGTTATAAATGGTTATTAGTTAAATATCTCGGAACTGAAACCCAATCATGAATATTTAGGTTAGTCAAAACGTTATCAATATTCCTGTAAAGCCATAAAAATGCATATCGAGACAGCATCTTAATTTTTAATTTTTTTCCACTTCTCTAATCAAACAAAACAATTAGGCCTTAATCCAAACGAGTTTAGCTTTCTGTACTAGCCACTCTATTTTATCCTACGTGTTAATTCATTTATTTTGGTTACTGTTTATTATTTCAGATACGGAGTATTCTCACGCTCAGAGATATTTTTTAATTGTAGATACGGTTTGCTCTGTTTCGCTACTAATTTAAAGTACACTTGTGGAAGTTTCATATTTGTTGTTTTCGCCGTCAATTATGTGGCTTTTAGCATCGCTCAAGTATAATTGTTTTGAATTATCCCTAAATCGGTCGTTATTACCCCGAAAGTTCAAATTGACAACCCTTTTATCTTGTTACCAGTACAAATAAAGAATTGCAGACGACCCTCTTCGTAACGTAAATATCCAATGTCCACAGGACAAAAAAAAAATTCAGTGTTCCTCCAAAACATTTTTCTTATAGCTGTGATGACGTAGATGAGGAATAAACATATAAAGGGTAATTAGTTATATTTCTATAAATTTCAATAGTTTATAGTTTCTCTGATAAATTTTTAGATGAGAGTCAAAACCTCACCAATATTCCTGTATAGCCCTAATAATGCAGGTAAAGACGAAATCTTCATTTTGAACATTTTTAAACGTCTTCAATCAAACGAAATTCTTTGGCCTCAAACCAGCAGACTCTAGCTATCTGTACCATTCAGTCGATTGTATTTTACGTGTTACTTCATTTATATTTCTTACTGATTTTTTTTAGATCCGGAATACATTTGTGGAAGTTGTTTATTTGGTGTTCTCGCTGTCTATTAAACGGTTTTTAGGATCAATTAACTAGGTTTGCATTATTACTAAATCGGAAGCAACTTCACTAAGAAAGTAGTCGATCATTTTTTTTTTTTAATATCTCGTTACCAATACAATTGAAGACACAAATCACACACGTCGTAACGAAAAAATAGAAAACCATCTGCAGAATACTATAGTTCATTCAGTGTTCATTCACCCTACTCTTCTTGTAGCGGACAAGGACTATATGTCTACGCTAATCGTTATTAGTTAAATATCTCGGAACTGAAATAGTGCTTATACTTTCTCCCATGAATTTTTAGGTGAGAAAACCTTATCAATATTCCTCTAAAGCCCTATTAATGTATTAATGCACATCGAGACATCAACTTATCAAGTTTTTATCACGTCTCTAAACAAAACTATTAATTTAGCTTTCTGTACCAAGCACTCGATTTATCCTACGTGTTAATTCATTTATTTTGGTTATTTTTTTTTTTCAGATACGGAATATTCTCACGTTCAGAGATGTTTTCTCATTATAGATAGTTGGTTCTTTTTCGCTACTGTGAGACGTGTGTAAAAATTATTTCGCGCAAGACAAGGATGTGTTTTGGGCATTTATGGATTTAGAGAAAGCGTATGATAGAATTGATATGGAGGCTTTGTTGACTATTATAAAATTGTACGGACGACGGTTGGTTACTAAAAGGGGTGAAAAGTAATGTAAATAGCAGAGCGTCCGTAAGAGTGGGAAATGTTGTGATTGGTTTCCCGTGAGAGTGGGGCAGCGACAGGGATGTGTGATTTCGCCTTGGTTATTTATATTAACATGGATGGTGTAAGGGAGGTGAATGCAAGAGGTGGAGGTCTGAGTCTGGTGAATGTTGATGGTGCAGAGTGGAATCTGAAGCAGCTACTGTTTGCAGATGATACTGCACTGGTGACTGATTTAGAGGAGAGATTCAGACAGTTGGTAGAGGAGTTTGGAAGGGTGTGTGAAAGGAAGAAATTGAAAGTAAATGAGAATAAGAGTAAAGTGATGAAGTGTACGAGGTCGGTAGATGGTAGGGGGATGAATATAGTTTTGAATGGCGAGTTGCTTGAGGAGGTAGAGTGTTCCTGTGGATGGAAGAATAGATGCAGAAGTGAAGTTTGGAATAAATGAAGTAGGAAAGGTGCTGGGAGGAATGAAAAAAAAAAAGTTTAGATGTCGTTGGCTTAGAATGGATGTAAAGAGAAGGCTGTATGAGGGTGTTGTGGTACCGACTGCGTTATATGGGGCTGAAACAGGAAATATGGGTGAAGCAGAGAGGAAAAGTTTGAATGTAATGGAGATGAGGTGTCTGAGGAGTATGTGTGGAGTGACGTATATGGATCGAGTGCAAAATGAAGTGCGAAGGAGAACTGGAGTTGTTCGGGAGATGGTTAGTAGAGTTGAGCAGAGGGTGTTGCGATGGTTTGGCCATATGGAGAGAATGGATAATGAGCGATTGGTGAAAAAGATAACTAGATCTGATGTGAGAGGTGTAAGGCTGAGAGGAAGACCACGAATAGGATGGATGGACAGTGTGAAGAGCGCTGGATGCGAGAGGGATGTCTGTTGAGCAAGGAAGAGTGGCTGTGCATGACAGAAATAAATGGAGAGAAATTGTGAATATGTGATGACGCAGCCCTGAGGGGATATTCTCCCGCATTTGGTCTGACCAGCTAGTCAGGTAAGGGGATGGGTCTGTTATGATGTGGCAGGGGTAAACCAGCTCTGCTGTCGGGCCCTACTGCGGATGTTTGATTGCATTGTGCAGTTGACCCTTGGGCGGTGTGGTGTGGTGAGGATCTGTCCGTTCTCCCCTTTGGGGCTAAGATGCGAATGAACGTGTCTGAATGGATGAGTAAATGGGGAGTGTCGTCCTGTCTCGGCTACCTCCCTTTCCTTTGGGGAAGCAGCCTAGGTATATAATTAGATAGAATTAAACGTAAATTTGTGCAAGTTGCATATTTGGTATTCTCGCCGTCAATTATGTGGTTTTTAGCATCACTCAAAAATAATTGCTTTTAATTATCCCTAAATCGGTCGTTATTACTAAGATCATCTTTTTATCTGGTTACCAGATAACCCAATCCACCCATGAATCACGGCTTGCTTATTTTTCTGGCCGGAATCGTGCTAAGTTTATTCGTTCTGCTAAAAATAATTTTATCCTTACTAAATGCTCTCAATTCTCCAACTCGAATTCTTCCCGCTCCTTCTGGCACCTTGCCAAAAACCATTCTAACAACTTTACCTCATCATCCTTCCCTCCTATTTTCCACTCTGATGGTTCTATAGCTATTTCTTCTACTGGTAAAGCAGATCTCTTCTCACAGACTTTCTCCTCCAATTCCACCTTAGACGATTTCGATGCTGTTCCTCCATCACTTCCCGCCTCTGATTTCCTCATGGCTAACAATAAAATGTCTTCAGCTGATGTATTTTCTGCTAACGCTGGCCTCAATATTAACGAGGCATATGGGCCTGATGGAGTCCCTCCTGTTCTCAAGAACTCTGCTTCTGTGTTTACACCCTGCCTAGGCATCGTCTTTCGCCATTGTCTGTCAACTTGTACCTTTCCTTCTTGCTGGAAGTTTGCTCTCATTCAGCCAGTCTCAAAGAAGGGTGACCACTCCCAACCCTCCAACTATCGTCCAATTGCTTTAACGTCCTGTATTTCAAAAGCTTTCGAGTCAATTCCCAACAGAAAAATTTTAAAGCATCTTTCCTATCACAATCTTCTTTCTGATAGTACGGGTTCCGTCAAGGACGCTCCACTGGCGATCTTCTCACCTGCCTCTCATACTCCTGGTCATCCTCCTTTCGGGACTTTGGCGGAAGCTTTTCCATTGCACTTGACATCTCAAAGGCTCTCGATCGAGTCTGACATAAATCCTTAATTTCCAAACTGTCCTCATACGGTTTCTATTCTTCTTTCTGTGCCTTCATCGCTAGTTTCCTTTTTGGTCGTTCTATAGCTGCTGTTGTAGACTGCCATCGTTCTTCTCCTAGATCTATCAAGTGGTGTTCCTCAGGGCTTCGTCATATCACTAACTCTCTTCCTTTAATTCATCAATGACGCTGATGACTCCACCCTTCACCTTTCCATTTGGTTCCCGCAACGCCCATCTCAACAGTTACTTCAACAAACAAGGGATGAGGCTATGGCACACCTAATGTCTGACTTGGCTCGTATCTCTGACTGGGGTAAAAATAATCTTGTTTTTAATGCATCTGACTCTGTTCTTACACCTATCAACCCGACAAAATCTTCCACAGGTATACTCACTAATGTTTAATAATATTCAGCTTAATCCTACATCATCCTTGAACATGCATGGGGTTTCATTTGGTCGGGACTTATATTGGAAAGATCATATTACATCTCTTGTAAAATCTGCTTCCAAGAGATTGGGTGTGCTAAGCCGACTCCGTTCTTTCTTTACCCCTGCACAATTGTTGACTTTATACAGGGGTTTTATCCGCCCCTGTGTGGAGTATAAGTCTCATGTGTGGGGAGGCTCCCCACATACAGCTATTCTCAATGGGGTGGAGTCAAAAGCTTTTCGTCTCATTAACTCTCCTCCTCTTACTGACTCCCTTCAACCTCTGTCTCTTCGCCGCACTGTTGCATCTTTATCTCTTTTCTATCACTAATTTCATGGTCACTGCTCCTCTGAACTGTCTATATGTATTCCACCACCTCTACGACGGGCGCGTAGCACCCGTCTAATTGCAAACTCTCATCCCTTTTCTGTCCAACTCTCAAATGCAAGAGTTAACCGTTACTCCCAGTCCTTCATTTATGCAACAGGTCAACTCTGGAACTGACTCCCTCTCTCTGTATTTCTTGCTGCCTATGATCTCTAGTCTTTCAAACGCAATGTGTCCAGACATTACGAAATGAATGGATCTTGAATTTGTCGCTTTATATTTTGTTTTTCTGTTGGAGGGAATTGTTATTCCGGGCTTGCGGCCTTTGGTTCCTTCTTCCTCGCATAAGAAAAAATAAAATAGAGTTGCAAACGACCCTCTTCGTAACGTAAATATCCAAACAATTTCTAAAGGACAAAAAAAAAAAAAAAAATTCATTCAGTGATCCCCCAAGCCACACTTCACGTAGCTGTGATGCACTACATGTTCATATAGATGAGGAATAATCATATAAAGTACTTATTTATATTTCTTTGAATTCCAATAGTGTGTATAATTTCTCTCATGGATTTTTAGATGAGTCAGAACCTCAATAATATACCTTTATAGCCCTAGTAATGCAAATATTGACGAAATCTTAATTTTCAAGATTTTTATACGTCTCAGAGCAAACGAAATTCTTTGGCCCTAAAGTAACTGAATCTTGCCATCTGTACCAGTAAGGCGATTTTATCCTACGTATTAATTCATTAAAAATTGGTACTGATTTTTTTCAGATGAATATTCTCACAATCATAGATGTTTTCTAATTGTAGATCCAGCTGGGTTTCTTTTCCTGCTAATTTTAAGTACATTAGTGGAAGTTGAACATTTAGTGTTTTCTACGTCAATTAAGCGGTTTATAAGATCAATCGACTACCTTTGAATTATTCCTAAATCGGATGCCATTTCCTTAACAAACTACTCGACCATTTTTTATCTGGTTAGAGATACAATTGAAGAAACACAAATGACATACTTCGTAACGTAAAAATGGAAACCATCTCCAGAATACATAAATATAGTTCATTCAGTGTTCTTTCACCCCACACATCTAGCAGCTGTCATGCACTGTATTTCTACGTAGATGAGGAGAAAAGTTATAAATGGTAATTATTTAAAAATCAACGAACTGGTATTGTGATTATATTTTCTCTCATGAATCTTAAGGTTAGTGAATACCTAACCAGTGTTCCCATAAAGCGCTAGTATTGCAGATGAAGACAATATCTAATTTTCATTTTTTTTTTTTTTTCACGAATCGCATAAAACTATTGTCTTTGGCCTTAAAGCAGTCAGTTGATTTTATCCTACGTGTTACATCAATGATATTTGTTACTGATATTTTTCAGAAATGGAATATTCTCACCCTCAGAGATATTTTATGACTGTAGATACAGTTTGGTGTGTTTCACTGATAATTTGAAGTATATTTGTGGAAGTTCCATTTTTTGTATTCACCATCAATTAAGCGGTTTTTAAGATCAAGCAACTAGCTCTAAATTATTCTTAAATCGGACGTCACTTTTCTAATAAACTACTCGACAATTTTCTTGTATGTTTACCAATACAATTGAAGACACACAAATGACCCATTTCGTAATCTAAAAATCGAAACCATCTCCATAATACATTAAAATAGTTCATTCAGTGTTCCTTCAACCTACACTTCTTGTAGCTGTCATGCGCTACATGTGTCCATAGATGAGGAGTGAAGTTATAAATGGTAATTAGTCAATAATCTCGGAACTGAATTTTTAGGTGAGTCAAAACCTCATCAATATTTCTCTAAAGCCCTAGTAATACACATATGACAATATCTTGATCATCAAGTTTTTTCCACGTCTCCAATCAAACGAAACGCTTTCGCCTTAAACCAACTTAAATTAGCCTTCTGTACCAGCCACTCGATTTTATCCTACATGTTAATTCATTTAATTGGTTTACTTTTTTCTTTTTTTGCGATTCGGAGTTTAGTCAAGCTCAGAGATGTTTTGTCATTATAGATAGAGGTGGCTCTGTTTCGCTAATAATTTAAAGTACATTTGTGGAAGTTTCATATTTGATGTTTTCTCCGTCAATTATGTAGTTTTCAGCATGTCCGAATTTTAATTGCTTTGAATTATCCCTAAGTCGGTCGTTATTACTACGACAGCTCAAATTGACCATCCTTTTATCTGGTTACCAGTACAAATATATAGTTCCAATCGACCCTCTACGTAACGTAAATATCCAATGTCCATAGAGCAAAAAAAAAAAAAAATCAATCAGTATTCCTCCAACCCACATTTCCTAATGCTGTGATGCACTACATGTCCACGAAGATGAATAAACATATAGAGGCTAATTAGTTGTATTTTTATGAATTGCAATACTGTTTATAGTTTGATGCATTTTTAGATGAGTAAAAACCTCATTGATGTACCTTTATTGCCATAGTAATGCATATAAAGACGAAAACTTCATTTTGAAGTTTTTACATGTCTCCATTCAAACGAAATTCTTTCGCCTTAAACTATCTGAATCTAGCCATCTGTACCATTCAGTCGATTTTATCTTACGAGTTACTTCATTTCAATTTGTTACTGATTTTTTTCAGATGCGGAATATTCTGACCATGAGAGATGTTATATGACTAGATCGTTGGGTTTCTTTCTCTGCTAATTTAAAGGACATTTGCGGAAGTTTCATATTTGTTTTTATCGCCATTAAGCGGTTTATAAGATCAATTACCTTTGATTGATTCCTAAATCAGATGCCATTTCCCAAACAAACTACTCGACTATTTTTTAATCTGGTTACCAATACAATTGAACACAAACAAATGAAACATTTCGTACCGTAAAAAACGAAACCATCTTCAGAATACATAAATATATTTCACTCAGTGTTCCTTCACCCTTCACTTCTTGTATCTGTCATGCACGATATGTTTACGTAGATGATGACTGAAGTTATAGAAGGTTATCGCGGAATTGAAATTGTAATTATACTGTCTCTCATGAATTTTTTTGTGAGTCAAAACCTCATCAATATTCCTCTAAAGCCTTACGAATACACATAGACTATATCTTAATTATTAAGTTACTTGAAGGTTTCCAATCGAACGAAACTTGTTGGCCTTAAACCAACTGAATTTAACTTTCTATACCAGTCGGTCGATTTCATCCTACGTGTTATTTCATTTATTTTAGTTACTGTTTTGTTTTGTTTTTTAGATACGGAATTATCTCACCCTCTGAAATTTTTTTTCTGATTTTAGATACAATTTGATTGTCTTCCTGGTAATTTAAAGAACATTTGTGGATGTTGCATATTTGGTGTTTTCGCCGATAATTAAGCGGTTTTTAGGATCAATCAACTAGCTTTGGATTATCCCTATATCGGATGCTATTTCTCCATCAAACTACTAGATCAATTTTTTATCTGGTTACCAATACAATTGAAGACACAAAAATGAAACACTTCGTAACGTAAAAATAGAAAACCATCTCCTGAATACATCAATGTAGTACATTCGGTGTTCCTTCACCTTACACTTCTTGTAGCTGTCATGCAATATATGTCTACGCCCATGAGGAGTAAAGTTATAAATGGTTATTAGTTAAATATCTCGGAACTGAAATAGTGATCATACTGTCTCCCATGAACTTTTAGGTGACTTAAAAACTTATGAATATTCCTCTAAAGCCCTTTTAATGCACATGAAGACAACATCTTAAGGATCATGCTTTTTCCACGTCTTCAATCAAACGAAACTCTTTGGCCTAAAACCAGCTGAGTATAGCCTTCTGTACCAGCCACTCGATTTTATCCGTGTTACTTCATTTATATTGGTTAGTTTTTTTTTTTTTTTTTTCAGCTACGGTATATTCTCGCGCTCAGAGATGTTTTATGATTGTAGATACAGTTGGCTGTGTTTTGCTGCTAATATAAAGTTCATTTGTGGAAGTTGCATATTTGGTGTTTTCGCCGTCAGTGTCTTTTTGTGCATCGCTCATGTATAATTGTTTTGAATTATCTCAAAATCGGTCGTTATTTTTCCGATAGTACAACTTGACCATCTTTTATCTTGTTACTAGTACCCTCTTCGTAACGTAAATATCCAAATAATCTCCATAGGACAAAATTACATTTCATGCAGTGTTTCTCCAACCCATACATCTTGTCGCTGTGATGCATTACATGTCCACATAGATGAGGAATAATCATATAAAGGGTAATTAATTATATCTCTATGAATTGCAATACTGTTTATTATTTCATGATTTTCTTAGATGAGTGCCAAACCTCATCAATACCTTTATAGTCCTAGTAATGCAAATAAAGACGAAATCTTCAGTTTTATGTTTTTTACAGGTCTCCAATCAAACTAAATTCTTTGACCTTCAAGGAAGTGAATCTAGACATCTGTATCATTCAGTCTGTTTTATCCTACGTGTTACTTCATTAATGTTTTTCATTTTTTTTTTGTTTCAGATACGGAATAGTCTAACCATCAGAGATATTTTCTGATTGTAGATAGTTGGGTGTGTTTCCATGATAATTTGAAGTACATTTGCTGATGTTTCATATTTGTTTTTTTCGCCATCAATTAAGCTGTTTTTTGGATCAAGCAACTAGCTCTAATTTATTCTTAAATCGGAAGCCACTTCCCTAACAAACTACTCGATAATTTTCTTATCTGGTTACCTGTACAATTGAAGACACACAAATGACACACTTCGTAATGTAAAAATCGAAACAATCTCCATAATACACAAAAATAATTAATTCAGTGTTCATTCACCCTACGCTACTTGTAACTGTCAAGAATAAATGGTTATTAGTCAAATATCTCTGAACTGAAATAGTGCTTACACTTTCTATCATGAATATTTGAGTGAAAACGTTATCAATATTCCTTTAAAGCCATAGTAATGCACATGGAGACATCTTAATTTTCGTTTTTTCCACTTCTCTAATCAAACAAAACAATTAGGCCTTAATCCAAACAAATTTAGCGTTGTACTAGCCACTCGATTTTATCCTACGTGTTAATTCATTTATTTATTTACTGTTTATTATTTCAGATACGGAATATTCTCACGCTCAGATATTTTTTTAGTTATAGATACAGTTAGCTCTGTTTCGCTACTAATTTAAAGTTTCATTTTTTGTTGTTTTCGCCGTCAATTATGTGGTTTTCAGCATCGCTGAATTATAATTGTTTTGAATTATCAATAAATAGGTCGTTCTTCCTCCGACAGTTCAAATTGACCATCCATTTATCTTGTTACCAGTACAAATAAAGAATTGCAAACGACCCTCTTCGTAACTTAAATATCCAATGTCCACAGGACAAAAAAAAATTCATTCAGTGTTCCTCCAACCCCTTTTTCTTATAGCTGTGATGCACTACATGTCCACGCAGAGGAGGAATAAACATATAAAGGGTAATTAGTTATATTTCTATGAATTGCAATACTGTTTATAGTTTCTCTGATGAATTTTTAGATGAGAAAGCTTCACCAATATACCTCTATAGCTCTAGGAATGCAGATACAGGTAAAGACGAAATCTTCATTTTGAACATTTTTAAACGTCTTCAATCAAACGAAATTCTTTGGCCATAAACCAGCAGAATCTAGCCATCTGTATCTTGTGTTACTTCATTTATATTTGTTACTGATTTTTTTCAGATGCGGAATATTCTCACCATCAGAGATATCTGATTATAGAGCCAGTTTGTTTTTTTCACTTAATTTCAAGTACATTTGTGGAAATTGTTTATTTGGTGTTTTCGCGGTCAATTAAACGGTTTTTAAGATCAATTAACTAGCTTTGCATTATTACTAAATCGGATGCCACTTCCCTAATAAACTACTCGATCATTTTTTTTGTTTTATCTCGTTACAAATACAATTGAAGACACACAAATCACACGCGTCATAACGAATAAATAGAAAAAAATCTGCAGAATAAATATAGTTCATTCAGTGTTCATTCACCCTACACTTCTTGTAGCTGACAAGGACTATATGTCTACGCTAATCGTTATTAGTTAAATATCTCGGAACTGATAGTGCTTATACTTTCTCCCATGAATTTATAGGTGAGTAAAACGTTATCAATATTCCTCTAAAGCCCTAGTAATGCACATCGAGACATCATCTTAATTATGAAGATTTTTTCACGTCTCCAAACAAACTATTTGACCTTAAACCAACTGAATTTAGCCTTCTGTACCAGCCACTCGATTTATCCTACATGTTAATTCATTTATTTTGGTTAGTTTTTTTTCAGATACGGAATATTCTCACGCTCAGAGATGGTTTATCATTATACATGGTTCTTTTTCGCTACTGTGAGACAAGTGTGTGAAAATTATTTCGCGCAAGGCAAGGATGTGTTTTGGGCATTTATGGATTTAGAGAAGCCGTATGATAGAATTGATAAGGAGGGCTTTTGTTGACTATTTTAAAATTGTATGGACTTGATGGTTGGTTACTAAAATGGGTGAAAAGTTATGTAAATAGCAGAGCGTGTGTAAGAGTTGGAAATGCTGTGAGTGATTGGTTTCCCTTTGAGAGTGGGGCTGCGACAGGGATGTTTAATGTCGCCTTGGTTATTTAATATTTATACCGACGGTGAAGGGGAGGTGAATGCAAGAGTTTTCGGTGGAGGTATGAGTCTAGAGAATGTTAATGGTGGAGAGTGGAATCTGAAGCAGTTGCTGTTTGCAGATGATACTGCACTGGTGATTGATTCAGAGGAGAGATTGAGACAGTAGGTAGAGGAGTTTGGAAGGGTGTGTGAAAGGAAGAAATTGAAAGTAAATAAGAGTAAAGTGATGAAGTGTACGAGGCTGGTAGATGGTCGGGGGATGAATATAGTTTTGAATGGCGAGTTGCTTGAGGAGGTAGAGTGTTTTAAATATTTAGGGTCACGTTGCTGTGGATGGAAGAATAGATGCAGAAGTGAAGCTTAGAATAAATGAAGTAGGAAAGGTGCTGGGAGAAATGAAAAAGTGTTTAAATGTCGTTGGCTTAGAATGGATGTAAAGAGAAGGCTGTATGAGGGTGTTGTGGTACCGACTGCGTTATATGGGGGTGAAACATGGAATATTGTTGTAGCAGAGGAAAAGTTTGAATGTAATGGAGATGAGGTATCTGAGGAGTATGTGTGAAGTGACGCGTATGGATCGAGTGCGAAATGATGAAGTGCGAAGGAGAACTGGAGTTGTTCGGGAGATGGTTGGTAGAGTTGAGCAGAGGGTGTTGCGATGGTTTGGGCATATGGAGAGAATGGATAATGAGCGATTGGTGAAAAAGATCTGATGTGAGAGGTGTAAGGCTGAGAGGAAGACCACGAATAGGATGGATGGACAGTGTGAAAGGAACGCTGGATGCGAGAGGGATGTCTGTTGAGCAAGGAAGAATGGGTGTGCGTGACAGAAATAAATGGAGAGAAATTGTGAATCAATAATTGATGACGCAGCCCTGAGGGGATATTCTCCCGCATTTGGTCTGATCAGCTAGTCAGGTTAGGTGCGGGTAAGGGGATGGGTCTGCTATGCCGTCAGGCCCTGCTGCGGATGTCACTGATTGCATTGCGCAGTTGACCCTTGGGCGGTGTGGTGCGGTGAGGATCTGTCCCTTCTTCCCTTTGGGGCTAAGATGCGAATGAATGTGTTTGAATGGATGAGTAAATGGGGAGTGTGTCGTTCTGTCTCGGCTACTTCCCTTTCCTTGGGGGAAGAAGCCTACGTATATAGATAGAATTAAAAGTAAATTTGTGCAAGTTGCATATTTGGTATTCTCGCCGTCAATTATGTGGTTTTTAGCATCGCTCAAGAATAATTCTTTTTAATTATCCCTAAATTGGTCGTTATTACTCCGACAGTTCAACTTGATCATCTTTTTATCTGGTTACCAGATAACCCAACCCACCCCAGAATCACATCTTGCTTATATTTCTGCCCGGAATCGTGCTGTCTGTTCTTCGGTTTGCTGAAAATAATTTCATCCGTACTAAATGCTCTTAACTCTCCAACTCGAATTCTTACCGCTCCTTCTGGCACCTTGCCAAAAACCTTACTAACAACTTTACCTCATCCTTCCATCCTCTTTTCCACTCTCATGGTTCTTTAGCTATTTCTTCTACTGGTAAAGCAGATCTCTTCGCACAGACTTTCTCCTCCAATTCCACCTTAAATGATTCCGGTGCTGTTCCTTCATCGCTTCCCGCCTCTGACTTCCTTATGGCTGACATTAAAATTTCTTCAGCTGACGTATTTTCTGCCATCGCTGGCCTCAATACTAACAAGGCATATGGGCCTGATGGAGTCCCTCCTGTTGTTCTCAAGAACTGTGCTTCTGTGCTTACACCCTGCCTAGGCAAACTCTTGCGCCATTATCTGTCAACTTGTACCTTTCCTTCTTGCTGGAAGTTTGCTCTCATTCAGCCAGTCCCAAAGAAGGGTGACCACTCTCAACCCTCCAACTATCGTCCTATATTTCAAAAGTTTTCGAGTCAATTCTCAATAGAAATATTTTAAGGCATTTTTCTTATCACAACCTTCTTTCTCATCGTCAGTAAGGGTTCCGTCAAGGACGCTCCACTGGCGATTTAGACTCCTGGTCATCCTCCTTTCGGAACTTTGGCGAAAGTTTTGCCATTGCACTTGACATCTCAATGCTTAATCCTGCATCATCCTTGAACATGCTTGGGGTTTCATTTGCTCGGGACTTATCTTGGAAATATCATATTACATATCTTGTAAAATCTGCTTCCAAGAGATTTGGTGTGCTAAGCCGACTCCGTTCTTTCTTTAACCCTGCACAATTGTTGACTTTATACAGGGGTTTTATCCGCCCTTGTGTGGAGTATAACTCTCCAGTGTGGGGAGGCTCCCCACATACAGCTCTTCTCAACAGGGTTGAGTCAAAGTCTTTTCGTCTCATTAACTCTCCTCCTACTGACTACCTTCAACCTCTGTCTCTTCGCCGCAATGTTGCATCTTTATCTCTTTTCTATCGCTACTTTCATGGTCACTGCTACTCTGAACTGCCTGTATGCATTCCACCACCTCTACGACGGGCGCGTAGCACCCGTCTAATTGCAAACTCTCATCCCTTTTCTGTCCAACTCTCTAATGCAAGAGATAACCGTTACTCCCAGTCCTTCATTTATGCAACAGGTCAACTCTGGAACTGTCTCCCTCTGTCTGTATTTCCTGCTGCCTATGATCTCCAGTCTTTCAAACGCAATATCTCCAGGTATCTCGAAATAAATGGATCTTGATTTTGGTTCTCTCTTGTATTTTGTTTTTCTCTTGGAGGGAACTGTTAATGCGGGCTTACGGCCTTTGGTTCCTTCTTCCTCGTATAAAAAAAAAAAATAGAGTTGTAAACGACCCTCTTCGGAACGTAAATATCCAAACAATTTCCACAGGACAAAAAAAAAAAAATTCATTCTGTGATCCCCCAAGCCACACTTCTTGTAGTTGCGATGCACTACATGTCCACATAGATTAGGAATAAACATATAAAGAGTAATTATTTATATTTCTTTGAAATCCAATAGTGTATAATTTCTCATGGATTTTTAGATGAGAGTCAAAACCTCACCAATATACCTTTATAGCCCTAGTAATGCAGATAATGACGAAATCTTTATTTTCAAGATTTTTACACGTCTCAGATCAAGCAAAATTTTTGGCCTTAAATCAACTGAATCTAGCCATCTGTACCAGTAAGGCGATTTTATCCTACGTATTACTTCATTAAAAATTGGTACTGATTTTCTTCAGATGAATATTCTCACAATCATAGATGTTTTCTAATTGTAGATCCAGGTGGGTTTCTTTCCCTGCTTATTTAAAGTACATTAGTGGAAGTTAAATATTTTTTGTTTTCTACGTCAATTAATCGGTTTATAAGATCAATCAACTACCTTTGAATTATTCCTAAATCGGATGCCATTTCCCTAACACACTACTCTACCATTTTTTATCTGGTTACAGATACAATTGAAGAAACACAAATAACATACTTTGTAACGTAAAAATGGAAACCATCTCCAGAATACATAAATATACTTCATTCAGTGTTCTTTCACCCTACACATCTAGCAGCTGTCATGCACTGTATGTCTACGTAGATGAGGAAAAAAGTCATAAATGGTAATTATTTTAAAATCAACGAACTGAAATTGATTATACTTTCTCTCATGAATTTTTAGGGTAGTGAAATACCTAACCAGTGTTCCTCTAAATCCCTAGTATTGCAGATAAAGACAATATCTAAATTTTCAAGCTTTTTTTTTTTTTTTTTTTTTTTGTCACGTATCTGATCAAACGAATCTCTTTGGCCTTATACCAATGAGTTGATTTTATCCTACGTGTTACATGAATGATATTTGTTACCGCTTTTTTTCAGAAACGAAATATTCTCACCCTCAGAAATATTTTATGACTGGTACAGTTTGGTGTGTTTCACTGATAATTTGAAGTATATTTATGGAAGTTCCAATTTTTGGTGTTTTCGCTGTCAATTAAGCGGTTTTTATGATCAATCAACTCTATAAATTATTCTTAAATCGGATGCCACTTCCCTAACAAACTACTCGACAATTTTCTTATATGTTTACCAATACAATTGAAGACACACAAATGACATTTCGTAATATAAAAAACGAAACCATCTCCAAAATACATTAAAATAGTTCATTCAGTGTTCCTTCAACCTACACTTCTTGTAGCTGTCATACGCTACATGTCTAAGTAGATGAGGAGTGAAGTTATAAATGGTAATTAGTTAATAATCTCGGAGCTGAATTTTTAGGTGTCAAAACCTCATCAATATTTCTCTAAAGCCGTAGTAATACACATAAGACAATATCTTAATCATCAAGTTTTTTCCATGTCTCCAATGAAACGAAACGCTTTAGCCTTAAACCAACTGAATTTAGCCCTCTGTACCAGCCAATCGGTTTTATCATCCGTGTTAATTCATTTATATTGGTTACTATTTTTTTTTTTTTTAGATACGGAATATTCTTACGCTCAGAGATGTTTTGTCATTATAGATAGAGGTGGCTCTGTTTCGCTACTAATTTAAAGTACATTTGTGGAAGTTGCATATTTAGTATTATTGCCGTCAATCTTCGCTCAAGTAAAATTGTTTTGAATTACCACAAAATCGGTCGTTATTACTCCGACAGTTCGAGTTCACCATCTTTTTATCTGGTTACCAGTACAAATAAAAAGTTGCAAACGACCCTCTTCGTAACATAAATATCCAAACAATCTCCACATGACAAAAATACATTTCATTCGGTGTTCCTCCAACCATCACTTTTAGTAGCTGTGATGCACTACATGTCCATGTAGATGAGGAATAATCATATAAAGGGTAATTAGTTATATTTCTATGAACTCCAATACTATCTATAGTTTCTCATGAATTTTTAGATGAGTCAAAACCTCACCAATATACATTTATAGTCCTAGTAATGCAGATAAGGACGAAATCTTCATTTTCAAGTTTTTACATGTCTCCATTCAAACGAAATTTTTGGTCTATAACCAGCTGAATCTATCTGTAATATTCAGTCGATTTTATCCTACGTGTTACTTCATTTATACTTGTTACTGATTTATTTCAGATGAGGAATATTCTCACCATCAGTGATGTTTTCTGATAGTAGATCAATTTGGTTTTCTTTCCCTGCCAATTTAAAGGACATTGGTGGAAGTTGAATATTTTGAGTCTTCGCCGTCAATTAATCGCTTTATAAGATCAATCAACTACCTTTGAATTATTCCTAAATAAGATGCCATTTCCCTAACAAACTACTGGACCATTTTTTTTTTTTACAAATACAGTTGAAGACACACAAATGACATACTTCGAAACTTTAAAATCGAAACCATCTTCACAATACATAAAAATAGTTAATTCACTGTTCTTCACCCCACACTTCTTGTATCTGTCATGCACGATATGTTTACGTAGATGATGACTGAAGTTATAGAAGGTTATCGCGGAATTGAAATAATAATTATACTTTCTCTCATGAACTTTTAGGTGAGTTAAAACCTTATCATTATTCATTTATAGCCCTAGTAAAACACATTAAAAATATATCAATAATCAAGTTTTTTCCACGTCCCAAATCAAACGAAACTCTTTGGACTTAAACCAACGGAATTTGGCCTTCTGTACCAGCCACTCGATTTTATCCTACTTGTTACTTCATTTATATTGGATGCTGTTTTTCTTTTTCTTTTCAGACACGGAATGTTTTCACGCTCAGATATGTTTTCTGATTGTAGATAGTTGGCTTTTTCGCTGCTAATTTAAAGTACATTTGTGGAAGTTGCATATTTGGTGTTTTCGCCGTCAATTATGTGTTTTTTGTCATAATCCAAGTGTAATTGTTTTGAATTATCCCTGAATCAATCGTTATTTCTCCAACAGTTCAACTTGACCATCTTTTATCTTGATATCATTGCAAAAAAAAGAGTTGCAAACGACCCTCTTCGTGACGTAAATATCCAAACAATCTCATAGGACAAAAATACATTTCATTCAGTGTTCCTCCAACCCACAATTCTTGTAGCTGTGATGCACAACTTGTCCATGTGGATGAGGAGTAAACATATAAAGGGTAATTATTTATATTTCAATGAATTGCAATACTGTTTACAGTTTTTCTAATGAATTTTTTGTATGAGTCAAAACCTCATTAATATGCATTTTTAGCCCAAGTAATGGAGATAAGACGAAAGCTTCATTTTCATTTTTTTTTTTTTTTACGTCAAATGAAACAAAATTCTTTGGATTCAAATCAGCTGAATCTAGCCATCTGAACCATACAGTCGATCTTATCCTACGTATTACTGTATTTATTTTTACTATTTTTTTTTTTCAGACGCGGAATATTCTCACCATCATAGATATTTTCTGATTGTAGATACAGTTGGGTGTCTTTCCCTATTAATGAAAAGAAAAATAGTGGAAGTTTCATATTTGGTGTTTTCGCCGTCAATTAAGCGGTTTATAAGATCAATCAACTACCTTTGCATTATTCCTAAATCGAATGCCATTTCCCTAACAAACTATTCGACCATATTTTTATCTGGTTACCAATACAATTCTATCTATCTATCTATAGCCCGACGCCCTAATCCCGCAAAGGGTGGCCGCAGACAAAACGCCTCCAAGTCACTCCGTCACCCACCATTTGACTACCCTCCCCCCAACTCACCCCCCCCTTATATACCTCTCAACTCCATCCCTCCACCTCATCCTCGGTCTATCCCTCCCTCTCCCTCCCTCCACCTCACCTACATACACCCTCTTAGTCAGTCTTTCATTCTCCATTCTCTCCACATGTCCAAACCACCTCAGTGTATTTCTCCTAATCTTCTCAACCACATCCACATCTACCCCACAACGTTCCTTCACTTCTTCATTCGTCAACCTGTCCCTCCATGTCACTCCACATGCTCCTCTCAAGTAACTCATTTCCACTGCTCTCTCTTGACTTGTTCCCCTCTTGCAAGGTCCACGCCTCGCTTCCATACGTCAGGGTAGGGATCACAATACTATCATGCAGTGACTTCTTAACTTCCATACTCACCTCCCTATTTCTCATCACTGTTTTCAGTGTACCAACAACTTTCCTTCCCTGCTGTACCCTTTCACGTACTTCATCCCCCAAAGTTCCATCCTTATCACTCTACCCAAGTACTTGAATGCACTCACATTCTCCATATCCTCACCATCCAACCTCATTGCACACTCTGACTTCATTCCTCTCAAACACCATTACTTTTGTTTACATTAACTTTCAGCTTCCTCCTCCTACACACTGTCCCAAATTCATTCACCAAACCTTGCAACTCCCATTCATCTTCACTCAACAATACTGTATCATCAGCAAACAGCAACACCGGAAGCTTCCAAATCTCGCCCTCATTCATTAGGGCCAGCCCCACATCCACTGCCCTACCTTGCACCTCCTTTACAACCCCATCCATATATATATATATTAAACAGCCATGGAGACATCACACACCCCTGTTTGAGTCCCACATTGAGATCAAAGAACTCACTCAGCTCACCATCCACTCGCAACGTAGCCCTAGCTCCCTCGTACATACTCTTCACAGCACTCAACAATTTCCCCTCCACTCCATAACCTTGCCTATCTATTCTGTCATAAGCTTTCTCCAAGTCCATGAAGGCAGCATACACTTTCCTTCCCTTCTCTAGATATGTAGATCAGATATTTGTTCTAAGATGTTTATCTTAGAACAAATATCTGATCTACACACCCTTTTCCCTTCTTAAATCCCCCTTGTTCTCCAACTAGCTCCTCTGTCATATGCCTAACCCTATCAATGAGTATTCTACCATATATTTTACCAGTCAGAAGGCAAATACCCCTATGGTTACCACATACTTCTCTCTCCCCTTTTCCTTTGTACAGAGGAACAATTATACCTGATTTCCAGTCCTCTGGAACCCTTCCCTCTTCCCAAGCCAATCTACACAACTTCCATATCCACTTCACAACAATCTCACCCCCATACCTAAGCATTTCACCACACACTCCATCAATTCCTGGGGCCTTTCCCAGCTTAATCTTCATCGCTTCCACTACTTCCGCCCTACTGATCTCTTCCTCCCTCCTCTCACCTCTTCTTCTTCCAGCCATTCCCCAACCACTTATACTCACACTGTTCTCACTCTCTACATTCAACAAATCCTCAAAGTGCTCCTTCCATCTCCTCAGTTTCTCTCTCTTCTCCACCAACAATCTACTATTTCTATCTTTCGCTCCCCTATTATTTCGCCTTTCACACTGCCTTACTTTCTTTACCTCCTTCCAAAACAATTTCTTATTCTCCCTCCATTTCACACTCAGATTCCTCCCAAACTCTTCATCCACTTTCTTCTTACTCTCCTTCACCAGTCTCTTAACCTCCCTTCTCCTGCTCACATATACCTCTCTCTTCTCTCTCATCTTCTCCCCTACCTCTACTCGCCAACCATTCACCATATGCCTTCTTCTTTTGTTCCACAGCTCGTTTCACCTCATCATTCCACCATGCTGTCCCTTGCACACCCTTGCATCTCCTCCTCACTCCACAAACCGCCTCACACGCTGCGCCTATCTCTTCCGTGAATATCTTACATACTTCTTCCACCCCTTCCATCTGCTCTAGCTCATACCTTCCCAATCTTTCTTCCACTATGCTCTTATACTGTCATTCTCTCACTATCTTGCAATTTCTCCACTCTTCTCACAGAAGCTGCTTCCTTCTGTCTTCCCCTTCGCCTCCTCAACCACTTTCTTTGCATCTTTACCTTGGCCATCACTGGAGGTGGTCCGAGACTCCATTCCCCCACCCTCTCCACACTCTTGCATCCAACACTTGTCTTCTCATTCGCTCATCCACACACACGTAGTCTATCATTGCCTTTCGTTCAACAAGTTCACCATCCATCCTCCTCATCACTCTTCATGTATACCGGTGGATCATCTTATGACGAAAGTAGGTGTTGGCTATTGCCAACCCCTTACAAGCACAGATGTCCACCAAAGCACTACCATTCCCATCTACTTCAGCTGGCACACCCCACTGACGAACCACTCCATCCACTCGTACATTCCCAACTTTGCCATTCATGTCTCCAATCAACAGCACTCTCTCGCTCCTCTCAAACTTGTCCATACATGCTTCTACTCTCGCCCAAAACTCATCTTTCACTCTTGCCACTCGATCCTCTGTTGGAGCATACACACACAATAGCCCATGCTTGTATACTTACTTTCATCCTCACCCATACAATCCTTGCACCCACTGTTCCATACTCTCTTATATTCTCCTTCCACTTCTTGCTTATCATCAGACATACTCCCTCTCTTGCCCTCTCATTCTCACTGACTCTCGCACATATACCTACACCATATTCCCATTCTCTCACCCTTTCACCTTACCATTTAGTTTCAGTCAATCCACATATATCCACTTTTGCATCCTCAAGCACCTGAACAATCTCTCTCTTTCACTTCATCATTCACTCGGCTCACATTCCATGTTCCCACCCTAAGAATGTCCTTTGTCCGTTCCTTAGTCGTCAACGTATGGTCCGTCCGGGTCCGAGGCGCTTTGTTCGCTTTTTTAGTTAGTTCTTTTTACGGGGTGGGGCACTAACCCACCACCAACCCTTTTAGTCGTCTCGTACGACAAGCAGGGATACTGGGGGAGTATTCTTGAAACCCCCCTACCCCCAGGGATAGAGTAAGGAGACTTCACGAGGCGCGGGTGAAGGTTTGAACTCAGTCCAGGTGTAGTAGAGTCCCAGGCAGCTGCACCTTACTTCATCTCTCCTCCAATACAATTGAAGACAAAAAAATGACACTTCGTAATGTAAAAATCGAAATAATCTCCATAATACATAAAAATAGTTCATTCAGTGTTCATTCACCCTACACTTCCTGTAGCTGTCAAGCACTATATATCTATGCTGATGAGAAGTAAAGTTGTAAATGGTTATTAGTTAAATATCACGGAACTGATATAGTGCTTACACATTCTACCATGAATATTTAGGTGAGTCAAAACCTTATCAATATTCCTCTAATGCTCTAGTAATGCACATCGAGAGAACATCTTAATTTTCAAGTTTTTTCCACGTCTCATATCAAACGAAACTATTAGGCCTTAATCCAAACGAATTTAACCTTCTGTACCAGCCACTCGATTTTATGATACGTGTTAATTCATTTATTTTGGTTACTGTTTTCTTTTTTTTTCAGATACGGAGTATTGTCACGCTCAGAGATGTTTTTTAAATTATAGTTTACTCTTTTTCGTTACTAATTTTAAGTACATTTGTGGAAGTTTCATATATGATAGTTTCTCCGTCAATTATGTGGTTTTCAGCATCTCTCAAATATACTTGTTTTGAATTATCCATAAATCGGTCGTTATTACTCCGACAGCTCAAATTGATCATCATTTTTTCTGGGTACCAGTACAAATAAATAGTTCCAGACGACCCTCTTCGTAACGCAAATATCCAAACAATGTCCACAGAGAGGAAAAAAAAAAAATTCCTACAACCCACATTTCCTATAGCTGTGATGCACTACATGCATTAAGTGTTCCCCCAACCCACACTTTTTCTTGCTGTGATGCATACATTTCCACGTAGATAAGGAATAAACATATAAAGTGTAATTAGTTATATGTTTATGAATTGCAATACTGTTTATAGTTTCCCTCATGAATTTTTAGATAACTATAATCCTCATTAATATACCTTTATTGCCCTAGTAATGAAGATAAAGACAAATTCTTCATCTTCAAGATTTTTACGTCTCTAAAAAAAAATGGGGGAAATGGAGTTCCCCCGAGCTAAGCCCTGTATTGGACTATATGGCCCCGCTAGGGTTACAGGATGGAGCTACCCCTCCCGGCACGGCAGCCCGGGCGAGGCTCGAACTTGCAATCCCCCGATCACAAGTCCAGCGCGCTACCACTGTGCTACCGCGCCCCCCCTTACATGTCTCTAATCAAACGAAATTCTTTGGAATTAAAAAAAATTAATCTAGCCATCTGTACCGTTCAGTCGATTTTATCTTCCATGTTACTTTATTTATATTTGTTACTGATTTTTTTTCAGATGCGAAATATTCTGACCATCAGAGATGTTATCTGATTGTTGATCCAGCTGGGTTTCTTTCCCTGCTAATTTAAAGGACATTTGTGGAAGTTTCATATTTGTTTTTTCGCCATTAAGCGGTTTATAAGATCAGTCAATTACCTTTGATTCCTAAATCGGATCCCATTTCCCAAACAAACTACTCGACCATTTTTTAATCTGGTTACCAATACAATTGAAGACAAATGAAACATTTCGTAACGTAAAAATCGAAACCATCTTTAGAATACATAAATATAGTACATTCAGTGTTCCTTCACCCATCACTTCTTGTAGCTGCACGATATATCTACGTAGATGAGGAGTAAAGTTTTAAATGTTAATTAGTTAAAAAGCTCGTAACTGAAATTGTGATTATACTGTCACGAATTTTTTGGGGAGTCAAAATCTCATCAATATTCCTCTAAACCCTTACGAATACACATAAAGACAATATCTTAATTATTGAGTCAAGGTTTCCAGTCGAACGAAACTTCTTGGCCTTAAACGAACTGAATTTAACTATCTCTACCAGTCGGTCGATTTCATCCTATGTGTTACTTCATTTATATTAGTTACCGTTTTTTTTTTTCTTTTAGATACGGAATTATCTCACCCTCAGATATTTTTTTCTGATTTAAGATACAATTGGTTTGCCTTCCTGGTAATTTAAAGAACATTTATGGATGTTGCATATTTGCTTTCGCCGATAATTAAGCGGTTTTTAGGCTCAATCAACTTGTTTTAGATAATTCTTAAATCGGATGCAAATTCCCTATCAAACTACTCGATAATTTTTTTTATCTGGTTACAAAATACAATTGAAGACACGCAAATGACACACTTCGTATCGTAAAAATAGAAAACCACCCCCAGAATACGTAAATATAGTACATTCAGTGTTCATTCACCCTTCACTTCTTGTAGCTGTCATTCACTATATGTCTACACTGATGAGGAGTAATGTTATAAATGGTTTTTAGTTAAATATCTCGGAACTGAAATAGTGATTATACTTTCTATCATGAATTTTTTGGTGATTTAAAAAATTATCAATATTCCCATATAGCTCTAGTAATGCACATGATGACAATATCTTAATTATCAAGTTTTTTCCACATCCCCAGTCAAAAGAAACTCTTTAGCCTTAAACCAACTTCATTTAGCCTTCTGTACCAGTGACTCGATTTCATCCTTCGTTTTACTTCATTCATATTAGTTTTTTTTTTTTTTTTTTTTTCAGATAAAGAATTTTCTCACCCTCAGAATATTCTTCAAATTTTATATAGATTTTGTTAATTTTCCTGCGAATTAAAAGAACATTTGTTGAAGATGCATATTTGTTTCTTTCACCGTGAATTAAATGGTTAATAAGATCAATCAACTAGCTTTGCATTATCCCTTAATCGGATTCCATTTCCCTATCAAACTGGTTACCAATACAATTAAAGGCACATAAATGTAACACTTCGTAACGTGAAAATAGAGAACGATCTCCAGAATACATAAGTATAGTTCTGTCAGTGTTCCTTAACACTACATATCCTCCAGCGGTCATGCACTATACAGTATGTTTACATAGATGAGGAGTAACGTTATAAATGGTAATGGGTTATTTATCTCGGAACAGAAAGCGATTATTCTGTCTCATGAATATATAGGTGACTTACCACATTATCATTATTCTTCTGAAGCCCTAGTAATGCACAAGAAGACAACATTTTAATTATCATGCTTATTCCACGTCTCCAATCAAACGAAACTGTACCAGTCACTCGATTTCATCCTACGCCTTACTTCATTTATATAGGTTACTGTTCCTTTTTTTTCAGATACGGTATATTATGACGCTCAGGGATGTTTTTTAATTATAGATAAATTGCTCTTTTTAACGCTACTAATTTAAAGTACTGTTGTGGACGTTTCATATTTAGTGATTTCTCCGTGAATTATGGGGTTTTCAACATCTCTCAAGTACAATTTTTTTTGAATTATCACTAAATCGATCGATATTACTCCGACAGTTCAAATTGACCATCCTTTTACCTTGTTACCAGTACAAATAAGGAATTGCAAACGACCCTCTTCGTGACGAAAATATCCAAACAATATCAAAAAAAATTTCATTCAGTGTTCCTCCAACCCAATTTTCTTACAGCTGTGATGCACTACATGTCCACGTAGATGAGGAATAATTATATAGAGGGAAGCTAGTTATATTTCTATGAATTGCAATACTGTTTATAGTTTCTCTGATGAATTTTTAGATGAGTCAAAACCTCACCAATATACCTTTATATCCCTGGTAATGCAGATAAAGACGAAATCTTCGTTTTGAACATTTTTAAACGTCTTCAAACGAAATTCTTTGGCCTAAAACCAGCAGAATCTAGCCATCTGTACCATTCAGTCGATTGTATCTTACGTGTTACTTCATTTATATTTGTTACTGATTTTTTTCAGATGCGGAATACATTTGTGGAACTTGTTTATTTGCTGTTCTCGCTGTCTATTAAACGGTTTTATGGATCAATTAACTAGCTTTGCATTATTACTAAATCGGATGCCACTTCCCTAGGAAAGTACCCGATCATCTTTTTTATTTTATCTTGTTACCAATACAATTGAAGACACACAAATCATACACGTCGTAACAAAAAAATAGAAAACCATCTGCAGAATACATATAGTTCATTCAGTGTTCATTCACCCTACACCTCTTGTAGCTGACAAGGACTATATGTCTACGCTAATCGTTATTAGTTAAATATCTCGGAACTGAAATAGTGCTTATACTTTCTCCCATGAATTTTTAGGTGTTAAAATGTTATCAATATTCCTCTAAAGCACTAGTAATGCACTTCGAGACATCTTAATTATCAAATTTTTATCGTCTCAAAACTATTTGACTATAAACCAACTGAATTTAGCCTTCTGTACCAGGCACTCGATTTATCCTACGTGTTAATTCATTTATTTTGGTTAGTTTTTTTTTTTTTTTTTTTTTTTCAGATACGGAATATTCTCACGCTCAGAGATGTTTTCTCATTATGGCTAGTTGGTTCTTTTTCGCTACTGTGAGACGTGTGAAAATTATTTCGCGCAAGGCAAGGATGTGTTTTGATAGAATTGATATGGAGGATTTGTTGATTATTTTAAAATTGTATTGACTTGATGGTTGGTTACTAAAATGGGTGAAAAGTAATGTAAATAGCAGAGCGTGTGTAAGAGTGGGAAATGCTGCGAGTGGTTTCCCGTGAGAGTGGGGCTGCGACAGGGATTTGTGATGTCGCCTTAGTTATTTAATATTAACATGGATTGTGTTTTAAGGGAGGTGAATGCAAGAGTTTTAGGTGGAGGTCTGAGTCTGGTGAATGTTGATGGTGGAGAGTGGAATCTGAAGCAGCTGCTGTTTGCAGATGATACTGCACTGGTGACTGATTTAGAGGAGAGATTCAGACAGTTGGTAGAGGAGTTTGGAAGGGTGTGTGAAAGGAAGAAATTGAAAGTAAATGAGAATAAGAGTAAAGTGATGAATTGTACGAGGTCGGTAGATGGTAGGGGGATGAATATAGTTTTGAATGGCGAGTTGCTTGAGGAGGTAGAGTGTTTTAAGTATCTAGGGTCACATGTTGCTGTGGATGGAAGAATAGATGCAGAAGTGAAGTTATGGAATAAATGAAGTACGAAAGGTGCTGGGAGGAATGAAAAAAAGTGTTTAGATGTCGTTCGCTTAGAATGGATGTAAAGAGAAGGCTGTATGAGGGTGTTGTGGTACCGACTGCGTTTTATGGGGCTGAAACAGGAAATATTAGAGAAGCAGAGAGGAAACGTTTGAATGTAATGGAGATGAGGTATCTGAGAAGTATGTGTGGAGTGACGCATATGGATCGAGTGCGAAATGAAGTGCGAAGGAGAACTGGAGTTGTTCGGGAGATGGTTGGTAGAGTTGAGCAGAGGGTGTTGCGATGGTTTGGGCATATGGAGAGAATGGATAATGAGCGATTGGTGAAAAAGATAACGATCTGATGTGAGAGGTGTGAGGCTGAGAGGAAGACCACGAATAGGATGGATGGACAGTGTGAAAGGAACGCTGGATGCGAGGGATGTCTGTTCAGCAAGGAAGAGTGGCTGTACATGACAAATAAATGGAGAGAAATTGTGAATGAATATGTGATGACGCAGCCCTGAGGGGATATTCTCCTGCATTTGGTCTGATCAGCTAGTCAGGTCAGGTGCTGGTAAGGGGATGGGTCTGTTATGACGTGGCAGGGGTAAACCAGCTCTGCTGTCGGGCCCTACTGCGGATGTCTGATTGCATTGCGCAGTTGACCCTTGGGCGGTGTGGTGCGGTGAGGATCTGTCCGTTCTCTCCTTTGGGGCTAAGATGCGAATGAATGTGTCTGAATGGATGAGTAAATGGGGAGTGTGTCGTCCTGTCTCGGCTACCTCCCTTTCCTTTGGGGAAGCAGCCTAGGTATAGAGTTAGATAGAATTAAACATAAATTTGTGCAAGTTGCATATTTGGTATTCTCGCCGTCAATTATGTGGTTTTTAGTATCGCTCAAAAATAATTGTTTTTAATTATCCCTAAATCGGTCGTTATTACTAAGAGAGTTCAACTTGATCATGTTTTTATCTGGTTACCAGATAACCCAACCCACCACTGAACCACGTCTTGCTTATTTTTCTGGCCGGAATCGTGCTGCTTGTTCTTCGTTCTGCTGAAAATAATTTTATCCTTACTAAATGCTCTCAACTCTCCAACTCGAATTCTTCTCGCTCCTTCTGCCAAAAACCATTCTAACAACTTTACCTCATCATCCTTCCCTCCTCTTTTCCACTCTGATGGTTCTTCAGCTATTTCTTCTACTGGTAAAGCAGATCTCTTCGCACAGACTTTCTCCTCCAATTCCACCTTAGACGATTCCGGTGCTGTTCCTCCATCACTTCCCGCCTCTGACTTCCTCATGGCTAACATTAAAATTTCTTCAGCTGATGTATTTTCTGCCATCGCTGGCCTCAATACTAACAAGGCATATGGGCCTGATGGAGTCCCTCCTGTTGTTCTCAAGAACTGTGCTTCTGTGCTTACACCTTGCCTAGGCAACGTCTTTCGTCATTGTCTGTCAACTTGTACAGTCACTCATAAAAGAAAAGACCCCCCCTGCGTTAGAGGCAATACACCTCGGGGTATTCAGTGTTGGTAACAGTGTATTTGACGTCAGCCATATGGGGGGATGAGGAGGGGTGTTTTTTTTTTTTTTTATGCGAGGAAGAAGGAACCAAAGGCCATGAGCCCGCAGTAACAGTTCCCTCCAAGAGAAAAACAAAACACAATATAGAGCCAAATTCAAGATCCGATCATTTTGAGATGCCTGGACACACTGCGTTTGAAAGACTGGAGATCATAGGCAGCAGGAAATACAGACAGAGGGAGACAGTTCCAGAGCTGACCTGTTGCATAAATGAAAGACTGGGAGTAACGGTTAACTCTTGCATTAGAGAGTTGGACAGAAAAAGGATGAAAGTTTGCTGCCAGACGGGTGCTACGCGCCCGTCGTAGAGGTGGAGGAATGCAAGCAGACAGTTCAGAGGAGCAGTGACCATTAAAGTAGCGATAGAAAAGAGATAAAGATGCAACAGTGCGGCGAAGAGACAGAGGTTGAAGGGAGTCATTAAGAGGAGTAGAGTTAATGAGACGAAAAGCCTTTGACTCCACCCTATTGAGAAGAGCTGTATGTGGGGAGCCACCCCACACATGAGAGTTGTACTCCACACAGGGGCGGATAAAACCCCTGTATAGAGTCAACAATTGTGCAGGGGTAAAGAAAGAGCGGAGTCGGCTTAGCACACCCAATCTCTTGGAAGCAGATTTTACAAGAGATGTAATATGATCTTTCCAAGATAAGTCCCGAGTAAATGAAACCCCAAGCATGTTCAAGGATGATACAGGATTAAGCTGAATATTATTAAACATTAGTGGGTATACCTGTGGAAGATTTTGTCGGGTTGATAGGTGTAAGAACTGAGTCTTAGATGCATTAAAGACAACCATATTATTTTTACCCCAGTCAGAGATACGAGCCAAGTCAGACATTAGGTGTGCCATAGCCTTATCCCTTGTTTGTTGAAGTAACTGTTGAGATGGGCGTTGCGGGAACCGAATGGAAAGGTGAAGGGTGGAGTCATCAGCGTATGAGTGGATAGGGTTAGATGTACAGCTTAGAAGATCATTGATGAATAAAAGGAAGAGAGTTGGTGATAGGACAGAGCCCTGAGGAACACCACTGTTGATAGATCTAGGAGAAGAACGATGGCCGTCTGCAACAGCGGCTATAGAACGACCGGAAAGGAAGCTAGCGATGAAGGCACAGATAGAAGGATAGAAACCGTAGGAGGGCAGTTTGGAAATTAAAGATTTATGCCAGACTCGATAGAAAGCCTTTGAGATGTCAAGTGCAATGGCAAAGCTTTCGCCAAAGTCCCGAAAGGAGGATGAAAGGTAGGTGAGAAGATAGCCAGTGGAGCGTCCCTGACGGAACCCATACTGACGATCGGAAAGAAGGTTGTGATAGGAAAGATGCCTTAAAATTTTTCTATTAAGAATTGACTCGAAAACTTTTGAAATACAGGACGTTAAAGCAATTGGACGATAGTTGGAGGGTTGGGAGTGGTCACCCTTCTTTGGGACTGGCTGAATGAGAGCAAACTTCCAGCAAGAAGGAAAGGTACAAGTTGACAGACAAAGACAAAAGAGTTTGCCTAAGCAGGGTGTAAGCACAGAAGCACAGTTCTTGAGAACAACAGGAGGGACCCCATCAGGCCCATATGCCTTGTTAGTACTGAGGCCAGTGATGGCAGAAAATACATCAACTGAAGAAATTTTAATGTCAGCCATGAGGAATTCAGAGGGGGGAAGTGATGGAGGAACAGCACCGGAATCGTCTAAGGTAGAATTGGAGGAGAAAGTCTGTGCAAAGAGATCTGCTTTATCAGTAGAAGAAATAGCTACAGAACCATCAGAGTAGAAAAGAGGAGGGAAGGATGATGAGGTAAAGTTATTAGAAAGATTTTTGGCAAGATGCCAGAAGGAGCGGGAAGAATTCGAGTTGGAGAGTTGAGAGCATTTAGTATGGATGAAATTATTTTTAGTAGAGCGAAGAACAGACTTAGCACGATTCTGGGCAGAAACATAAAGATGATGTGATTCAGGGGTGGGTTGGCTCCAGTACCTTTTGTAGGCCCTCTCCTTGTTGCGGACATCATTAGAACAAGCGTGATTAAACCAAGGCTTTCTTGCGTTAGTCAAAGGATATGAGAAAGGAATGTATGCTTCCATGCCCGAGAGAATAACCTCCGTAATGCGCAAGGCACACTCAGATGGCTCACGGCCATGGAAGCAATAATCATTCCAGGGAAAATCAAAGAAGTACTGCCTGAGGGCCTCCCAGTCTGCGGCTCCAAAATGCCACAGACGACGTTTCCCTGGAGGGTCCACAGGCCGTACCGGAGTGATAGGACAGGTTAAGGTAATAAGGTTGTGATCGGAGGAGCCCAACGGAGAGAAAAGATTAACAGAGTAAGCAGAAGGATTAGTTGTGAGGAAGAGGTCAAGTATGTTGGAGCTCTCTCCAAGGTGGTCCGGGATACGGGTAGGGTGCTGTACAAGCTGCTCTAGCTCATTAAGGATAGAAAAGATGTAGGCTTGTTCACCAGGTGGATCCGTGAAAGGAGAGGAGAGCCAAAGGTGGTGGTGAACATTGAAATCTCCTAGAATGGAGATTTCAGAGAAAGGAGAAATGGATAGAATGTGTTCCATCGTAGAAGTAAGGTAGTCGAAGAATTTTTGATAGTCAGTAGAATTAGGGGATAAGTAAACAGCACAGATATATTTAGTCAGAGAATGACAGGAAAGCCGAAGCCAGAGTGTGGAGAATTCAGAAGAATCAAGTTCCGGAACACGAGAGCAAGATAAGTCGTTGCGTATATATACACAACAGCCACCTTTGGCTTTGAAATGAGTATAGAGAAAGTAGGAGGATACAGAAAAGGGTTTGCTGTCAGTTGCCTCAGACAGCTGAGTCTCCGTTAGAAAAAGAAGGTGAGGTTTAGAGGAGGAGAGGTGGTGCTCAACAGAGCGATAGTTAGAGGAAAGGCCGCGAATGTTGCAGAAATGAAGAAGAAGAGAGTCAGACAGTGGTTCCAGGCACCTTGAGTCGTCACCGGGAGAGGGGCAGATGGTGGGGGCATTTATGGTCCCCCCCCCTGGGGACTCCGAGGCTTGATATAACGACGCCATTTTAGGTAAATTTTGAATAGGAAGTGTAGTGTGTACTGTGCATGTAGTTTGGTGAAGACAGTTAGAGAAATTTGTACTGGAGAGCATGCTGGCCTACTCTCTGTGTAACTGAGACACTGAAAAAGTTCAGCAAAGGGGGATGGTCAGGAACTAGTCCTGAGGGCTGATGAAACGGGAGCTCCAGCACTCCCTGTCATCAGCTTTCCATCCACCTCGGGAGTACTGCCCTGCTCGACTGGTGGGCGGAGTTAATCTGCACGAAACACTGCTTCAATCCACATTTCGAGTCAAACATACATTAAATCTGACTTGTTATCAAGGCATATGTATGTAACCCATCACATTTGAAAAAGTTTATCATTACCTGAATAAAATCGTCAGCCGGTGGCAGGAATAAGATGCAAATGAAACCCCCGGCCTCAAGGGTTAAATGAATGGGCTCGACACATTTAGAATGAACTTTGAATGAACTTCCCCCAAATGCAGCTTCACACCCCCTCACCTGACGTCATTTACAGTGTTACCAGGTCCGATATCATATTGGTTGAAAGGTGTCTTGGCCGGGGGGATCGTTTCTTTTATGAGTGACTATACATTTCCTTCTTGCTGGAAGTTTGCTCTCATTCAGCCAGTCTCAAAGAAGGGTGACCACTCCCAACCCTCCAACTATCGTCCAATTGCTTTAACGTCCTGTATTTCAAAAGCTTTCGAGTCAATTGTCAACAGAAACTTTTTAAAGCATCTTTCCTACCATAATCTTCTTTCTGATGGTTGTACGGGTTCCGTCAAGGACGCTCCACTGGCGATTTTCTCACCTGCCTTTCATACTCCTGGTCATCCTCCTTTCGGGACTTTGGCGAAAGCTTTGCAATTGCACTTGACATCTCAATTTCTTTCGATCGAGTCTGGCAAATCTTTAATTTCCAAATTGCCCTCATACAGTTTCTATTCTTTCCGTGCCTTCGTCGCTACTTTCCTTTTTGGTCGTTCTATAGCAGCTGTTGTAGACTGCCATCGTTCTTCTCCTAGATCTATCAACAGTGGTGTTCCTCAGGGCTGTCCTATCACCAACTCTCTTCCTTTTATTCATCAATGACCTTCTAAGCTGTACATCCAACCCTATCCACTCATACGCTGATGACTCCACCCTTCACCTTTCCATTCGGTTCCCACAACGCCCATCTCAGCAGTTACTTCAACAAACGAGGGATGAGGCTATGGCACACCTAATGTCTGACTTGGCTCGTATCTCTGACTGGGGTAAAAATAATCATGTTTTTAATGCATCTAAGACTCAGTTCTTACACCTATCAGCCCGACAAAATCTTCCACAAGTATACCCACTAATGTATAATAATATTCAGCTTAATCCTGCATCATCCTTGAACATGCTTGGGGTTTCATTTACTCGGGACTTATCTTGGAAAGATCATATTACATCTCTTGTAAAATCTGCTTCCAAGAGATTGGGTGTGCTCCTTTGAACTGTCTCTATGCATTCCACCACCTCTACGACGGGCGCGTAGCACCCGTCTAATTGCAAACTCTCATCCCGTTTCTGTCCAACTCTCTAATGCAAGAGTTAACCGTTACTCTAAGTCCTTCATTTATGCAACAGGTCAACTCTGGAACTGACTCCCTCTCTCTGTATTTCCTGCTGCCTATGATCTCTAGTCTTTCAAACGCAATGTATCCAGACATTACGAAATCAATGGATCTTGAATTTCTCTTGTATTTTGTTTTTCTCTTGGAGGTAACTGTTATTGCGGGTTTGCGGCCTTTGGTTCCTTCTTCCTCGCATAAAAAAAAAATAGTTGCAAACGACCCTCTTCGTAACGTAAATATCCAAACAATTTCTAAAGGACAAAAAAAATTTCATTCAGTGATCCCCCAAGCCACACTTCTTGTAGCTGTGATGCACTACATGTCCATATAGATGAGGAATAAACATATATAGAGTACTTATTTATATTTCTTTGAATTCCAATAGTGTGTATAATTTCTCTCATGGATTTTTAGATGAATCAAAACCTCACCTTTATAGCCCTAGTAATGCAGATATTGACGAAATCTTCATTTTCAAGATTTTTATACGTCTCAGAGCAAACGAAATTCCTTGGCCTTAAACGAACTGAATCTAACCATCCGTACCAGAGGCGATTTTATCGTACGTATTACTTCATCAAAAATTGGTACTGATTTTTTCAGATGAGGAATCCAGCTGAGTTTCTTTCCATGCTAATTTTAGGTATATTTGTGGAAGTTGAACATTTAGTGTTTTCTACGTCAATTAAGCAGTTTATTAGATCAATCAGCTACCTTTGAATTATTCCTAAATCGGATGCCATTTCCCTAACAAACTACTTGACCATTTTTTATCTCGTTAGAGGTACAATTGAAGAAACGCAAATAACATACTTCGTAACGTAAAAATGGAAACCATCTCCAGAATACATAGATATAGTTCATTCAGTGTTCTTTCACCCTACACACCTAGCATGTGTCATACACTGTATGTCTACGTAGATGAGGAGAAAAGTCATAAATAGTAATTATTTAAAAATCAACGAACTGATATTGATTATATTTTCTCATGAATTTTTAGGTTAGTGAAAACCTAACCAGTGTTCCTCTAAAGCCCTAGTATTGCATATAAAGACAATATCTAATTTTCCAGTTTTTTCTTTTTCACGTTTCCAACAAAACGAATGTCTTTGGCCTTAAAGCAGTCAGTTGATTTTATCCTACGTGTTACATCAATGATATTTGTTACTGATTTTTTTCAGGAACGGAATATTCTCACCCTCAGAGATATTTTATGACTGTAGATACAGTTTGGTTTGTTCCACTGATAATTTGAAGTATATTTGTGGAAGTTCCATTTTTTTGGGCGTCTTCGCCGTCAATTAAGCGGTTTTTAGGATTAAGCAACTAGCTCTAAATTGTTCTTAAATCGGACGCCACTTTCCTAACAAACTACTCGACAGTTTCTTGTATGTTTACCAATACAATTGAAGGCACACAAATGACCCATTTCATAATCTAGTAATCGAAACCATCTCCATAATACATTAAAATAGTTCATTCAGTGTTCCTTCAACCTACACTTCTTGTAGCTGTCATGCGCTACATGTGTCCATAGATGAGGAGTGAAGTTATAAATGGTAATTAGTCAATAATCTCGGAACTGAATTTTTAGGTGAGTCAAAACCTCATCAATATTTCTCTAAAGCCATAGTATTACACATATGACAATATCTTAATTAAGTTTTTTCCACGTCCCAAATCAACCGAAACTTTGACCTTAACCCAACGGAATTTGGCCTTCTGTACCAGCCACTCGATTTTATCCTACTTGTTGCTTCATTTATATTGGATGCAGTTTTTTTTTTTTTTGCTTTTTTTTTTCTGATACGGAATATTCTCACGCTCAGATATGTTTTCTGATTGTAGACTAATAATAAATTTGTAATCAGTCCAGTAAAATAGTTCTGAACAATCTCCAAAGCAGATTCTAGATTCTGTAACTAGTTTGCAAGTGGAACTATATTTTATCCGTGAAGGCACGGATAAGACAAGAAGAAAAAAGAGCCAATTATCTGACGTGAAATTAAAAATCCTGTTAATCACAAGACGGCAGACAAAATGTTGTCAGCTCACGCAATTGCAACATGCTTTTTTGTAGACCCATCTTGACCAATAAAACCGGGTACATGAGAAACCAAATAATATATATAAATTACATATGTATCAGCATGGCTATGTATTCAGTTTTTCCTAATAATATATATCTGATATCCTATACCAAAACCTTTATGTCGTAAACAATGTATTGCCTTTCTGATTGATTTTACTATGGTAAATATGGATACTGATGTCAAACGAGCCATCATACTGCGAAAATATACCATTTTCAAAAATTAGATCAGGAGGCTCAAAATGTCACTTTAAAGCCCACGATTTTTACATGTACAATCAAAGAAACTCTTTGGCCTTATACCAACTGAATGGCAGCCTTCTGTACAAGTCAGTCGATTTCATCTTACGTCTGACTTCATTTATATTGTTTACTATTTTTTTTTTTTCCCAGATACGCAATATTCTCACCCTCGGAGATGTTTTCTGATTGTAGATACAGTTGGGTGTGTTTCCCTTCTAAATTATAGTACATTTTTGGAGGTGAATATTTAGTGTTTTCATAGTCAATTATGTGGTTCCTAGGATCAATTAATTAGCTTTGAATTATTCTTAAATCGGATATCATTTCCCTAACAAACTAGACATTTTTTTTTTTTTATCTGGTTACCAATTCAATCGAAAACACACAAATGACACACTTCTTAACGTAAGATGCGAAACCATCTCCAGAATATATATATATATATATATATATATATATATATATATATATATATATATATATATATATATATATATATATATATATATATGCGAGGAAGAAGGAACCAAACTCCATGAGCCCGCAGTAACAGTTCCCTCCAAGAGAAAAACAAAATACAATAGAGAGCCAAATTCAAGATCCGATCATTTTGAGATGCCTAGACACACTGTGTTTGAAAGACTGGAGATCATAGGCAGCAGGAAATACAGACAGAGAGACAGTTCCAGAGTGACCTGTTGCATAAATGAAAGACTGGGAGTAACGGTTAGCTCTTGCATTAGAGAGTTCGACAGAAAAGGGATGAGTTTGCTGCCAGACTTGTGCTAGGCGCCCGTCGTAGAGGTGGAGGAATGCAAGCAGTTCAGAGGAGCAGTGACCATTAAAGTAGCGATAGAAAAGAGATAAAGATGCAACAGTGCGGCGAAGAGACAGAGGTTGAAGGGAGTCAGTAAGAGGAGGAGAGTTAATGAGACGAAAAGCCTTTGACTCCACCCTATTGAGAGCTGTATGTGGGGAGCCCACAGGGGCGGATAAAATCCCTGTATAGAGTCAACAATTGTGCAGGGGTAAAGAAAGAGTGGAGTCGGCTTAGCACACCCAATCTCTTGGAAGCAGATTTTACAAGAGACGTAATATAATCTTAAGTATGTTCAAGGATGATGCAGGATTAAACTGAATATTATTAAACATTAGTGGGTATACTTGTGGAAGATTTTGTCGGGTTGACAGGTGTAAGAACTGAGTCTTAGATGCACTAAAAACAACCATATTATTTTTACCCTAGTCAGAGATACGAGCCAAGTCAGACATTAGGTGTGCCATAGCCTCATCCCTTGTTTGTTGAAGTAACTGTTGAAATTGGCGTTGCGGGAACCGAATGGAAAGGTGAAAGGTGGAGTCATCAGCGTATGAGAGGATAGGGTTAGATGTACAGCTTAGAAGATCATTGATGAATAAAAGGAAGAGAGTTGGTGATAGGACAGAGCCCTGAGGAACACCACTGTTGATAAATCTAGGAGAAAAACGATGGCCGTTTACAACAGCGGCTATAGAACGACCAGAAAGGAAGCTAGCGATGAAGGCACAGATAGAAGGACAGAAACCGTAGGAAGGCAGTTTGGAAATTAAAGATTTATGCCAGACTCGATCGAAAACCTTTGAGATGTCAAGTGCAATGGCAAAGCTCTCGCCAAAGTCCCGAAAGGAGGATGATCAGGAGTCTGAAAGGTAGGTGAGAAGATCGCCAGTGGAGCGTCCCTGACGGAACCCATACTGACGATCGGAAAGAAGGTTGTGATAGGAATGATGCCTTAAAATATATATATAAAGTTGATTTAGTTTTCCTTCACCCTTCACTTCTCGTAGCTGTCATGCACTATATGTATATGTAGATGAGGAGTAAAGTTATAAATGGAAATTAGTTAAATATCTCGGATCTAAATTAATTATTATACTTTGTCATGAATTTTTAGATGAGTCAAAACCTCATCAATATACCTCTATAGTCTTACTAAAGCACATCAAGATATGTTAATTATCAAATTTTTTTCATGTCTCCAATCAAACGAAACTTTGGCCTTAAACCAACTGAATTTAGCCTTGTGTACCAGACATTTTTCATCCTACGTGTTACGTCATTTATATTTTGTTACTGATTTTTTTTTTTTTCAGGAACCGAATATTCTCACCCTCAGAAATTTTTTCTGATTTAAATACAATTGGGTGTGTTTCCCTGCTAATTTAAAGTATATTAGTGGAAGTAGAATTTGGTGGTTTCGCCATGAAGAATGCGGTTTTTAGGATCAATCAACTATAATTCTTCTGAATTCCTGATCCCCTTTTTCCATAACAGAACGACCATTTTTTGTTACCAGTACAAATGAAGAGTTGCAAATGACCCTTGTCTGATCGTAGAAGTAAAATCAATCACCGCAGGACAAAAATACAATTCATTTTGTGTAGCTTTGATGCACAACATGTCTACGTAGATGAGGAATAAAGATAAATATGGTAATTAGTTATATATCTCAGAATTGCAATAGTTTTTATACTTTCATGAATTTCTCGATGAGAGTCCAAATCTCATCAATAATTCTTGAAAGTCCAAGTAATGCAGATAAAGATGATATCTTAATTTCAAGTTTTTTACACGTTTCCAGTAAAACGAAACTCTTTGACCTTAGAGCAACTGAATTTAGCCTTCTGTACCATTAAGTCCATCTTTTCCTTCGTGTTTCATCATTTATATTGGTTGAAGAAAGAACCTGTATTTTTACACAGGAAAAATCATCAGAGAAATTACCAATATGCCGGGAATGGAACTCGGGACTCTCAGATGAGAGCCAGGCAGCATACCACTACACCACAACCAGGTAAAAGTTAATTCACGTCGTCACAATCTTGTAACCAACGTCCCTCCGCCCCCCACTGTGGGGGGTTCGATTCCTGGCATATTGGTAATTTGATGATTTTTCCTGTGTAAAAATACAGGTTCTCTCCTCATTCTGACGCCGTAAGTGCTTGGGATAGATTAAAAGCATCTACTTGCCCGAGTGCCAGGGGGTTAATACCCTCTTCAGGCCCACAGTGGGGGGCGGAGGGATTTTCCTGTGTAAAAATACAGGTTCTCTCTTCATTCTGACTTGCCGTAAGTTTTTGGGATAGATTAAAAGCATCTACTTGCCCGAGTGCCAGGTTGTTAACTCACCCTCTTCAGGCCCACAGTGGGGGGCGGAGGGACGTTGGTTACAAGATTGTGACAACGTGAGTTAACTTTTACCTGGTCGTGGTGTAGTGGTATGCTGCCTGGCTCTCACCTGAGAGTCCCGGGTTCGATTCTCGGCATATTGGTAATTTCTCTGATTTATATTGGTTACAAGGTAGGGTAGTGGATGTTGGAGTGGCGCTGGTGAGAGAGGATAGTGTTTGGAAACTCCCTGTACTGTTGTTTGCAGATAATACTGTGTTGTTGAGTGAAGACGAAGGGGAGCTGCAAGGCTTGGTGGATGAGTTTGGGAAAGTAAGAAACGGAATCTAAAGGTGAATGTAGGGAAGAGTTAAGTGATGGTTTTTGAGAGAGGTGAAGTCAGTGAATGTACAGCGAGGTTAGATGGTGAGGAAATGGAAAATGTGAGTACGTTTAAGTACTTGGGTAGTGTGATGAGTAAGGATGGAGGTTTGGAGGGTGAAGTGCTTGAGAGGGTACAGCAGGGAAGAAAGGGTGCTGGTTCTTTGAAAGCAGTGATAAGAAACAGGGAAGTGAGCATGGAAGTGAAAAAGTTACTACATGACAGTATTGTGATACCAACTCTAACGTACGGAAGTGAAGCTCGGACGTTGTTGGAAGGACACAAGTCAAGAGTGAGAGCAGTGGAAATGAGTTATTTAAGAGGAGCCTGTAGAGTCACATGGAGAGACAGACTGACGAATGAGGATATAAAGGAGCGTTGTGGTGTGGATGTGGATGTGATAGGAAGAGTTATGAGGAACACACTGAGGTGGTTTGGCCATGTGGAGAGAATGGAGGGTGAAAGACTGACGAAGTGTATGTGAGTGAGGTGGAAGGGGAAAGAGGGAGGGGGAGGCCGAGGATGAGATGGAGGGATGGGGTGGAGAGGTATATGAGAGAGGGGGGTGTGAGTTGGGAGCAGGGCAGTGAAATGGTGGGGGACAGGGCGACTTGGAGGCGATTTGTTTGTGGCCACCCCAAACGGAATTGAGGCCTCTGGCAATAGATAGATGGATATTGGTTACTGATTTTTTTTTTCTTTCAGATTCGGCATATTCTCCCCCTCAGAATTGTTTTCTGATTTTAGATACAATTGGGTGTGTCTCAAAGCATAGTTATAGTACATTTGTGGAAGTTGCATTTTTTTTATTTTTTTTTTTAGGATAACTCAAGTATAATATTTTTAAATTATTCCTAAATCGGACGCTTTTTCTGTAATAATAGAACTTGACCATCTTTTTACCTGGTTACAAGTACAAGTGAAGAGTTGCAAACGACCCTTCTCGAAACTTGAATATCCAAACATTCACCACAGGACAAAAATAAATTTGTGTTCCTTCAACCCACACTTCTTGTAGCTATGATGCACTATATGTCTAAGCAGATGAAGAATAGAGATTTAAATGGTAGTTATATTTCTCTGAATTGCCTTAGTGATTATAGTTTCCCATGAATTTTTAGACGAGAGTCAAAACCACTCAATATTACTTTAAAGCCCTAGTGATGCAGATAAAGACAATATCTTAATTTCAAGTTTTTTACACGTCTCCAGTCAAACGAAACTCTTTAGCCTTAATCCAACTGAATTTAGCCTTCTGTACCATTCAGTCGATTTTATCCTGTGTTGCTTCATTTATATTTGTTACCGATTTTTTTTTTCAGATACGATATATTCTTACCCTCAAAGATTTTTTCTGATTGTAGATACAGTTGGGTGTGTTTGCTTGCTAATTTAAAGTACATGTGGAAGTTCCATTTTTGGTGTTTTCGCCGTCACTTAATCAGTATTTAGGATCAATCAACTATAATCTGAATTTTTCCTAATCCTCTTCTTCCATAACAAAACGACCCTTTTTCTTTTCTTGTTACCAGTACAAATGAAGACTCGCAAACGACCCTCGTCGTAGAAGTCAAACCAGTGTCCACAGGACAAAAATACGATTCATTCAGTGTTCCTTCAACCCACATATCTTGTACCCGTGATGCACAACATGTCTACGTAGATGAGGAATAAAGATAAAAATGGTAATTAGTTATATATCTCGGAACTGCAATATGGTTTATACTTTCATGAATTTCTCGATGAGAGTCAAAACCTCTTCAATAATCCTTTAAAGCCTTAGTAATGCAGATAAAGACGATATCTTAATTTTCAAGTTTTTAACACGTCTCTAGTCAAACGAACGTCTATGGCCTTAATTAACCCTATTCGGTGCAACCCTTGGCGATTTCCCACACTTACGACCCTAGCTTGCAGTCCCAAGGGACCCAGGTTCAAATCCCCGCTGGGGCAGGGAACAGTTTAAGGATTTGAATTTAATTAAATCAGGCTTTACTGATCTACTAGAAGACCCACCGACATGTCGTAAAAATACCCCCGCTAATACCAATACACCAGTCCTGTATGAAACAACCCTAGCATGTATTCAATATGGACGGTGGGCGTTAGCGCCGAAGTGGTGACATGTAGAGGTGTTGGTATGTAGGAGGACTGCTGGGCCTTGATAGCAGGCTGTGAAGCCTATGCCCAGAGTCGGACACATAAAAAAAAAAAAGTATCGTGAAAAGAATCTTGAGTAATGTTATTGGTTTGACGAAGTGAAAGGAACGCATTCGGACACGTCGGCGCCGTTGCAAGGCAAGCGCCGCCAAACATATCGTACAGCACCCGCGCGCACTGAAACACACACACACACACATGTTTAACTATTATCAAATTTAAAATTAATGTAAATATCAAATGACCAATTATTTTACCATGCACCAACACTTATCATGTTTGCCATATATCAAGCTGTAGGTTATATTTTCAGTCTGAGGGCTACAGTATCAATAAACCGTTTACTGTTGTCTCACACACACACACCGTCCATAACATGGAAGTTGATAGCTTACACATCTTCCTCATCATCATCACCACCCTTCCTCCCTCACACTCATCACCTCCCATCTTCCTCACCCCGATCTTCCCTCCCTCCATAACCCTCACCCTCACCACTATATTCCCTTCTACCCTACTCTCCCTGTCTCACTACCACCGCTTTTTCCTCCCCACAATCTCACTCACTCCACCACTAATACTCGCCATTTCTTCCTCACCATCATAACTCCTAAACCCACTTTCAGTGGATTTACTACTAGGTAGACTAGTTGATGGAAAGGTAGCTATTAGTCAAGGGTATCTAATAATGTAAGCATGTAAATAATTTCTGGTTATACATGCAAGTATTTTTTTTTATTCAAGAAAGAAGGAACCAAAGGGCAGGACCTACAAATTTCTCCCTCCAAGAAAAAAAACAAGACAGCAAAGCCAAATTCAAGATCAGTTCATTTCGAGATGCCTGGACACACTGTGTATGAAAGACTGGAGACCGTAGGCAGTAAGAAAAACAGAGATGGAGACAATTCCAGAGTTGACCTGTTGCATACATGAATGACTGGAGCAACGGATAACTCTTGCATTAGAGCTGGACAGAAAAGGGCTGAGTTTGTTGCTAAGACGGGTGCTACGTGCCTGCCGTGGTGGTGGAGGGATGCAAGCAGACAGTTCAGAGGAGCAGTGACCATTGAAGTGGCGATAAAAAAAGAGACAATGATGCAACAGTGCGGCGGAGGCAGAGGTTGAAGGGAGCCAGTAAAATGAGACGAAAAGTCTCCGTCTCCATCCTGTTGAGAACTGTGTGTGGGGAGCCTCCCCACACATGACAGTTGTGCTCTACACAGGAGCGAATAAAACCCGTGTATAAAGTCAACAACTGTGCACGGCCGTGGGTTAGGGCTTCCTGACTAAAACCTCCCTAAGTGAAGAGTCCAGTCCTGCTGTGGACTAAAAATGGAAAGTATATAATGATGATGATGAGAATACTACCATATATTTCTTTCTAATGACTGAATATAATATTTAGCTAAGCGAGTTTCAGCCACACTCAAAAAAAGTGTGTAACCAGGATACGGGAGGAGGACCCAACTCGCTATGTATCCCACCAACCACTTTCCCCAACCTGCTCCCTTTAGAAAGTAGTTACATTTATTTTTCAAATGTCATTACCAATATATAATAATGAATTTATAGAAGTAAAAGATTATTCTTAATTTTACACGTGTGGTGTGAGGACTGTGTTGGTGTGTGAGGACTGTGGTGGTGTGTGAGGATTGTGTTGAGGACAGTGGTGGTGTGAGGACTGGCGGTGTGTGAGGACTGTGTTGGTGTGTGAGGACTGTGGTAGTCGTGACGATTGCGTTGGTGTGTGAGGACTGTGTTGGTGTGTGAGGATTGTGGTGGTGTGTGAGGTTTGTGCTCGTGTGTGAGGTTTGTGCTCGTGTGTGAGGTCTGTGGTGGTTTGTGAGGATTGTGTTGGTGTGAAATATAATCTATTCGTGAGAACAAAACAGACTCGACCTTCTCATGGACCCACTTCACGTGTAACTAAGGAGTGAGAAACAGGTAGACCTTTATCATAGAAATGGATGGCGAGTGAGAAAGGTCCGGGGGGAACAGGAGGTACGAAGATAAGGCAGAAGGCGGTAGATGTACGGGATATAAATGCTTGAAAAGGCATGCATATTGCATAATAATTGCAAAATTCCACATCAACAGCCTTGTGCCTTACCTACCTCCTATTCTGCCTGCCCCTCTGTTGTATAATAAAGGTCTACCTGCTTCTCAGTTCTCACTCCTTACTTACAGCTGAAGGAGGTCCTTGAGAAGGCTGAATCTGTTGTCACCAATATATTATATAGGTATTTCTTAAGCTGAGTACTGCAAATTAAAATTGAAGGGCACAGAGAAATATTTAGTTATAACCAATTATTCAAAGGGCACGGTAGCTCTGTCTGCTCATTCTACGCCCCAAGGAGTATTCAGAGCAATGCAATAACAAATATTCAATTATGAAGTTATACTCAAAACATCATCAATATATAAATATAAATCAGTGGGGCAGTTAATCCCAAAATACCGACAAATTAGTCAGTAGACTGTCCTGATGTCATTTTATTACTAATTTCACACTGGTCAATCACTAGCCTATCACTGAGACCTTTGTCGGTCAGCCAGTCAGTCTCTCCAGAAGTCAGTCCCTTGATCCTTTGTTAGTAGTCACCACGAGAAAATGCAGCTGCCAGCCAAAGCTCCGTACATGCGGGGTCATCATTAAAATCTTACGAGTAGACTATTAATCAGGAAAAGTGCCAGTCCTTGGATTACTAAATCGCTTAGAGCAGTCTGTAGCTTCCTGGCTAATCCTATATCTCTATTAACCGGAGAACAAGCTGTTCCCTGATTAATGCACAGGCACAGTGTGGATATGAGGGGTTAGGTCCAGAGCCTTGCCTGGCGCTTTCAAGGAAGACAGCAGTCAATCAGGCCCCAGCTCCTTCTCTCCACTGCGAGACCATGCTTCATTTCAGCTGATCCACCCCCTGCAGCATCGACCCCTGGTAAGTTAAAAAGATCCCGACGGGTGCCAATTAACTAACAGGGCCCTCAGTGACCCACAGCCCGTCACAGGTCGAAAGAGTAGTACCGTTAACTCGGGGCTATCCATGTCTATGCTCCTAATCTATATATTTTCCGGGGGTATTTGATCCTATGCACTCGGACATCCTTTTTACTCTACACTTACAACTAATATAAGTAAGTTGGAGGATTCTTATGCTGCAAGATCCTCACCTTCCGTATCTCTATTTACATCTATCATATAAGGAAATTTTTAAACAAAAATATAATCCGTATATAACGTAAACTCAGTCATAATCTATACATATCACAGACGTGCATATTCATTCTTAATTTCCAAAACAAGACTTTCACTGATTGGGCATGTTACTATAACATTTCATATATACTTTATTTCAATGCTGATCACAGGTGTGCTTGTGACGTACTTGACATTGTTTCGTGGACGATATTACTTTAGGGCGATTCTGAGTGTATCCTGGACCATAAAGAGACTCCAGGCATGAATGACATTTGTGCCGCTTGCCTGACCTATTCTCATGTGTTACCTCTGGGACGGCCTCCTCTACCTCTCCCTGTCCGAGCATCAGATTCACCTTAGCTATTGTATTCCTGGTCAAACCACAAGCCTGAACTTTTCTTCTTTCAATTTGCGGATTACACAATGCCTTCACTAACTGCCAGCCATAGGAGATGGAAGCAATTTTTCTTGGGTCCTGATTATTATATAACGAATAAATTGTCTGTGAATTTACTCTGGCAGTGTCGACAATGTCCATCTTCTAGATTTAGTGTGTACTGTATGAAAACTTATTCTCGGATCCATAATGTCAGTGCCTCCTTTAGTGAAATCATACAATTTAAATATAGCTTTTTTTTTTTTTTTTTTTCCCAATCATCATCCTTGGTAATGCCTAATATAGAGGAGACTGTGCTCAGAAGTAACACATTTTTCTTACCTTTGCTTTTGTTGGGTGTTACATAGGAGTTCAGTGTCATTTCCTCCCCGTGTTTCTTCCAGTAAACTTGGTATGACCTTCTTCCCTTTCTGTGACTGTCTTTATCTTTGGTGGTATGCCTTTCCTGGTAGAATCTATAGTACCTAAGGCTGAGATACCTTGTATTTGAAGCCACTCCAATAACTATACTGGTGTACAATTTATCCAGACTAATAATCCTACCTCTAAGGTAGACTGAGGCTTGTAACTGACTTACCAGAGCTTTCACTGTTGGGACTGTACCGCGTATGTAGTGTGGTCCCGGCTCTCCAGGTTTACCTGAATATACAGCTGTCCTAAAGGTAAATGGATATCTAACAGCATTAATAGATATATATATATATAGGAGGCCGTAGAGTACGGGTTTGCTCTTATTGTACTGTCTGAACCCTATTTGTGTTCTGCACCCATACAACGTTTCATCAGTGGTCAAGAAGTCACCTGGCTCTAACACTGAGCAACAACAATTACTGAACTGTTCAAAAAGCTCCCTGATTGCTGCAAACCGATTTCTGGTGTCTGGTATCAATGTTGTCAAAAGTAATGTTGGCATGTAAGAAACCAAATCGTTTTACAGACATGACGGCTCCAAATATTGGGTGACCAAACATTTCCATGAAGAGACGATGATAGCAATATTTTTGTCCCAACAAGCCTCTTGTATAAAGCAGGCCAAAAAAGCTTTTCAATTCTATGGCATCAGTCATCTTGACGTGTGTTGGTATTTCAGCACTGTCAGTATTAGAAATTTCGGTAATTATGCCTTGAATCTTATTGTTAGTATGGGTTACAATACCATCAATCATATTAGATGTTATAAACAACTCCCATGCCATTATTTCTGTATTAGCAGACCTTGCCTTTCCTAACAAACATCCTTCACTGGGCAATATCTTCTCTGTATGATTGGTCCATGTTATTGACTTACCGATATCTGATTTTCTCTGGGGTTTCTCTAAAATGCAGGTATATTCCCTGAGCTCGTGTGGCAGGACAAATTCGTCATAATTTTGTTTGTTCAAGTATTGGTCCAAAGAACTGATTAATTTATATTTTTCATCAGTGGCTTTCTGTTTCTGAGTGGTATCCACTCTTCTTCATTGTCATCATTCTGATCCTCAACTTCATCGTCGCCCTCAGCTACTCTATCCAAGGCAAGGTCATCATCATCACCAACTACCTCTTCCAAGTAATCTTCGTCTGGGTCGTCAATATAGTCGAAAGTAAATGCCATGACTACGTCAGTCAGCACGTCCACCCCGTCCCCTAATTAATGCCTAACTAACCGTCGTCCGGCACGCCTACACGAGAACCGCGAGGTGTGTGTGTGTGTGTGTGTGTGTGTGTGCACATTACAATGCACGTGTGTGTATCTGTCACAATACAATGCACATGTGTGTATCTGTGTGTATGTGTACGAACAACCATTTCATTGGGTATGAGGAGTATAGAGAAAAACCAATGAATAATATATAGATAATAAAATTAGTGAATGAAATAACTATTTCACTACGTATGAGGAGTCATAAAGTATGAACAATGAATAATACATAGAAAATAAAGTAGTTTTAATGAAAATAGGAAACGTATCGTACGTCTGGAAGCTGTGTTGATGACCGTTAGGCTTGCGTAGGCTGTCCCAGATATTCCACTCATCTTCGAGCGTTTTCTTTTTGTTTAGCGCTCTCCACGGGGAAAAATCGTTAATTTTAGAAAAAAAAAACGCTCTTTTCAACTCAGTTTTTTCGCTCAGAATCACTATTTGTTGTGTTTCCAGTGGTTTAATAAGAAAACAATCGTGAGACCATGCATTGCTTACAAACTAGAGTTTATTGGTAAAAATTAGTCAGGGCGTATCAAAAATGATACGGGTTGCACCGAATAGGGTTAATTAAACCAAAGTCGATTTTTTCCTGCGGGTTACTTCATTTATATTTGTTACTGATTTTTTTCTGATACAGAATATTCTCACCCTCAGAGATGTTTTCTGATTGTAGATAGTTGGGTGTCTTTCCCCGCTAATTTAAAGTACATTTGTGGAAGTTGCATATTTGGAGTTTTCGCCGTCAATTAAGTGGTTTTTAAGGTCAATTATGTATAATAGTTTTGAATTATTCATAAATCGGTTGCCATTTTCTTAACACGCTTCCAAGTACGCGTTCTTTTTAGGATCAACCAAGTTTTGAGTTCCTAAATCGGACGCTCTCTAACAATGCAACTTGACCATAGTTTTATCTGGTTACCAGTACAAACGAAGAGATGCAAACGATCTTCTTCGTAAAGTAAATATCCAAACAATCACCACAGGACAAAAATTCAATTCATCAGTGTTCCGTCAACCCACACTTCTTGTAGCTGTGATGCATTACATGTCTACGTAGATGAGGAATAAAGATTTAAATGGTAATTAGTTATACAGGTATATCTCGGAATTGCCATAATATTCATAGTTTCTCTCACGAATTTTTAGATGAGAGTCAAAACTCATCAGTATACCTTTAAAGCCCTAGTAATGCAGATAAAGACGAAATATTAGTTTTAAATTTTTTTACACGTCTCCAGTCAATCGAAACTCGTTGGCCTTACCAACTGAACTAAGCCTTCTGTTCCATTCTGCCGATTTTATCCCACGTGTTGCTTCATTTATATTTGTTATTGATTTTTTTTTTTCAGATAACGAATATTCATACCCTCAGAGATGTTTTCTGATTGTAGGTACAGTTGAGTGTGTTTGCCTGCTAATCTAAAGCATATTTGTGGATGTTGCATATATGGTGTTTTCGCTTTCAAGAATGTTTTTTTTTTTTTTTTAGGATCAGTTAACTATTAGAGTTCTGAATTATTCCTAATAGGATGGTATTACAATAGGAGGAGTAGACTGTAGCACCAGTCGAGCAGGGCAGTACTCCCGAGGTGGATAGAAAGCTGATGACAGAGAGTGCTAGAGCTCCCGTTTCATCAGCCCTCAGGACTAGTTCCTGACCCTCCCCCTTTGCTGAACTTTTTCAGTGTCTCAGTTACACAGAGAGTAGGCCAGCATGCTTTCCAGTACAAATTTCTCTATCTACACCAAACTATATGCACAGTACACACTACACTTCCTTTTCCAAAATTCAAAAAATTATGGCGTCTCATCACCAAGCCTCGGAGTCCCCAGGGGGGGGATCATAAATGCCCCCACCATCCGCCCCTCTCCCGGTGACGACTCGATGTGCCTGGAACCACTGTCTGACTCTCTTCTTCTTCATTTCTGCAACATTCGCGGCCTTTCCTCTAACTTTCGCTCTGTTGAGCACCACCTCTCCTCCTCTAAACCTCACCCTTTTCTAACTGAGACAGTTGTCTGAGGCAACTGACAGCAAACCCTTTTCTGTATCCTCCTACTTTCTCTATACTCATTTCAAAGCCAAATGTGGCTGTTGTGTATATATACGCAACAACTTATCTTGCTCTCGTGTTCCTGAACTCGATTCTTCTGAATTCTCTACACTCTGCCTTCGGCTTTCCTGTCATTCTCTGACTAAATATATCTGTGCTGTTTACTTATCCCCTAATTCTACTGACAATCAAAAATTCTTCGACTATCTTACTTCTACGATGGAACACATTCTATCCATTTCTCCTTTCTCTGAAATCTCCATTCTAGGAGATTTCAATGTTCACCACCACCTTTGGCTCTCCTCTCCTTTCACTGATTCACCTGGTGAACAAGCCTACATCTTTTCTATCCTTAATGAGCTAGAGCAGCTTGTACAGCACCCTACCCGTATCCCTGACCGCCTTGGAGAGAGCTCCAACATACTTGATCTCTTCCTCAAAACTAATCCTTCTAATTACTCCGTTAATTTTTTCTCTCCGTTGGGCTCCTCCGATCACAACCTTAACCTGTCCTAACACTCCGGTACGGCCTGTGAACCCTCCAGGGAAACGTCGTCTGTGGCATTTTGGAGCCACGGACTGGGAAGCCCTCAGGCAGTACTTCTTTGATTTTCCCTGGAATGATTATTGCTTCCATGGCCGTGTGCCTTGCGCATTACGAATTTTATTCTCTCGGGCATGGAAGCATACTTCCTCATATCCTTTGACTAATGCAAGAAAGCCTTGGTTTAATCACGCTTGTTCTAATGCTGTCCGCAACAAGGTACCGGAGCCAACCCACCCCTGAATCACATCATCTTTACGTTTCTGCCCGGAATCGTGCAAAGTCTGTTCTTCGCTCTGCTAAAAATAATTTCATCCATACTAAATGCTCTCAACTCTCTAACTCGAATTCTTCCCGCTCCTTCTGGCACCTTGCCAAAAACCTTTCTAACAACTTTACCTCATCATCCTTCCCTCCTCTTTTCTACTCTGATGGTTCTGTAGCTATTACTTCTACTGATAAAATAGATCTCTTTGCACAGACTCTCCTCCAATTCCACCTTAGACGATTCCGGTGCTGTTCCTCCATCACTTCCCTCCTCTGACTTCCTCATGGCTGACATTAAAATTTCTTCAGCTGATGTATTTTCTGCCATCACTGGCCTCAGTACTAACAAGGCATATGGGCCTCAAGAACTGTGCTTCTGTGCTTACACCCTGCCTAGGCAAACTCTTTCGCCTTTGTCTGTCAACTTTTGCCTTTCCTTCTTGCTGGAAGTTTGCTCTCATTCAGCCAGTCCCAAAGAAGGGTGACCACTCCCAACCCTCCAACTATCGTCCAATTGCTATAACGTCCTGTATTTCAAAAGTTTTCAAGTCAATTCTCAATAGAAAAATTTTAAGGCATCTATCCTATCACAACCTTCTTTCCGATCGTCAGTACGGGTTCCGTCAGGGACGCTCCACTGGCGATCTTCTCACCTACTTCTCAGACTCCTGGTCATCCTCCTTTCGGGACTTTGGCGAAAACTTTGCCATTGCACTTGACATCTCAAAGGCTTTCGATCGAGTCTGGCATAAATCTTTAATATCCAAACTGCCCTCCTACGGTTTCTATCCTTCTATCTGTGCCTTCATCGCTAGCTTCCTTTCTGGTCGTTCTATAGCCGCTGTTGTAGACGGCCATTGTTCTCCTAGATCTATCAACAGTGGTGTTCCTCAGGGCTCTGTCCTATCACCAACTCTCTTCCTTTTATTCATCGATGATATTCTAAGCTGTACATCTAACCCTATCCTCTCATACGCTGATGACTCCACCTTTCACCTTTCCATTCGGTTCCCGCAACACCCATCTCAGCAGTTACTTCAACAAACAAGGGATGAGGCTATGGCACACCTAATGTCTGACTTGGCTCGTATCTCTGACTGGGGTAAAAATAATATGGTTGTTTTTAATGCATCTAAGACTCAGTTCTTACATCTATCAACCCGACAAAATCTTCCACAGGTATACCCACTAATGTTTAATAATATTCAGCTTAATCCTGCATCATCCTTGAACATGCTTGGGATTTCATTTACTCGGGACTTATCTTGGAAAGATCATATTACATCTCTTGTAAAATCTGCTTCCAAGAGATTGGGTGTGCTAAGCCGACTCCGCTCTTTCTGGACAATTATTGAATCTATACAGGGGTTTTATCCGCCTCTGGAGTACAACTCTCATGTGTGGGGAGGCTCCCCACATACAGCTCTTCTCAATAGGGTGGAGTCAAAAGCTTCTCGTCTCATTAACTCTCCTCCCCTTACTGACTCCCTTCAACCTCTGTCTCTTCGCCGCACTGTTGCATCTTTTTCTCTTTTCTATCGCTACTTTAATGGTCACTGCTCCTCTGAACTGTCTGCTTGCATTCCTCCACCTCTACGACGGGCGCGTAGCACCCGTCTGGCAGCAAACTCTCATCCCTTTTCTGTCCAACTCTCTAATGCAAGAGTTAACCGTTACTCCCAGTCTTTCGTTTATGCAACAGGTCAACTCTGGAACTGACTCCCTCTGTCTGTATTTCCTGCTGCCTATGATCTCCAGTCTTTCAAACGCAGTGTGTCCAGGCATCTCAAAATGATCGGATCTTGAATTTGGCTCTCTATTGTATTTTGTTTTTCTCCTGGAGGGAACTGTTACTGCGGGCTCATAGCCTTTGGTTCCTTCTTCCTCGCATAAAAAAAAAAACCGTTTTTTTTTTTTTATCTGTTTACCAGTTGAAATGAAGAGTCGCAAATGAAACGCGTCGTAACGTAAAAATCAAAATAGTCTCCACAGGACAAAATTATGTCAGTGTTCCCTCAACCCACAGTTCTTGTACCTGTCATCTATTACATATCTACATATATTCGGAAAAAAGATATAATTGGTAATTCGATATATATATCTCGGAACTGCAATAGTGTTTATTCTTTCTCTCATGAATTTTTAGATGCGTTAAAATCGCATCAGTTTTCCTTTAAAGCCCTAGTAATGCAGATAAATACATCGTAATTTTCAATTTTTCTACGTGTCAAACCAAACGAAACTCTTTGGCCCTAAACCAACTGAATCTGGCCTTCTGTACTATTCAATCAATTTTATCCTACGTGTTACATCATTTACATTTGTTCCTGATTTTTTATCAGATACGTAATATTCTCACCCTGAGAGATATTTTCTGATTGTAGATAGTTGGATGTTTCCTTGCTAATATAAAGTACATTTGTGGAAGTTTTAAATTTGGGGTTTTCGTCGTCCATTAAGCGGTTTTTAGGGTCAATCAAGGTTAATAGTTTTGAATTATGCCTAAAACGGATGCTATTTCCCTAACAAAGTACTCGACCATTTTTTTTATCTGGTTACCAATACAATTGAAGAGCCACAGATGACACACGTCGTGAAATCGATATAATCTCCAGAATACAGAAATACAGTTCATTCAGTGTTCCTTCAAGCTATACTTGTTGCTTTCATGCACTATATGTCTACGATAAATAGGAATAATGTTATAAATGGTAATTAATTATATATCTCTGAATTGAAACAGTTTTTACTTCCCCTCATGAATTTTTAGGTGAGTGAAAATCTCATCAACATTCCTCAGGAGCCCTAGGAATGCAAATAGAGACAATATCTTAGTTTTCAAGTTTTTACACGTCTCTAATCAAACGAAACTCTTTGGCCTTAAACCATCTGAAATTTTCCTTCTGTATCAGTCAGTCGATTTCATACTACGTGTTACTTCATTTATATTTTTACTGATTTTTTTTTTTTTTTTCAGATACCGCGTATTCTAACCCTCAATTATTATTTGATTTAAGGTACAGTTGGGTGTGTTTCCCTGCTCATTCAAAGTACATTTGTGGATGTTGCATGTTTGGTGTTCTTGCCCTCAATTTTGCGGTTTTTAGGATCAATTAACATAGTTCTGAATTATTCTGAATCCCATGGTATTTCCGTAACAAAACGGCCATTTTTTATCTGGTTACCAGTACAAATGAGTCGCAAATGACCCTTGTCGTAACGTAAAAGTCAAAGTCTCCACAGGACAAAAATACAATTCATTCAGTGTTCCTCCAACCCACACTTCTTGTAGCTTTGATGCACTACTTGTCTACGTAGATGAGGAATAAAGATATAAATAGTAATTACTTATATTTCTCTGAATTTTTAGGAGTGAAAACCTCATCAATATACTTTTCAATCCCTAGTATTGGAGATAAAGACGAAATCTTCATTATCACGTTTTTTACATGTTTCTAGTCAAACGAAACTCCTGAATTTTGCCTTCATTACCATTCAGTCAATTATATCCTAAGTGTTGCTTCATTTATATTTGTTAGTTTTTTTTTTTTTTCAGATACGGAATATTTTTACCCTCAGAGATGTTTTCTGATTGTAGATAGTGGGTATCTTTCCCTGCAAATTTAAAGTATATTTTTGGAAATTGCATATTTGGAATTCTCGTCGTCAATTAAGGGGTTTTAGGATCATTCATCTAGCTCTGAATTATTCTTAAATCGATTCCATTTCTCTGAGAAACAACTCGACCATTATCTTATTTGGTTACGAATACAATTGAAGACTCACAAATGACACACTTCGTAACGTAAAAATCGAAACATTCTCCATAATACATAAATATAGTTAATTCAGTGTTCCTTCACCCTACACATCTTGTAGCTTTGACACACTGCATGTCTACTAAGATGAGGAGTAAAGTTATGAATGATAGTTATACATCTTGGAACTGAAATAATATTTATACATGAATTTTTAGGTGAGTCAAAATCGCATCAATGTTTCCTTAAAGCCCTAGTAATGCAGATAGACATCTTAATTTTCAAGTTCTTTACACGTCTCCAATCAAACGAACCTCTTTGGCCTCAAACTAGTCAATCGATTTTATCCTACGTGTTACTTCATTTATACTTGTTACTGATTTTTTTCTGATACAGAATATTCTCACCGTCAGAGATGTTTTCTGTTGGGTGTGTTTCCCTGCTAATTTAAAGTACATTTGTGAAAGTTGCATATTTGGTGCTTTCATCGTCAATTAAGTGGTTTTTAGGATCAGTCAAGTTTAATAGTTTAATAAATCGGATGCCATTTCCCCAACAAACTACTCGACCATTTTTTTTATCTGGTTACCAATACAACTGGAGTCACAAATGACACTTCTTAACGTAAAAATCGAAACAAACTCCAGAATACATAAAAATAGATCATTCACTGTTCCGTCAACCAACACATCTTGTAGCAGTGTTGCACTATATGTCTAAGTAGATGAGGAATAAAGTTGTAAATGGTAATTATTTTATATCTCCCGGAATTGCGATAGCGTCTATACTTTCTCTCATAAATTTTTAGGTGAGAGAAATCATCAAAATTCCTTCTGACGATGTACCACAGTTTTCAGAGATTTTACCTAAGGAATAGTTGCTTATGGTGTAACACGAAACTTCATAATGTGCGACTATTTTTTTTTTTTTTTTTTTTTAGTCAGGAGGCTTGAGGCAGAAAAAAAATAATACTAATTCGAAGTTTCTCGTTTTTCGGTGGCCCCCGCATCATTTCAAGCTTATCGTTGTCCAACATCTCAGATGCCAGTTCTCCTTACATGTCAATCGATTTCATGTTTAATTTTTTATTTTTTTTCCCCCAAAAATATTTTCTGAGATTAAATTTATTGGGAGTGTCTCGCAAACAGTTTTGAGTACATTTGTAGCAGTCGAATACTTAGTAATTTCGACTAAAAATAAATTTGTAAAGTCATCACTTCAGTAAAATAAATCTGAACAACCCTTAAAGCGGATGTTATAGTCCGTAACTAGTTCACAAGTGGAATTACATTTTATCTATGATGTCACGGATAAGATGAGCAAGAAAAAAAAAGCCAAAAAAACCTGATCAGAAATATAATATCTTGTTAATCACAAGACGGCAGACAAAATGATTTCAGCCCACGCAATTGGGACATGATTCTTTGTTGACCCATCTTGAACATTAAAACCGGGTACATGAGGAGCCAAGTAATGTTTATAAATTATACATATATATATATATATATATATATATATATATATATATATATATATATATATATATAGAGAGAGAGAGAGAGAGAGAGAGAGAGAGAGAGAGAGAGAGAGAGAGATAGATATAGTATAAGTATTCAGTTTTTCCTAATAATATATATCTGATTTCCGATACCAAAACCATTTTCTCGTGAAGAATTTATTGCCTTTCGGAGCTATTTCACTTTGGTAAATGTGGATAATGATATCAAACGAGCCTTGATACTGCGAGAATATACCATTTTTTAAATTAGATCAGGAGATTCACGATGTCACTTTAAAGCCTAAGTAATGCAGATAAAAACAATGTCTCAATTTATTACACGTCTCCAGCCAAGGAAACTCTTTGGCCTTAAACCAACTGAATGCCAGACTTCTGCATATGTCAGTCGATTTCATCCTAGGGGGTGCTGCATTTATATTGGTCACTGATTTTTTTTTTTTTTTTTTTTTTTTTTTTTAGATATCGAATATTCTCTCCTTCAGATTTACTTTCTGATTTTAGATAGAAATGTGTTTGCTAATGTAAAGTACATTTGTGGAAGTTGGATTTCTGGTGTTTTCGCATTCATGTATGCGGTTTCTATGAGCAATCAATTATAATAGTTCTGAATTATTCCTAATCCCCTATTTCCATAACAAAACGACCATTTTTATTATCTAGTTACCAGTACAAATGAAGAGTCGCAAATGTCCCTCGTCTTAATGTAAAAGTCAAAACAATCTCCACAGTATAAAAATACAATTCATTAAGAATTCTTTCAACCCACACTTCTTGTAGCTGTGATGGACAACATGTCTATGTAGATGAGAAATAAAGATATAAATGGTAATTAGTTATATATTTCGGAATTGCAATAGTGTTCATACTTTCATGAATTGTTACATGAGAGTCAAAACCTCATCAATATTCCTTTAAAGACCGAGTATTAATTTTCAAGATTTTTACACGTCTCCAGTCAAACGAAACTCTTTGGCCTTAAACCAACCGAATTAACCTTCTGCCAAATTCGGTCAATTTTATCGTTCGTGATGGGACGTTAATACAGTTCATTCAGTGTTCCTTCAATCTGCACTTTTTGTAGCTTTCAAGCACTATATGTCTAGGGAGATGAGGAATAAAGTTAAAAATGGTAATTAAATAGATATCTCGGTATTGCAATGGTTTATACTTTCTCGTATAAATTTTTAGGTTAGGGTCCAAAGCTCATCAATATTCCTTCTCACGAGATGTGACAGTTTAGAGATACCCAAGGAAATGCGGCTTATGGTGTAACACGAACCTTCATAATGTGCAAAAATTCTTTTTCTTTCTTTTTCTTTTTCTTTTTTTTTTTACATTATCATTAGTCTCGATCTAATTTTAAAGTGCTTCTACTGTAGATAAAAAAGAATGCTCATTCGAAGTTTCTCGCTTGTTTCGGTGACCCCCACATCAGTTAAAACCTTTTGTTTTTAAACACCTCAGATGCCAGCTCCATTTACGTGTCAATCGATTTCTTGTTATATGTGTCCTAAATGTGATTCCTTTTCCCTCTCAAATGTCTTCTGAATTTTTAAAGTAAATGGGCGTTTCACAATTAATTTTGAGTACAGTTGTGGAAGTTGCCTATTTAGGGATATCGAGTAGAAATAAGGTTAGCCATCACTCCAGTAAAATAGTTTTGAACTATCTCCAAAGCGGATGCTATCAGCCGCAACTAGTTCACAATTGGCACTACCTTTTATTCGTGAAGCCATGGCTTAAGAAAATAAAAAATAAAAAACGCAAATGAATCATCGGTAATTACAAATACAGGTAATATCATTACGGCAGATATAACAGTTCACGTCGACGTTCCTGCAACCTGATATTTTTAAGATCCATCATGAGCAATAAAACTGCTTATATGAAGAACCAAGTATTGTTACAAAATTGTATACCTCAGTGCGGCAATGTATTTGCTTTTTCCTAATATATATATCTGATAACCAATATGTAAACAATTTTCTTGTAAACGATTCATTGACTTTTGGAGTGATTTTAACCTGGTAAATATCTATCTATCTATATACCTAGGCTGCTTCCCCCGAGGATTTGGTCACCCTCGGAAATGTTTTCTGAATTTTAGATACGAGTGGGAGTGTTTCTTAGCTAATTGTAGAAATTGCATAGTGTTTTCGTCCTCAATTATGCGGTTTTTAGGATAATTCAAGTATAGTAGTTTTCACTTATTCCTAAAACGGGTGCTGTTACCGTAACAAAACAATATGATTTTTTTTTTTTATCTGAAGCGACCACTACACATGACGAAAGTCACAAACGACCCTTTTCGTAACGTAAAAATCCAAACAATCTCCAGACAACATTAATACAGTTTATTCAGTGTTCTTTCAACCTGCAGTTTTTGTAGCTGTCATGTCTACGGAGATGAGGAATAAAGTTATAAATGGTAATTAAATATATATCTCGGTATTGCAATAGTTTATACTTTCTCGCATAAATTTCTAAGTAGGAGTCAAAAGCTCATCAATATTCCTTCTCACGAAGTGCGACAGTTTTGAGAGATTTTACTTAAGGAAATGTGGATCATGGTGTAACACGAACCTACATAATGTGAAATATTCTTTTTCTTTCTTTTTTTTATGTCATTAGACTAGATCCAGTTTTAAAGTATTTCTGCTGTAGGTATAAAAGAATACTTATTCGAAGTTTCTGGCTTGTTTCTTTGACCCCCCACATCAATTCAAATTTATTGTTCTAAAACACCTCAGATGCCAGCTCTCTTTACATGTTGATCAATTTCTTGTTATATGTTTCCCAAATGTGATTTTTTTCACCCTCAGAAATGTCCTCTGAGTTTTAGAAATAGAGTGTTTCGTAACTAATTTCTAGTACATTTGTAGAAGTCGAGTATTTAGCGATTTCGACCAAATTAAGTTTATACAGCCGTCACTAGTGAAACAGTTCCGAACTATCCCCAAAGCCTATGTATGCTATCAGCCGTAACTAGTTCACAGTTGGCACTACCTGTTATCCGTGGTCACGGCTAAACCAGATTTAAAAAAAAAAGCAAATGAATTATCGGTAATTACCAATACAGGTAGTATGAACACGGCAGGCACAAAGTTCACATCGACGCTCGTGCAACTTATTATTTGATGACATATCATGAACAATAAATCTGCGTATATGAGGAACCAAGTAGTTTTTGTAAATTGTACTCTCAGTACGGCTATGTATTTACTTTTTCCTAATAATATATATCTTATAACTAATACATAAAAAATTTTCTCGTAAACGAATTATTGCCTTTCGGAGTGATTTTATCTTGGTAAAAATGGATAATGATATCACACGAACCGTCAAAGTGCAAAAATATTGAGTTTTTAACATTGATCTTGGGGCTCAAGATGCCACTTTATAGCCCTAGTTATGAAGATAAAAATATCCATTTTATCTCTAAATTTTTTAATTTTTTACACATCTTTAATCAAACGAAACTTTTTGGGCTTAAACCCTCTGAATGCCAGCCTTTTTTACCAGTGAGTAGGTTTCATCATAAGCGTTACTTCATTTAGGCTTTACTTTTTTTTTTTTATACGGAATTTTCTGACCTTCAGAAATATTTTCTAGATTCTAGATGCAATTGGGAGTGTTTCCCAGCTAATTTAGGGTACATTTGTGGAAGTTGTATATTTGGTGTTTTCACCAAATATACTTGTTTTATGGGGAGGGGCACTAACCCTCCACCATCCCACTTACCGACACGTAGGGAGCACGTATGGTTTGGTTATATGGTTACCAGCCAGCGTTGTAAATGGTTTCTTGCCTTACAGGAAACCATCAGGCTTGTCACTCAGTCAATTATGCGGTTTTTAGGATCACTCAGGTATAATAGTTTTGAATTATTCCTAAGGCGGATGCTATTACTGTAAGAAAACAACTTGATCATTTTTTTGTTTATGTGAAGTTACCAGTAGCAATGAAGAAATTCACATATGACCCTCTTCGTAACGTAAAAATCCAGACAATATATATGGTAATTAATTATATATCTTGGTACTGGAATAGTGAATACTTTCTCGTATAAATTTTTAGGTGAGGGTCAAAAACTCATCAATATTCCTCCTCACGAGGTATCATAGTTTTGAGAGATTTACTCAACGATATGTGGCTAATGGGGTAACACGAACCTTCACAATTTGCAAATATTCTATTTTTTTTTCTTTTACATTCCGTCAGGAGGATCGATGTAATTTTAAACTGCTTATCATCATCATCATCCGTAATTCCTTTCCCACCCAAGGGCAGGGTGACGAGTAGCAATGTCCAGACAGTCCAAATATGCCCGGTTCAATGGGTCACGCAGCTTCCATTCACTCATCACTCAAGCCCCCGGAATCCTGGCTCTATCGGATACGCCAAAAGCATTCACCACGTTCTGTAGCTTCACATAAACGTATCCGATTGAGCCAGTCTGGACGCTGCACGTTAAAAAGGGGTGCCAAAATCCCTGATCTTACAACATTCATCCAGCCAGCTCGATCTCCTGTCAGTTCCCTAGCCTCACCGACTTTCAAACCTCTTTTCCTCACACGCTCATCCACCATATCTACCTTGTTGGCCTACCTCGCCTCCTCCCTCCTTCAAATTCGCTCAGATATATCTTTTTCACCATTCTATTGTTATCCATTCTCTCCACATATCCATACCATCTCAGTACACTCTCTTCGATTCTGGTGTCCACCGACTTTCTCACTGCACACCTTTCGCGAATCACAATATTTCGTATCCTATCGACCCTCTGCACTCTACATACATTCCTCAGCAGTCCCATCTCCACTCTCTGGTACTCTTGACTTTTCATTTTCTTGCCACACCATAGTCTTACATCCATATTCTAAAGTTTGCACTAACACTCCCTCATGTAAGCCTCGTGCAGCTGCAACACTCAAGCCTCTGTTTCTTATCAAGGCCTTCATTGCACCAGCTACTTTTCTTCCTTGTGTCACTCTACTTTCAACTTCTTTTGCACATTTTCCTCTTTTCTATCACTGTACCCAAGTATTTGAACTATCTCACTAATTCCAGTCTCTGTCCATTCACTGTTACATCACACCTCTCTCAATAAGCATTACATTTACTCTCAAGGCACGACGCTCACAGACATCAGCAAAACTCTGCACTAGCTTAGCCTACGAAGTTCTTGTCCGTTACTTGCAAGCAGTACTGCATCATCAGCATACAACAAATTTGAGATATTCCATCCATCACCATTCATTACCAACGCCATCCCACTCTCCATTACTCGTGTTATTGCTTCTCTCATCACCCCATCCATATATACAGTATACTGAACAACCATGGGGATATTACACAGCCTTGTCACACGCCCACACTGATCGTGAACCATTCACTTAGTTGCCCATCAACCCTTTCACATACATCGCTACCATCATAAAGACTCTTGACAGCACCTAGCAGCTTACAATCTAAACCGTACATGCGCAAAACTTTCCTCTGTCTACTTTGTCGTATGCTTTTTCCAGATCTATGAATTCCATAAACACCTTATGGTCCTTCTCACAAGGTTTCTCTGCTATCTGTCTCACTGCAAATATTTGATCCACACATCCTCTGCCACTCCTAAAGCCACCCTGTTCATCACTCACTAGGACATCTGATGTCTCTTACTTTATAATAATTCTTCCATATACCTTCCCCACCACACTCAATAAACACCTATCTATCTATTGCCAGACGCCTCAGTCCTGTTTGGGGTGGCCACAAACAAAACGCCTCCAGGTCGCCCTGTCCCGCCATTTCACAGCCCTGCTCCCAACTCACACCCCCCTCTCTCATATACCTCTCCACCCCATCCCTCCATCTCATCCTCGGCCTCCCCCTCCCTTCTCCCCCCTCCACCTCACTCACATACGCTCTCTTCGTTAGTCTTTCACCCTCCATCCTCTCCACATGGCCAAACCACCTCAGTGTGTTCCTCATAACGCTTCCTATCACATCCACATCCACACCACAACGCTCCTTTATATCCTCATTCGTCAGCCTGTCTCTCCATGTGACTCCACAGGCTCCTCTTAAATAACTCATTTCCACTGCTCTCACTCTTGCCTTGTGTCTTTCCAACAACGTCCAAGCTTCACTTCCATACGTTAGAGTTGGTATCACAATACTGTCATGTAGTAACTTTTCCACTTCCATGCTCACTTCCCTGTTTCTTATCTGCTTTCAAAGAACCAGCAACCTTTCTTCCCTGCTGTACCCTTTCAAGCACTTCACCTTCTAAACCTCCATCCTTACTCATCACACTATCCAAGTACGTAAACGTACTCACGTTTTCCAATTCCTTACCATCCAACCTCGCTGTACATTCACTGACTTCACCTCTCTCAAAGACCATCACTTTACTCTTCGCTACATTCACCTTTAGATTCCGTTTCTTACACACTCTCCCAAACTCATCCACCAAGCCTTGCAGCTCGCCTTCGTCTTCACTCAACAACACAGTATTATCTGCAAACAACAGTACAGGGAGTTTCCAAACACTCTCATCAGGGCCACTCCAAAATCCACTACCCTACCTTGTACCTCTATTATTACCCCGCCCATACACAGATTGAACAACCATGGAGACATGACACATCCCTGTTTCAACCCAACCTTCAAAGAGAAAAATTCACTTAGTTCATTATCCACACGCACTGCAGCCTTAGCACCATCATACATACTCTTCACAGCATTCAACAACTTCCCATCTACTCCATGTATTCTTAATACTTTCCACAATCCTTGTCTATCCACCCTGTCATATGCTTTCTCCAAATCCATGAAAGCCGCATACAACTTCTTTCCCTTCTCTAGAAACTTTTCCACTAAAGATCTAAGAATATCTGATCTACACAACCTCTTCCCTTCCTAAAGCCTCCCTGTTCTTCTCCAACTAATTCCTCTTCTTTCTCTCTGTCAATAAGTGTCCTACCATACACTTTTCCTATTACACTAAGAAGACAAATGCCCCTATGATTTCCACACACTTCTTTTTCCCCTTTCCCTTTGTACAAGGGAATAATTATACCTGACTTCCAATCCTCCGGGACTCTACCTTCCTCCCAGGCCAATCTACACATCTTCCACATCCATTCTACTACAATCTCTCCCCCATGCTTCAGCATTTCACCACACACTCCATCAATTCCTGGGGCTTTCCCCAATTCAACTTTCTTCATTGCTTCCACAACTTCTATCCTACTGATTTCTTCCTGTCTTCTCACCTCCCTCCTTCTCCCAGCCATTCCCCAGCCACTTATACTCGCATTACTTCCATCCTCTATTTTCAACAATTCCTTAAAGTGTTCTCTCCATCTGCTCACTTTTTCTCCCTTATGCCTCGATAATTCATGCACTCACTAGGCTCACCTTTATTTTTGTACAGAGGTACAATCCACTTTTCCATTTTCCACTCTGCAGGCACAGTTTCACTCATCCATGCCTTCGTAATTACATATCTCCAACAAGCACTTCATTCCACTCCACTACACTTGAGCATCTCTGCATACACCTCATCAACCCCAGTTGCTTTCCCATTTTTCAGCCGCTTCACAGCACTCTTCACCTGTGCGAATGCCATGTCTCCTGGCACTACATTCCTTCTCTGCACCCCCCCCCCAACCAATCATGTTTACAGCCGCACTGTTCTCTCTATTCCCATTCATCAGGCTTTCAATATATTCTTTCCATCTGGTACTTACTTCATCTTCATGGTTAATAATCTACCACCTGCATCCTTGACACCATCGTATTTCTTGCCGCTTTCATTTCCACATTTCCGCACCTCTTTCCGGAGTAACTTCCTATTTTCAGAGTAGTCGCATTCATTTTTCTTCCTAGATCCTGAATTACCTCCTTTTTCCTCTTCAATACTCTCTTTACATGCTTCTCGCTCTCAGTATACTCATCTCTTAATTCAACTGAACCCGCATCCTGTTACCACTTTAGCCACTTCTTGCTCCACTGCTCTCTTAACCTCCTCGTCCCATCATGCCGTACCTTTCTTCTTTGTTGTTACTCTTGCCACATCACACACTCCTTTAGCATTCCTAACTACGCAGTCCTTATATGCATTCCACAGGTTGTCTAGATCCATTTCATTCCAGTTCACTGATTCTACCTCCTTCTCTACTTTGGTCCTGTAATCATCTGCCATTTCTTTGATCCTCAGCTTCTCAACTTTCTTTCTCCCTGACTGCTTTTCTCTCTTCTGATCCACCTCACTCCTTTCAGCTTGATCTTGCATACCACAGTCATATAAGGCATTGCGGGCCAGAGGGGCGAGTGCGCCATATCTCAAATTTCCAGTTTTTCTCTGAACCGAGTAGGAGAACCCATTTTCTATCATGTGGTACATCATGGCAGGTGAAATTCTACCTTGTGAGGGTGACTCATAAAGCTTGTTTCTCTTTGAATCTGTGCCACCTTCCTCTGCCTTTTTTACATTGACCGTCTTCTGGAATCAGGTGCTCGTATTTTCTGCTGTTTTTATGTGTTTTTGGCTTGAAATGAACTCCTCACTCATTGACAGAGTAGTTAAATGTCCAGTGGTGATGAGGAAGATACAGAACCACCCTGAAATGTGGAAAAAGGCTGTGTGTAAGCAAAAGAGAGAGTGGTGAGGCGTACTTCAGCCGTACAACCAAGCAACATGTTGCTGCAAGAAGCGTTGATGAGTGCAGCTGCAACAGGAAGTGTTTCAGTGTGGTAGGCCGTGAAAATGTGCAAAAGATTTTCAGTAATTACTAGGGCCTACGTGATCATGGTAAGCAGACGATTTATCTATATCACCGGGTGTCACAGTGTGATGTTAAGAGGCATCGAGTGAAAGAGAGAGAGAGAGAGAGAACCATATTAATAAAATTATGGAGTACACAGTGTTACTGAATAACAAACCTATTGAGGTGTGTCGTACAGCCTTTTTATACATTCACAGTTTAAGTGAAAAGCGCGTACGAAATGCCATCAGCAAAGGAACTGAAACAGGCATATCCTCTGTTGAGTGACGGTCGTGGGAAACACACACCTGTGAATAAAGCTTCTGAGGAGAGAAAGGACGTTGTGTGTAACCACATAAGGAGCCTGAAGACCGTAACATCCCATTGTTCACGTGCTAAAATTCCTCACAGACAATACTTGCCCTCTGCTTTGAATACTGAATAGCTGTATGAATAATATGAAGAATACTTGAATGAAAATAATCAGAGGTAAAGGTAAGCAAAAGATACTACAGAGATGTGTTTAATAGTGAGTTCAATATTGGTTTCGAACCTCCAAAAAGTGATACATGTAATTATTGTGACAGCGTTGACATGGAGGTAAGTGCTCTTGATGCTGAGAAAGATGCAGAAAAAATAAGGCAGTTAAAAGTGGATAAAGTAGTGCATACTACCAAGGCAAAGGTAGTATGGTACAGAATATTTTGAAAAGTTATCGTCATAAAGACGATGATGTTGCAGTAATATGTATGGACTTACAAGCCCTCCCAGCCCCAGAACTGAGCAGTGGTGTACAGTACTATAAAAGGAAATTATGGACATAATTTTGGAATTCATGATGTGAAGAATGATTATGCATTTATGTTTGTTTGGAATGAGAGGGTAAACGAGAGTCTTGTGAAGTGGCAAGTTGTTTACAGTATTATGAGAAAATTTATTAGCCCTATTTTTTTTTTTCTATGCGAGGAAGAAGGAACCAAAGGCTATGAGCCTGCAGTAACAGTTCCCTCAAAGAAAAAAACAAAATACAATAGAGAGCCAAATTCAAGATCCGATCATTTTGAGATGCCTGGACACACTGCGTTTGAAAGACTGGAGATCATAGGCAGCAGGAAATACAGACAGAGGGAGACAGTTCCAGAGTTGACCTGTTGCATAAATGAAAGACTGGCAGTAATGGTTAACTCTTGCATTAGAGAGTTGGACAGAAAAGGGATGAGAGTTTGCTGCCAGACGGGTGCTACGCGCCCGTCGTAGAGGTGGAGGAATGCAAGCAGACAGTTCAGAGGAGCAGTGACCATTAAAGTAGCGATAGAAAAGAGATAAAGATGCAACAGTGCGGCGGAGACAAAGGTTGAAGGGAGTCAGTAAGAGGAGGAGAGTTAATGAGACGAAAAGCCTTTGACTCCACCCTATTGAGAAGAGCTGTATGTGGGGAGCCTCCCCACACATGAGAGTTGTACTCCACACAGAGGCGGATAAAACCCCTGTATAGAGTCAATAATTGTCCAGAAAGAGCGGAGTCGGCTTAGCACACCCAATCTCTTGGAAGCAGATTTTACAAGAGATGTAATATGATCTTTCCAAGATAAGTCCCGAGTAAATGAAACCCCAAGCATGTTCAAGGATGATGCAGGATTAAGCTGAATATTATTATACATTAGTGGGTATACCTGTGGAAGATTTTGTCGGGTTGATAGGTGTAAGAACTGAGTCTTAGATGCATTAAAAACCATATTATTTTTACGTCAGTCAGAGATACGAGCCAAGTCAGACATTAGGTGTGCCATAGCCTCATCCCTTGTTTGTTGAAGTAACTGCTGAGATGGGCGTTGCGAGAACCGAATGGAAAGGTGAAGGGTGGAGTCATCAGCGTATGAGAGGATAAGGTTAGATGTACAACTTAGATCATTGATGAATAAAAGAATTGGTGATATGACAGAGCCCTCAGGAACACCACTGTTGATAGATCTAGGAGAAGAACGATGCCGTCTACAACAACGGCTATAGAACGACCAGAAAGGAAGCTAGCGATGAAGGCACAGATAGAAGGATAGAAACCGTAGGAGGGCAGTTTGGAAATTAAAGATTTATGCCAGACTCGATCGAAAGCCTTTGAGATGTCAAGTGCAATGGCAAAACTTTCGCCAAAGTCCCGAAAGGAGGATGATCAGGAGTCTGAAAGGTAGGTGAGATCGCCAGTGGAGCGTCCCTGACGGAACCCGCAGTGACGATCGGAAAGAAGGTTGTGATAGGAAAGATCCCTTAAAATTTTTCTATTGAGAATTGACTCAAAAACTTTTGAAATACAGGACGTTAAAGCAATTGGACGATAGTTGGGGGGTTGGGAGTGGTCACCCTTCTTTGGGACTGGCTGAATGAGAGCAAACTTCCAGCAAGAAAGAAAGTTACAAGTTGACAAAGGCGAAAGGGTTTGCCTAGGCAGGGTGTAAGCACAGAAGCACAGTTCTTGAGAACAACAGGAGGGACCCCATCAGGCCCATATGCCTTGTTAGTACTGAGGCCAGTGATGGCAGAAAATACATCAGCTGAAGAAATTTTAATATCAGCCATGAGGAAGTCAGAGGGGTGAAGTGATGGAGGAACAGCACCGGAATCGTCTAAGGTGGAATTGGAGGAGAGTCTGTGCAAAGAGATCTGCTTTATCAGTAGAAGAAATAGTTACAGAACCATCAGAGTAGAAAAGAGGAGGGAAGGATGATGAGGTAAAGTTGTTAGAAAGATTTTTGGCAAGGTGCCAAAAGGAGTGGGAAGAATTCGAGTTAGATATTTGAGAGCATTTAGTGTGGATGAAATTATTTTTAGTAGAGAGAAGAACAGACAGCACGATTCTGGGCAGAGACGTAAAGATGATGTGATTCAGGGGTGGGTTGGCTCCGGTACCTTTTGTAGGCCCTCTCCTTGTTGCGGACAGCATTAGAACAAGCGTGATTAAACCAAGGCTTTCTTGCGTTAGTCAAAGGATATGAGAAAGGAAAGTATGCTTCCATGCCCGAGAGAATAACCTCCGTAATGCCCAAGGCACACTCAGATTGCTCACGGCCATGGAAGCAATAATCATTCCAGGGAAAATCAAAGAAGTACTGCATGAGGGCCTCCCAGTCCGTGGCTCCAAAATGCCACAACGACGTTTCCCTGGAGGGTTCACAGGCCGTACCGGAGTGATAGTACAGGTTAAGGTAATAAGGTTGTGATCGGAGGAGCCCAACGGAGAGAAAAGATTAACAGAGAAAGCAGAAGGATTAGTTGTGAGGAAGAGATCAAGTATGTTGGAGCTCTCTCCAAGGCGGTCAGGGATACGGGTAGGGTGCTGTACAAGCTGCTCTAGCTCATTAAGGATAGAAAAGATGTAGGCTTGTTCACCAGGTGAATCAGTGAAAGGAGAGGAGAGTCAAAGGTGGTGGTGAACATTGAAATCTCCTAGAATGGAGATTTCAGAGAAAGGAGAAATGGATAGAATGTGTTCTATCGTAGAAGTAAGATAGTCGAAGAATGTTTGATAGTCAGTAGAATTAGGGGATAAGTAAACAGCACAGATATATTTAGTCAGAGAATGACAGGAAAACCGAAGCCAGAGTGTAGGGAATTCAGAAGAATCAAGTTCAGGAACACGAGAGCAAGATCAGACACCTTTGGCTTTGAAATGAGTATAGAGAAAGTAGGAGGATACAGAAAAGGGTTTGCTGTCAGTTGCCTCAGACAGCTGAGTCTCAGTTAGAAAAAGAAGGTGAGGTTTAGAGGAGGAGAGGTGGTACTCAACAGAGCGAAAGTTAAAGGCCGCAAATGTTGCAGAAATGAAGAAGAAGAGAGTCAGACAGTGGTTCCAGGCACCTCGAGTCGTCACCAGGAGAGGGGCGGATCGTGGGCGCATTTATGGTCCCCCCCCCCGGGGACTCCGAGGCTTGGTGATGAGACGCCATTTTAGTTGAATTTGAATAGGAAGTGCAGTGTGTACTGTGCATGTAGTTTGGTGTAGATAGAGAAATTTGTACTGGAGAGCATGCTAGCCTACTCTCTGTGTAACTGAGACACTGAAAAAGTTCAGCAAAGGGGGATGGTCAGGAACTAGTCCTGAGGGCTGATGAAACGGGACCTCCAGCACTCCCTGTCATCAGCTTTCCATCCACCTCGGGAGTACTGCCCTGCTCGACTGGTGCTATAGCATTTAGTTATTTTTAGTGATAATTGTGGTGGACAAAAAAACATTAATCTAATTCTAAGTTACCTACGCCATGTGCACAGTAGCTGACTTTCTTCTGTTAAGCATTACTTCATGATACCAGGCCATTCATACCTGCCCTGTGACAGAGAATTTGGTAATATTGAGCTCTCACTTAAGAAAATGCAGGTATACTCCTCAGACCATTATGTTAACCTGATAAAAAATGCTAGAAAAAAAAAATCCATTCACTGTTGTAAACATGAAGCGTGAGTGGTTCTTTGACTATGATGTGATGCAAAAGGAAATTACAAAAGGCAGTGTCACAGGGTCAGGTTTTAAGGATGAACAATGATTACATGATGGGATTTAAACTTCATAATGTGTACACTTCAGACATACAAGACTCCAAAACAATAAAGCTTCAGAAGGGGCGAAAGCAGGTGTATGATCTGTCAGTGTTTTACCTGCCTAATGTTCCTCTGGTACCAACGTATAATGAGCCAGTGCAACTAAGCAAAGAAAAAGTGCAGGACCTAAAAGACCTTTTAAAGTACGTGAAGGATGAGTACCGACAGTTCTACCAGGATATCTTCAGAGGCCAGGAGACTGTGAGATGGGTGGTTAGCACCGGGGATGGAGACATTGACCCGGGTGACAACCACCTTGACTATTAACCTCCCTCCACCACAACCCCCCACCTCCCAGTCTAGTTAAGCAGTGTGTCTATAAGTGATGTGGTTGGTGTTGATTATGTAATGTGTACAATCTGGAAATAAAATTTTTCAACAAAATCCACGATTGTAATTACAATTTCTTGCCTGAATTTAGGTTTTGTAAATACTCATTTCAAAAATTCATAATAAATCAGATTTGATATTTTGTGGGAAATTTTTGCTTCAGTTATTGTTCATATGAAGTTATCTTTCTAATATCAGCAAATAAGCAATGTGTTCACAAATTTATTACTACTCATGGTAATTACGCTCTATTACATGGCTAATTATACAATGGTAAAATTATACTTATATGAATTTTATTGTTTAGCTTGAAAGGGCTAGTCAAGACGATTAAAATGGTGGTAAACATGACACGTTTAAAGTATATTACAGTTTGGTAATTAGATGTCAAAGATTAACAACTAATTACCGAAAATAAGCAAAGTGCACGGTCGCCCCTCTGGCTCGGAGCGCCTTGATCTGGCAGACCTCCACAAGTCCTCTCACGGCCCTCGTATCAGCAACTGTTCCCATCATCGACCTCACTACGAGTACGTAATCAGTCAGGCTTCTCTCAACACGATCCCCGTTCCCTTTATACCACGTATATTTATGTGTTTGAAATACGAGTTACAAATGCACAACCTCCTCCCCTGACACATATCCTTTAGTTGCTTTTCATTATCATTTTCTCCTGGTACTCCATAACAACCCATTATGTCATCCTCAGGACCAGTGCCTACTCTTCCATTCATATTTCCCATTATGATCACCTTGTAACTCCTGGGCATTTCTCCCACTACTTCATCCAGCTCATCCCAAAATCTATCTTTCTCTCACTCCTGTCCTCAGACGGTGTATATGCTACAGTTACTGCCACTTTCACCTTAAACTTGAACTTGACATACATACACCTCGAGCTGACACATTTGTAGTCTCTCATTCCACTCTGCCACATCGCATTCATAAACAAAGCAACTCCTTCCTTGCATCTTCCTCGCCCATTCATTCCCGATCTTACACATTTCACACCCTCCCACTCCACTTCGTACCCTTTCATCTTCGTTTCACACAATGCCATCACGGCATATCTCGCACTGTTGAACACATTCACCACTTCCACCCTCTTGCTCTCCTCATTCACACCTCGCACATTTCACATGGCCATGCGAAATTGCCCATTTGGTTGGGACCTGGGGCAGATATTGGGCCCTCTGAGGCTCTCTGAAACGACTGCCGTGATTAAGTGACTTTGGATAGGGGAATCTGGGGGACACAACCCTGCCAGAAACCCCGGTTATATGGTTACCACCCAGCGTAGTAAATGGTTTCCTGGGTACAGGAAACCACTTGGCTTGTCACTCAGTGTAGAGCTCATATGGCATCACTCTACATTGAGTGGATGTTGGGTGCCCACATCCACCACAAAGTGCTTCTATTGATAAAAAAGGATACTCATTTGAAGATTCTCGCTTGTTTCGGTGACACTCACATCAGTTCAAACTTGATTTTCTTAAACACCTCAGATGCCCGCTCCATTTACGTGTCAATCGATTTCTTGTTTTATGTTTCATAAATGTGACTTTTTCACCCTCAAATGTCTTCTGAGTTTTTAAAAATGACAGTGTTTCGCAATCAATTTTGTGTACATTTATGGAAGTTGCCTATTTAGCGATTTCGACACAAAATAAGCTTAGACAGCCATCACTCCAGTAAAACAGTTTTGAACTACCGCCAAAGCGGATGATAGCCGTAACTTGTTCACAATTGGCACTACCTTTTACTCGTGGTCACAGCTAAAATAGATGAAAAAAAAGCAAATAACTCATCAGAAATTAAAAATACAGGTAATATCAACACGGCAGACAAAACAGTTCACGTCGACGTTCCTTGAACCTGATATTTTTATGACCCATCAAGAACAATGAAACTGCGTATACGAGGAGGCAAGTACTGTATATAAATTGTTTATATAAGTACGGCTATTTATTTACTTTTTCCTAATAATATATACCTGATAACCAATACCTAGAAAATATTCTTGTGAACGATTTACAGTATTGCCTTTCGTAGTGATTTTACCTTGGTAAATATAGATAAGGATATCACACGAACCGTTATACTGCGAAAATATTAATCTATTTTTTTAATTTGATCAGGAGGCTCAAGATGCCACTCTAAAGGCCTAGTTTTGCAGATAACAATAATATCCTTTTTATCTCTAAATTTCCAATTTTTTTACACGGCTCTAATGAAATGAAACTCTTTGGGCTTAAACCCACTGAATGCCAGCCTCCTTTACCAGTGAGTCGATTTCATCCGCCATGTTACCTAGTTCCTGATTTTTTTTTATAATGAATTTCCTCACCCTAAGAAATGTTTTTTGAATTCTAGATAGAACTGGGTGTGATTCTCAGCTAATTTAGAGTACTCTTGTGGAAGTTACATTTTTGGTGTTTTCGCCCTCAAATCTGCGGGTTTTAGTATCAGTCAAGTATAATAGTTTTGAATCATTACTAAAGCTGATGCTATTACCGTAACAAAACTTGACCATTTTTTCCCTCCCCTACAAATGGAGGAAGTCTCGCAAATGACCCTCTTCGTAAAGTAAAAATCCAATCTTCAGAGGTGTTCCTTCAACCTGCATTTTTTTTATCTGTCATGCACTATATGTCTAAGGAGATAAGGAGTAAAGTTATAAATGGTAATTAATTATATATCTCGGTATTGCAAGAGTTTATTCTTAAATGACAGTCAAAAGCTCATCAATTTTCCTTCTCACGAGGAGGAAATTTGGCTTATGGTGTAACAAGAACCTCCATAATGTGCAAAAATATATATATATATATATATATATATATATATATATATATATATATATATATATATATATATATATATATATATATATATATATTTTTACATTCAGTCATGTGGCTCGATGTAATTTTTGTTCTTCAACTGCAGATAAAAAGGAATACTCATTGGAAGTTTCTCGCTTGTTTCGGTACCCCCCCCCCATCAATTCAAACTTCTTGTTCTTAAACACCTCAGATGCCAGCTCTCTCTACATGTTTCTTAAATGTGATTTTTTCCACCTCAGAAATGCCTTCTGAGTTTTGGAAATAACTGGGAGTGTTTCGCAGTTTTGAGTACATTTGTGGAAGTTGAGTAGTTAGTGATTTCGACCAATAATAAATTTATCCAGCCACCACTCTAGCAAAATAGTTTTGAACAACCCCCAAAGCGGATGGTATGACCCGTAACTAGTTCACAGTTGGCACTACCTTTTATTCGTGAAGCCACTGCTAACACGAATATAAAAAAGCCAAATGACCCATCGGAAATTAAAAATCTAGTTCGTCCCGCCAAGGCAGACACAACAGTTCACGTCGACACTCTTGGAACCTAATTTTTGAAAACCCTTCATGAGCAATAAAACCACCTATATTAGGAACCAAGTATTTTTTATAAATTGTATATGTCAGTATGGCTATGTATTTACTTTTCCTAATATTATGTATCTGATAATCAATACCCATACAATTTTATCGTAAGCTGAGAAACCGCCACGAGATGTCATAACGGTTGATGCGCAGCACGGACACGTTTTTGTCAGCAAGTGTCCGGACTTGTTATGATGTGGACTTTGGCTGACTAGATTCCCCTCATCACCCCCACGCTCACTGCGTGAGCTTATAATTCTATTTTCCCCGAATGCCGAATAACAATAGACATCGGGAATATGCTTCCTAGTATTTCAAGTCATGCCACACCTGCCAACTGATGGATAAGAGTAACAAGCCTATTTCTGTAGCGTCATTGGTCCATCTTTCTGTTTTTGATGCCTCATTCATCAGAGTTCTTGTAGATATTGTCGGCCTTCTGCCAAAGACCTTATCAGACCACGAATATATTCTATCCATGTTGGACATGGCCACTAGGCATGCTCAAGCCATCCCCTTGAAAAATAGTTCGAAGCAGTGGTAAGGGAGACGATTTTTTTAAAAATTAAGTTTGGTCTTACGAAAGAGGTGCAATCAAATAGGGCAGCATTTTCAGGTCATAATTATCCAGACAAACCCTTAAGAAGTTAGGGATCTCCCAGATCACCTCTTCAGCTTACCAACCTCAGAGTCAGGGAACACTGGACAGATATCTCACCCTAAGACATATATCAAGGAAATATTTTATTGTTCATGAATAGGATTGGGACAAAGGTCTTCCCTTCCTGTTGTTTGCAATGAAAGAGACACCAAATGAGTTCTAAGGCTGCATCCCATTTGACTTGACTAATGGTCACTATGTGAGAGGTCCACTAAAGTATCTTAAGGAACATTGGGTCAGTGATGATGATCATGTTAATCTGTTGCCCTATATCTCAGATTTTAAAGAAAGTCTAGCAAACTGAAGTACCAAATGTAATTTTGGAGTTCTCCCAAAGGAGGCCAATGAGATCGTAATATTAAAACAATTAGGCTAGTAGTGACTCTCCCAAGACATAAAGTCCTGGTATTCCTTCCTGTTCATGAACAGCCATTGCAGGCACGTTTCTCAGGCCCTTCTGTAACACAAAAAGGTATGTGATGTTAACTATATTATTCAGACCCCAGAACGGAGGAAGGCACGAGAGTTGTAACATGTCATTATGCTGAAGGAGCACCATGTTAGAGGATGCAGGACCCACTAGTGCTATATGTTTGGTGTCAGTTGGCAAGATGGTAGATTAGCCAGGTTGCCCTTGACTTCCAGTTGGAGAGAGAACCAGGAGGCATGGACAGTTAAATGATAAACTCTCACTTAACTTCTGAACGACGTGTTGAACTGACTGCCCTTCTAGGGAAGTATCCTAATGTTTTGCGGAACAGCGCTGGGCTGGCAATACAGCATGATGTCGATGCTGGAGGCACCTGTTCTATGAAGCAGCTCATCTGTCATAGAAGTCCACGAGAACAGTCCATTATCCAGCAGCAGGGAGTTGTCAAAGTGACCTCAGTCACCTTATTTCCAAAATCCAGTGGGTCATATCGTTTTTGCATAGATTACCATCGAGTCGATTCCCTCACAAAGACCGGCAATGACCCACTTTCTAGAGTAGTGTATGCATTGCAAAGTTCATGACAAAAATTAATTTGCTGAACGGATAATGGCAAGTTCTGCTTACAGAAATGGCAGAAGAAACTTTGTTTTATGGATGGTGATCATACAAATGCAAAGTCATGTCATATGTAATGAAAAATGCTCGTCACGTACTAGAGGCTATTAAACAAACTTATCAGTGATATCAGGGAATTTTACATACATTGATGATTTGTTATATTGACTCCTGGGAGAACACCTGATCCAGTTAGATGTCTTGCTGCAGAGACTGTTAGCTGCTTACTTGCTGATCAACCTAGCGAAGTGTTACTTTTTAAATGCCCAGGCTCAGCACTTAGGCCACATGGTAGGACTGGATGAAAGAAGTCATCCTAATGAAAAGTTGGTCATTGTTTACATCAGACAACCGAAGAACAAAAAGGAATTGCAGAGATTCCTGGGTATGGTGGGTTGTCTTTTTTTTTCTTTTAATTTCTCTGATGTAGCTTTCATCACAGATTTGTTAAAGGAGTCAAATGTAAGTGGATGGAAGACTGTGATGAGGTATTTTCGACAGTTAGGGTGATTCTGTCCAGTCAGCCTGTGTTGCAGGCCCCAGATTTCAGTAAGCCTTTTAAATTAGCTGTTGATGCTAGTGGTGTTGATGTCAGTGCAATTATGTTACAAGATAATGATCATGGTGTTGATCTGTTTGCTACTTTAGTAAAGTATTTCATGTTGCTCAAAAGAATTACTCCACAGCTGAAAAGGAACTCCTTGCACTCATACTTGCGCAGCAACATGTCAGCGTATGTTAAATAAGGCTCAGCTCTTACTGTTATGTACACAGAACAACACCCTCTAAAATTCTTAGCAAAATTTAGAGACAAAAAACAGATTATCCCGCTGGGTTCAAGAGTATGCCTGAATGTATGCTATGTCAAAGGGGAAAGGAATGTTTTGGCGGACTGTGTAGAATGCAACCTTGTGAGATGTATAGAAATTGACCCTTGTAAATTTTATCTTCAGGAAGGGAGGTGGTACTGGCACTGCCAGCCACTGAATTGGGCATGGAAGTGTGAAGCTTACCTCTGATCATGGGAGGTATTTCGGGGGAACCAGCAGTGTGAATGTTGATCTTAGCAGCAGCTTAACTTGGTTGACCTCTGTGTTGGTACAGCTGCATCTCGGTTTGGAGCATGGTGTACCAGCGATAAAATAGTCTCTAGAATGCACCAGTCAGCTCCAGCTGAACAGCTTGATGTGATCACTCTCTCGAAGAAATTATAGGGAAGAAGAATTATGGTACTGTTCAGAATTGTACGTGGACGAAAAGAGGCGTGGCTACTGGGATAGATCGAGTGGCTATTTTTGGTAGTGCTACTCCTCTTTCATCTTCAGCCTCCTCTAAGTCACTTTTTTAGTTTAGTGATATAGTGTAGGAAGCATTTCAAGACTTTAAGCAGTAGGTTAAGAACCTGTATTTAACTTGTGCGTAACAGCTTAGTATTATAACTGTTCCCGCTTATTTCTCCATTAGCAGAAGTCTCTGATAATATTGTTTGAGTAGGTATATAAGTGATTCTAATTAAGTTAGAAGTGCCCTGCTGAGCACCTGTGCACTATATAAAAGAACTTCTGTGATGTAATGTGCTGAGATTTCATAACTAAAGTTTTATATGTTAGTGTCATTGCCTTTTAAATGACCCTCAGAGTCAGAAATCACCCTGCACGGTTCGTAACAGTTATGAAACATCCTGTCTACCAGCGAGGTGGTGTAATGCTCTCCACATCTGGTGACACCGAAAGGTATGGCACTTCACCAGGTTTCTTTCGGTCGCTAGGACGAACTTAACGCGGTGATCATTGCCACGGTGTGCAGTTCTTGGTGGCAGTATAATATAAAAGCAATGTTCCATCAGAAAATATACCGTACTTGAAATATCATGTCCTAATTGTGGTAAGTTTTTAAAATTGTCACATTACGCAGTTATGAATGACACGGATTTCATGAGTGGTTTAGTTTTGAGCCATGAACCATGCAACAGTTAACAATTCATGTCATACTTATCAGCTTTCCCACAACTATCAATGAACAAAATGTTATCGTGACACCCATCCTCCCTACCGTGAACCTGACGTTGACAAACCACTAATACTTAAGCAAGTTCACTAAATACAGGAGCTGGCCCCAGAGGGGTGGGGGACCTGGAAGAAAGAAGAAGGGCGGAGCGTGAGGAAGGGGACAATAGTGAGCTTTAGTGGCCAAACTGAGGGCTAGAGGATAGAGGTGATGGGGTAGGGGATGGTGGACTTTGGTAGACAACAGGAGCTACAGTGGGAGGAACAGATTACAAGGTGATGACTGGGCCAAATCATTGTTTCATTGAGAACAGGGAATTTTACGGTCAGATCATGAAACTGTGTTGATGTTGCCACTTGTAAATGACCATCATGGTTTGTAACAATTCACAACACAGTGTACACTGGGTGGCTCAGTACTCCTGTATTATGAGTATGGCGATTATTTGTTAATATGCATATACTAGTATATGACACGTTCCTACAGTTTGTCAGATGTTACAGCGGTTGTCATAGTCAGTGGGAATTACTCTTGTAGCCTAAATCCCCGTCCACCCTAGCGGACAGTGACTGGCTGACTGATTCCGTACCGGGCAGAGTCTGTCGGGCACGACTGTGATATCCAGACTGTGAGGAGTAGGTGGTCGGTGAGCAGGTAGTCAGCAACGCTTGAGTGCGGCATGACAATGGTCAACACAGTCTGTGCGAAAAAAAAATCATTTCATTCATTCATTCATTGCCAGACGCCATGTATCCCAGACGGGGTGGCCAAGGGCTTAGAGTTATTCATCCACTCAAACACATTCGCATCTTAGCCCTAAAGGGGAGAAGGGACAGATTCTTACCCACGAGGGTCAACTGCGCAGTGCAATCAGTGACATCCGCAGCAGGGGTGGGATGTTCGAAATCTCGTAACGGCCGCAAAGATCATCGTAGTGGGTACGACAATCATAGCGCGCTTGTAAACCGCAAAGGTGTATGTTCAAACAAATTTTACGATCCTCCATCCGCCATATTTGCTCGTAGCGCTACGATTTCTGACAAGCACCCTTAAGCTGATCGTAGTGTCGCATAGTGGATGTTTCTCTAATAAACAAACCGCATCAAGTGATGCTGAATTTGTTTATTTACCATTTTCTGTGAACGAAGATGGAGTTACAAGTGGTTTTACAGGTAGAACCGGCATTACGAAGAACGATGAGACTTCAGAGGAACTACAGAGACAGAATGGATCCATTTGCTTACAGTGACGAACATTTGTTGAGATATTATTGGTTTCCCAGACAAGAACTCCTTCACTGGTGTGCAAGAGTTGAACCACTAGTTGGACCAGCGACAAGAAGATCCCATGCTGTGCTATGTCATTTGCAGGTGTTAATGACATTCAGATTTTATGCAAGTGGCACATTTCAGAGTGTGTTGGCAGACACATTCGGCTTAACACAGGGATATGTGAGCAGAGTAATTAAGAGTGGCACCCGTGTTGTACAGGAAATCTCTTAGGGAAGTTAAGATGCCAAGAGGTAAGCAAAGAGGGGGAATTTTTCGTTTCCACTGCTTACATCTGGAAATAGAGAAATGGCGTTCCCCCGAGCTAGACCCTGTATTGGATCATATAGCCCCGTTAGGGTACAGGAACGCGCTACCACTCCCGGCACGGCAGTCCCGGGCAAGGCTCGAACTCGCAATCCCCCGATTACGAGCTTGATGCTCTAACACTGAGGCACTGTGCCCCCTTACATCTGTAAAAATGCAGACCGATGCACTGTTCATTAAAACATGGTTTAAGTCTGTGGGAGTTGTAATGATACAGTCTGAAGCCAATGATATATTGTTTATTCAGGTAAAAGGGTCTCAATTTGGATCTCGTTATTTTCAAAATTACCATTATGTTTTGTTAATATGATGTGGATCTTTCACCCACACTATAGTTATACCCAAGGTGATGTGATTGTTCTTCAGCACTGTCTGTCGAGCCAACCTTGTATTAACGCCATCATCTCCTCATCTGTAAAATTTGCTCGACGAATTCGTTTGGTGGGGAGCTCTTCACTTGCCATGTCTTATATGTCTCGGGATGAATATCGTAGTGGTTTGAGTGATGTAATGGCGCGCTTGGATAAGTGCATTTGTTTACATTTTGAAACTACATTATGATTGGCTCACAATCCTTCAAGGTTTATGAAATCTCTCTTCTGACTGGCCCAGCAACTATCAGCTGGGTTGCATTATGAACAATAGGAACGGAACGGAACGGATTTTACGATCGCATCATCGTGAGCTACGAGCGTTGTCGAGAGCGTTAGAAGATACACCTTAGCGGTTATCGTAGCTCACGATCAAAGATGGCTGCTATGAGCGCGTTACGATGATCATAGCGAAGTCTCGCAACGATCTTTTGAACATCCCAGCCCAGGGCCTGACAGCAGAGCTGGTTTACCCCTGCCACATCATAATCGACCCATCTCATTACCCGCTCCTAACCTGATCAGCTAATCAGACCAAATGCAGGAGAATATCCTCTCAGGGCTTCGTCATCAATTATTCATTCACAATTTCTCTCCAATCATTTCTATCACCCCCAGCCACTCTTCCTTGCTCAACAGACATCCCTCTCGCATCCAACGCTCTTTTCACACTGTCCATCTATCCTATTCGTGGTCTTCTTCTCAGCCCTACACCTTTCACATCCAATCTAGTTATCTTTTTCACCAATTGCTCATTATCCATTCTCTCCATATGCCCAAATCATCGCAGCACCCTCTGCTCAACTCGATCAGCCATCTCCCGAACAGCTCCAGTTCTCTTTCACTCTTCATCATTTCTCACTCGATCCATACGCGCCACTCCACACATACTCCTCAGATACCTCGCACCATTACATTCAAAATTTTCCTCTCTGCTACACCCATATTCCATGTTTTAGCCTCATAAAATGCAGTCAGGACCATAACACCCTCATACAGCCTTCTCTTTACATCCATTCCAAGCGAACGACAACTAAACACTTTTTTCATTCCTCCCAGCACCTTTCCTACTTCATTCTAAACTTCACTTTTGCATCTATTCTTCCATCCACAGCAACATGTGACCCTAAATGCTTAAAACACTACCTCCTCAAGCAACTCACCATTAAAAACTATAGTGATCCAAGTGCCTCAAGCAATACAACATGCATGTGGCAACAGACTATGGCAACCAAAGGCATGAGTTCCATATAATTTCTGACGTGTAGCACTCTGCCACCCCCTATATAATTACATACCAAAGCACACACACACACACACACACACACACACACACACACACACACACACACACACACACACACACACACACACACACACACGAGGTGGATCAGGAGAGAAAGGAACAGTCAGGGAGAAAGACTGAAAGTTGAGAAGCTGGGGATCAAAGAAATGGCAGATGATTACAGGACCAAAGTAAAGGAGGAGTTAGAATTACTGAATTGGAATGAAATGGATCTGGAAAACCTGTGGAATGCATGTAAGGATTGCTTAGTTAGAAATGATAAAGCAGCGTGTGGTGTGGCAAGAGTAACAACAAAGAAGAAAAGTACAGCATGGTGGGATGAGGAGGTGAAGAGGGCAGTGGAGGAAGAGGAAGAAATGGCTAAAGTGGTTACAGGACAGAGGTTCAGTTGAAATAAGAACTGAATATGTTGAGAGCAAGAAGCATGTAAACAGAGTATAGAAGAGAAAAAAGGAGGTAAATGAGGCTTTAGGAAGAAAAATGAATGCGAACTACTCTGAAAATAGAAAGTCATTCTGGAGAGAGGTGCGGAAATGTAGTGAAAGCGGAAAGAAATGTGACAGTGTGATAGATTACTAACCCATGGTGATGAAGTAAGGACCAGATGGAAAGAATATTTTGAAAGTCTGATGAATGGGAATAGAGGAAAGCGGTTGTAAACATGATTGGTTTTGGGGGTGTGCAGAGAGGGAATGCAGTACCAGGAGACATGACACTCACACAGGTGAAGAGTGCTGTGAAGCAGCTGAAAAATGGCAAAGCAGTTGGGGTTGATGAGGTGTATGCAGAGATGCTAAAGTGTAGTGGAGAGAATGGAATGAAGTGTTTATTGCAGATATGTAAGAAGGCATGGATGAGTGAAACTGCCTGCAGAGTGGAAGAAGGCTCTGATTGTACCCCTGTACAAAAATAAAGGTGAGTGCAAGAGTTATCGTGGCATAAGTTTATTGAGTGTGGTAGGGAAGGTATATGGAATATTATAAAGTAAGAGAGATACCAGAAGTCTTAGTGAGTGATGAACAAGGTGGCTTTAGCAGTGGCAGAGGATGTGTGGACCAAATATTTGCAGTGAGACAGATAGTAGAGAAGGCTTGTGAGAAGGACCATAAAGTGTTTATGGAATTCATGGATCTGGAAAAAGCATATGACAAAGTGGACAGGGAAGGATAGTGGAAAGTTCTGCGCATGTGCGGTGTAGATGGTGAGTTGCTAGGTGCCGTCAAGAGTTTTTATGATGGTAGTGAAACATATGCAAGGTTAATGGGCAGCTAAGTGAATGGTTCACGATCGGTGTGGGCGTGCGACAAGGTTGTGTGGTCCCCATGGTTGTTCAATATATATATGTATGGGGTGACGAGAGAAGTAAAAACTCAAATAATGGAGAGAGGGATGACGTTTGTAATGAATGCTGATGCATGGAATATCTCAAATTTGTTGTATGCTGATCTTGCAGTACTGCTTGCAAGAAACGGACAAAAACATGGTAGGCTAGTGCAGAGTTTTGCTGATTGAGAGTAAATGTAGAAAAGAGTAAGGTGATGGTTATTGAGAGAGAAGGTGACTCCCAGAGCGATGTAACAGTGACTGGAGAGAGACTGGAATTAGAGAGAGTTCAAATACCTGGGTACAGTGATAGAAAAGAGAGGAAAATGTGCAAAAGAAGTTGAAAGTAGAGTGACACAAGGAAGAAAAGTACCTGGTGCAATGAAGGCCTTGATAAGAAACAGAGGCTTGAGTGTTACAGCTGCACGAGGCTTACATGAGGGAGTGTTAGTGGCAACTTTAACATATGGATGTGAGACTATGGTGTGGCATGAAAATGAAAAGTCAAGAGTAAGAGCAGTGGAGATGGGACTGCTGAGGAATGTATGTGGAGTATAGAGGGTGATACGAAATAATGTGATTCGTGAAAAATGCGGAGTGCGGAAGTCGGTGGACACCAGAATCGAAGAGAGTGTACTGAGCTGGTATGGATATGTGGAGAGAATGGATAACAATAGAGTGGTGAAAAAGGTATATCTGAGCGAATTCGAAGGAGGGAGGAGGCGAGGCAGGCCAAGGAGAAGGTGGAGAGATATGGTGGATGAATGTATGAGGAAGAGAGGTTTGAAAGTCGGTGAGGCTAGGGAACTGACATGAGATCGAGCTGGCTGAATGAATATTGTGAGGAGAAATGTATGATCAGGGATTCTGGCACCCTTTTTTAACATGGCAGCGTATGGGTTTCTATCGGATACGATTATGTGAAGCTACAAAACATGGTGAATGTTTTTGGCGAATCCGATTGAGGCACGATTCCGGGGGCTTGAATGATGAGTGAATGGAAGCGTGGCCCATTAGATTGGTCAAATTTGGGCTGTCTGGACATTGCTATTCCTCACCCTGTCCTAGGGTCGGAAAGGAGGTCTGGATGATGATGATTACATATATATTGTTACATAGCCTATGATTTCATCATCCTTTGTGTAATTCTAACGTACTGTATGCTGCATGTTTGATCACGAGCGTGTTCTACCTCACTCCCCCCTTCTACCCTTATCGTAGAGTAAGTCGTTCTTTCTGTTGTTCAGAGTGGGATTGTCAACTCTTTGTCCCCATGACTTCATTTGAGCGTCCTTCTTACAAGTTGTATCAAGCTCTGCCGGCCCCTATATAATGAGCTCAGTCTCTGCATTATTGCCACTTAGATCTACTCCTCATTTTGTTCACATCTCTGTCCTTCCCTGTACAGTTATTATTGTGAGTGCTCAGGAAGTCTCCAACCATCTAGCAGCAGTAATTTGAGTATAAGTGTTATTGCATTTTGTTCTTGTACTGTATAGCATAAGTTGTTAATTTGTAGGCTTAGTGAGGTTTTTGTAATTCATGTAAGGATCTTATTATTAGCCATTATCCATAATAGTTGTTGTTGTTGTTGATTCTCTCCTCCATTCGAGGAGACCGGGCCTTGCTGTAGCCCGGTTGCTGGTGGTTGTCTTGAGTAAAGGTAAGGGGGGAAGACAGGGCCTGGGGAATGCCCAGCACACACGCCCTGTCTCCTGGCTGAGTTGCGGTGTGTGTGCCATAATAGTTTGTATCTTTAATAATTTATCTTGCATTAACTGAGCATTACCCAGTGTATTTTCATTTTATCAGGGCTGACTTAGGTAAATTTACTCTTGCTAATTTCGTGTTAATAGAGGTTATTGCAGTTAACCATATATTTAACCTGTTTTTTGCCATTACATTATCCTTATGAGTCCTGAATGTTTTGTTGTTAGTTTGAGCATTAAACTTTAACTTGTAATTTTACCTAACTCTTGTTTTGAACCTGGAACTTTACGGGACAGTAGTGATTTTTAGTATTCTCACTTAAAGTGTACATTATCTTTCTCTGTTCCGTAACATAAATTTGGCGACCTCTTATCAGGATATTCAAGATATTATCATAAGGATATTGCTTGATATTTTGTAACTGTGATTTATTCATGATGTCTACTATTACTACGCTTGATGAAGCCAAAGATTTTTTGTCAAATGTGCAAACAGTGTGTGATACAGAAAACAGAACAAAGAATGAACTTAAGCTTGTTGCTCAACAATTGGGAATTGCTGTTCGCTCTCATCATTCTAAAGATCAAATTGTTGACATGATTAATGAAAGCTTGTTTAATGTAACTCCTCCAGATGAGCAAATGCAGATTGAATTAGCTAAGTTACAGCTAGCCCTGCAGGAGGCCCGTGTTAAAGAGGCTGAGGCACAAGTTGAACTTGCTAGGATTCAGGCAGACCATGAGTATCGCATGAAACAATGTGGAACTGGATCATCTAGCTCTGATGATTTTGATGTGGCTAAATATGTTAAACTTGTCCCTCCTTTTAATGAATCTGATTTAACAAAGTATTTTCAGTTGTTTGAGAGGGTAGCTACAGGTTTTAATTGGCCCAAGGAGTATTGGCCAGTACTCCTTCAAACTGTTCTCACCGGTAAAGCTCAAGTAACTTATGCATCTTTGCCTCAGGATCAATCTGATAATTATGATGTAGTTAAGAGCTTGATTCTTAAGGCCTATGAGCTTGTTCCTGAAGCCTATAGAGTAAAATTTAGGACAACTTACAAGCAAGATAAGCAATCCCATGTTGAGTATGCAAAAATCAAAGATCTGTTAGAGCAGTGGTTAAATTCTAAGAATGTGGATTCTGATTTTGGTAAATTTAAGCAGATGATTTTGCTGGAGGATTTCAAGAGGTGTATTTATAAAGATGTAAGCCTATATCTTGATGAGAAAAGAATAGATAATTTGTCTGATGCTGCAGTTTTAGCTGATGAATATGTTCTCACTCACAAGAGATATTCTAAAGAAAAAGGGAAAGCTGAGAGTAAGTACGTTGCCTCTACTCAGAGTACAGGTAACAGGAAAGAGAATAAAGATGATGTTTCTCAGGAAGTAAATACCAGCTCCACCTCTAGATTTCAGAAAAGTAAATGTACTTATTGTAGTAAGCTTGGTCATACTACGGAGAAATATTTCAGGAGACAGCGTGATGTGAACAAAAAGGAGTTTAAATATTCAGTCAATTGGTCTAGTGTCCACTCCTGAGAGTTCCCAGAATTCTTTAACTGAGTTAACTGAACCTGCTTTGAGGGGTAACAAATTCTCATGATGGAGCTCCTCTTTTGAGCAGTAACGTGGGTGACACTCTCAAGAGTTCATGTGCTAATTTCCTGTCTCATGGTTTTGTCAGTCCTCTGGACAGTAATGACAGGAAATTAGTTAAAATATATTGTGATACAGGTGCTTGCCAATCCCTTATGCTGACCAGTGTTCTAGGCTCTAATGTTAATTCCTCTGATGAAACTGTAATCTTACTTCTCTGTCCCTCTGTGCAGAGTGAATTTAGAGTCTGGTTTTGTTAATGGTTCCGTTATGGTTGGGTTGGTTGAGACACTCCCAATGTCAGGTGTAACTTTCTTACTTGGAAATGATATTGGTGGAAGTCAAGTGTGTCCAGCTCCTCAGTTGTCTAGTGAGCCAGTGGCTGCGGCCCGGGATTGTGATGTCCCTGATGTGTTCCCTGCATGTGCTGTCACTAGGGCTAAGTCTAAAGTTACTGGTGATTTAGAGGATAATGATGATGATGTTATCCTAGCTGACACTTTTCTTGCTAATTTGGACCACTCACCAGATGAGGCAGTACCCCGTAGTGTTGATAATTTGTCTCGTCAAGAGTTGGTTGAGTTGCAGGTTGCTGACCCTGAGTTGAAAGGTCTAGCTAACTCTGCTTGCAGTGAGGAAGAGTCAGCTGGTGCTTCTACTTGTTATTATATAAAGTCAGGAGTACTTATGAGGAAGTGGAGACCCCCAACAGCATCAGCCGACTGTGAGTGGGAGGTTGTACATCAAGTTGTCATCCCTCGTGTTTGTAGGCAGGATATCATTAGAGTGGCTCATGATTCCAGTTTGGCAGGACACCTTGGAGTGAGGAAGACTGTGACACGCATTTTGAAACACTTCTACTGGCCAGGTATCTTCAGAGATGTTTCCTGGTATTGTAAGTCTTGTCACACCTGTCAAGTTGTGGGGAAGTGTAATCAGACCGAAAAGGTTGCACCTCTAGTTCCCATTCCTCCTTTTGAGGTGCCATTCACCCGTGTGTTGGTGGATATTGTGGGCCCTCTTCCAAAGACTTCTTCAGGATTTTCTTATGTGTTGACCCTGATTGATATGGCTACTCGTTATCCTGAAGCCATTCCACTTAGAAATATCTCAGCAAAGAACGTGGTTAAGGAAATGCTAGGGTTCTTCACAAAGTTTGGTCTGCCCAAGGAGGTACAGTCCGACTGGGGAAGTAATTTCTTCAAATGTTTTCAAGCGGTCCCTGAAAGAGTTGGTCATCACCCAGATCACGTCTTCAGCTTACCATCCCCAGACCCAAGGAGCGTTGGAGAGATATCATCAAACACTCAAATCGATGCTCAAGAAATACTGTTTGGAACATCAGAAAGACTGGGATAAAGGTCTTCCATTCGTTGTATTTGCCGCAAGAGAATCTCCAAATGAATCACTGGGCTTCTCACCTTTTGAACTACTGTTTGGCCATGAAGTAAGAAGACCCCTTAAGTTACTCAAGGAATGCTGGCTGTCGGAGGAAGATGACGTCAACCTGCTGGAGTATGTGATGAAGTTCAAAGAACGGCTGTCCACTGCTTTACAGCTGGCGAGAGAGAATTTAGGAGCTGCTCAGGAGAAGATGAAGACTTGGTATAATAAGAAGTCCAGGTTACGCCACTTTCAGCCAGGAGATCAGATTTTGATTCTGCTACCAGTGCATGGGCAACCTCTTCAAGCCAAGTTTAGTGGTCCTTATTTCGTGGAGAAGAAACTCAGTGATGTCAACTATGTCATCGCCACACCAGATCGTAGAAAGAACAAACAACTATGTCACATCAACATGCTAAAGTTATATCACAGGCGGGACGAAAATAATCCAGTCTGCACTGTAGCTGTTCCACCCGAGTCTGCAAGTGAAGCTCTCCCATGCAGTATGAGCCTGAGTGATAGTTTGGGGAAGAATCCTGATATCATGAATGATCTCCAGACTAAGCTTTCTCATCTACCTCCCGAGGAAAGGCAGGAGTTTTCGGCATTACTGCAGGAGTACCCGCAAGTGTTCCGTGCCACTCCAGGAAGAACCACTGTGTTGATGCATGATGATGTTGGAGATGCAAAGCCAATTAAACTGCCTCCTTACCGTGTGAACCCAGTGAAAGTTCCTCTCATCCAGAAGGAGCTTGGCTACCTGTTGGACCACAAGATGATTGAGCCCTGTCAGAGCGAGTGGAGTTCTCCTGTCACTCTGGTCCCTATGCCAGGGGGGTCACAGCGGCTTTGCATTGACTACAGACGTGTTAATCAGATAACCAAAACAGACACTTACCCTCTCCCTCGCGTGGAAGATTGCATAGACAAGATCGGAAAGGCTAGGTACATAAGTAAGTTTGATTTGTTAAAGGGATACTGGCAAGTACCTATGACTGAACGTGCTAGGGAGATCTCATGTTTTGTAACACTAGGAAAGACTTTTGGATGTTCTGTAATGCCATATGGTATGACGAATGCACCAGCCACATTTCAGAAGCTCATGAATGTTGTAACAGAGGGTTTGGCAGGGTGTGTTGTTTATATTGATGATGTATTAATCTTCAGTGACAACTGGAAAGATCACCTATGCCATGTCAGTAAATTTCTTGAGCGTTTGGTTCATGCTAATCTTGTAGCTAATTTATCAAAGTGTGAGTTTGGTCAAGCTAAAGTTCAGTACCTTGGGTACGTAATTGGTGATGGACATGTTGCACCACCAGGAGCTAAGGTTCAGGTTATAAGTGATCTTCCCAGACCTAAAAGTAGGAAAGAGCTACAAAGATTTTTGGGAATGGTAGGTTATTACAGGAGATTTGTTCTTAACTTTTCTATTCTTGTATCACCACTTACAGACCTACTGAAAAAGGGAGTTAAATTTGTCTGGACCGATAACTGTGAATCCTCTTTCAGCAAACTTAAAGCTATCCTATTAAGTCAGCCAGTGCTCGCTACTCCAAATTTTGCTAAGCCTTTTAAGATGGCTGTTGATGCAAGTGATACAGGAGCTGGAGCTGTTTTGCTGCAAGAGGATGATCAGGGTATTGAACACCCTGTATCTTATTACAGTAAGAAGTTCACTCCACCTCAAAAGAAGTACTCAACTATTGAGAAAGAGCTTTTGGCCTTGATTTTGGGTTTACAGCATTTTTCATTTTATTTGTGTTCTGGTTTTGACCCCATAGTCATTTATACCGATCATAACCCACTGAAAATCCTTAGTAAGTTTAAAGATAAAAATCAGAGATTGACAAGATGGAGTCTACTTCTTCAGGAGTATTCATTAGACATACAACATGTCAAGGGGAAAGAAAATGTTATTGCAGATTGCTTATCTAGACTTTAGACAGATTGTTTTAGAGTAATAAGAAATTTCCTTTGTAAATTTCTTTTTTCTTTGTGGGGAGGTGTTACATAGCCTATGATTTCATCATCCTTTGTGTAATTCTAACGTACTATATGCTGCATGTTTGATCACGAGCGTGTTCTACCTCACTCCCCCCTTCTACCCATATCGTAGAGTAAGTCGTTCTTTCTGTTGTTCAGAGCGGGATTGTCAACTCTTTGTCCCCATGACTTCATTTGCGCGTCCTTCTTACAAGTTGTATCAAGCTCTGCCGGCCCCTATATAATGAGCTCAGTCTCTGCATTATTGCCACTTAGATCTACTCATTTTGTTCACATCTCTGTCCTTCCCTGTACAGTTATTATTGTGAGTGCTCAGGAAGTCTCCAACCATCTAGCAGCTGTGTAATTTGAGTATATGAGTTATTGCATTTTGTTCTTGTACTGTATAGCATAAGTTAATTTGTAGGCCTAGTGAGATTTTTGTAATTCATGTAAGGTTCTTATAGTTAGCCATTGTCCATATTAGTTTGTATCTGTAATAATTTATCTTGCATTAACTGAGCATTACCCAGTGTATTTTCATTTTATCAGGGCTGACTTAGGTAAATTTACTCTTGCTAATTTCGTGTTAATAGAGGTTATTGCAGTTAATCAAATATTTAACCTGTTTTTTGCCATTACATTATCCTTATGAGTCCTGAATGTTTTGTTGTTAGTTTGAGCATTAAACTTTAACTTGTAATTTTACCTAACTCTTTTGTTTTGAACCTGGAACTTTACGGGACAGTAGTGATTTTTAGTATTCTCACTTAAAGTGTACATTATCTTTCTCTGTTCCGTAACAATATATATATATATATATATATATATATATATATATATATATATATATATATATATATATATATATATATATATATATATATATGTGTGTGTGTGTGTGTGTGTGTGTGTGTTCTGGCAAAATAAAAGCTGACTCGGCTCCAATTCTCGTATTTATCCTATAAGTTTCATAGTGTGAAGGCTACTGGGTAGTTTAGCATAACAAAACACACTGCAGATGAAGTGCGTCTGCATTCAATGCAAGCGATTTCTGTAATTAATGGCATTGTTGATGTAATATGCACTTGCTCAGACTGGATAACTGCGGACATTACAACCTTGTTTCACCATTATTGGCTCGAAGATTTGTGAAGGAATGCTTGGGGCAAACTACAGTTGCTCTGAATGAACCTAAATATAACTAATAACCACTGGCAATGTGTAAAATCATCAGCGAAAACAGCGTACAGAAAACTGTAACATAAACTATGGTTTAGTATATCCTCCTTTATTTTTATGTCGGTGCCATACAGATATTTATGACAACCATTACTATCAGACTTCATATTTATCGGTGATAAAGGAAAAATCTATATAGGCCTCTCCCTACTCAGTTTGCGATATCAATCGTCCTCCATGATGATACTACGTAGGCTACAGGAGTAATTCCCTATCACTAGGACAACAACTGTAACATCTGACGAACTGTGGGGACGTGATTATATTTGCACGTTAACAGTCACCATACTCATAATACAGAGATACTGAGACACCTAGTGGAAACTGTGTCGTATATTGTTACAAACCATGATGGTCAATTACAACACGTGGGAACGTCAACATAACGTTTCATGATCTGACTGTTATTTCCATATTTTCCATGAAACAATGATTTGGCCCAGTCATCACCTTGTAATATATCCCTCCCATTGTAGCCCCTGTCGTCTATCAAAGTCCAACGTCCCATACCCCATCACCCTTCTCCACTAGCTCCCAGTTCGACCACTATTGCTCCCTTCCTCACCCACTGCCTTTCTGTCTCCCAGATCCTCCACCCCTACCTTGCAGCCTCCTGTGGCGCCAGCTCATGTATGTAGTGAACTTGCTTCGATTACAGACGTCTACCATTGTCAGGTTCACGGTAGGGAGGATGGGCGTCACGATAATTTTCTGTTCATTGATAGTTGTGGGGAAGATAACTATGACATGATGAATTGTTAACACTTGCATGATTCATGGTTCGTAACTAAACCACCAGTTTTTACACGATTTGAGTGTACTTGAGTGATTATTCCGTGTGCAAATAGTTCATCTGTGTTTACAAGTGTCATGGAAGTATTATTCTAGTGTAAGGTTTGAAAGTACAGAGTATGCTAGGGTTTTGCTGTGTGTTTCAAGTGTGAAAAGCTTTGTCTGGTCGTGTGTTTGTTTATCTACGTTGGGCGCCAAATAGAGTGACTGCGATGAGTGGTTATTGTTCTCGTGGAAGTGATAAGTATTATTCAGAGCTACGATTGGGTGTTACTGCATGTTGTTTCGCCAGTAAGAAAGTTTATACCCAGTATAACCATTCTGAACTGGTTGGAACTTTTTGTTTTGATTTCTTTGTTCGAGTTGATGTTGTAGGTTGTGGAATTTTGTAATGTTTTGACTTGTCTTTGTTCGGACTGAGCTTTATTTTGGAGTGATACAGCAGGTCAGTGTAATTGATGTGTGTTAACAGTAATGTGGGAACGATTTTTGTGGCCTGATTTAAGCAGTTTGTGGCAATCATCTGTGACGGGTTGGCGTCTTTGTGTTGGTAGACGTAAACAACTGCAGCCTGGTACAGTATACTTGGTGTATTTAGTGTTAAGCATTCCTCTGTGCACTGTGAGTAGGGAACTTTTCCATTAGCTTTTTTTTTTTTTTTTAATTGTTTCCACCAGTGAAAACAGTTTATATCCCATGTTTACAATTATTTAGTGAGCAGAGTTTTTGATTACACTTTCCCACTACTGGCCAACCCTTACTTGGGCTATTTCGTTAACTTTTTTTTTTCTCATCTTATGGTAAGTTAGAATACTTAGCAGGTAGATCTCCCCCTTACCTTATTTACTTGAAAAGACAGTTAGCATCTCAACATTTAAATCACAATTACTGCAAAGTAACTTCCTGTTAACTTGTTTTAAAAGGTTCACCATACATGTAATTGTTTTTGTTTAGATAATTTTTTTTTTTCTCAATTACAGATAAATATATTTTTTCTCCCTGTTCACTGGCACTGCTACATCTAGTGTTTTATTTCTATGCCCGTGTATTCCAGGAATTAACAAATCTTTAACACCACTCCAGGTGATTTTTCACTTGACAGTATTCAGTTAACACTGAATTCTTTAGAACAACTGTAGTCAAAATGCCCCGGAACGTTACGTGCACAGCTTGCTCCGGTAGCTTCACTGGATCTTTTTTCACCGACCACTCTTTTGTTTGCAGGATGTGCAAACTCCGCCGTGATCTTGAGGAAAAGCTCTGTGAAGCTACTAATGAAATCAATATCTTGACTTGCAGGATTGATATGTTGGAGGAGTTTGTTGCAAGCAGCATTGGAAACAATGTGGAGGGGAGCAACACCTCTCGGTCGAGGACAACGGTTGTCCAAGGCACCACTGACATTGTCACTCCTCCTGCCACTGAAACTAACCAACCACCATCGGATAATTTCCAGGTAGTGCAAAATGATGCGAGAGTGACAAGGACGCGACACATTTTACTGGTCACCACCTACAATAGATTCCAGATATTGGCTGACGCTGATGAAACTCATGAGGCTCGACTGGTGGGGGACTCAATCATCCGTGGACAGCTCGTGGAGTTCTGAGGCAGACCACCAACTAAAAGAAACCAATATTGTATTCCAGGTGCCGGACTCGATGATGTAACTGAGGCTGTGGACACTGTTCTGGAAGATACAACTAATGACAGTCTGTTTATCATACACGCGGGAACCAGCGATGTATTGTGAACCCGGTCTGAGGAGGTCCTGAACAAGTTCAAGTTGATGCTGCAGCATTACAAGGAAAAATCTAATAATATTCTCATTTCAGGTGTTCTCCCCAGGATTGCAGCAAGCAGTGTCTTTACAGCAAGGCGACTTTTAACTTAATCATATTAAGTTGCTTTGCTTAAAGGAGGGTATTGAGTTTGCAAACACCTGGAATCACTTCTGTAAGCAGTGGGCTCTGTTTGCACATGATGGTCTCACTTAAATGCAGTTGGCTCTGCTCGTCTTGGTCCGTTATTGGATGATGCAGTGCATTTTTTCTGGCAAAAAAGCACTCATCATACAAGGCCTATAAGCAAATCGATGCAGATGTCACGAATCATAAACAGACAAATGGAGGCAAGGATATTAACCTTTAGCCGCCGGAGGGTTCCCGGCCGCAGCATGCTCATCCCTACGGGCGATTTCCGAGATTTTGGAAAAAATACCCTTACTTCAAACCCTTATATCTGCCAAACTATAATAGCTAGAGAATTCAATGGCATAAGACTCAGCAACTCTTCCTCTTTCCAATGAAGGTATCCCGAGGTCTCTAGGTGGTCCCGTCGATGAGTAAGGATGAGTTGAAGACGAGTGGTTTTTCACGTTTTGGCGCGCGGCTCCAAGCACGGGCCACTGGCCATGGCATTGGCCCAGCCGGCAAGCGTTGGCACCACTGATTGGAGTGGTGATTGTCCTTGGAATGCGGAATATTCCACTCGTTTTTTCTACTCCTTACTCACCACCGTGAAAATGAGTCATCACCCGGTTCATGTGGCTCACCCAAGGACTTACCACCCACACCACCATGCCACTAAGCCCCGTAGGTGTGTGGGAAAGAAATATCTCGTCGTTTTTCTGTACTCACTTCTTTCGTAAATAATCATATTTCTCCATTACTAAGACACTTAGAAATGCACTTTACATCACGATTACGGGTAATTGCCCTTTGACAAGTAAATGCTGTTGCTCTTTCACGCATTATCGTAGAGTATGAGGTAATTATTTGTACTGTAAATCAGACTGCTTAGTACTAATCAGGGTTATAGTGAAAATCATATAAATGTTTCACACAACTAACATTATTTGTACTTCACATCACAGATACACTGATGCTCATATTTTGCAGAATCCCCCTGAGTATTGAGTGAAATAATATAGGTTTACCGAAGCAGGTATTGTTCATTGTGGCCCGCTCACAAGTGGTTTTCTTTCAGGTAACAGGTAGGCAAACTCAAGGTATATCCAATAATTTTCTAACCAATATCCAATAAACAGTATCAACTCCTGTATTGCACTTACTATAAATCACTTATATGCACGTGTAGAACTTATAAAAGACATATCCTAGCACTTTCTATAATTCACTTACAATATCATACATTTCACTCATTTATGAAAATACACAAACTTCTGCATTGCTGTACACTAGTTACACTTCCCCACACACCTACGCAGTACTCATACCACTCCCGAAGGGCCTGGTTGTGGAGATGCTGCCCTTGAAGTGGTAGGCTGAGGTGTGGGGGAGCGCAAGCAGGCGGCGAGAGTGTGGGGGAAACGGCTCTGCAGCGTTTTTTTCCGCAGATGACCGCCAGGTCCGCGTCACGTTCCCGATGTCCTGGGTCATCTTGCACCTCCTTATCGCCGAAATCATCACTCTCGTAGACTGTCCCTTCCTCGTGGAGAAGTCGGAGAGCCCTTTCTGGCGTCGGAGAGCGAGTCGGGGTTGGAGGGCGAGAGAGCTCATTATCCACGTGGTAGCATTTTTTTCTCCTCAGAGGACGTACTCGTGCTGAGTATACGAGAGGAGACAGTATCGTCAAGGGCACGTCCTATGGCGCTATCACTAAGCCCTTTACCTGGCAATAAGGGCAGAATTTTCGCGGGGATTGATGAGGCAATCGGCCCTTCATGTGGTGGGACAGAATCGGACGATGTCAAGGAAGATGACTTGGCTCCTCTCGCTACCACTGCCTAGTACAAACTGAACAGCACAATCGCAGGGTACTTGGGGGTCCTACCTACCCCGTAGGTATCACAAAAAATGGGCCTGCCTTAAACAGTGGCGGGAAGGTGAGTGCGGTATATCAAGTCAACCGGTGGCCCTCCACGCCCTGAATCCTGTCGTGCATACACGTCAGCCGGCAGATAGGGGTTAAGGCACTTCTTGTGAATGCCCGAAGTCTGCAAAATAAATTTTCTGATTTAGAGGCTTACGTTCTTGACGAAGATTATGATGTAATAGGTGTAACAGAATCATGGCTCAACACGGAAGAACGAGATTCTTTTGTGTCTACCCCCCTGTGGCAGGGGGGAACACAATCTGGCTGCACTATGGGGTGATAATGCTACTCTGCAGCCAGGTTGTGTTAGGAAGAATACTGCCATCGTATTCCCTGCATGTCGTAAAAGGCGACTAAAAGGGGCGGGGTGAGGGGACTAGGGACCCTCTCCTCTGTTTCTTAGTTCCTAAAAAGAGACAGGCCAGAGAAAGGGATGGGGTATTGAGTTATCCCCGTACCCTGAAGATTGGGTCTATGAATGTGTGTGGATGTAGTACAATTGAGGCTAAAAGGGAGGAGATTGGGAGAATGTTTGTGAGAAGAAAGTTGGATGCGTTAGCTTTCAGTGAAACGAAGATGAAAGGGAAGGGTGAGTCTATGTTTGGAAGTGTGAATGGAAGATTGTCAGGTGTTGATAGAGGAAGGGCAAGAGAAGGTGTGGCCTTGTTAGTGAGTCCGGAAGTACAGCAGTGTGTGATTGAATGGAAGGAGGTGTCATCGAGACTGATGTGGATGAAAGCGAAATTTGAATGTGAGTTGTGGGTGTTTGTGAGTGCATATGGACCTGGCAGTGAAAGGGATGAAGAAGAGAGGGAGTCTTCTGGAATGATGTTGATGAGTGTCTGCGGAGTTTTGGAGCGAATGTGAATGTGGTAATGATGGGAGATCTGAATGCTAGAGTGAGAAATGTAGCAGTTGAAGGTGCAGTTGGTATGCATGGTGTGCCTGGAAGAAATGAAAATGAAGAACGAATCACAGGGATGTGCGTTGAGCAAGAGATGGTGATGGGAAATACCCTGTTTGAGAAGAAAGATATTTATAAATATACATGGGTGAGACAGAAGGGTGGAAGGGTTGTTAGTTGAGCATTGATGGACTATGTGGTTGTGTCTAGGAATGTAATAGGATGATTGTTGGATGTGAGAGTTCTGAGAGGGGAGGGTGAAGGTATGTCTGACCACTACCTGGTGGAGGGAAAGTTAAGAGTAGGTAAGAGATGGGTGAGAGCTAGGAGAGTTAGGTGTGGCAGGGAGGTTTTGATAGTGAGTTGGATAAAATAGAGAAAATGACAGCATCAGGAGAAATTGAAAGATGAGTGGAATGCATTGAAAAATCAGAAAAAAGGCAGTGTGGAGGAGGAATGGCAGTTGTTTAAGAGCGCTGTGGTGGGGCATGCGGAAGAGGTGTGTGGTGTGAGATGAGTGGGTGGTGGTGTAAGAAAAGGAAGTGAATGGTGGTGCGAGGAAGTAAGTATTGCTGTGGCTGAGAAGAGATGTGCATATGAAATGTGGCTGCAGAGGAAGGATGAGATGTCATATGAGAGGTATAAAGAAAAGAGGAATTGGGCGAGAAGGGCTGTGGATGATGCTAAAGTGGTTGCAGATGAGAGGTGGGGTAGGCGGTTGACTGAGAATTTTCAACAGAATAAGAAAATGTTTTGGAAGGAGGTGAAAAGGGTGCGAAAGGGAGAGTCTGGGAAGGAAGCGCGAGTAAAAGCAGAGGATGGAAGGATATTAATTGAGATGGATGCAGTAGGAAAGAGATGGGCAGAGTATTTTGAAAGATTGTTAAATGTAGAGGAGGAAAGGGAGGCTGAGATTGTGGTGGATGGAAGGGTGCAAGGAATAAATGTGTTGGAAGAGTTGAATGATTCTTTGATCACGAAGGAGGACGTGCAGGAGGCAGTAAAGGAGATGAAAACAGGGAAAGCTGCAGGTATGAATGGATTTGCTGTGGAATGCCTGAAGGGTGGTGGAGCGACGATTGTTGACTGGTTAGTAAGATTGTTGAATGTGTGCTTTGTGAAAGGTATGGTGACAAATGACTGGGCATGTGCTTGTGTGGTCCCTTTGTATAAAGGTAAAGGCGATAAGTATGAATGTACTAGCTTTAGGGGTATAAGTCTGTTGAGTGTTGTAGGTAAGGTGTATGGTAGAGTGTTAATTGAGAGTTAGAGAGGGTACAGAGGGAGTGATTGGTGATGAGCAGTGTGGCTTTAGGAAGGGAGGGTATGTGTGGACCAGGTGTTTGCTGTGACACAAGTGTGTGAAAAGTATTTAGCAAAAGGCAAGGATGTGTTTTGGGTGTTCATGGATTTAGAGAAAGCATATGATAGAATTGATAGGGAGGCTTTGTGGACTGTTGTTGTATGGACTTGATGGTAGGTTACTAAAAGGGGTGAAAAGTTTTTTTTATGTAGTAGTAGAGCGTGTGTAATAGTGGGAAATACTGAAATACTGTGAGTGATTGGTTTCCCGTAAGAGAGGGACTGTGGCAGGGATGTGTGATGTCGCTTTGGTTGTTTAATGTTTATATGGACAGTGTTGTAAGGGAGGTGAATGGAAGAGTTTTAGGTGGAGGTATGAGTCTGGTGAATGTTGATGGTAGAGAGTGGAATCTGAAGCAGCTGCTGTTTGCAGATGATACTGCACTGGTGACAGATTCAGAGGAGAGACTGAGACAGTTGGTAGAGGAGTGTGGAAGGGTGTGTGAAAGAAGGAAATTGAAAGTAAATGAGAATAAGAGTAAAGTGATGAAGTTTACAAGGTCGGTAGATGGTAGGAAGATGAATATAGTTCTGAATGGTGAGTTGCTTGAAGAGGTAGAGTGTTTTAAGTATTTAGGGTCATATGTTGCTGTGGATGGAAGAATAGATGCAGAAGTGAAGTTTAGAATAAATGAAATAGGAAAGGTGCTGGGAGGAATGAAAAAAGTGTTTAGATGTTGTTCGCTTAGAATGGATGTAAAGAGAAGGCTGTATGAGGGTGTTGTGGTACCGACTGCGTTATATGGGGCTGAAACATGGAATATGGGTGTAGTAGAGAGGAAAAGTTTGAACGTAATGGAGATGAGGTGTCTGAGAAGTATGTGTGAAGCGACGCATATGGATCAAGTGAGAAATGATGAACTGCGAAGGAGAACTGGAGTTGTTCGGGAGATGGCTGATCGAGTTGAGCAGAGGGTGTTGTGATGGTTCGGGCATATGGAGTGAAGGGATAATAAGCGATTGTTGAAAAAGATCACTAGATCTGATGTGAGAGGTGTAAGGCTGAGAGGAAGACCACGAACAGGATGGATGGATAGTGTGAAGAGAGCGTTGGATGCGAGAGGAATGTCTGTTGAGCAAGGAAGAATGGCTGTGCATGACAGAAATAAATGGAGAGAAATTGTGAATGAATAAATGATGATGCAGCCCTGAGGGGATATTCTCCGGCATTTGGTCTGATCAGCTCATCAGGTCAGGTGTGGCAGGGGTAAACCAGCTCTGCTGTCGGGCCCTGCTGCGGATATCACTGACTGCACTGTGCAGTTGAGCCTCGTGCGGAGTTGTGCGGTGATGATCTGTCCCTTCTCCCCTTTGGGGCTAAGATGCAAATTAATGTCTTTGAGTGGATGAGTAAATTGGGAGTGTGTCATCCTGTCTTGGCTACCTTCCTTTTCTTGTGGGAAGCAGCCTAGGTATATAGATATAGATAGAAAGACAACATACCAGGTTACAGTATTTTTAGTAGTGAGAAGCAGAGTGGGGGGCGGTGTACTGTTATATATTAAAGTAGGACTTCATCCAGTTGCAGCTCATAAGCCCTCTATTGATAATGTTGATAGCATTTATCTTCACCCTAGAAATACAACCCGTGGCAAAACAGTACTTGGATTGATTGATCATCCACCCGCACAGTCCAATAACACAGATAGTGAAATTTACAGCCAAAAATTTGCCAAATGGGGAGAGACTGTTGTCACACACAGGGTTGGACATGTACACTAACTTGCAAGAAAGTCCATTGCATCAGTTCGTAGACTGCCCAGCACGAGGAGTTAGCAAACTAGACCTGATTTTGGCCACATTGGAAAACTTGGTAAGTAATGTTATCATAGGGGAAGAGTTTGTTACAAATGACCATCGCAATTCGCATGGTCACATTCAGCGTCAGTTTCAGTAACGACAATGTCAGGGCTAGTTATGAGAAAGTACCTGACTACAAGAGAGTGGACTTCCAAAAATTAAAGGAATTAATTGGTTCTAGTTACTTGGACCCCATTGTTCAAACAGTAAATATTAATGAAGCATGGAAATTATTCATAGATCTTCTAGGCAATGCAGTAACAATATGTATTTCAATGCGAAACCGACGGCCTGCTAAAAATAATAAACCCAAATGGTGCAATGCTGAAATTAAGCATTGCCTATCAACTAAAAAATTTGCAAACAAAAATTATATTATAACAAAGTATCAAAGTGATGAAAATAAATATGATGCTCTTCGTCGTAAGCAAAAAAAAAAATAATAATAATAATAAAAAATAAAATAAAAAGCAGAGTAAGAAAAACTTTGAAACTTACACTGCAAGTATTTGTGAATCCAAAACGAAAGAATTTTTCAACTATATCAGAAACAAGAAGGTAATATCACCAACAAATGCTCCACTAGTCACAGATGATGGAGATTATATTGAAGATGAAACAGAGATGGCTAAAATTCTCAACACTTTCTTTGCATCCATATTCACAATTGAAAATACAGAGTCCATTCCCATGGCTTTTCCTGATACCTTAGAAGATGGCAGCTTAATTAGTGACTACTGTTAGCGAGAATGACGTACGACTTGCCATCGGTAAACTCAAGGTGAGTAAAACACCAGGGCCAGATAGAATATCTCCGTGCATTCTAAAAGAAGCAGTGGATGTAATATCAAAGCCATTAGCCGAGCTTTTCAATAAATCATTCAGAAACAGTAAGGTGCCGTGTGAATGGAAACTAGCAAATGTAACCCCGATATTCAAAAAAAGGCAACAAATCACAGCCAGGAAATAATCAACCATTAAGGTTGACTTCAGTCGTGTGCAAATTGTTGGAAACTATTGTCAGAGATAAATTTGTTATGCACTTAGAAATAAACAGGCTCATCAAAGATTCACATGGTTTTCGAAACAATCGCTCTTGCCTCACGAATCTCTTCGATTTTCTTCTATGATATGTTCAATATATATGATGAGACCAGATCTGCTGACATTGTATATCGATTTTCATAAAGCATTTGATAAAGTTCCCCATAAAAGATTACTTCAGAAATTGAATGCACAAGGATTCAGAGGGAATGTGCTTGGGTGGATCGATAATTGGCTTACAGAACATAAACAGAGGATCATAATAATGGTAAAAAATCTGACAGGAAAGATGTTACTAGTGGTGTGCCACAGGGATCAGTACTGGGTCCTATTCTGTATTTAATATACATAAATGAAGTAGATGAGGGTTTAAATTGTAAAATAACCAAATTTGCTGATGATGCGAAAATTGGTAACAGAACAGACACATCTTTATAGAGGTAGGCAATACAGAGTGACCTCGATCGACTGTTTAATTGGGCCCTAGCCTGGCAGATGGACTTTAATATTAGTAACTGTAAAATGCTAAACATTGGAAATACATATGAAAAAGCCAGTTACATCATGAATAACATTCAACTAGGAAATGTCAGTAATGAAAAAGACTTAGGAATTGTTATAACAAATGATCTTAAACCAAGCAAACAGTGTACTGAGGCTGTTAAGAAAGCCAATAATTAATCAGATTCATTGATAGAGCGTTTGAATGCAAACCAATAACATCATCCTCACCTTATATTATTCTCTAGTTCGCCCACATTTAGAGTATTGTGTCCAGTTCTGGTCAACTTATTATAAAAAAGATATAGAGAAACTTGAAGGAGTACAATGTCGGGTAACCAAAATGATACCTAGCTTGAGAAACAAACCATACGAGAAACGTTTAGAAGCTTCACCCTAACTAAATGCAAATTACGAGGAGATTTAATTCAAGTATTAAAATATTCAAAGGCACGATAACATGGTTGTTGATAAATACTTCACAGTTGATCACTCGAATTATACTAGAGGCAATTGACACAAAATAATTGGCAAACGATTCCAGTCTCATGAAGCTAAGCATTACTTCTTTAACAGAAATGTAAATATACAGTATGGAACAAATTGCCCTCCAATGTAGTAAATTTTGATACAGTACTAACCTTTAAAGGTCCCTTGGATAAGTATCTGTCGTCTAACCCCCGGCTCAATATGTTTACTCCAGAATAAAACACTCGTGTATATTAAATGCAAATATACCGGTAGTATAAGCACAGACTAGGATATGCATAGATAGCCCTGAGTTAACGGTCAAAACTCTACTTTCGACCTGTGATGGGTTGTGGATCATTGAGGTCCCTGTTAGTGAAGTGACCACTATCGGGATTTTTTTTTTTTTTTTTAATATACCAGGGGTAACTGCTCCAGGAGGAAACTTCTGTACTTGTCCAAGGAAAAGTTCCTTGTCTCAATTGGAGAGAATGAAGCTGGGGCCTGATTGACTGCTGCCTACCTTAATAGCACCTGGCGAGACTGCTGCACCATCCCTGAACATCCACACTGTGCACTGTGCAATTTCCACGCTGTGTCTTCAGATGCCCCATTAACTCATCATACCTATACATGTTGTGCTTTATTTATTATTTATTTATTTTTACATTACTACTTTCTCTTTCAGGTTTTTCAAACTGGTGGCTTATAGATAAAGTATTATAGAATGTAACTTTTTCTTTCACTCTTTCCTATGAAATTTCCATGTCAGTTTTTCTATGCTGCATAGTGGTTTTTCTCACATTTTCTTGCCAATTTTAACTGGAGGGTTTGGAAGTGGGGCTATCCTTATCCTTCAGTATGTGGAATTAGATCTTGTAGTCATAGTGTACTATGTAACAAGTAGCCTCGAAAGAACCGTAAGGTCTTTTGCTGTTTGCCTTCCTTTGTACTCCTTTGTACTTTGTACACTCCGCATGATTCATAATAACTACCATTATACTGAGCGTGTATTGTGTGAATTTTAAAAACTTATCATAATCATGACATACTATTATTTGTATTCTTTTGGTGGAACATTGCTTATAGCTTATATTACCACCAATAACAGCACAAAGTGGCAATAGATCTTTTCCATGTAACGTCACGAGTCATGTGACTTTTGTTTTCGGCACCATATTGGACGGCAAATTGTCGGACGTCTAGAGAGAATTGCAGACTCCACAATGGTATTTCACTGTTATGCCTTCGGCTGTAAGACAAGTCAGAAAACTGAAAGTGGGGTAATCTTCTACCGGTTTCTAGCCAATGAGGAAAGGAAGAGAAGTGGATAGCTGCCATAAAGAGGGAGAATTGGCAGCCGACGGACTACTCCCGGCTGTGTTGCAAGCATTTCATATCAGGTGAGCCGATTATTTGTGTATAGATACAGGCATATTTACCATTCTGAAGAGTTGCAGGTGTCGTGGGATATCCTAATTGTGTCAGTGTCAGAGCGCAAGACACACACGGCCATGAGTGTGCGTGGGAAAAGAGGGGGAAAGTCCAAGTCACAGGCCTTGTTTTGATATTATTCCAGAGCTTCACCTAAACCAAATCTGACATGCAGTGATGATCAAGAATGTTAGATGCGTAAGTAAAACCGATTTAATTGCAGGTTAGGTCATACTTGAAGTTAGGTTAGGTTAGGTAAGGAGGTTAGGTTACGTTTTGTTAGGTTAAAGCTTATATATATATTTTTTTTCAATGTTTTTCACTGTGATTCATTTGAAACTGATATTTGTCATGGTGGATGATTTTAATAATAGTGCAGTACAGAATATTGTTCAAGACTTCAGTATAAAACTTATACACCACTGTGAGTCTGTGTGCTAAACAATATTGCAATTAAAACTGATGCAAAATTACTAGTTCTACTACAGTATTTATAATTTCTGTTTTATTTAGAAAAGAACGTTGCTCCACAGAAAGCAAAACTGTCAATACATGGTCCAATTAAATTTACATTTTCCACTTAGTACAAAAATACTTTAATTACAAATAAGAGGATAAATAATGTACTTATATCAACAGCCCCCTATATTCTTTTACCAGGTATGTAACTACTAAGATTTTTTTTTTAATATAATATGTAAAATCATAAAAACTTTACTGTTGAAGTCTTTTAGTTTTATGTTGTGGTACTCATCAGCATGAAATAACCATAATTTAAATTTGTGCCAATGTTATGTTTCAGTTGTAATGTAAAAGTTAACTTCAAGAGTAGTTTTGACAGTTTTGGCCTATCAGTTATGCATTTTATGTAAAACTACTTAAAACATCAGAATATAGGCTGCGTGTACGGTATGTTTCTAGGTTTATAAGTACTGAAATTTCCAAAATAAGTAAATTTTCTTGGTAAATTTCCAGAATTACACCCAACTCACCTTGAAACTTAAAATTTTCATTTTTAAATGTTTTACAGTGTGATTAATTCGATTCTGATATTCATTTCTGTCGGAAATTACTTTTTTTTACAATCCAAACCAAGCTAACCCAACCCACTTAACCTAACCTGACCTAACTTAGGGCCTAACTTAAAGATTAAGAAGAGAGGATAACTGCAGTAGGCCAATAGCTCCCTAGAGAGTGTGACTAATTTACCCTGCCTACAGTAGCCCATGCAGACCCATGCTAGGCAGCTCACAGGAGTGTGACTACAAGAATGACATTCTGTATGCAAACCATACTTGTCATATGCTTATCTAGCCTATGCTTGCAACTTTCTAAATAGGGGGCAGCAACTAGGGTATATCACTGGGAAACTAATTCATCAACTACGCGATTCCCAGTCAGTGTAATACAGTCCCTACCCCTTTGGCCCCATGACAATAATTTGCTGATTACCATGTCGATTTACAAGTAGCATATGTCAGTTCCAGCTATCTACATTGCATATATACAATATGACATGTCTGTTTACCTTGAAGGATGCCCCGGTGAACTTTGATGGAGTGTTTACCAAACAGTGATAGTGATTGCCATATCTGAGATCTGGTGTCGGTCCCCAATCCTTGAAACTGATGAATTTCTCCCTAGATATGGTGTAAAGATCTAGCCCCAAACTATTTATCTTGTTCCTGTACAGATCTTGGTGGCGTTAATTCAGATTTCTGCATTTTATAGCTGAAAGTTTCATCTCTGACAGCCCTGTCTGGACAGCCATTACTGCGAGGAGTTTGCCGTCCAATATGGAGTCATAAACAAAATAACGTGATTTCTGTGACGTCACTGGAAAAACTCTATAGGAGTGTTCACGCGCCTGGAGAAATGCCAGATGTCACCAATATTTTAATTTTTCAGATGGAAGAAAATCACATGTCTGGCAATAATTGAATGTCCTTTTTCGTGCATTTTACATATTGTAAAAATACATAAATATTCCATTCCTTCTCTTTAAAACAGTATTGTGTCAATGCAGCATGAACAAAAGTAATTATAAAAAAACATTCTGCAGCAGTTGCAGCCTGGTTTATGCATGCATAGAAATATATATATATATATATATATATATATATATATATATATATATATATATATATATATATATATATATATATATATATCAGTATCCCATAACAGGACAGTTATAATTTATGCTAACAAATTTAACTCCCTGTGAGTAAGAACAAAACTTAATTCCCTTCAAGAAAGCATGTCGATATTTATATGCTAACTCCGGTACATCAAGTTTTCCGAGCAAACCAAAATAGCTGTCTGTCTTCACTGGCTGATTTACTCCATCATCTGATGTGTGTATGCTTGCTTCATATGTCTGGCAGTGCTAAGCCTCAGTACGCCCTAACATTTAAGTCTAATAAATATTAAGCTATGGATAGACCATATGGGCCATTTTTTGTACAAGTCAAATTATATACAAAAGTCAATATTCATATGCCTTTTTTACTTCATACAGTCCAAAAACTGTCTTTTTGGCAAAATTTACCAATCTTAAGGAAGAATATACAAATGTACTATTTTATCGGCGATATTTTCGGTGAAATAGGGCAAGTAAGAGTGATTTACATTTTTCAAAGCTATTTGCTTAACCAATATCGTAATTATCGATCACAAAAATAACACTAAAATTCAAGTAGGACCCCCTTAGCCTGTATAAACGAAAACGAGATAGTTTCTGGCGGTGTCTGGCAGATTTTCCACTCCCCGCAAACGCTCCTATTATCACCGTGTTCCATTCGTCCTAGCGACCAAATGAAACCTGGTGAAGTTCCATACCTATTAGTTACCAGATGTGGAGAACATTACACTACCTCGCTGGTAGATGGGGTGTTTCTTTTTATGTCTGCAACTGTACGTTAAATTTGGGAATTTTCACACTGTTTTGTTGATCGTCAGACCAAGACGCATAGTGCCTACGGGAAAGTAAATGTGAATCATGAAAACTATATATATATATATATATATATATATATATATATATATATATATATATATATATATATATATATATATATATATATCTATCCCATTGGATCCCAGGGGCGCTGGGCGAGGCATGGCGCTGGATGGGTACTAAGCGTACCGCCCTCCGCCTATGCTCATAGTCGCGAAGCTCATAGGTCCCTACCCGGGGGTTCCCTACTTTGTAAAGACTTGAAAAATCCCAGTTCTGTCCAATATTCCGGACACCGGGCTCCAATGGGTTAAGTATATATATACGGTAGAAGGATGAATATAGTTTTGAATGGTGAGTTGCTTCAAGAGGTAGAGTGTTTTAAGTATTTGGGGTCACACGTTGCTGTGGATGGAAGGATAGATGCAGAAGTGAAGTTTAGAATAAATGAAGTAGGAAAGGTGCTGGGAGGAATGAAAAAAGTGTTTAAATGTCTTTCGCTTAGAATGGATGTAAAGAGAAGGCTGTATGAGGGTGTTGTGGTACCGGCTGTGTTATATGGGACTGAAACATGGAATATGGGTATAGCAGAGGAAAAGTTTGAATGTAATGGAGATGATGTGTCTGAGGAGTATGTGTGGAATGACGCGTATGGATCAAGTGAAAAATGATGAATTGCTAAGGAGAACTGGAGTTGTTCGGGAGATGGCCGATCGAGTTGAGCAGAGGGTGTTGCGATGGTTTGGGCATATGGAGAGAATGGATAATGAGCGATTGGTGAAAAAGATAACTAGATCTGATGTGAGAGGTGTAAGGCTGAGAGGGAGACCACGAACAGGATGGATGGACAGTGTGAAGAGAGCGTTGGATGCGAGAAGGATGTCTGTTGAGCAAGGAAGAGTGGCTGTGCATGACAGAAATAAATGGAGAGAAATTGTGAATGAATAAATGATGACGCAGCCCTAAGGGGATATTCTCCCGCATTTGGTCTGATCAGCTGATCAGGTCAGGTGCGGGTAAAGGGATGGGTCTAGTATCATGTGGCAGGGATAAACCAGCTCTGCTGTCGGGCCCTGCTGTGAATGTCATTGATTGCACTGCACAGTTGACCCTTGGGCGGTGCGGTGCAGTGAGGATCTGTCCCTTCTCTCCTTTGGGGCTAAGACGCGAATGAATGTGAGTGGATGAGTAAATTGGGAGTGTGTCGTCCTGTCTCAGCTACCTCCCTTTCCTTGGAGGAAGCAGCCTAGGGGTCTATCTATCTATCTATCTATCTATTGCCAGACGCCTCAATCCCGTTTGGGGTGGCCACAAACAAATCGCCTCCAAGTCGCCCTGTCCCCCGCCATTTCACTGCCCTGCTCCCAACTCACACCCCCCTCTCTCATATACCTCTCCACCCCATCCCTCCATCTCATCCTCGGCCTCCCCCTCCCTCTTCCCCCCTCCACCTCACTCACATACACTCTTCGTCTGTCTTTCACCATCCATCCTCTCCACATGGCCAAACCACCTCAGTGTGTTCCTCATAACGCTTCCTATCACATCCACATCCACACCACAACGCTCCTTTATATCCTCATTCGTCAGCCTGTTTCTCCACGTGACTCCACAGGCTCCTCTTAAATAACTCATTTCCACTGCTCTCACTCTTGACTTGTGTCCTTCCAACAATGTCCAAGCTTCACTTCCGTACGTTAGAGTTGGTATCACAATACTGTCATGTAGTAACTTTTTCACTTCCATGCTCACTTCCCTGTTTCTTATCACTGCTTTCAAGGAACCAGCAACCTTTCTTCCCTGCTGTACCTTTTCAAGCACTTCACCCTCCAAACCTCCATCCTTACTCATCACACTACCCAAATACTTAAACGTACATTTTCCAATTCCTCACCATCCAACCTCGCTGTACATTCACTAACTTCACCTCTCTCAAAGACCATCACTTTACTCTTCCCTACATTCACCTTTAGGTTCCGTTTCTTACACTCTCAAACTCATCCACCAAGCCTTGCAGCTCCCCTTCGTCTTCACTCAACAACACAGTATCATCTGCAAACAACAGTGCAGGGAGTTTCCAAACACTATCCTCTCTCACCAGGGCCACTCCAACATCCACTACCCTACCTTGTACCTCTTTTATTACCCCATCCATGTACAGATTGAACAACCATGGAGACATGACACATCCCTGTTTCAAACCAAATTTCAAAGAGAAAAATTCACTTAGTTCACCATCCACACGCACTGCAGCCTAGGGGTATATATATATATATATATATATATATATATATATATATATATATATATATATATATATATATATATATATATATATACACGGAGCAGTAGCCCACTGCAACCTGGCTCGTTCCCAGGTGGCGGATAGGGGAAGGCCTTGCAGATATACAAGGTACCTTACCGTACAAGGCAGTGTGGACCATGGGACCCCCTATAGATATATAGGGCTCCACCAAGTTTACTGAAGAAAGTTGCAAAAAAATTACATCTCACCAGAAACTATGTGGCAGGGTGGTGAGATTGTTAGCCACAATGCTCCCAACCTGCCATGAATTCTATTGTAAATGATTTGACTTGCGTAACAGTTGGATAGTCTTCTAATGGTTCAACAGCACTGAGTGCTGTGCTTACGGGCGTGTTCCACTGAAAGTTAGTAGTCACTTTCTTTGCAAAGTAGAGACTGGAACATTAAACAAACTGGTATCCATAAAGATCTAAGAGAAAAGTCTCGCAGAAGATTACCAGCCTGATAATGACTGAATCAGAATTCATTAGTTGTGATATCGTAGGTTTGAGTGAGATCCACAGAAAAGAAAAAAATAATTCAGCTCCAAGACATCAACCACTCATTTTACTACAGAGGAAGGCAAAATAAAATAGTGGTGTGGGATTTCTGATGAACAGAAATCTTGCAGACAACACTGTTAAATTTAGTAGTGCATCTGACACAGCTGCACGGATTGTATAGGCAAAAAATGCATGCAGAAAGTTATACCTGTATATGCACCGACTTTTCAAAGCTCAGATGAAGAAAGAGAAACTTTCTATGACGACATCTCCCAGACTATGGAAGAAGAGAAGACCGCATATACTATACTCATGGGAGACCTCATTGCAAAATTTGGCAAATAGAAAAATGGAGAAGCATGTATGGGAAAATGTGCAGGGGAAGAAAAGAATGAAAGCGGAGAAATGGTGGTAAATTTTCCATTCATTCATTGCCAGACGCCATGTATCCCAGACGGGGTGGCCAAGGGCTTAGAGTTAATTGTTTTACAGGGAGGGGCACTAATCCTCCACCAACCCCACTTGACACGTAGGGAGAACGTTATGCCAACAGCATCTGGTGTTCCCAGGCGGTCACCCATCCAAGTACTAACCAGACCCAACGTTGCTTAACTTCGCTGATCGGACGGGAAGCGGTGTACTCAACGTGGTATGGCCGTTGGTAAATTTAACTGAAATGAATAATATGAGAATAATGAACACATTTTCACAAAGAACTGGGAGAACATGGACCTGGAGAAGCCCTAGTGGAGAAACAAAGAATGAAATCGACTTCGTTATAGCAGATAAGAATAACAAGATCATAAATGTCACGGTTATCAACACAGTAAATAGCTATAGGAAGTGACCATAGAATGGTGGGTTGCACAGCCAGATTCAGCTTAAGAAGTGAAAGAAAGATGATTAAAAAAAAAAAAAAAGATATGCACAATAGAAGTAAACGAAAGTAGAACAATTTCAGTTAGAAATTGGGGACAGATTTCAGGCTCTAAGTTATAATGAATGTGATACTGATGAGTTGAATGATAGACTAACAAGAGTGTAAAGAGAATCAGCAGAGATAATAGGGGAAAGTACTACAACCAAATCCAAGAAGTGCTCAGAAAAGACACTCAAGCTCATGAAAAGAAGAAATGAAATGAAAGTAAAAACAAAGAAAGATGAAAAAGAACAAGCGGAATTAAACATTCTTATAACAGGAGACGGAGAGAAGAAAAAAGAAAGAAACATGGATGAGATCAAAGAAACCATCAAAAACGGAAAAAGTCTGAAACATGTCCAAAGTTAACTGGCGCTAGGAAAGGAACAAATTATATCACTGAAAGACAAAAAACGGTGGTCATTAATTGCAGAGATTAAATGGTGAAGAGTTGAAGAATTTTACAAAGAACTGTATGCATCAAAGATAATAGTACCAATAGCTAACTTTTCAGTTGACACAAGTGAAATACCTGACGTAACACCAGACGAAATAAACATTTCTCTTAAAAATATGAGAAGAGGGAAGGCCCAAGAAGAAGATGGAATAGTAGCAAATTTACTGTAGGATGCAGGAGAAGTACAAAACTGGTTCGCCCACTTTTTTACTTAGTGTTTAAAAAGGAAGGTTATTCCCAAACATGGGGTAATCCAATAGTTACTTTACTTTACAATAAAGGCGACTGAAAAGATCTTACTATCAGACCATTACCTTATTATCAGTTATTTACACTACGCACAGAATAAGAGCAAAATTGAAAAAAAAAAAAAAAAACTCGTGAATATGCAGGATTCCGAAACGGGTATTCGACTACTGATCACCTACACACAATGAATTAGCTAACTGAGAAACCTACGAGTATAATAAACCAATGTGCTTAGGTTTTGTTGATTATGAAAAGGCTTTCGACTCAGTGGAGCACGTAGCAATTATAAATCCATTGCGAGAACAAGAAGTAAATGAGAAGATTGTAAAACTGCTCCATAACATTAATAAAAGGGAAACTGCTACGGTTAAATTACATGAAGACTCGGAAAAAAATAAAATTGCGAAGGGTGTGCGTCAGGGAAATACAATCTCACCAAATATGTGTACAGCGTGCCTAGAAAGTATTTTCAGAAAGCTAGATTTGGAGAAAACAAAGTAGTAAACGTATGTGGAGAAAACCTAAACCATTAAGAATTGCAGATGACAGTATCCTAATCTCAGAAACAGCAGAGACATTGCAAGAAAAGTTATATGACCTGAACAGAGAAAGTCTCAAAGAAGGGTTAAAGATGAACCGGGGTAAAAACTAAAGTAATGCATAGTCCAAATACAGTACATCAAAAAGCGTCTTCAGAATAAGCGAAGAAATTCTTGAAGAAGTCAGGGAGTTCAATTGCTTGGGGCAAATACTATAACGAATGACAGACCATGAGTGAAATAAAAAGACATATTACAGTTGCATGGAAAGCTTTCGGTAAACATTGACATCATGAAAGGTAGGCTGCCAATATGTATGAAACGAAAAGTATGTAACGAATATATAATTCCAGCTATGACGTACGGTTGTCAAACCTGGAAAATGATAAAACTAATGGAAAATCAACTAATCCGTACTCAAAGAGGAATGGAAAGGTCAGTGTTGGGTATATCTTTCAAACAAAAGATCAACTTGTATGAGAGAGCAGACTAAACTCAAAGACAAAATAAAAGTTACAAAAGAACGGAAATGGAGGTGGGTAGGTCAAGTAGCAAGATTATGGGATAACCTACGAAGCAAGAGGGTGGCTGACTGGACTCCAAGAGACTGTAAGCGTTGCGGGAAAACCAGACAGGAGGTGGAGAGATGAAAAAAAAAAAAAAAAATGTTTGGAGGCAAAACGTGACAGAGACTGGGTCAATCATGGAATTCATGGAGAAGGTTGTGGGAGGTCTTCGTTTAGGTGTGGATTTGTAATGGCTACTGCTTACACACACACACACACACACACACACACACACACACACACACACACACACACACACACAAGCGTCCTCCTCTGACTATTCATTTGTCACCATCCCGCGTGCCCGCTCATACCGCCATTTGATATCCCGCTGAACTTTTAATCACACAGTACACTTGGCGGCATGATTTTGCACATAAGCCTAATAAGGAAAGAACTAATTAGCCTTTTAACACATAGGATTTCTCTCGACTGACCAAAACTGGCAGCCGCAGAGAAACGATTTAACGCCTCTGATTGTTAGAATTCCTCTCGCTTCAGTAACCCTTAATGTAAGTCTGATTAAAATATCCAAGTACACCACTTGTAGCACAGGTTAAAATACAAGTATCATATAAGGATCGCAATGATGTATAATGATGCGTCAATAGTAAGAATTTTAAAATTTGTTTTGGCACAAAAAATGTATTTCAGTACTCTCAGAACCATTTGGATCAGAAATTACTATGAACTCATTAGCCTATGGTTGTTATATAAGCAATGTTAGTCTCTTGTTGTAATCTATACTGTCTTCGTTAGAAAAAGTAGAATGTAGAAGTGTTGATGAGCACCCAATTATTTAATTTTTCATTTTCAATGTAGGAAATAATATTTTGAATTCATGGTATTATCCATCTTTTTCTGTTTAAAAATGCATTTGCAACATCTTGTGTTGCGGAGTGGCCACTGTTCCCTTCAGTATTGCATCAGCTGCTGCATTCATCGAAGATATCATATGCGTCAGAAAACACATGGTGGTTCCCAGCTTCTGTTGACGTAGTAAGTAATGCTTTAAAAAATAACGTGGGAATTTTACATCAGTTTATCTGATCAGATTCGACAAGACGTTGTGTCTATAAGAATGTAAGAAATTTTTGTTGCGAATATCACCAGCATTAAAAAGCCAATAATCTAGAAAGCACTTAGAGACCGAATAGCTCCGGCAATGCCATTGCAGGATCCGAATCCGGATTTGGATCCGCCCCCTAAAGCAATTATTTCTTGGGTCCATTCAAAATCCTTTCATATCTTTTTGAGTAATATTGCTAACAGACAGATAAACAGACTAAAACAAACAGACAAACAAACAAACCAACGTAGGAAAAAACATAACCTCCCGCCATAATTTCATGATGCAGAGTTGCTGATTACACATAATTAAAATGCTGCTGTTACCTGTTAATAAACTGAATTTTTAAAACCAAACGATGATCCCAAATGTAGTCAAGGCACAAAAAACAGTATTAAAAGCAACTTGTTAAACTGCAACTAACATTTGTCCAGGATATCAGTTATAAATTAAAGAGAAGCTCTGAGTGAAATATCCAAACACACACACACACACACACACACACACACACACACACACACACACACACACACAAATTGAGAGAGAGAGAGAGAGAGAGAGAGAGAGAGAGAGAGAGAGAGAGAGAGAGAGAGAGAGAGAGAAGGGGTAAGGGAGGAAGAAACGGGTGACAAGTAGTTTCAGAGTCGTTAATAGTTCTTTGTTCAGCTAAGTTTTTCAAACATTAAACCGAGATTAACGATTTTATTTTTGTCTCTGTACACCCATCTTAATAATAAGCAACCTTTCCTTTTTTTTTTTAAATTAAATAATGCCATTTCTTTCTTTCTTCACCTACAGTCAAAGCCACTTGACATATCTGCTCTCAAGCTATTGTCTAAATCGCATCCTTTATTCTTCCACACATATCTATACTAACCATTTCTCTTACTTCTCGATTTACTAGTAAAGCTACATCCCCACCTGCTGTCAAAATCACTCATTTTCGCTTCTGTAATAGTCAAAACTTAGAGTTCGCGTCTGCCCCATCTGCTGCCAAAAGCTCTCACGCTCAATTTTATTCTTTGGCACTCAAACCTCAGTCCCTCCCCCCCTCCCACCCCAAATACGAACTACAGTGACCTTCACCAGTATCATATATAAACGTTTGCTTTCCCGCTGTTACTTGATTAGCCTGCAGTTCGATCAGACTACTGAAGAGAGGAACAATGCACCTCACACTACCAATTCTTATTCTCTCCCTCTTCTATTCAGCAACATATCAAGTTACACTTAATCCTACAGAATCCTCTCGTGATGTAAAAGAAGCACAGTTTAAAAAAACATTTGAATTACGTGAACCAAGTTGCCCTGATACCCATTATATACAACCCTGCGTGTGCTCTCCCACCCCCGATGGCACTGAAATAGACCTTGATTGCTCCCTGGTGGAAGACGAGACTCAGCTAGAAGCCATATTCCAAGCCAACTTTCCCACCACGACCTTCAGGCGACTCACAATCTTCAACAATCAAAACATCCAAGTACTCCGCGACGGTGCCCTCGGTGACTTGTCATTCAGTGAGGTCTGGATAACACAGGGGACGCTGAGGGAGGTGCAGCCTAATGTTTTGTCTTCGGCAGCTCGGTACCTCGTTTTCAATTTCAACAACATATCTGTTTTCCCCTTCACCACACTCGAGTCATTCCAAGAACTAGTGTCCCTTGATTTAAGGGGCAACAACATTCAAAGCTTCCCACAACTGGCATCTTCCACCCTTAGTACTCTCTACTTGTCACATAACCCACTGCGTGATCTCCCAGCAGATGCTTTCGTTGCCACTCCTGCACTGGTTGATCTTCAACTTTCTAATACTGAGCTGAAGGAGGTTCTACCAGGTAAGAGAAGAATGAAATACAGCGTCTTGCATTATTAATTTTCAGTTTTGATAAGCAATGAATACTTGTTGCAAAGATAGGGCATGATTTAGTGAAAAGTTAGTTACAGATACACGTCACTGTTACTCTACTGTCATTGTTATTTCCAGACCTGGGCCTGGTACATTTAGTTGAGAACAGTACTACTAGCGCTACATCCGTGCTTGTAAAGTGAGAATGAATGCTGTGTTTTGATATGTGTGTGTGTGTGTGTGTGTGTGTGTGTGTGTGTGTGTGTGTGTGTGTGTTAAAATAACTGAAACAGTTTTCATCCCACTTTAACCAAACCTTGTGGAAGGATTGAGGGTCAGGCAGTGTGAAAAACTAATGTGTTTTAGAACAATAGGGCAAAGGTCAAGGTGTCAGGGCAAGATCAGCTTAAACAGTTTTTACTCAATTTAGACCAAACATTGTGGAAGGATGATGATACAGCAGAAATAACAGGGTTCTGTTTTGAGAATACTCATTGAAAGATCTAGGTCTCAAGAAGAGGAGCCTTGTTACTTTCATACGGCAAGGTCGACTCAAACAGTCTTTATCTTATTTGGACCAAAGTTGATGTAAATATTACTTATCAGGCCAAAAGAAAGCGATTTAGTTTTAAGAACAATCAGGTAAAGGTTTAGGTCACAAGGCAAGGGCAAAGTTCAAATATGACTGTTAGAACTAAATTACTAAATCATTTTTTATGTTTTTAATCAATTTTGATGGATGAGTTGAGCATCGTCCATGGTAGTGACGTTGTCTTTGAGAGTACCTAGTGAAATATTTACAGTAGGTCACATGATACCTTACACCAATGCGCACTAAGTCTAAAAAGCAATCTTTTCTGCATTGGCAGTTTTTCCAATCCATCACAATATAACTCCTTTCACTCCAGAACAGAAACACAATATTATAAGGGAAATGAGCTCTACACCACACAGTCGGATGGCATTAGTATTCTACACCTGAAATAATTAGGATCACACGGCATCCAGGCCCTCATAATCATTAGTAACTATTTATACGCACATTGCAGTATGCCCAACATTTGGAAATATTGAACTATAATTACTTATACTCAAGCCAAGTAAAAACTCAACACACCGTTCTTCAGACTACTCGGACACTACTCAGCACACTATCCAAGATAATTGAATGCCTGAGTCTGAACAAAAGTTACACCTCAGTCACACTGTTCTCTCACAACGAGGCGTTAGAGCAATACATTTCACTAACACCTTACTAACCACTCTCACACAACACACATCGGGGTGCATCAACTCCACGAGATCTGCAGAACATTCGCTTCTCACAACGATAGACATTAGTAACGCTTATGATGCCATCCCCCGACGGAGACTAACCACCAAAGTCATGGAGAACAACAACAAAAACTAGCTTGCCAACTATCCATCGGGAAGATAAGCACAAGTTACGTTCCAGGGCAAATGGTCACGAACACGATGCTTTGCTAATGGGGTTCACCAGGGCTTTGTTCTCCTATGTTCTTCAACTTACAGGTATAAATGCCTGATAATACCACACCGTAACTCGGAACCACCCAAAAACATTGCCTTATTTGCAGACGATTATTACAACTGCACACCGCATCGTAGACACAGCCTGATAATTGCTACAAGATTCCCTATCTATACTTCAGGCATGAGCTGAGGACAACAGACTGACAGTTATTTCAGCCAAATCCAAGACCACATTGCCACTGAGAATCATGAGAATAGATACACCCCTCATATCACACTTAATGTACAGTATAGTACGTGTTCTACGTACCCTCTCCACTAAAATCCTTGCAATGGCATCACTGAATTGCTTCAGTGACCACATGCACGACATACAGAGGCAACGCATCCCCCAGACTAAATGCATTTATAGCACTTACAGGGACAGGCACTGGACAACAAAAGAAACAATATCCTTACTCTACAAACAATATTTCCGATCTGTGATTTCCTATGCATCCCTGATTTACCATGCTTCCTATCAAGCACCTCCTACTTCACCTCATAGACTGTACAGAACAACGCGCTACTCATCATCACCGGCTGCATCAGTACTACATCCACATCTCATTTACACTTTGAAGCTAGAGTCTTCCAAGTAAGATTCTCGATGTGAAAGGCGCCCAGTTTTATGCGGCAGCCATTGCTAACAAGCAACAGCCCTTTCATTATATGTTGACAAAACCACACAGCATAACGAGAAAAGTATATGGCAGGATTCTTATTGATAGGATAATTTACCTAAGAATTTGTTTGAGGAAAAAAATAAGTGATATATGATGAAAAGAGGCTGCGTAGCTCAGATATATATTCACTCTAAGATGTTCAGTGGAAACGTACATAAAGAAGGGAAAGAGATTCTTTGCTGCCTCCTTGGATTTGGAGAAAGCATATAACAGAACGGATAGTCAGAGACTTTGGAAGGTACTTGGAAGGTTCTTGAATGCTGTGAAGAGAATGGATGAGTGTAAAGTTTGCACTGCGTGTAGAAATTGAATTCGGTGAGTTCTTTGATCTGAGTGTTGGATGGAAACAGAGATGAGCTATGTCTCCGTGGCTGTTCAATTTGTATTTGGATGTTGGCCAAGTCTCCGTGCCTGTTCAGTTTGTATCTGGATGGAGTTCTAAAAGATATACTAGTGGGTGTTTGTCTCTCCCGTGGGAGAGGGTAGGGTGTGGAAACTTTCTGTTCTGTTGTTTGTTGATGATATTGTATTACTGGGGATGTGAAGATGAATGCTTGCTGTAAAGCTTAGTAAAGGAGCTGGGAATGAATGTGGGAAACGAAATATAAAAGTAAAGGTAGATAAGGGAAAAATATAGTCTTTGAGAGAAATAGTCACAGTATGCATAGTGAGTCTAGATGGTGGAAAAAAAAAATGAAGGATATGAGTGCATTCAGGTACTTAGCGTGATAGGAAAGAGTGGAAGTTTAAAGGATGAAGAGCTTGGAAGGTACAGCACGGTAAAAAGGTTGTTGGTTCATTGGAAGCAGATAGGAAGTGAGCATGTATGCACAAAAAGTCATTGCTTGACAGTATTGTGATCCCATCTCTAACGTAAGGAAGTGAAGCTTGGACCCTTTTGGAAAGGCACAAGTCATGAGTGAGAGCAGTAGAAATGGGCTTTCCGAGACAAGATGTAGTTACCTGGAGAGACAGACAGACAAATCAGGAAATGAAGGAGTGTTGTGTTTCTGATGCTGATTTCACTAAAAGTGTTAACAGAAATATTCTGAGATGGTTTGGCCATGTGAAGAGGATGGAACATCAGAAACTGACTAAAAGAGTGTGTGTGTGAGCGAGGTGCAAGAGGATAGGAGTACGAGGAGACCAAGAATGAGATAGAGATGGCGTGGAGAGATATATGAGAGAGGGTAATTTGAGTTGGTGGGAGGGCTACCAAACAGCAGAGGCAGAGCTACGTGGAGTTTTTTTTTTTTTGGGGGGGGGAGGGGGGCACCCCTTTCGGGGTTAAGGCGTCTGGCAATAGATAAACGGGTAGACATAAAACCCTCACTGCACAAACATTATCAGACTCCATTCAGCAACGTACCAGAGCCAGACATTCCTGTTCTAGTAATGAAGAGACCTATTAATCACAACTTCAAGCGCCTAGTAATTTAACATCTCGATCAAAATTATCAGCGTTGATCAAATCCAGCTGGTTAGGCTTAGATCAAGATATCGCAAAGACTTCTTCAGTTATTAGCTTAAATCTGAGCTGGATGGGATCACAGAAAATTAGTCCCCTGCTTGTAGGATCGGCTGACACAGCAAAATACACTTAATAAAACCACATGATGAAACTGCACAGTGCATGGTACACTAAGAAACAAACACGTCAGTGGTGTATTTGACAACTCCATAGGGACAGTTGCTTATCTGTGGTCAGTGGGTCTATTTGATAAGGTGGACCGGGGTTAACTAACAGCAACCATAGTGGCGATATTATATTTTGTGTATGCATCTACTCGACGACTTTATTGAGCTTAGAACCTCTTAGTGGTGAACATGTTACCGAGGATCATATCTGCATTAAATATATCTTCCACCGTAATCTTGAAGTTCCTTCTCCTAGCAGCGTATGACGCATATCAGTAACTTTCTAGGACAATGAGCCACACATACACACTTGCTATATATCACAGATTTACAGCTGAGGAAGTACTGAGTGCTGGTAAATAATACCAAATACTTTAATGAGATGAAATTAATTCACAGTGATGTTGTATTCACTATTCTCTTATTTTAGCATTAAGTATGTAATAAGCGTTAAAGAAGGAGGATAATGAACAGGGTTTTTGTTTCACACACCCACGTACAGTGGAAGTAAAGACATCTTTCCCTCCCAGAGTTCTGCATGTATTTAAAGATTTCTACTTCACTTTGTGGCAAGTCGTTATCGAGAAAGCGAAAAGAATTAGTGCTGATTGGAAGCTAAATTTCCTGTGTCAGCAGAAAAGGTGTTTCTTATTGTAAAGTCTTGTCTCATTAATAAAATATTATATTGTCTAGGAGCTGTGTCTTTGAGCTTTGTTCCCTCTAGAGAAGCGAAATTAAACAAGTATCTTAATTCTTGTTATGTTTAGTTTCAGTGAGGTTTAAATTATGTGCCTAACATATCCTTTCCTGTTTGAAAGACTCTTACGTCAAACAAAATCGTCTTGAGGCAGCAAGAATTAATACAACCAGATGATTTGGCTGAGTCAAAATGGCCTAGTGATGTAATGGCCTATTGATGTAATGAATAGCGACCAAGCAAGTGTACTATTAAGCTGGACTGAGGCAAGTACTATATCATGGGTAAAGCCGTAGCAGATAACAGAGGAGGCAGTGCAATTATTCACACGTACAGTAGGTCAGGTGTATGTGTTAGAACAGAGGACGGCTAGTGATTCAACATGGTAACATAGGCGAGTACTGAACTATAATACCACCTGGAAGAATGAGATTTAATATGTTTCAGTGTCCATAGTTTTGAAAGTTATTCAATCCCTTCCCTGCATAGATACCATAAATTTCATTCTTGTTGTTGTTAGACAATTGTTTTAACCTAGGCGTGCCCGCTAGGAGAGATTACGTTCCTAATATTAATGATATATTACTGGTAGCTACAGTTAAATAACGAAAACGTTAACCTCCTTAGGGAGTCACGGTATTGTAATGGTCATACAGTGTAATGGATAACAGTTAAGACAGTCCAGTAATCATAGGCTGGACTGCGACATAAATCCGAGTCAGTGTAGTACACTAAAACTCTGCTGAAGCGATCCGGCAAATGTGAGGTTATGTAATGACTCACGGGCATATGCACGGTGAATCAGGTGTGTGTGTGTGTGTGTGTGTGTGTGTGTGTGTGCGTGTGTGTGTGTGTGTGTATTGTTAATCGTCTGTCTTACGTTAACCGAGATTTTCGTCCTTTTGCAGCCAATTTTCCTTGGTTTGGTGGCGGAATAAGACAGTATTACCCATCATCATCATCATCATCGGGACCTCCTTTCCCACCCAAGGGCAGGGTGAGGAGTAGCAATGTCCAGACAGCCCAAAATTGCCCAATTCAATGGGCCATGCTTCCATTCACTCATCATTCAAGCCCCCGGAATCCTGGCTCTATCGGATACGCCAAAAACATTCACCACGTTCTGTAGCTTCACATATCGTATCCGACAGTCAATCCAGACGCTGCCACGTTAAAAAGGGGTGCCAAAAATCCCTGATCATGCATATCTCCTCACAAAATTCATCCAGCAAGCTCGATCTCCTGTCAGTTCTCTAGCCTCACCGACTTCCATACCTCTCTTCCTCACACACTCATCCACCATATCTCTCCACCTTCTCCTTGGCCTACCTCGCCTCCTCCCTCCTTCGAATTCGCTCAGATATACCTTCTTCACCACTCTGTTGTTATCCATTCTCTCCACATGACCATACCATCTCAGTACACTCTCTTCAATTCTGGTGTCCTCCGACTTCCTCATTCCGGATCTTTCACGAATCACATTATTTCGTATCCTATTCACCCTCTGCACTCCACATACATTCCTCAGCAGTCCCATCTCCACTGCTCTTGCTCTTGACTTTTCATTTTCATGCCACATCATAGTCTCACATCCATATGTTAAAGTTTGCACTAACGCTCCTTCATGTAAGCCTCGTGCAGCTGCAACACTCAAGCCTCTGTTTCTTATCAAGGCCTTCATTGCACCAGGTACTTTTCTTCCTTGTGTCACTCTACTTTCAACTTCTTTTGCACATTTTCCTCTCTTTTCTATCACTGTACCCAGATACTTGAACTCTCTCACCAATTCCAGTCTCTCTCCATTCACTGTTACATAGCACTAGGAGTCACCTTCTCTCTCAATAACCATCACTTTACTCTTTCCTACATTTACTCTCAAGGCACGACGCTTACAGACATCAGCAAAACTCTGCACTAGCCTACCAAGTTCTTGTCCGGTACTTGAAAGCAGTCCTGCATCATCAGCATACAACAAATTTGAGATATTCCATCCATCACCATTCATTACCAACGCCATCCCTCTCTCCATTACTCGTGTTATTGCTTCTCTCATCACCCCATCCATATATACATTGAACAACCATGGGGACATTACACAACCTTGTCGCACGTCCACACTGATTGTGAACCATTCACTTAGATGCCCATTAACCCTGACACATGCTTCACTACCATCATAAAAACTCTTGACGGCACCTAACGCTTACCCCCTACACCGTACATGCGGAAAACTTGCCACAATCCTTCTCTTTCCACTTTGTCATATGTTTTATCGAGATCCATGAATGCCATAAACACCTTATGGTCCTTCTCACAAGCCTTCTCTATTTTGTGTCTCACTGCAAATATTTGGTCCACACATCCTCTGCCACTCCTAAAGCCACCCTGTTCATCACTCACTAGGACTTCTGATATCTCTCTTACTTTTTCTATAATAATTCTTCCATATACCTTCCCTACCACACTCAATAAGCTTATGCCACGATAATTCTTACACTCACTTCGATCACCTTTATTTTTGTACAGAGGTACAATCACAGCCTTTTTCCACTCTGCAGGCACAGTTTCACTCATCCATGCCTTCTTACATATCTCCAACAAGTACTTCATTCCATTCTCTCCACTACATTTAAGCATCTCTGCATCACGTCATCAACCCCAGCTGCTCTCCCATTTTTCAGCCGCTTCACAGCACTCTTCACCTGTGCGAGTGTCAAGTCTCCTGGCACTGCATTCCTTCTCTGCACACCCCCAAAACCAATCATGTTTACAGCTGCTCTACTCTCTCTATCCCCATTCATGAGGTTTTCAAAATATTCTTTCCATCTGGTCCTTATTTCACCTCCATGGGTTAATAATCTACCACCTGCATCCTTCACACCATCCCATTTCTTACCGCTTTCACTTCTACATTTCCGCACCTCTTTCCAGAATAACTTTCTATTTTCAGAGTAGTTCGCATTCATTTGTCTTCCTAGATCCTCATTTACCTCCTTCTTTTTCCTCTTCACTAGTCTCTTTACGTGCTTCTTGCTCTCAACATATTCAGTTCTTATTTCAACTGAACCCCTATCCTGTAACCACTTTAGCCACTTCTTCCTCTTTTCCTCCACCGCTCTCTTTACCTCCTCGTCCTACCATGCCGTACCTTTCTTCTTTGTTTTTACTCTTGCCACACCACATACCGCTTTAGCATTCCTAACTAAGCAATCCCTATATGCATTCCACAGTCTGTGCAGATCCATTTCATTCCAATTCAGTAATTCTAACTCGTCCTCTACTTTGGTCCTGTATTCATCTGCCATTTCTTTGATCCTCAGCCTCTCAACTTTCAGTCTTTCTCCCTGACTGCTTCTCTCTCTCTCTTGATCCACCTCACTCCTTTCAGCTTGATCTTGCATACCACAATCATATGATCTGACAGACCTCCACATCGTCCTCTCACAGCCCTCGTATCAGCAACCATTCCCATCATCGACCTCTCTACGAGCACGTAATCAATCAGGCTTCTTTCAACACGATCCCCGTTCCCTCTATACCATGTATATTTATGTGCATCTCTGTGTTTGAAATACGAGTTACAAATGCACAACCTCCTCTCCTGACATATCCTTTAGTCTTTTCCCATTATCATTTTCTCCTGGTACTCCATAGCAACCTATTATGTCATCCTCTGGACCAGTACCTACTCTTCCGTTCATATCCCCCATCACAATCACTTTATACTCTTGGGTATTACGACTCTACATAATTTCTATAGCATGCCGTTGTGACTTGCACCATATTTATATATCAAACTCTTGTTACAGCTCAGCATATAAGACTAAGATGTTAGGTCTATTAACGTGGAGGGTATATTGTTGAGAAGGGCAAGTGGCAAGTGTTATATAAACCTCTCATGGTCAGGACATCCCTAGTATTCTTTAAAATTTACAAAATTTACAACTTAATTGGTTAAGAATAACGTAAGGACCTGCAAGTGCTAATACTGCCACCGTTATCCCTCGCATGATCTGGGTAACACTACTGTAGAATTCAATTCTCAGTGACCACATGCATTATTATTATTATTAATATTATTATTATTATTATTATAATTACCTAGAGCAAGTCAGTGGAGTCCGGCTATTATTATCTACCAAAATGGATACTCCCTCCATGAACTATATTTACTATATTTCACGAAATCATTTATGTCATTCGGTTCAGGTACATAGCCCACCTTATTTTACTCTTGTTATCGTCAGACGAGTAAATTGCTTCATAAGAGCTTTTGCTACACTCCTTTTACACTATCATGGCCCAATAATGCCCCCGCTCCATCATGAATGCTGAATTGTAGGTATAGATTAGCACTAGAATATGATGCATGTCATGAAGAAATGTTATGGATGTAGAGCAGTAGTACTGTCTTCTTCTACATATAAGCTACGTGAAAAAGCTTCAAAGATACGGAAATCGTGGCCAAATTAGAGTGTATATACAGTGAGTTCCAAGGTTATTAAAACCGTCGCCAGGTAGCAAGAAAACATCAATGTGGAACTTCACCGGAATCAAGAGGCAAACATGAATTAGGTCCTAATAAAAAGAAGCTTAATATCTTTAACAAACTGAATATCATAAGTAATTTAATCCAAACACTATGAGGTAGTCATTATTATTTTTCTTGATTTTTGTCTCCCGCCTTGAGCATGGCAAGGAGACAGTTTTTGTCAGTGTGTGTGTGTGTGTGTGTGTGTGTGTGTGTGTGTGTGTGTGTGTGTGTGTGTGTGTGTGTGTGTGTGTGTGTGTGTCTGTGTCTGTGTTTCCAAGATATCTCGAAAAGTTGCAAACGAATTTTCACCAAACCTTCAGGACATAGCAACTATGTGGATGTGCAGAAGCCTATTACTTTTGATGACGATTTGTTCAGCGATGACCTAATGCCAGTCGATAAATATATTTTACTCTAGACTATTTTTTTGCGACGTGCGATGACTGAGTTCCGTAGAGCTTTGCGAATTTCTTCAAATTTGGTTTGTAGGCAACTTGACCTCAAAAACTTATTTTGGTGGGCGATTAGCAATTGGCTCCCGAATGCTTCTGTTTTATTGCAGACAGTTTTATTTAGCTTAAGAGACATATTATCGAGCTGGATGGGTTAAGCAAAATCCTTGATCAACTCTGTCAGTGTCGGAGTTGAATACGTTCGTTGCACTAATACTTCCTTATCGAACTTCATATTTGCAGCAGTAATTAACTGAATATACCGGCGTCAAGAAAATAATTTTGTGTCGTCTTGCCAACCTTGATAATAACCAAATGATAAATTATCAATTCCATTTTAGGAATAATTTCGAAATTATAATTAGCTGACATGATTTCCATCATGATACTGCACTGGTGACTGATTCAAAGGAGAGATTGAGACAGTTGGTAGAGGAGTTTGGAAGGGTGTGTGAAAGGAGGAAATTGAAAGTAAATGAGAATAAGAGTAAAGTGATGAAGTGTACGAGGTTGATAGATGGTAGGGGGATGAATACAGTTTTGAATGGTGAGTTGCTTGAGGAGGTAGATTGTTTTAAATATCTAGGGTCACATGTTGCTGTGGATGGAAGAATAGATGCAGAAGTGAAGTTTAGAATAAATGAAGTAGGAAAGGTGCTGGGAGGAATGAAAAAAGTGTTTAAATGTCGTTCGCTTAGAATGGATGTAAAGAGAAGGCTGTATGAGGGTGTTGTGGTACCGACTGCGTTATATGGGGCTGAAACATGGAATATGGGTGTAGCAGAGAGGAAAAGTTTGAATGTAATGGAGATGAGGTGTCTGAGGAGTATGTGTGGAGTGACGCGTATGGATCGGGTGCGAAATGATGAAGTGCGAAGGAGAACTGGAGTTGTTCGGGAGATGGCTGGTAGAGTTGAGCAGAGGGTGTTGCGATGGTTTGGGCATATGGAGAGAATGGATAATGAGCGATTGGTGAAAAAGATAACTAGATCTGATTTGAGAGGTGTAAGGCTGAGAGGAAGACCTCGAATAGGATGGACGGACAGTGTGAAGAGAGCGTTGGATGCGAGAGGGATGTCTGTTGAGCAAGGAAGAGTGGCTGTGCATGACAGAAATAAATGAAGAGAAATTGTGAATGAATAAGTGATGACGCAGCCCTGAGGGGATATTCTCCCGCATTTGGTCTGATCAGCTAGTCAGGTCAGGTGCGGGTAAGGGGATGGGTCTGTTATGATGTAGCAGGGGTAAACCAGTTCTGCTGTCGGGCCCTGCTGCGGATGTCACTGATTGCATTGCGCAGTTGACCCTTGTGCGGTGTGGTGCGGTGAGGATCTGTCCGTTCTCCCCTTTGGGGCTAAGATGCGAATGAGTGTGTTTGAATGGATGAGTAAATGGGGAGTGTGTCGTCCTGTCTCGGCTACCTCCCTTTCCTTGGGGGAAGCAGCCTAGGTATATTGATAGATAGATAGATAGATAGATGATTTCCATTTCTCTGCAAATTGCATTTTGTTTGCCCAAATTCTGTCCCAGTACTCCCTCTCCTTCCATCACCACTGGTATGTAACCCCTTCATGGTAACAAATGACGCAGCAATAACCAGGCTACTGTTGCACCAAGCAATATATTGTTATCGAGATGGTGGCGACCATCATCCACTCACTTGATGTAGTGCTGCTTACTTTTTCCTTAACTTTTATCATTCATTTTCTATGCCTGCCCACTTCTCTTTCTCCCATCTTTCCTGTCACTTCTTATTGCTTTTCTTTCCTTTACAGGTGGCTTTACACAGTGACAAGCCAAATGGTTTCCTGTAAGCCAAGAAACCATTTACAACGCTGGGTGGTAACCATATAACCAAACCATACGTGCTCCCTACGTGTCAACAATGGGTTGGTGGAGGGTTAGTGTCCCTACCCATAAAACAAATAACTCAAAGTCAAAATAATGTCCACCCCTTACGGGATTATAGCGTTTGGCAATAGATAGATAGATAGATCCAGCATGCATGTATACCAGAGTCTGGTGAGGCGAAGAGAGACGAGTACGATAAAGTTCAGCTCTATTGTTCCCAGTGACTTGTGGTTATCACGGAGATAAAGCATGAGCATGATATAGGCTCTGAAGAATGTATCAGTCAGAGTGGGAAAATAAGCTACTGCCCTCCTCTCTCTCTCGTTTTTTTTTTTTTTTTTTTTTTTTCACCACACTACTTCTTGCCCCTTTTCTTTTACCCACATTCCTCATACCACACACTTCCTTAGCATGCCTTACAAACTCCCAAAGAAGTGATGACCCGATTCCCAGTACCTTTCGCTCAGAAAGTGGTATTTGGCAACTGCCACGGCCTGATTATATTTCCTATACTGCACACCGGAAAGAGCAGTATATAAATAAACAACTCCAAAAGCAATAAGTAATTGTTTTTACGGCGTATATCTCGCATTACAGAAAGGGAACCCACAATCAAGATTAAGAGACCTACAGGTTAACTCGCGCGCATCCAGCTGGGCTGTGATGACGTCACAGAGCCCCCTTACCTCGGCAAGTCCGCTGAGACTGTATTGTAATGCTAGGTGAAATTAGGCTCGACTTCTCGTTCCTATTTCACCTAACGTGGAGCGGGGTCCTCTTTCGAGACCGGAGCTAGTGCAATTAAGAGAGGCAGGACACAAAAACTCTAGGCAACAACCTTTACACGTATATAACCACGATCAGACACAGGACAAATCAGTAGATATTACAGCACAATATATAGCAATATAAAACCTTATCTAGGATATGTGTATCTCGCAGGATACTTGCTTCTCTGATAGTAATGACAGCACAATCCCAGTGTATCATGAGTGCAGTAAATATAGGCACGCGCGGGGGCGCGGGAGGGGGGTTAAGTCTCACTGGGAAGAGATAGGGGAGGTGCGGGGAGTGACTTGTGCCGGCTAGGGGAAAGTTATGGTAATACTGGAGGGCGGCAGATATTAGCCGTGAAGTTTATAAGGTTTCCACTAGCCAAAATACTTTGGTAATTGATTTTATTCTTGATTTACACTTACTTGAGATATGGGAGTGAGAGCGGGTGGTAAACAAGATTTATGGGTAGCGTGGGGGGGAGGGAGAGAATACCATTAATACTTCCTTTCACAATATTCCTTCACAGTAATGGGGGTATGTCTTTATAGGGGAATCTCCCGGCGGCACAGGCTTATTAATTATATAAAAGGGATGTCACTCACACGTGTAGTCAATCAGATCTTGTTCCACACTCTCGTCCTTTAACTTCTCACCGTGACCTTATTCACCCCGATATTCACTATATGAAATCACTGCACAATACTTACATTAGGGGAAATCACACTTAACCTAAATCACTCGTGCTACAATATCACACATATTCATCAGGGGGATAGGCAGGAACATGTCGTCGGAGATCCTGCTGGGCTAGGGGCACCGCCAATGCGAGGAGTGCCGAGAAGGCACGGGATAACTCGTAAAGGCGTCCTCTCGCGTCTTGGGCTTCCCGTGGCTTCCGGGCTTGGCTCAGGCGTGTAGCCTTCGGGACTGGGGCCGAATAGCTCCAGGAACCTCTGTGATCAGTCCCGGCGTCGTGGGGGCGTAGAGAGATCACGCCCGGGTGTCCTGGGGAGAACCGAGAGAGACTGTGGGCTGCAGTCTCCAGCGTCTAGGGGCGCCGACAGGGGAGGGCTGCGGCAGCGACTTCCACTGGGGTCCATCAGGTGCGTCTGCTCTAGAGCCAGGCGTAGGGAACAGAGACCAGGGGAGGCTGGGAGGCCTGTCTGGGTCACTCTGGGACAGGAAGCCTGGGCTCCAGTCCCCTGCCGTGGGGACGTCTCTCTACTCACCTCTCTCTGCACACTCTCGGAGCGACCGTAGATCGTCTCACGAGGGAGGGAGTGACAATAGGTCGTCTCTACCAAGACACTCTCGGAGCGACCATAGATCGTCTCACGAGGATGGGAGCGACCATAGATCGTCTCTACCAGAGCACTTTCAGAGCGACCATAGATCGTCTCTACCAGAGCACTTTCGGAGCGACCATAGATCGTCTCTACCAGAGCACTTTCAGAGCGACCAGAGATCGTCTCACGAGGATGGGAGCGACCATAGATCGTCTCTACCGGAGCACTTTCGGAGCGACCAGAGATCATCTCACGAGGATGGGAGCGACCATATATCGTCTCTACCAAAGCACTTTCGGAGCGACCATAGATCGTCTCACGAGGATGGGAACGACCATAGATCGTCTCTACCGGGGCACTTTCGGAGCGACCATAGATCGTCTCTACCGGGGCACTTTCGGAGCGACCATAGATCGTCTCTACCGGGGCACTTTCGGAGCGACCATAGATCGTCTCTACCGGGGCACTTTCGGAGCGACCATAGATCGTCTCAAGAGGATGGGAGCAACCATAGATCGTCTCTACCGGAGCACTTTCGGAGCGACCATAGATCGTCTCACGAGGATGGGAGCGACCATAGATCGTCTCTACCGGAACACTTTGGGAGCGACCATAGATCGTCTCTACCGGAACACTTTGGGAGCGACCATAGATCGTCTCTACCGGAACACTTTGGGAGCGACCATAGATCGTCTCTAACAGAGGGGCGCCGTCTGGAGTATATTTTCTAACTCCACCCCTAGCTGGCTCAGCAATTCCACTCCACGAAGGTAGTGTCCTTCTCCTACGGTGGCGGCGGCTTGGTGGCTGCATGTCACAGGGGCGCACGGCCCGGGCTGACATGTGTCGCTGTTGCCGGGAGTGGTGGTGGCTGGTGGCGGCTACCCCGTGGGGTCCGTGTGGGGGTGTCGGCGCATCTGCGGGCATACTAAGCTGTTTTTGGCTTGCCCTGTCGTCGGGGGTACTATGGTATTCTTCGGGGGCACTGTTTTTCAAGCCACGCATTTTATGTATGAGTGACTTAATAAGAACTATTGTACTTTATGCGATATGACTTTCGTGTTTCTTACACTATGTTCTACAAAGTATCAGCCTTCTCATTATATAAAAACAAACCCGAAAATACAATTATTTCGCGGTTAAAAAATGAAAAGAAAGGAGACAAATCGTGTGAGGATGTTATAATCGCCGAAACTCTTTTATTTTATTCAATATCACTTTCCATTTTCTTTTATCATATTCTACAGTCTCCCCTTTATAATGGAAAAAGAACAACTCTGAAAATACAAATATTTCATGGTGAACTATGATCAGGAATGTAAAAGACTCAAGTGCACTTATGTGCTCTTTCAATTCTTACTCGTCAGAATAATTTTATTTTATGCAATATCACTTTCATTTACTTTTCATCGTGTTCTACAAAGTCTCAGCTTTCTATCAGTGTAAAAAATAAATAAAAAAATCCAATTATTTCGTGGTAAAGTTTGATCGGGAATACAAATAATTCGAGTTCCCGGCTGCAGCTTTCAGTGGGATTACAATAATGTTAAGAGCTAGCAGTATACATTCTCACGAAAGATGAGCAGTAAATGTAAGGTTGTAGTATCATGCCATTTTTCATCAGATTATTTTAAATGAAATGTGCATTGGTACTTTCTTTTAGTATTGTGAAAAGCTACCAAGGTTATTAGTTTACTTTAATGGCACAGCAATGAAATGTTCAGTAAGTCAGTTATAAACATTTAAAGCTGAAAGACAGAGACAGTAAATGAAATTATTGTAACCCGAACTGTAATACGGTATACTTTCTGAAATAACTTACCTTTAGGAACAAAATGCACCTCATTGCAGTCAGTTTTTTTTGCTAAACAGTAAACCAATTTCAGTTATAGGCTACACGTACTGGTACAGTATCACCATTCACACAACTCACCTCTCCATCTCTTATGATGAATACATTGCTTCTCCTTTAACCCCTTCACTACAGTAGCATATCTTCTATTCCATCTTTGTAGTCGTTCAAATGAGAGACTTTTCAAACTTGAGGGATTAGTAACAGTCTTCAATAACCCCTTCAAAGCAAAGTTTTGCCAAGCTAAGGAGAACAATTTGATAGTACCCAGGTTAATTTTAAAAAAAGATGTCACTGCACTGCCCATCAACAGTACCTTAATTCAACACTTTTTCCACCATTATTCTCTTCATACCACAATATATTCTTATGAACCTTGCACTGGTAGGCTGGCTACTATACTGTTAGGCTACCTAAAATACTTGTAGACAAAAACCCCGGTAGGCTGACTAATATACCGGTAGGCTAACAAAAAAGAAGAAAAAAAAAATCGGGGACATCAAGCATGCTTACCGTGATCTGACAGTGGTAGAAGAAGGGTTGGAACTGCATCATCCTTTAACCTTACATGGCCTTTTGGTAGTGGAAGGCCGAGCAGCTCATACTGAAGATTTCTCTGAAATGCAGAACCTTAGAAGTGTAAACTGCACATCCGTGCCGTGCTTGGATCAATTCTGTCACCTCTCTTGCAGAGATGAACCCATTTCTTATATCATCAATTTGGGGGAAATGGTGGAAAGTAATTGATTTTTTTTTTTTTTTTTGCAACTGGAGTTACAGCCAAACACTGCACAATTACGCAGCATACTTCACTGTAACTGTTCCCAATGGAGACCAAACCAAATGTTTATTGCAGTGACGATGAATTTCCCGCCTTAATCTGTGCAGTGCACGCGGGCAGAGGTGGCCCTGTGACATCATGCGCATGAGTGGTTGCGTTTTAGGCGCAAAGTGAACGAACCTGTAGGTCTCTCAGTCTTGCCCACAATGTACTAAAGTTGAGGCAGCCGTAGGAAAGAATGTGAAACTCACGCCCTATCGTTCAACAGTTTCAGGATTAAAATGCATAGAAACTCTCGTAATACTTATTTTACATTGTAAATCAACAATACTGAAGGAAAAATGTCCCATAATATAAAACCCACAAATATAAATGTCAAAATCAAAAGTGCCATCAAATCAGGAAAATAAACATCTAAAAATATATTATTATCCACAATTAATTTTATTTTACTTTGTAAATCAACAATACTGAAGGAAAAATGTCCCATAATATAAAACCCACAAATATAAATGTCAAAATCAAAAGTGCCATCAAATCAGGAAAATAAACATCTAAAAATATATTATTATCCACAATTAATTTTCTATGCGGGATGATAATTATATGCGGGAAAACCACTGAGCTCTACGGCATGAAGGGGTATCTCCGCTGCAACCTTGTGACTTAGGCCGCCACATTGAAACACCTGTACTCGTCGCCTCCACACTGTTCTTAGCTTGCTGCTTCTGTTTCGCTGTTGCTTACGTAAGCTGAGTAATGGACCATGACAGTATATTTTAACTGTGCAGTAGACCACGGTACTATAGTTTCCAACTTCATCGGCTGATTTCAAAAGATGCAGGCATCAAGTGTAATCCATAAACAACATCAGCGCCGGCCTAGGCCCCTAGTGGCGGGCGCACAAACTAGGTGGAGCTACCCGTGAGGAAACTTCGCCATACTATACATTAGAGCTCAGTGGGGAAAACTCGTGAGCACTCTGAGGGATCGTCAGCACGATACCACAGTCTGTCAGTTCAGGCAGATTATTGCTCTTCATTTAACAAAAATTCCTGCAAGACAGATATCCCGGCAGCTTAACATCAAGAACAGACAACGGATAGATAAGCGATATGAAGAGAGGCAGAACAAAGAAAATTTGCCAAATGGAGCCCCTCGCGCATAACACAAGACCAAGACAATTTACTGCCTGTGCCCAAGAGTAACCCCTAACTACCTGTGTCGCTATCAAGAAGCAATTAATCTGCCGGTGTTCAGTTAAGTTAGTGAAACCAGCGCAACTATTGGGGGGAAATTGGTTATTTTTATTCACACAGTTTAAGTCCAACATGTAATAAAATATGTAGGGCAATTTCATGAAAGAAGTAAAGAAGGAGAGGACGATATTCAAAAGGAAGAGTGTGACAATGAAGAGAATTAAAGGTGAAAAGAAAGTGGGGGGAGGGGTGGATCGCGACAGAGGCCGAGATATCCACTCACACCCATGGCATGATAATGACTAGACTAACTGACTTAAGGCCTGGCGTGCAGTGTTGCCAAAGGAAAATTATAAAAATCCGCTAGATTGGTCTCAAAAGTGGTAAAAATCTTCCAGACAGGGAAATTAAGGAGAAAAAAAAAAAGCTAGACAGGACTTTAAAAAAATGCCAGATATGCATATTTGAATTTTTACCAACTAGATTGCTTGAAAATTGGTACATTGGTAACACTGCTGGCATGAGTCTTGACCACTGAGCTTTATAGTATGGAGAAGCTTTCTCATGGGTAGCACGGAGTAATTTGTGTGACCGCCACCAGGGCGGCGCTGGTGTAGTGGCAGCCAAGTTACACAACACCTGATGCCCACGTTTTTTTACTGAGTTGCTCGGTGTGTTTTTGAAAGCAGCCGATGATTCCGGAATATATGGTGCAATGGTCAGCTATGCAGCTTACAGGTGCAAAAATGGGCACAGGAATTCATCGAAGAGAGATGGCATTACATTTCACAAGTAAGAAATATATCTTGTTACTAATTCTATATATAAGATTATTGCCCCCTGGGGAGGGGCTGGAAGATTCTTCCCCAGTATCCCTGCATGAATGAGGCAACTAAAAAAGGCCCATTGATCTCCAGTCTTTATGTCCTCTTCTCTTCTGTTTACACTCTCTGGTAGATATTTCCACTTTTCTTCTGGTCTTTATCAGTTTGGACATTCGGTTTCATGTCGTGGACAGTTTAACCCCTTAACCGCGGGGCTTCACTTTCGTAACGCTCGGGTGAATAGATCATACCACGGGGCGTCACTTTTGCAATTCTGTTATTTTGAATTCGCTCGGGCTTTCAAGTCGTTGCTTGTATCATGTCAGTACTGCCAGTGTCCAACAATAGTCAGTGCTGCTAATGTCATCTGTTCTCCCATCCATTGTCGACAACTTAGCCATATCTCCCCGTTCTTGACTCCCCTCCCTACCTTCCCTCCATTACCCTCTCCTCCCGTCTACTTCAGCTGTGCCGCGCCATGCAAATCTTGCCCGGATTTTTCCACTCATTTCATCCATTGAAAAGATAATTAATACTGCCATACACCTGCAATTGGCTAATTATCACCTGGCAACGCCCCACGTGCACTCGTTCGCTAATTTTCCCTGTTTTTTTTTCCCTTGAAATATGTCGTATGACCTGTTCTCATAATAACAATATATATAAGAAAGGAAGGGTGAAGCCTAAGTGATATTTACAATCACCTGGAACTACCTAATATATTATGTATTGTCTAGATTTCCTGCCAATCATTTCACAGCATATAAATTAGCAGCTGTCACCACGCTGACGTTGTCAACCTTTGGCGGCCCCATATCCGCCTCGTCATTCAGTTCAGTGTTGTTTCTTGAGGTGAAGCCATGTCGCACTCGCGCCCCTCCATTTCCGCCAATTCTAGAGGGCCCTGTGACCTCTACCCCTATTAAACCTCATGTGGGAAAGGGTACAGGAGTAAGTGATTCTGCTCTGGAACGTGAACTGGCTAATTTATCCATGATTATGATGGACAGTGACTACAATCTTTCTGGTGAATCCTGTGATGAGCCCGTGGAGGAAATGGTGATAAACTCCCAGTACGAGTGCTTCAGTGTCCCAAGTTCATCCTGGCTCCAAGGGAAAGGAACCCTTAGTTACTGCAAGTGACGGTGTATAACAGTGTAAACAAAACAGAAAAGTGAATAATGTAAATAATATAGAAAATGTAAATACAAATAGAAATAATTATTAATATAAGAATATGAGTACAAATACTTGGAGTAATGACAGTGAAAGTGAAAGCTTTGCTCTCTACGCTAGTTTACTGAACGAGAAAGTGAATTCCTGGAGTGAAAATGAACTACTATTACTGAAGGAAACTTATGGATAAATACTGTATATATATAGAAGTATAATAAAGTACTAGGAATATAAAGTGTGTGCGTGTTTATGAGTAATAAATGACAGAATACCAGCAGGGAACGAGCGCAGGTGGGAAGCTCCAACGCACTTGTAATTTACATTGCTTTCACAGTGGTTTTTATTTGGAGTATGGATTCCAAACTACTTGAAAATCATAGAATAGTGTTTCTAGTGATAATATCAGGCTGTGGTAATCATATTACGAGGTGTCGGGAAGTGTAAAGTGGAGACTTCGTTACCCAATTTCAGAAGTCTCCGCAAGTCCTACAGTAGTCAACGAAGGCTCAACAAACATCCCAGGAAAAAGCTGAAGGTATGTGCCATAAGCATATATAATTATAATATTCTAGGAATAATAACTGATTTTTGGCAAATATTTTTAAAAAGTCAGTCGGAGCGCGAATATCCCCACGTGAGGTGCACGGACTGCCTCCGATATGCCCACGCTTAAGAGGTTAAGGACTTCCCACACTACAGTCGTTCTATTTTATCAAGGCAGTTTGGGTCAGGCCCTTTGGGACCTCACTCTGTTAGCTCTGTTGCCACATCGTCGCTACACACGTGCGCTCTCTCTCTCTCTCTCTCTCTCTCTCTCTCTCTCATATTATATATTAACTACTACTAATTGTATTTTCTTAATTTTTTCTCTTGTTTTCGACTTTTTTTCCACACCACCCCTGAGGTAAAAGTCTATAGGTGCGTTTTTTTTTTTTTTAAATAGCTTCCATGGCGGAAGACTGACCGAGTATGACCCGCTCACGCAGGGCTGTCCCTCGTGTCACCACCAGACAACGTCTCAAAGGCAACGCTGACAAGTCTTATGAGATTTATACTATACTACAGCTTTTTTATTGAATTACATCTATACAGAGTGTTTAAAATTCATTTATAAGTAGTTACTAGCTTAAAATAGGAGAGAGAGAGAGAGAGAGAGAGAGAGAGAGAGAGAGGTGAACACAAATAATTACACGTGTGTCGGCGGCGATGTGACAACAGAGCTAACAGTGTGAGGTCCCAGAGCATCCCACCCAAACTGCCTTCATAAAATAGAACGACTATAGTTCAGCACCGTTACTTCGACGTAAAACAGCTTCAACATCACTCTCATTTCAACATTAATAACACACCACCTCTTTCCTTTCCGCCATTATCTTTCTCTACCTTAGTGCCATAAAGGGTAAGATCTGCACTGCAGCAACCTATGGCGTTGTTCCGTACTCACTGGCTAAATATACCCCATATGTCATTGAACTAGGCTGAAAAAAAATAATCCATATAGGTTTTTGTATTTTAAACTACGAGTGTGGGTGTCTGCACGGTCATGGCGGACATAGCCCCTCCATACTATAGAGCTCAGTGGTCGTGACGACATCGAAACGTACCATATGTCCCATTTTATTTATTTATTTATTTATTTTTATACGAGTAAGAGGGAACCAAAGGCTAGGATCCCGCAAACAATTCCTTCCAAGAAAAAAAAAAAGTGAGCCAAATTCAAGATCTGTTCATTTCGAGATGCCTGGACACACTGCATTTGAAAGACTGAAGGTCATAGGAAGTAAGAAATACAGACAGAGGGAGACAGTTCTAGAGTTGACATGTTGCATAAGTGAAGGGCTGGGAGTAATGTTTAACTTGCATTAGGGAGTTGGACAGAAATAGGATGTGAGTTTGTTGCTAGACGGGTGCTACGTGCTTGTCGTATAGGTGGAGAGGTGGAAGCAGACAGTTCAGAGAAGCAGTGACCATGGAGGTAGTGATAAAAAAGAGACAAAGAAGCAACAGTGTGGCGAACAGACAGAGGTTGAAAGGGGCCAATAAGAGGAGAAAAGCCTTTGACTCCACCCTATTGAGAAGAGCTGTATGTGGGGAGCCTCCCCACACATGGGAGTTGTGCTCTACACAGGGACGAATAAAACCTGTGTATAAAGTCAACAACTGTGTAGGGGTAAAGATGGTAAGGAGTCGGCTTAGGACACCTAATCTCTTGGAAGCTGATTTTACGAGATGTAATATGATCTTTCTAAGATATGTCCCGAGTGAATGAAACCCCAAGCATGTTCAAGGATGATCCAGGCTTGAGCTGGATATTATTAAACATTAGTTGGTACTCCTGTGGAAGAGTCTGTCGGGTTGATAGGTGTAAAAACTGATTCTTTGATGCATTAAAAACTTTTTTTTTTTTTTTTACCCCAGTCAGAGATACGAACCAAGTCAGACATTAGGTGTGCCTTAGCCTCATCCCTTATTTGTTGAAGTAACTGCTGGGATGGACGCTGTGGGAACCGAATGGAAAGGTGAAGGGTGGAGTCATCAGCATACGAGTGGATAGGATTAGAGCTACAGCTTAGATCATTGATGAATAAAAGGAAGAGAGTTGGTGATAGGACAGACCCCTGAGGAACACCACTGTTGATAGATTTAGAAGAATGATGGCCGTCTACAACAGCGGCTATAGAACGACCAGAAAGGAAGCTGTAGATGAAGGCACAGATAGAAGGATAGAAACTGTAAGAGGGCAGTTTGGAAATTAAAGATTTATGGCAGACTCGATTGAAAGCCTTTGAGATGTCAAATGCGATGGCAAAGCTTTCTACAAAGTCCCGAAAAGAAGATGACCAGGAGTCTGAAAGGTAGGCGAGAAGATCGCCAGTGTAGCATCCATGGTGGAACCCAGACTGACGATCAGAAAGAAGGTTGTGATAGGAAAGATGCTTTAAAATGTTTCTGTTAGGAATAGACTCAAAAACTTTTGAGACACAGGATGTTAAAGCAACTGGACGATAGTCAGAGGGTTTGGAATGGTCACCCTTCTTTGGGATTGGCTGGAAGAGAGCAAACTTCCAGCAAGAAGGAATACAAGTTGAAAGACAAAGGCAAAAGAGTTTACCTAGGCAATGTGTAAGCACAGATGGACAATCATTGAGGACAACAGGAGGGACCCCATCAGGCCCATATGCCTTGTTAGTACTGAGGCCAGTGATGGCAGAAAATTCATCAGCCGAAGAAATCTTAATGTAAGCCATGAAGTCAGAGGGAGGAAGTGATGGAAGAACAGCACAGGAATCGTCTAAGGTGGAATTGGAGATCTGTTTTATCAGTAGAAGAAATAGCTACAGAGCCATCAGAGTAGAAAAGAGGAGGGAAGGATGATGAGGTAAAGTTGTTAGAAAGATGTTTGGCAAGGTGCCAGAAGGAGCAGGAAGAATTCGAGTTGGAGAGAGAGCTTTATCTATCTATCTATATACCTAGGCTGCTTCCCCCAAGGGAAGGGAGGTAGCCGAGACAGGACAACACACTCCCCATTTACTCATCCATTCAAACACATTCAATCGCATTTTAGCCCCAAGGGGAGAACGGACAGATCCTCACCGCACCACACCGCACAAGGGTCAACTGCGCAATCCAATCAGTGACATCTGCAGCAGGGCCCGACAGCAGAGCTGGTTTACCCCTGCCACATCATAACAGACCCATCCCCTTACCCGCACCTGACCTGACTAGCTGATCAGACCAAATGTGGGAGAATATCCCCTCAGGGCTGCATCATCAATTATTCATTCACAATTTCTCTCCATTTATTTCTGTCATGCACAGCCACTCTTCCTTACTCAACAGACATCCCTCTCGCATCCGGTGCTCTCTTCACACTGTCCATCCATCCTATTCGTGGTCTTCCTCTCAGCCTTACACCTCTCACATCAGATCTAGTTATCTTTTTCACCAGTCGCTCATTATCCATTCTCTCCGTATGCCCAAACCATCGCAACACCCTCTGCTCAACTCTACCAGCCATCTCCCGAACAACTCCAGTTCTCCTTCGCACTTCATCATTCCGGACTCGATCCATACGCGTCACTCCACACATACTCCTCAGACACCTCATCTCCATTACATTCAAACTTTTCCTCTCTGCTACACCCATATTCCATGTTTCAGCCCCATATAACGCAGTCGGTACCACAACACCCTCATACAACCTTCTCTTTACATCCATTCTAAGCGAACGACATCTAAACACTTTTTTCATTCCTCCCAGCACCTTTCCTACTTCATTTATTCTAAACTTCACTTCTGCATCTATTCTTCCATCCACAGCAACATGTGACCCTAGATATTTAAAACACTCTACCTCCTCAAGCAACTCGCCATTCAAAGCTATATTCATCCCCCTTTATGTATGGATGAAATTATTTTTAGCAGAGCGAAGAACAGACTTAGCACGATTCCGGGCAGAAACATAAAAATGATGTGATTCAGGGGTGGGTTGGCTTTGGAACCTTTTATAGGCCCTCTCCTTGTTGTGGATAGGATTAGAACAAGCGTGATTAAACCAAGGCTTTCTTGCATTAGTTAAAGGATATGAGAAAGGAATGTATGTCATGGACCTAAAAATAATAAACTCTAACCTTAACTAATACTTTTGCAAGATTTTTATTACACCATAAATAATGTTTGTAGGGCAGGCAAAGATTGTTTTTGCCTCCGAACTCCCAATCAAGTAAATGTTGCCAGATCCAGGGAGTTTTGTCCGAAACTTGAAGAAAGTGAGTCATCACTTGTTTGGGAGATCGTACAGCTTCCTTCAGGCTCGTCCATTCTTCTGCCACTTTTAATTTGCTCTTATCCTTCTTTCGATATTTTATGAATTTAAAAATATAACCATCGTCAACGAGTTACAACAGGAATATAATTTTTTCATCCCCCGTCCCGTCTGAGAATCTGTATAATTCACCAGGTCGGTCAGGATCACTTGATGGTCGTAATCGTCAGCTTTTACCTTCTTGGAAGGGAGCTGAGAGCTCATATAGTCCGATCTAAGGGCAAGGCCGTGACCTTCACACATGCACACACCCGTCCCCTTGCTCAAGGGGGACAGTAACCACCCACTTCGTCAGTGAAACTTTTCGCAACCTGAGCGAGGCGCGAACTCCCGTCTACCAGATGGCAAGCAAGAACGTTACCACTGCGCCAGCGAGCGGTGTGTGTGTGTGTGTGTCTTAACCAGATAGTTCTTTTTTTTCAAATCTTAAGTGTAATGCTAGGTGTTTTAGGTCCGCCTTCCAGTCCGATAAACGCCTAGTGTGTAGCGGGGCTCTCTTTCTAGACGGTAGCTTAGACAAATAGGAGAGAGGTAGGACACAAAAACTCAAGGCAACATCCTTACACGTGTATTACTAAGTTGGACAAGGGAACGAGTAGATGTCACTGATACAGATACACTGGCCATTTACAACTCTTGCGTCTAGATATGGGTTATCAGTATTGCGCAGGATACTACTCAGATCACAGTGAATAGCACTTGAGGCAGAGTATTATTAATTATGGGAAGTCCACGTTTTCTATAGTTGTGGAGTCATTAATATTCCTTGCTGGTTAGTGTTTCTTTGACTTTGGAGTCTGGATATGGTCTTAGTATCAGGAGGTATTTTCTGGTGGCAGCGTATTCAATCTGATAGACCCGACTCTCACTGGGTGGCTGTATTTGTGGTTATACTGTCACTTTTGCTCACTCCACCACTTTGGTATCATCACTGACTTCATTAGAGGGTTAGTTACAGCTCCGCTACTGACGGGGCTGTGTTCCGCCAGGGGCCTCTATATCCAGAGGCTACGGGATCACGTGCAGGGGTGTCCGTTCTCGTCCAGGGCTGTGGGTGGCGAAGGATCCTGCACTGTCGGGGCTGGGGGCGGGAGTACGGCCCTCAGGGCTGGGGCCGAATAACTACCTGAACCTTTCGTTCAGGCTCCTGATGGAGGACAAAGATCTTTGGCATCGAGGTGTGGGGAGTTCCCACCTGGGATTCCTGGGGTCGGTCTGGGGTTCCTGAGGGGTGCGGTCCCTAGGGCTTGGCAGCGCCGTCAGGATGGGGCTGTGGCACCGGTCTGCATCGGGGTCTGTCCTCCAGATCCGGTTGTAGGGAGCTGAGGTCGGGGGAGACCAAGGGGCCTCTCCAGTACTCCTCTAGGCCCGAGACTCCCTCTGGGTCATGGGTCATGGAACAGGCGTCAGCTTCAGACGGAGGAGCGGCTACAGGCCGTCTCCTGCCGTAGGGCCTGGCTACTGGCCGTGGCCTGGGAGAGTGAGCAGCTACCAGCAGACCCAAAGGCACCTTCAGAGCAGCTACAGGCTGTCTCCTGACGAAGGTGGGAGCGGCTACAGGCCGTCTCCTGGTTCCCCTCAGAGTGGCTACAGGCCGTCTCCTTCAGGAGGGTTAAGCGGCTACAGGCCATCTCGAGAAGAACACCTTCAGAGCAGCTACAGGCCACCTCCTGATGAAGGCGGGAGCGGCTACAGGCCATCTCCTAATTCCCCTCAGAGCGGCTACAGACCATCTCCTTCAGGAGGGTTGAGCAGCTACAGGCCGTCTCGAGAAGAACACCTTTGGAGAGGCTACAGGCCGTCTCCTGACAAAGGTGGGAGCGGCGACAGGCCGTCTCCTTATTACCCTCAGAGCGGCTACAGGCCGTCTCCTTATTACCCTCAGAGCGGCTACAGGCTGTCTCCTTATTACCCTCAGAGCGGCTACAGGCCGTCTCCTTCAGTAGGGGTGAGCAGCTTCAGGCCGTTTCAGGGAAGACACCATCGGAGCGGCTACAGGCCATCTCCTGACGAAGGTGGGAGTGGCTACAGGCCGTCTCCTTATTGCCCTCACAGTGGGTACAGGCCGTCTCCTGACGAAGTTGGGAGCGGCTACAGGCCGTCTCCTTATTGCCCTCAGAGTGGCTACAGGACATCTTAGTGAGGGGTGAGCAGCTACAGGCCGTCTCAGGGGTGCTGGCAGGAGCTGGAGAAGCAGCTCCACCCCAAAGCTGGTTGGGGAAGGCTCGCCCGGAAGGTAGTCTAGCATTCCTGCTATGGTGGTGGCGGGCGAGTTCCGGGTCATAGGGGCGCGCGGCCCTGGCCGACTTATGCCGTTGTCACTCCGAGTCCAGCCCTGCTGTCGTTGCTCCTCTGTGGGCTCCCTGTGGGGGTGTCTGGGCGCCTCCGAGGGCACTATACTGCATTTTACCACTGTCTGCTGGGAAAAAGTCATGTCTCTGTGACTGGAGGTGGTAAACTTTGGTGTCATAGGTGGTGTAGACTGGCTGTAGGTGTTGGAGGAGGGCATGCCAGGCTGTGGTGGCGGAGTTTTCATCTTGTTGCTCATCGCAGGTGAGGATGAGGGTGGATGAGGCTGTGGAGGAGTTGCAGAAGGTGGTGAGGTCCTCAGACTTGCTGGTCCCATCCAAGGGACAGTGCCCATACAGCCCGTCAAATCTTCATGCTGCTGGTTGTTGTCCGTGTTGTAGGGATGTGCTGAATGCTGGAGATGGATGGTGAGTATGGGGTTTTATGCCGGGGTAATGCAGCGTAGCATCACTGGGGAGTGTAGGTGGCCGGGATTTGTGCTTGGTGTATCATGAATGTGAGATGATTTGGGGCAGGGGTAGGGGTGTGATTTTGTGGTGAGGTGGGTAGGGTGGGAGAGTTGGTGTATCGGGCAGGTGGGTGGGAGAGGCGACCGGAGTGTGGGATGGTTGTTTTGAGGGTGGGTGTGCAGTGTCAGAGTGTGTGTGCGGTGCATGGGGCATGTGAGGGTGACTGTGGGGTGGTGGGTGTGTGGGTGGCACGGTGCGGGGAGTGGCGGGGAGTTGGTGGCATCGGTGAGTTGTCAGGTGAGGTGTGAGGTGACGTGACGGGGGGTGAGGTGCAGGCGGTGGGGGAGGGGGAGGGAGAGAGAGGTGGTGGGGGGTAGATTTAGCAATCATAGGAGTCAGGGGGAGGGTTGGTGGCGGTGGTTGGCGGTGGGAAAGGCGGAGTTGGGATTTAGGAGGGGGTGGTGTATCTTGCAGGTGGGGGTGGAAGGGGGCCAGAGAAGGTGAGGGCAGGTTTTATGTTGGGAGTGAGTGGTGAGGTAAGTGCGCGGCCCTTTGGTGCTGTGGCTGCGTGTGGCGTGGCGGTGGTGCGCCAGGGTGGGGTAGTTTCGGGCAGCACTCCAATGGTGGGCGTGGGGAGGGCAGTGAGGCTTGAAGTGGGTGGTGTGTAGGGGTGTGAGGGTGCTCTGGCACTGGAGGTCGGTAGCGGTGGTGAGGTGGCAGGTGAGGTGGCTTGAGGTGTGGGTGGTGAGGAGGGAGTGCAGTCCTGTGGCGCCATCCTGGTGTTTGGTGGTGGGGTGGTTTGGGTGGTAGCAGGGTTCTGTGCTCGCGGTGTGGGGTGGGAGGTGGTCGCGAAGCCAGAGAATGATGCAGGTGTGGGGGTGGTGTAGCTGGTGTGAGGTGCTGGAACCGTGGTGGCTTGGTTGGAGTTGGTTGTATTGGCGGCGGTGGTGGGGTGGCAGGGGCTGAGGAGTTGGGTGTGGCGGGTGGTGTGTGTCGTTGGAGGCGAGGAAAGGCGGGGTGAGGTGTAGGCAGTGAAGGAGCCGGTGGTGGGGGGGAGGTGCAGCCTCGCGGTGTTGTCTGGATGTTCGGTGATGTAGGTGGTAGCAGGGGGCTGAGCTCGTGATGGAGTGGTGGGTGGTGAGGTGCAGGGTGTGGTGGGCGGCGAGGCATCTGGTGAGGTTTTTGGGGATGAGCTGGGGGTCCGTGTGGATGGTGAGGTTGAGGGTGGGGTAGGGAAGGTGAACGAAAAAGAGGAAGTGGGTGAGGGTGGATCAGAGAAAGAGGAGAGTAAAAGAGAAGAGATAGAGGGAGGAGAGTGAAAGGAAACGTGCCGTTTTAGGGATGTGAGGTGGCCCTCGCTAGGATAGGGGGGTGCAGGGGCGGTGGTGGGCGCCTTCTGTGCTCTTTCTTTCTGTTTCTGTTTCCCCTAAGCTCGGGGCAATCGGCGTGTGGTGGGGCGGCTTGTAGGCGCCCTCGGGTTGTTCTGCTGTGCCAGGCAGCTTTGAGCTGCTTGCAGATGTCGTGAATGTGGCATCTGTGGCTGCAAGCAGAAAATTCCCATGGGTCAGTCGTGATGATGTCCGTGGGAAACTGATTGATTGCACCGATGTGTTGAGGGGTGGAGTGGATGGCTAGAAGGTGCCTTGTTACTTGGATATCTTTCTCCAGGTCTCTAGTAGGGTCATGTATGATAAAATGTTCTTTGATGAAACTGGGGAGGATCCTGATAAGTGTGTGAAACATGAGTTGTTCCCGGGTATCGTCATCTGCCTCCGGGTAGGCAGCAGTGACCAGGCGTCTTGCCTGGATTAACCCCTTATGGGCGGGCAACTTATCAATTATACCACCGTGTGGGGCGACATATTTTCGGAAAAATAAAGTATCAAGGAATAAGCCTAAACATGCATAAATCGATGAAAATGGATGAAAAACGAAGGCAAGAGGTGGTAATACATCTCTGCTGGCTGTGCGAGGAGGAGGGGAGGAGTGAGGGAGGAGAGCGGGCAGGCAGCTTATCACCAGGCGCGCCTGGGGCGAAGCTAGCAAACTATTCACTCATTTGCTTTTTCTTCACCACTGAACACTATATCCATCATTTATGCTTTCTTTACACTATTCTTTGTCTTCAAAATCTTATGTATGTGTTTTCTGTTTTACTTGAACACTTATAACAATATAACTTACATACATATATACTATTTTACTTGAACAGATATAACACTACAACTTATATATATATATATATATATATATATATATATATATATATATATGTGTCCGAATCTGGGCATAGGTTTCACAGCCTGTTCCCAAGGTCCAGCAGTCCTCCTACATACCATACATCTCTACATGTCACCACTTCGGTGCTAATACCCACCATCCATATTGAATACATGCTAGGGCTGTCTCATACAGGACTGGTGTACTTGTATTAGCGAGGGTATTTTTATGACATGTCGGCGGGTCTCCTGGTAGATCAGTAAAGTCTGCTATTATGAAATTCAAATCCTGAAACTGTTCCCTGGCCCAGCAGGGATTTGAACTGGGTCTGTTAGGACTGCAGGCCACCTCTCTACCGACTGAGCTACCTTTGCTAGATATCGGTTTCGAGGATGACAAGCAGAAAATTGCAGTCACACTCCCACTACTGGGCAAAGCGGCAGCTAATATAGCATCCAAGATCGTTTCGGGGCTCACCTGGCGGAATTTCACGAAACTCGCGATCCAAGTGATCACCCCATCACTAGGTAAAGTGGTGGCGCTATCCCAACTTGATAGTTTAACTATCAATGGCAACTTAGATAATACTTTAACCCCTAACAGACAGGTGACGTTACGTAACGTCCAGCCATCTTCGGTCCTAATTTATTGGCGAAATTGGGTGATGAGTCATCCTTGTCACTTACTGTCCTTCCCTCTACTCTCCCAAGCCTTGAAACAAGTAAAATAGAATATATATATATATATATATATATATATATATATATATATATGTTCTATTTTACTTGTTTCAAGGCTTGGGAGAGTAGAGGGAAGGAGAATAGGTGACAAGGATGACTCATCACTCGATGTCACCAATGAATTAGGACCGAAAATGGCTATATATTCTATTTTACTTGTTTCAAGGCTTGGGAGAGTAGAGGGAAGGACAGTAGGTGACAAGGATGACTCATCACCCGATTTCGCCAATAAATTAGGACCGAAGATGGCTGGACGTTACATAACATCACCTGTCTGTTAGGGGTTAAAGTACTATCTAAGTTGCCATCGAAAGTTAAACTATCAAGTTGGGATAGCGCCACCACTTTACATAGTGATGGGGTGATCACTTGGATCACGAGTTTCGTGAAATTCTGCCAGGTGAGCCCCGGGATGATCTTGGGTGTTATATTAGCTGCTTTGCCCAGTAGTGGGAGTGTGACTGCAATTTTCTGCTTGTCATCCTCAAAACCGATATCTAGCAAAGGTTTAATAATTGCCAGGTATGTGTGAAAATCATACTGTTCAGGGTTGAGCTTAGGTAATTGCACATGCAGTTTGGTTGCCATTTTTCAGTATTTCCTGATTACCTCTCTAGTATGCCCGGGTCAAAAACCACCGCTGTCCACCAGTGTAATGCTAGGTGTTTTAGGTTCGGCTTCCCGTCCCGTAAACGCCCAGTGTGTAGCTGGGCTCTCTTTCTAAACCGGAGGTTAGACAAATAGGAGAGAGGTAGGACACAAAAACTCAAGGCAACAACCTTCCACGTGTATTATTAAGTTGGACAGGGGAACGAGTAGATGTCACTGATACAGATACACTATACGAATACACTGGACAATTACAACTCTTTCTTCTAGATCTGGGTTATCAGTATCGTGCAGGATACTGCTTGGATCACAGTGAATAGCACCTGTGGCAGAGTATTATTTATTATGGGAAGTCCAGGTTTTCTATATTGTGGAGTTGCTAATATTATTCCTTGCTGGTAAGTGTTTCTTTGGCACTTGAATCTGGATATGGTCTTAGTATCAGGAGGTATTTTCTGGTGGTGGCATATTCACTCTGATAGACCCGACTCTCACTGGGTGGCCGTATTTGTGGTTACACTGTCACTTTTGCTCACTCCACTTTCGTATCATCACTGACTTCCATTAGAGGGTTAGTTCACTGTTCTGTCTCTATATTACTAGGTCACAGACACTGTACTATCACTGTCACTCCTTTCGGGTCCGGGTGTCGTGGTGGTCAGGTACAAGGGAGGTGGAGGTGTCACAGCTCCACTACTGATGGGGCTGGGTTCTGCCAGGGGCCACTATATCTAAAGGCCACGGGATCACGCCCAGGGGCGTCTGTTCTCGTCCAGGGGTGTGGGTGGCGAAGGGTCCCGCACTTTCGGGGCTGGGGGCAGGAGCACAGCCCTCAGGGCTGGGGCCAAATAACTGCCTGAACCTTTTGTTCAGGCTCCTGACGGAGGATGAAGATCTCCGGCATCGAGGTGTTGGGAGTTCCCACCCGGGAGTCCTGGGGGCGGTCTGGAGTTCCTGAGGGCTGCGGTTCCCAGGGCTTGGCAGCATCGTCAGGAAGGGGCTGCGGCACCGGTCTGTGTCAGAGTCTGTCAGGTGGGTCTCCTCAGATCCGGTTGTAGCGAGCAGAGGCCATGCGAGACCAAGGGAGCACTCCAGTACTCCTCTAGGCCTGAGACTCCCTCTGGGTCGTGGGTCTGGGAAAAGGTGTCAGCTTCAGACTGAGGAGCAGCTATAGGCCGTCTCCTGCCGTAGGGTCCGGCTACTAGCCGTGGGCTTCTGGGGGTGCGGCTACCGGCTGTTGCCAAGGCCCAGCTACTGGCCGTGGCCTGGGGGAGTGAGCAGCTACCAGCAGACCCAAAGGCACCTCGGAGTGGCTACAGGCCGTCTCATGATGAAGGCAGGAGCGGCTACACGCCATCTCCTGGATCCCCTCAGAGCGGCTACAGGCCGTCTCCTTCAGGAGGGTTGAGCGGCTACTGGCCGTCTCGAGAAGAGCACCTTCGGAGCGGCTACAGGCCATCTCCTGACAAAGGTGGTAGCGGCTACAGGCCATCTCCTGACAAAGGTGGGAGCGGCTACAGATCATCTTCTGACAAAGGTGGGAGTGGCTACAGGCCGTCTCCTGATACCCCTCAGAGCGGCTACAGACCATCTCCTTCAGGAGGGTTGAGCGGCTACAGGCCGTCTCAAGGAGAACACCTTCGGAGACGCTACAGGCTGTCTCCTGAAGAAGGCGGGAGTGGCTACAGGCCGTCTCCTGATTGCCCTCAGAGCAGCTACAGGCCGTCTCCTTCTGGAGGGGTGAGCGGCTACAGGCCGTCTCAAGGAAGATACCTTCAGAGCGGCTACAGACCGTCTCCTTATTACCCTCAGAGCGGTTACAGGCCGTCTCCTTATTACCCTCAAAGCAGCTACAGGCCATCTCCTTCAGGAGAGGCAAGTGGCTACAGGCCATCCCAGGGAAGACACCTTCCGAGTGGATACAGGCCATTTCCTGACGAAGGCAGGAGCGGCTACAGGCAGTCTCTTTATTGCCCTCAGAGCGGCTACAGGCCGTCTCCTTAGTGAGGGGTGAGCGGCTGCAGGCCGTCTTAGGGGTGCTGGCAGGAGCTGGAGAAACAGCTCCACCCCGAAGCTTTTGGGGAAGGATCGCCCGGAAGGTAGTCTAGTATTCCTGCTATGGTGGCGGCGGGTGAGTTCCGGGTCATAGGGGCGCGCGGCCCTGGCGGACTTATGCCGCTGTCGCTCCGAGTCCAGCCGCGTTGTCGTCGCTCCTCTGTGGGCTCCTTGTGGGTCTGGGCGCCTCCGGGGGCTCTCTACTGCATTTTATTAACCAAACTTGGTGGAAGGGTAAAGAGTCTTCAGGGGTCAAGGGCAAAGTGTTAGGTCAAATTTTGAAGTAACACTGTCATCTTAAGGACTTTTTATGCGAGTTAGACTAAAACTTAGTGGACATATTGGCGGTAAGGGAAGAACGAAGGGACTCAGAATTAACGACAATCGATCATAGGGCAATGTCAGAGAGAGAGATTAAATTTCAACCTCTGTGTTCGTGTGTGAACAACGTAACTTTAGAGCTTTGTTCTCGTAATATGATCCAAAGTTGAGGAATGTGTGTGGGATCAGCCAATGGATATATAGTTGTGTATTTGTGTGTGTGTGTGTGTGTGTGTGTGTGTGTGTGTTCTTACCTAATTGTTCTTACCTAATTGTATCTTTACAGGAATGAGTCAAGCTCGTACTGTCCCATGTCTTAAACCATATTTATCATACATATCCTTATATTTGTGAATTGTTTTGGCACATACTATTTCATTCGGTAGTGCATTCCACTGATCAATTCTCTATTTGGGAAACTAAATTTCCTTACGTCTTTATCACCTCTCTTTTTATGCAATTTTTTGCAGTGTCCTCTTGCTGATGCTTCCCCATACGTTAAGTAATCATTTATGTCTATTTTCTCCTTCCCTGATATGCATTTATATAGCACAATCATGTCACCTCTTTTCCTTCTTTCCTGTAGTGTTGGTAGATTCAGTTTATTTAGTCTTTCTTCATAGCTTAGATCCCTTAAGCTTGGTACCCATCTTGTGGCAGCCCTTTGAACTTTTTCAATCTTGTCTATATGTTTTTTGAGATGAGGACTCCAGACTACTGATGAATACTCCAGGGTTGGTCTGATGAATGATATTATCTTTCTTAGCATGTCTTCATTTATGTATGTAAACGCTATTCTCATATTGGCAAGCAGTGTATACATGTTCCTCACCTGCACACTGATGCGGTCAGCCGGAGATAGTCTGTTATCGACAATCACACCTAGGTCCTTCTCTCTTTCTGATGTGTGTAGGGTTTTATTTCCTAACATATAATCCCAATCAGGTCTTTTTCCACTTTTACCAAACTTGATTACATGACACTTGTCCGCATTGAATTCCATTTGCCATGTATTACTCCATTCATGAAGTTTATTTAATTCTTCTTGTAGCTCTTTACGAGAGTCTGTGTTAGTAAGTCTCCTTTGTATTTTTGCATCATCAGCAAACATATTTAGATAGGTTTCATTTCCATTGTTACTGTCTATATCATTTACATATACTAAAAACATGATTGGTGCCAGCACTGAGCCCTGTGGTACTCCAGTAGTCACTTCTTTCCATGATGAGTAATTTCCCCTTAGTACTGTTCTCATTTTCCTTTTCATGAGAAAGTCTTGCATCCAACAATACAGTTTGCCTCGAATTCCTCCTTGATGGTATAGTTTCCATAAAAGTCTTTGGTGTGGTACTGTCAAATGCTTTCTTGAAATCTAAATAGATACTGCCCACCCATCCTTCTCTTTCCTGTAATGTGTCTGTTACTCTGTCATAGTAGTTCAACAGATTAGTAACACATGATATTCCTTTTCTGAAACCAAACCGTCTTTCTGTTATCATATTGTGTTCTACTAGATGATTTACCCAAGCTTTTCTTATAAGCTTTTCTAATACCTTACTTACAACACTGGTTAGTGATACTGGTCGGTGTTAAGTGGATTTTGTCTATTTCCTTTCTTGAATAAGGGAACAATGTTTGCTTTCTTCCAGATATCAGGTAGTTTACCTTGACTCAAGGATTTCCTGAAAATTAAAAATAATAGTTTACTTAACTCCTTTGCCCATTCACATAGCACCCAACATGAAATTTCATCAGGATCATTTGCTTTTCCTTTGTCTAATTTACTTAGCTCCTCCTGTATATCTTTTTCTGATGTTTGTATATCTGGTAATATATGTGGGCATGCATGTTCCACATAATCCCTCTCAAAAAATTTTTCCTTTGTAAAAACTGATTGGAAATTCTTGTTTAGTGCTTCACAAATATCCTCCTCTTGTGTATAGGTGATTCCATCGTCGTAATGGATTGCATTTTATATTTTACTTTGGTTTTGCTTCTGATGTAGCTGTAAAATAGCTTTGGTTGATCACTACTTTTATTTATGATATCCTCCTCAAACAATTTTTGGGCTTCCCTCCTTATTCTTGTATAATCGTTTCTTGCCTGTTTGTATTTATTATATGCCCTTTCACTATTGTGTCTTCTGTATCTATTCCACAACAAATCTCTTTTTTCTTTTGATTTTTTACATTCTGTATTGAACCATTTCTGTATTTTCTTTTCTGCTTCTTTGTGCTGTGGGATGTACTTCTGGACTCCTATTTAATAAAGTTCACAGAATTTTTCATATATAGCATTTAAATCTTGTCCTCTAAGTTCCTTTTCCCAAGCTATTTCTAAGAAGTACTTCTTTAGGTTATGGTACTTTCCCTTTTTATAGTTTAGACTCTTTTTGTAGCTTTCATTGCTGTTATCTATGTCATATGCAATCCTGAAGTTGCAATTTAGTACTGCATGGTCGCTTTTGCCGAATGGCATTGACATTGTCAATATCGTTTTCTTGCCTAGTAAATATGAGATCTTGCATTGACGGTACATCGAGTCCTCTTTTTCTGGTGCTTTTCCTTACATGTTGCGTTAGGAAAAACTCTTGCACAAGATCCAGGAGCTTTTGGACCTAACAGCTTTCTTGGCTTATTATATCTAGAGTATTCCAATTTAAGTTTGTATTAAAATCTCCAGTTAGTATAATTCTTTTTTATTTCTCTTCCAGTTTATGTAGTAAGGCTCTTAAACTCTGAATTGTACTCTCCGCCAGGTCCTCATATTCGTCTCTTTCCCATGTGTTTGATCTGGGTGGCATGTACAAATTAGCTACAATTACTTTCCCTTCAGATGCATTTATCTCTACTGCAATCAGTTCTACTTGTGAGGGTATGTCTAATTCTATTTCTTTGACTTTTAGATTTTTCTTAGTTAATATTATAATTCCTCCTCCTTTTTTTAAGTTCCTATCTCTTCTCCATATATTATATTCCTCTAAGTTTAGGATGTCATTGGATATCCTTGGTGTTAATTTTGTTTCAGTTAAGCAAAATATATGTGGTTCATTTTCTCTGACATAATCATTCATCTCTAATAATTTAGATACCATTCCATCCACATTTGAGTACATCAACTTAATCATCTTGTTTATATACTTGTCATGACATGGTTCTACTACCTTCCTCCTTTTTATTCCCTCCTGGTTATGTACCACTTTCGTACCTGCAATCCTATTACTTTGTAAAAAAAATTTGTTCATCTCCTTCTCTGATCTTCCCTCATTTTTTGTTTTTGCTTCCTCCCTTTTCTCTTTCAGTAATTCCAGTTCCTCTTGTGTTAGGCATCTTTTTATCCATACATTTTTGAACTCCTCTTTTTCCATAAGATTCTTTGCATTTTTTAGTATCTCCTCCATGGTGTTTACACTCTGGAAGGTTACCTTTAGGGGTCTTGACTTGCTTTTCTCGTATTTCCCTAACCTTTTGTGTTACTCTATATATGTGTGGGTGTGTGGGTGTGAACTTCTAAATGGATGTGAATGAAACATCCTAGGTGAGTTAGTCTGGTTACTCCAAAGATTTTCCATTATACTCATACAGTTTCCAACTATGATTTTTAGGGATGTCAGCCTCCTTAAAAAAAAAAAAAAAAGTTCTAAGAACTAGTGAATGGAGGGAAAATATGGTTTTTGATATCTTATTACGTATAGTATAATGGACTTTCATTTGTAATGCGATATTTGTGGAGCGTGAATCCCCAGTGATTTTCGTGGGGTCAGTCCCCCCACCCCCCCAGAAAAAAAAAATCAGAAATAAGGGAAAGTCAGAACATGGATTCATCGAAACTTCCCAAGTCTTTTCCTCTGGATCCTTGATAATGTCTTTCACCACATAAAAATTTTCACCATTATAATTAGCCCCCCTCCTCTATACTTTACGAGTATAAAGGATACAACATACTGTAGGGGAAGGGGGACAGATATCGTTTTGGTATTAGTACATGTTGTAGAATGGGGTTCCATCCGCTAACTACCACCACTACTACTACTACTACTACTACTACTACGACAACGACGACGACGACGACTCGCTGAGTGTATCCTGGGACATCACCGCATCTCAAAGGCATACTTCTTTATTCCGACAGATATGCCATCTTGTTTAAGCTGTCACGGACGTCTTTTATGACTACTATTATTTTGGAATTCTTTCAAATCAGCATGGATATCACAAGATTGAGTGTACAGTTTCTATGTTTTCTCTAAATGCACATCAAGAGACTGCACATCTACTTTATTTTAAAACAATAGATCAAAGGTGAGATGTCGCTGAAGGTCTGTAATGTTGTACTGATTGCTTTGTGTCTAGTTATGTTGTGCGGCTGATATGATGACAGGGATGCTGCGAGTTTGCACAGGCTGCTAGATAGAACTATGTGACTCTCATGTTAAGATATGCTATAACAGGGAAGACTTTGGTTTCCGAGTGTGAGTTTCAGGAGCGGTATTGGTATATCTAATTGAGATCAATAGGGCGTTGTTCTGTATGGTGTGCAACGTGTTGTAGCGAGTATTAAGATAAGATTGGGGCCCACGCCGGAGAGGCATTGAAATATCATAAGATTGGGGCCCACGCCAGAGAGGCATTGAAATATCATACGTGTATAGGCTGAAGAGTGTGGATGAGAGAAAGGAGTCCTGTGGAAGGCTATTTTTCAGACTCAGTGCATGACAGCGTAAGGTGACTTACGTTTAAGTAATGATTCACGAGTATGTCGCTTTGTTCTTTGTAAGAAGAAATGTGAGGGGTGTTGTGGGTGATAGCGAAGTGGGACTTGGACCCGTATTCTTGTCGGTTGAAGAAGCTCCTAACACCCCTTCCTAAGCAGTTTACTTTGCTTATTGCATCCTACTCTCCTGCTCTGTCTTATGTAATTTTTTCTTATATCGCCTGACTTTACAAAATACATGAGGTATAAAAGGTAATTAGCCAGCCACATCTAGAAATAAATAACTGAGGAAGAGGTGCTATACTCATTTTTTTTTTTTTTAATCGAGGCGAAGATGCACTTGACAGGCTAGCGATGACTGGCTGAATGCAACATCACTTCATCATCTCTTTACTCGTTAGTATTATTAATTGACAACATAAATCTGAGGGGGAAATCTGGGTTAGTAAATGTTGTTCGGACATGTTGCATTCAGCCAGTCAACTTCGCCTCAAAAAAATAAAAAATAAAAAAGTATAGACAGCCACCTTTACCGACGAGGCTTGTTTGTATTTAGTAATGCTGTTAAGTGTTTTGTAGTGCCGTTGTCACAAAAACTTTGTAGCTTCTTGTAGTGATGTTTTGTATGTCGGTTATATATATATTAGACTTGTGGACGAGCGGTTGTTATACGTTTTTGTAAGTAGATAATCTTGGTTCCCTTTTTGTCATGCAATGACAGGAGAGGTAAAGAATAGTTTGGGACTATTTTTATTTGTCTTGGAAATATTAACAAAGTCTCAGACACACGAGTGAAGTATAAGTAGAGTCCCTCGAGCTACCTCCTTGTCTCTCTCTCTCTCTCTCTCTCTCGCCCATGTTGCTAGGCTCGTTCTCCGTACTACCTGCCGGTTTTCATGCTAGCCTCCTGAGCTCTGCTTCCTAAATTCTGGTGTAGCAGGGGTCGTGTCACGTGTGTTACACTGTGGTTGGAAAGTTCTAGAAACCTGTGTGTGAGTATGTGTGTATGTGTGTGTAGGGTCACGAGGCACTGTCGTGTGCCTATAAAGCATTCCTTGAGTTAAGAGTGTGTAAGCATGTTTAGCATTGCTTGATTCTTGCAGACACAATACCTTCTCATCATCTGACTTGCTGCTTCTATCTGTCTCTCTATCTATCTATTTATCTATTTATTTATTATGATTTGTAATTATAATATGGAGTCCTGACACCGTGAAGGGTATGAGTGGAGTGGCAGTGCTTTTACTTATTGTATTTTTGTTTCTTTTAGTTAATTTTGGTGTCAATTTCACTGTTTAATTGCCGGAGTGTTTGAGTGAGTCACATTGTATAATAATCACTAGTATAAACTTTAAGTTCTAGTGTTATCTGTTGCCTTGCTGTATATGGTGCTTCTCTGCGTAGAAAACTGTCTCATTTAAATTTCGTAATGGGATTGTCACAGTTGGTGATTGGCTTGTTGTTTAGTGTGCTGGAGTGTTGTTTGGTTTCAGATGATTTTCTTTTCCACTCATTTCTTGTAGTTGAAGTGACATGTGGTCATTCTTGCTTGGAGTGCTCTCCTACGGTGATAAAGATATAGAGGTGATCGAAAGGGAGTTTGAGTTTCGCTTACCAGGTGATTATAGGTGAACGTCAGGATGAACATGTAATTCTTAAAGATGAGGGAGAATGATGCGCTTGGTGGTGGATGTAGTCATGTTTTGAGACGTCACTGAGAATGTACGTGTTGTTGATCTGTAAGGCAATGCTGAGGTCTGGGCGACTTTTTTTCACCGTGTTCGTTCTTAAAGATGAGGGAGAATGATGCACTTGGTGGTGGATGTAGTCATGTTTTGAGACGTCACTGAGAATGTACGTGTTGTTGATCTGTAAGGCAATGCTGAGGTCTGGGCGACTTTTTTTCACCGTGTTCGTTCTTAAAGATGAGGGAGAATGGTGCGCTTGGTGGTGGATGTAGTCATGTTTTGAGACGTCACTGAGAATGTACGTGTTGTTGATCTGTAAGGCAATGCTGAGGTCTGGGCGACTTTTTTCACCGTGTTCGTTCCAGGTAGTGTTTTTGACATTAAAGTTCCTTGCAATGATATAGATATCTGCGGTAGGGCAAGGATTTTAGGGCTGTATTGTGTAAGTTTAGCACGGAAGGTGTCAGGATGTCACGAGATGTAAATGTTAAAAATGATTCTTTTTCGTGGCCAGAACTCACACCGTGACTGTACTTGTAATGTGGACTTGTTCTGGAAAAGTGATAGTGTTTCCTGTGTTCCGTATTTGTAGAGGGTGGATATGTGAATATAGCCTATGAGGTACTGACCGATGAGTACTGACTGATGCGCGGTGTTTTCTGTGTGCATATGAGCTTTGTTTCCTGTAGGTGTGTCATGTTTATTCTGTAATAATGAAGAAACATTTTTACTTTAGATGTTTTTGGTGAGGAGGCCATCGAAATTTGGTTATAATATGCCTATACTGCATGTTAAAGGCGGTGTGCTTCTGGCATGAGTTTGAGTTCTAAGTGTAATGTTTGAGCACAGGGGTTGAGTTGTCGGTGACAGCGGTTGTGTGCATAGGGGGGGTTGTTGGAGGGGACGGGGGAATTTTGTCTGAAGTGTCAGGAGGAGCGTTTGCGAATGTATTGTACATGTCAGGCCCATTTTTTTTTTTTTTTGTAGTGCATGTGATATATATTTTCTGCAAGAATCACAGTTCCACGCGTTCATACAATTTCTGGGATGGGTAGGGAGCAACCCAAGCAAATGTAACGTGTTTGGGGCCCGGGATTGCCCTCAGTGTCTCAGGCATGTGTAGGGAGGAGTGAGAATAAATGAATGCCGGAGATTGGTTTCTGTATGTGCAAAAAAAACGGAGTAGCGAGCAACTGCTCTCACGCGGGAGACGGCCCCCCGTCAGGCTGTCTGAGATTCTCCTCGCATGGGGGAAAGCAATTAGATTTTGTTCCCAGGCTGAAGACAAAGCTGCTCCTCCAAGCCTGAGGTCCACAGCGCCACCACCAGTAGGATTCCCTCTCCCTACTACATGTAATGTCTGTGAGTGTTCCCAAGGCACTGAGTTTACGAGATGGGGTTGTATTGATGTTGCCAAGTTGTGGAGATCATGATTGTATGCGTATCATGAGTAAGTTTATGAGTTTAGCGATTCCATTCGAAAGGGAGTGACTGATTAAAGCTTTTGGCGTATTAGAAATTCATGTATGCCAGCAGCGAAGTGCGTGTCAGTTGAGTTTGGTAGCGAAGTAATCTTTCCGGTTTGTGTTAATAAAGTCTTACACTGAGAGTAGGTATTGTAAGAGCTGGCTCACCTTTTATTGAGTTCTGGGGACTGGTAAAGCTATTACTAGGTCGTCAGAATCAGAATGTACTGTTACAGAGGTACGGTGGGGAGGGGGCGGTGTTGGTAGCCTATGCCAAAGAGGAAAAGGTTGACTTGTTAGGACTAGACAACCGAGCTTTGTGGGACACCGTTATGCATACAGGATCTAAGCTTCTGGTTTGTTTGAGCATTTGCATTTATGCATAGCCACTTCTTGTCACAGTCGCCCATGTGTGGGTACGTTCTGGTGCTGCGTCAAAAGCTTTGTTCCCAAAGACGAAGTTTTTCGTCTCATTGTCCATCTGCTCTTTCGTGCTCTACAGGCTACAACAAGAAGCGGTGCCAAGACACAGAAAACTCTTCCCCGGCAGTTATTTTGGTGCTGACATATGAACACAATAGGATATCTAGTCAAAGATATCACATCAAATTTGGAGTAAATCGCCTGAAAATTGACGATTTTATGCCCATTTGAAATTTTAGGCCCGACCCATCTAACATTGACCTCCCTACCACCAACTGGGGGGTAAACCCTGATGTAATGAGGCATTTTGTAGGATGCAGATTTGCTAGATGCACCTTTAGGTTTTGGTTTCATGACAGTATAAATTTGAAAGGAGTTATGGCGAAAAACCGATTTTCTCTTCGTATGTCTTATTTACTTTTCTGGGCCTACAGCCTGGGCCTTGGCCGAATTTTGAGCCAAAATTTAATCAGGTGATCAGGTCATAGTCAAAATCGCATCAGTAGTTTTCGCGTAAATTTGTTGACACACAGACAAACAAACAGACAAACCCGTCCCCGAGCCCCTTTGGGATGGGGACGGGTAATTATGGACTGATTTTGATGATTGATATGTTAAATGAATCCTCTCAGGCCGACGGTGTGCCCTTGTCTTTGTGGTCAACAGGTTCAAGTGAACCCCAAGGTCAGATATCTAAAACAAAAGGTCTGAGCCTTTGACGTAACTTCTTTATACACAGGAGTACATCCATAATACTGGAACCAGTGCAAAGGGTGGTTAAAACGAAGTAACTAATAGACTCATCACGATTTTGATCCAACTTACTGGAAGTAGGGAAACTGCAAAATACCGTACTTTATACAGTATAAATCCCTGAGTTGCTGATTAGGCGGTGTACAGTAGGTAGACGGGGTGGATGGTAGGGAGTTAAGTGGGAAGCAAGTAGGTAGGTCGTTGGACAGGCAAAGATATAGGTACCGATGTAGGCACAAAGGTAGGTAAGTAAGTAGATAGGTTGGCAGGTAAGGAGAGATGATGGTAGAGAGGTAAGCCGGAGATAGACAGGTGGATAGGAAGGTAGGTAAGGAAGAAGAAAGGTTGATAAACAGGGAAGTTGGAAGGAAGGTAGGTAGGCAGGTAGGCAAGCAGGTAGCTAGCTAGAGAGCTACAGTACACACACACACACACACACACACACACACACACACACACACACACACACACACACACACACACACACACACATATCAATCAATCATTTCCTGTGGCACCCTCGGGGATGCATAGGGCCTCGATGAACTCACACCACCACATCCTATCTTGTGCTAACTCCTCAAGATCTCCCCAACACTCATCTCCAGCTTCCCGTCTCATTGTCCTCACCCACGTCTCTTTTGGCCTTCCTCTACCTCTCCTACCAAGTGCCACCCACCCTGGTGTACCTCGTACTATTCCCTGTCTCCTATACACATGTCCTAGCCACTTCCATCGTGAGAATCTAACATATTCATCGATCGGCTGCACTCCCGTTATTTCTCTAATTCTACTATTTGGTATCCTTTCCCACCACTTAACTCCTAATATTCTTCTAAGTGCTTTATTTTCAAACACCAAGAATTTATTTTCCATAGTCACTGTGCTGTACCAAGACTCGTGTCCATAAATTAAGATACTCCTAACCATTACCTTATAAAGTTTGATTTTTGTATGCACAGAGAAATTGTTATTATTCCAAATATTTTTAAGCATTCCCATTGCCTGATTAGCCTTCTTTAACCTTTCCTCGAATTCAAAGTTCAAAGAACCATCCTTGGCTAAATAAGTACCTAAATATTTAAACCTATCAACTTGCTTTACAACCATACCTCCAATTACACATTCCTGCGCATTTTCCATATTCATATTGATTATTTCAGTTTTTCCACAATTAATAACCAAACCCACCTTGCGACCTTCACTCACCAAACAGTCCAACACTCTCTGCATCTCTTCTGGCCCATCACAAATCAAAACTATATCATCTGCATAATCTAAATCCAAAAGTTTCCTGTTCTCTCCCCAAAGTATACCTGCACCGGTTTCTGTTCCAACGCGTTTCATAATGTAATCAATGACCAATATAAATAGTAAAGGCGATAGAACACCACCTTGAATTACTCCGGACTTGACTTCAAACGAATCACTCAGACAACCATCAACCATCACTTTACAAAATGTGTCCTCATGCATGTTCATAATGACCCTCACAAACTCCTCTGGTATTCCATAATGTCTCATGATCTTCCCCATAGTCTCTCTCGAAACACTATCAAAAGCCTTTTCAAAATCAACAAAACAAAGACTTAACACACACACACACATATATATATATATATATATATATATATATATATATATATATATATATATATATATATATATAGATAGATAGATAGACTGATAGATAGATAGATACATACATACATACATATCATCATTATCATCATCAGCCATTGCAAGACCACTTCTGAACAAAGGCCACCCCCATCCTTCTCCACAAATTCCTTGACTGAGCCAATTTCTGTCACGTTTTGCCTGCAAACTTTTCAATCTAATCTCTCTAACTCCCGTCTAGCCTTTTTTTGCTGGCTTACAATCTCTTGGAATCCAGTCACTCAGCCTCTTGCTCCATTGGTTATCCCTTATTCTCGCTACATGACGTGCTCACCTCCATTTCTGTTCTTTTATATCTTCTATAGTGACTTTTGCTTTAGTTTGCTCTCTCACCCAGATAGATCTCTTCCTGCGTCTTAAAGATATTCCCAACACTGGTCTTTTCATTGCTCTTTGAGTACTGATTAGTTAATTTTCCATTAATTTTGTTAGTTTCCAAGTCTCACAGCTAAACTGGGATTGTACGTTCGTTACATGCTTTTCGTTTCATACATACTGGCAACTTTTCATGATGTTTCTGTTTACCGAAAGCTTTCCACCCAATTCCAATACGTCTTTTTATTTCGCTGTCATGGTCTTTCGTTAGTTTTATTACTTGCCCCAGGCAATTTATTGTACTCTTCGTCTTCTTTAAGAATTTATTTGCTTATTCTGATGAAGTTCTTTGGTGTATGTGGATTAAATAATAGGTTTACTCCTGTTCATCTTCAGCCTTACTTTGAGACCCTTTATGTAGGTAATTTAACATTTCTTGCAATGTCTCTGCTGTTTCTGAGATTATGACAAAGTCATATATATATATATATATATATATATATATATATATATATATATATATATATATATATATATATATATATATATATATATATATATATATATATATATATATATATATATATATATATATATATATATATATATATATGTGAGTGTTTGTCTGCCTTCTATGGTAATCGAGGGGATGCATAGAGAACTCTTTAAGCAGCTCTAATGAGTGTAAATTTTAACGGCAATTTTGGAAGTGTAATTGCAGTTGCTAAAGCTATTTATAAATAATGATCAAGTCAACCTATACATAGTAACCAATTGTCGTAGAGAATTTTACTTCTGCAACCATGCCATTATGAGCGACGATGGCTCTGATGGGTGGATGGGTTGGAGGGCTGGGCAGGGCAGATAGAGTGGGTGGTCAGGATTTGTGGGTGCGTGGGTAGCGGAAAAATAGGTTCATGGAAAGAACAGGTCCATGGGGAATATATTCCTAGGGAAGTGGGCTCATGGAAGATCATATGTTCAGTGGGTAAAATGAGACCCCAGGGGTCTTCTTCCAAAGAAGGGGGTGACCATCTAGGGTCCCAGGCAATATTGGTAACGCTGGGTACCGTACCCCTACTAGTGGAGCTAGCTGAGGAGGTATGGTATGTAAATTGGGAGGCAAATAGGCAGGGAGATAAGTTGTTAGGGCAGTAGGTAGGTTAGGAAACATGACGAGTTTATCCTTTAATGTTAAAGGATTAATCTTAGCCTGTAAAAGTTCACACAGTCTAAGAGGCTGGTTGCAAAATCTGGGGTCAAATCATAAAAAATATTCTGCTGCACACGATAAAGATCTTAAGAGACCGTCTTCGAGACGTGATTGTCAAAACAAGCTCTAGTATTTATGTCTGTTGTTCCTGATATAGTTATTATTGGTATTTGTTTCTTGCCGAAATCATCTAAGATGAACAGAGTCAGGAAAGTATGTATGATGAGTGACTGGAGCAACGTTTATGTTGAAAATCAGAGAGAAGAACGGGAAGGACAATGTTGATAAGGATTACTGTTTCTGCAATTTTGTTTATTGAGCAAAGCGAAGATACTGGCCTACAGGTGACGAACTAGTTCCTGACCTAATGAGATGATTTTTTTTTTTTAAACCCTGCTCAGGTAAAGGTGAGTCTGAGACCCCCACCCCCCGTCCCATTTTCTAGTTCATTAAGTTCAAAATACCCGGGAGCCTTGTTCTTCTTAGTAGCTTCTTAACTTTGTGTATCCATGCTAGGGGTTACTTCAAGCTCTCTCTCTGTTTCCGCAGTATAAGTGTATGTGAGTATAAGTTGGGTATGTGAGACCCACGTCTACCTGAGGTGTGTGAGATATTTTGTTCTCCCTGACTGCAGATATGAATGCAGTGTCTGGCAGACCCTCTTCACACCAAGAACCACCATCCCATACCAAACTTTGGCACCACTCAAGCAACCATTCAGATTTTTTAAAAAAATTTCTTATAGAAGGCCAAAATTTATTTACTGTTTTTTCTATTTTTTTTTTTTTTTTCAAAATTTGTTAAAAATATAAAAAGAACAGTTCATTTTTTACATGTTTGTGTTGCGGAAAGATTAAATATGTTACTTTATTTTCATTATTAGAATAAAGGAAAACATTTTTCCCGATTTTTTATATTTTTGGGTCTGAGAGACCCACGTCTACCTGCTATGCAACAAGGACCGACATCTACCTTAGCAGGGTTAATAGCAGTATTTTTCTTTTTTTGTGAGTAGTAAAAGTTGAAGCTCTCAAAAACATTGTTTTCTCTTATGGAGACCAAGGTAGTCGAGATGAATATTTGTGTTCTGGTTTGTTTGTGCTGCTTTGGAGTAATTTTGCTTAGGAATCACTTGCTAGATTAGCTGTGAAGCAAAGTGACTTTTTTTTTTTACTCGTAGGACAAAGTCAGAGGAGGATGTTGTTATCGTTGATGTCCATCTGTAGAGTTAGGCGGCTGGGCACAGAGATTTTCGTTTCTGGAGCAAATCTCAGAAAGTATTGACTATAGAGTCATGAAATATCACATAGTTATGTCTTATAGTAAACTGGTGCCTTCTGATCATTAAAATGCTATTTTTTTTTTTTTCTGAGATTCCAACGCGACCTGAGCTAGTAATCTCAAGCCACAAATAAAAACGTATTCGCTAGTCATGAAAGTTTTTTAAACAATGAAAAAGTAAAAAAAAAAAAAAAAAAAATTCAGTATGACCTGCTGTCTTTGTGTTATACAGAGGGAGGGAAGGGGGGCGAGGGCCGTTATGCGCTTGGTTAAGCGTGCGGGGAGGTGGGGGAGGGGGTATGTGCTTGGAGGTTAGCAGCAGCGTAGTATTGATGATGATGATGGTGGTGGTAGTGATGATTATGGTGTTGGTTGTGATGATGGTGGTGATGATGGTGACGATGATGATGATGGTGATAGTAATGTTGGTGGTGATGGTGATGATGATGATAATGCTAGTGGTGGTGGTGGTGGTGGTGATGATGAAAACGGTGGTGGTAGTGATGGTGATGATGATGGTGATGGTGGTGGTAGTGATGATGGTGGCGGTGGTTGTGGTGATGATGATGGTGGTGGTTTTTCACTTCCTATCACCCTTCCCCATTCCATATCACTTATTTTATTAAGTTTTAATGCCTGTATTATACAAGGAGGGGGTGGATGAAGGTCATTATGGGCTTGGTTAGGTACGCAGGGAAGTGGGGGATATGTGCTCAGTCAGATGGAGGATTGCAAGTTGCCTTTTTTTTTGCTTTCTGTGATTATGTAATTTATTCTTTTCTCTGTACTTCCTGTTTTTGTGGAGTTGCATTTTTGTGACTAATTCATGAACAATACTTTATATTCAGTCTGGCTGTTCCTTCATGCTGGGATTGACTCCATCATTATGCTGTTCCAAACAGCCTCAAGATGATAGAGGAGAGATTTTTTTGAAATGTGAATATATGTCTTTCACTTTTTTCTTTGTTTTATAATCACAGGTATGCACAAATTTATTTCGATTGTCTTGTTTGGAGACTAGAATCATTTCAGTACTTGTGTTCCTCATGGTTAGTTGTGTGTGTGTGTGTGTGTGTGTGTGTGTGTGTGTGTGTGTGTGTGTGTGTGTGACAAAAGCATCAACTCCATTTTCGCATGGGAAAATCATGATATACACTTGTTTTCAGCAACTTTTGTATACATATTTTTTCATGATTTGAGGAATCTTTTATGCCCTTGCAAGGCTCTATCTTCTTAGAAAAACAAAAAACAAAAATAAAATAGAATTTTAAAGAAAAATATACTCTGTAGGTTGGTGCTAATTATGGCTAGGTATTTCTTCCCACCCTGAAATCATTAGCCTGTGAATAGAGCAAAGTTGCAAACAATCCATGAATGTATACAATACTGGTTGGTAGTTGCTGCTGTGAGGTCATTTTCTGCCGGTATTATGTTCCGAGACTGTAACGATTCCATAGTTACAGGCTATGAAGGGCTGGGTAGGATGGAATACTTGACCAGAGAAGTACATAGTGTTATTTAATGTGATATTATAAAATCTTTTTAATGTCTGGTTGCAGAGTTAAAAAACGGGTTTTAAATACGGCTATAATGTAGCAATTTCTTGAATTTTCTCCTTATACTGTACTACCGCAGATGCTTCAGTTACCCACTTAAAATAACGTTCGGTTCCTCTGAAAGGAGATGGTATGTGTACAACAAGGGTTCTTCAGCGATTATATCGAGTTGCTTGACAGAGAACTGCTTTGTGACTGGTGGATCCTTTGTGCATTCCTCCACCGGTGGAAGACCTGGCAGTTACTGCGCACCTTGAACTTGGTTACCGAAAATCTCTTATTTTCATTGTGTAGGTTTAGGAGTTCGTTGAATGATGTTGATTTCATCGATGGACAATTTAAAATTTTTCAAATCATCTGCCAGCAGTGTCGATTACATATTTGTCGGGCGAACCCAATATCCATCTCTTTTAATCAAAGATCATGTAAGAGTTCTGCTGGGTGGTGGCAGTAATTGTTACAGCTTCATTTGCACCAAAGAATGTTTTAAAACATCTATACACCTGGAATCGCTCTTTTTGATTCTGACCTACACGGGTCAACAGTGACGCACAAGCTGTGTGAATGAATATTGATCATTATTTGACTCCGCCATCACAACAAACAGCAGCCTAATTTTGCTAGTAGTCGTAAACCACCCAGAGATTGGTCCGGTCTTTGATCGTATAATAGCTTCGTCAGTGACACCAGTATTTAATATTTTAATAATCCTGTAGTTGTGGACTTGATCACTATTCAGTTCTGTGAGGTCCACATTCAGAAGAAAGTGACTATCAGCAATACACTGAATTTCTCTAGAGGAAAGTGGCAAACATTCATATGTGGCCAAGGATTTCCTCATTAGTTTGTGTCGCAGATTATACTGGGCCAGTGAATTACTTGTACAAGTGGGTCAGTGTAAGATCATTTAAAAGCAAAATACAGATGAACGAATGAAAAGGACGATCAAGGTATCACTCTAAAAGGTGCTTTGCCCAGTGCTTGCGGCTCCGTTGTCTGTTCCCACTACAGTTATGTCTGTAGTACCTTACCCATTTCTTCAGTTGTATTCAAGAGTCCATCCGCAATGGTGTTGCCGATTCCTCGTTCCAGTGTCGGATGGCTTATGTAGAAGGTTCCAGCCTCGCTGACCAGCACGTGGTGGCCCTGACCCTTTTCTTTGTATTTTGCCATTTGTTCCCCTTTTCTTCTTGATCACTGCTATGTCTTTCCAGCAATCAAAAATTAAAACAGTGACTTTCACACCATGGTAATGTACTGTTTGTTTCAGTTCCTGCTTTTTCTGACGTGCTGTCCATACGTTGTTGTAATCAGTTAAACTTACCTGATCATCGGCACTAATGATATCAGTTAACCATGTACAGTGCTTACTGCTCAGTATCTAAAGGAGCATTACGAATCGGTGTGGTGTTCCTGTCTTTTCGGGAACTGTCACCCGTTCACTATTCACGAACATTTTCATCACTAGAGTCTGATTTTGTATGACCTGATTCGACAATATCTGCAGACGATGCTTCCGTTTGTTCTAATATTTTTACGTCCGTCAAGGTTAAGTTTTCACCCCTGTCCCTTTGTTTGTTTGTTGCTTGGTTTGTGAGCAGGATGACACAAAAACTACTGGACGGATTTCCACGAAACTTGGTAGAAGAATAGGCCTTGGCCAAGAATACTATCTACTATCTATCTACTGCCAAACGCCTCAATCCTATACGGGGAGGCCACAAACAAATCGCCTCCAAGTCGCCCTGTCCCCCGCCATTTCACTGCCCTGCTCCCAGCTAACACCCTCCTCCCTCATATACCTCTCCACTCCATCCCTCCATCTCATCCTCGGCCTCCCCCTCCCTCTCTCCCCCTCCACCTCACTCATACACTCTCTTTGTCAGTCTCTCACTCTCCATCCTCTCCACATGGCCAAACCACCTCAGTGGGTTTCTCCTAACGCATCCTATCACATCCGCATCCACACCACAATGCTCCTTCACATCCTCATTTGTCAGTCTGTCTCTCCATGTGACTCCACATGCTCCTCTCAAATAACTCATTTCCACTGCTCTCACGCTTGACTCCATAAAATTTTGGTGCGGATCCGGACAAAGGTGCGGATCCAGGATTTTTTTTTTTTTTTTCACTTTAACACTGCGAGATAGGGCGTTGGCGGAGGTATGCGCTCTATTGAGTGCCATTCTAGTTCTTCTTCTCTTCTTGTCTATTTTTGTACCAAAGCCCTTCTAGACTCACTTCTCATTTTCCTTGTCACTTTCTTTATTAAACTGTATCAGACGGTTGATTCAAGTTGTCTTTCATCTTTTAGCTTTTCAGGTTTGCTTACCTTGTTTCGCTGCTTGTGAACCGTCTTCCCTCAATCAGAGAAGCTTGAACTACACATTCTTGATTGTTTCAGGTGGAATGTTAGCACGATTGCAAAGGTCAATGAGGGGGGGGGATTGAGGGGGGGGGTTAATAAGGAGGAATACCTCTGTTGCTGGCATACCTTGGTCTCCTTGAAAAAAGTGGATATGCCAAGCAACCTGCATGAGAGCTGGAAGTTCAGACCGAAGAAGGACTGACTGGGGAACCAAAGACAATGCGGCTGGCAGTGTCAGTGATATTTACTTGCCGATTATATATGCAAAACTTAGCAAATATCACACGGTAAATGTGAAACAAAGACTGGAACGTATCAGCCAGAGAATAACAAACAGAAAACGTAAGAAGCATGATTTCCTCCTCTATTCTGTACCCAATAAAAACTAGAAATTTCTGGAAAGTACAGAATGCTCATAGGTTTTCTGATTTTTCTGGCAACATTTATCTTCTAGACAATGCTAGAAACGATGAAGTTCCCATAATTTTTCAATGGTAAATTTCGATGTTTTCTACCGTTCTCTTGAAAAAGTATATCACATAGGGTTACTTGATCCGACAAACTTCCGGTGATCAAATATTGACAAATTATGACCAAAGAGTGATTCGTTTGTATTTTTCACATGCGAAAAAGGAGATGCTATGCTTGTTTCGGAACATATATATATATATATATATATATATATAGATAGATAGATAGATAGATATATATCTATATATATATATATATATAGATCTCTCTCTCTCTCTCTCTCTCTCTCTCTCTCTCTCTCTCTCTATATATATATATATATATATATATCTCTCTCTCTCTCTCTCTCTCTCTATATATATATAGATATATAGATCTCTCTCTCTCTCTCTCTCTCTATATATATATAGATATATAGATCTCTCTCTCTCTCTCTCTCTCTCTCTCTCTCTCTCTCTCTCTCTCTATATATATATATATATATATAGAGAGAGAGAGAGAGAGAGAGAGAGAGAGAGAGAGAGAATCTGGAATGAGCAAAGTTATTTCTACAAAACATGAAATCTGCCTCCTGGCTGCTATGTGCTCTGTTCAGCTTAGGCCCTTGCACCGGTGCTATGTCGATATTGTGTGTATTTGAAAGATGAATTTTCGTTCAATTGTCTTTGTGCTAATTCCGTTCCTTCTTAGCCTTAAAATCTTTGGTGTCTGCTTCTGATGTTTTATGTGTGGCTTATTGTTATGAGTGTTGCTGCAGCCACGTACCTACTATGAAATACTGTCTACTCGTACAGCGGGAGAAGGGGAAAAGTAGTGCAGGCAGGGTGAAATCATTCTTTGCAACGATTTCACTTGAGTGACCAATGTCTGCATGTAATAAGTGATTTGCACGTTGGGTAAGTGTATGTTGGTGGGACAATTGCTGGTCTCATTGTCTCCAGGAAGATGGAGTAAAACGAAAGTGCAGTAGTGTCCCTAAGTATCAGCATACCCTTTAGAAGGAACATTGGGCATGTACAGGAAGTGTGGCTTTGTGCTGACGCTGTAGCCCACTAACCTCTTCTCGGGGAGTGAAAAGGTCGCTGAGGGGCATTTGTATAACTGGGCAGCTCTGCCACTCAGATTTATTGATGAATGTCCAGCACTCTTTATGCTCAATGCAACTCCTCATCTGCCACATGCACTTGTTTCTCTATAAACACTTGTATGATTCATTCTTGGTCAGCAAGGTTTTGTTGTCATTCTCCCTCCACATAGAGGACTAGTCACAGTTTTTTTTTTTGTCTGTTTTTCAATGCAAGGGCGTAAGACTACAATGCCTCATCACTTTTCATTTGGGTAGACTATCTCCACATGCTGTGCAGTGGCTAATACTTGACAGGATAAAATATTTGTGGGGGATCCTTAAAGCCATTCAGAGTTGCCTTATTTGGTCTGCTTACTATGCTAAGAGCAGCAATTTTTACCTCTGCCAAGGAGGTTATGTTTTTGCCTGCGTTGATTTGTTTGTCTTTTTGTTTGTCAGCAGGATTACTCAAAAAGTTATGAACGGATTTTGCTGAAATATTTTGGAGGGGTAGGGTATGGCCCAAGGAACAGTCCATTAGATTTTGGTTGTGATCCGGATCCAAGAATTTTTTTGTTTGTTCACATGATACCTCCAAAAGTTCTCCATAAATTTCAATGAAATTTTGTGGAAGGGTGGGTCATGGCCAAGAAAGAATAAGTGAATTTTAGGGCGGATCCGGATCCGAATAGTGCAATGGCAGTGGCGGAGGTATTCGTTCTCTGAGTGCTTTCTAGTTTTTAATAGGATACTACTCAAACAAAAAGACTTTGAAATTCTCCTGTTGAAATCATTTGTATGTCAGTAATCCTTGGTTGAAGGAAATATATTTTCGTAAAAACTGTGCCAAACATATAAACTATTTGACAAATATTTTCAGGCAGAACATGAATGCAGTCACTTGAGGTTAAGGAGATCCCATTACAGCCTCACTGATCTAAGTCATTACTTAGGAAGACCCAAAGCCCTCAATAGCGTCATATAAATAAGAATGTGACAAAGTTTACGAGACACGAATGGAGGAAATGTTGAGTAAGAGAAATAGTAGTTGTTCATGAAGAATGGATCAAGTTGTTTCCGTCAAATGTTTCCAATTATTCATTCTTTTACATATTTTGTAAATTGATTAGGCTAGATTCTGACGTGTTCCTTCAATATTAGGAATTTGGTCATAAACATATCGACATATGAAAAAGTATACTCATACTGCCTACACACATGAACCAACATAAAATGCACTTTAGCACTGACCACCCTTCATCAGTTCCACTTAATTCAAGTCGCAACCGTTATACATAGACTGGCGTGAGGCCAAACTTGTCAACACTCTTAGGCCCATATGACTTGCTCTCAGCTAAGAAGACTAGTTTGGAGTCAGACGGAATAGATTAGTCGAGCTGTCCGAGTCATGAGGATGCCAGTGATGACAGTGAAAAAATTCTCGAACTCCAATGACTCTTTCAGGTAAATAGTTGTCCGGACTACGGAAGGCTTACCGGCAGCAGCGACAGCAGCAGCAGCACCAGTAGTATTAGTATTAGTAGTAGTAGTAGTAGTAGTAGTAGCAATAGCCCTAGGTTTATATGAAGCACAAAGCCGGTTGATTGTAGGCTTTGGCTGTCCTTCCGCAGCAGTCCACCATACTCCTTTCAGGGGTAGGGATGGAATTAAGGGGCGTTTGATTAGTCAGGCATAGAAGCCGCTCGGGTATATCGTGCCTCAGATGGAGGGAGTCCTTCTTCAGCACCATACTGTACAGTAAATCTTCGTTTAAGTCGTCCTTCTTGTACTGTTCTTTTGATATTAGATCCTCAGAATACTGCTTTGCATTTGTTTAAATTCAATTGCCACCTAAAAATAGTATTTCTCAGTTTCCCCCAATTAAATGGCTATGAAATTGTACTGAAACAGCTGTCATTCTTGGGTTCGTATTTTCTTCAGGTAAGGAGGTTTCCTAACACCTCTTCCTTATTTTCCGGGGGGTATATATCCGGTTAATATCCTTTTGTACGTTACTTATGCATAGTATGGCGATGCTTAAAGGCTTCATAAAACATAAAATTGGACAGTAAGGTGTAATAAGCAAAATAAATCGAAAAGGCTGTGAAGTGACATTGGACAGCGTGACATGGAGGCGTTTTGTTTGTGGCCACCCCATACGGGATTGAGGCTTCTTGCAATAGATAGATAGAAAGATAGATAGATAGATAGAAAAAGGTGTTAGGGAGCTTACTTAACCAGCGAGAATACCAGCCTAAGGGACATACATGACATAATGATGATTGCCGCTAACTGCAGTTTTATAAATTCACCCGAATGCCACTTCCTATATGTGTAACAAAAATAGTTTGAACCTTTCCAGCCCAAGGTCATCTTTTATTGCTGCTATCTCAACAAGATTTTAATCACTTTAGGGAGAATGTTTTCTAACAGGATGGTCAGGTGTAGTCTCACCCCTTTGTTCTACAGTGGTACTATCCTAAGACGAATAAAACTGTCTGATAGTAACAAGAATAAAAAAAAACTCTTGTGTGCTGAAGTGGTTAATTTAGAAGGCCTATTAGAGCAGAAACATACATTTCATTGTTTTAAAGCACTGAATACAGTGATATATTGGTTTGCCTAGATGCATCATTGCGAGCAGTTGCCCACAAGTTGCGAAAATCTGTATGACATTAACAAAAGTAAATAACTGAGTACCGTAAAGAAGGAGATTCATCAACAACTGCATTTGCATGAATGATGTATTTACTACACAGACAACAATTCCTGTTTGTCGGCACGCAATCCTCTTGGTACAATAGATCCGTATCTGTGTTTCAGGCACGTTTGAGCCGCTAGGACAACTGAGAAACCTCGGCCTCGGCAACAACCACTTTAAAACGTTGGAGGCGGAAGCCATCCAGTGTTCATCTACTGTAAGTCTGGTTGATGTTGGCTACAATGAACTGAGCTACGTAGCTCCTGACGCATTCCCTGGTAAGTTGGCCTGAATATAATAGAGATGGAATGGGTGCAAGTTAGATTATTTTCATCGACGTTCCCCGCATGAATCCAGCTTTCGTTAGACTGGGAGGAGATTTAAAAATAATATTCATGTTGTAACCCGTTGACGATGGTTATGCACTTAAATTCATAAAATATACAAGCAAGAGTAAGAGTATATTAACAGTGGCAGCAGAAGAATGAAGTTCGATCAAGCTGTACATAGGTATGCTAAAGAAGTGTGTGGTATGAGGAGTGTGGGTAAAAGACAAAGGACAAAGGGTAGTGAGTGGTGGAATGAGAAAGTGAAAAAAAATAAAACCTAGAGGGAGAGAGAGAGAGAGAGAGAGAGAGAGAGAGAGAGATTGTGGTAACAGTGCAATATATGCAAGAAAGAAAAAAAAAACGAGAGGAAGACGTATAGGAGAGAATGACATCAAAAGAGAGATAAGGGAGATGAAGAGAAAAAGATATGAACGATGAGTTGAACAATTATCGAGCTCCTTGGTGTGAATCCACATGGTTAAGTCACTGGATGTATGTAATAAGAGAGGAGGCGAAAAAACTTATCCCATTAGCTCTTAGGGTTCCTGTGTGAGGGATTGTGCTGGAAGGGTACACAGCGTACTGCTTTCCGCTTATTGGTTCATAGTCGCGAAGCTCATTGGTTCCTGTCTCGGGGTTCCCTTCTTTATTAACTTTTGCAGATGCCCAGTTGCATCCTATACTCAGGACACTTGGCGCAAATGGGTTAATAAAAATGAAGTGTAGAGAGGAAAAGCAAGTGTTAAAAAATTGGGGGGAGAGGGAAGAAGCGAACAGCCAGAGACAGGTAGTGTTCTGATTCCATATTTGCTTATCCTAGCTGTGGAGGAAGCGAATAGAAAGTCCAGTGTAGCAGAGGTATTATGGAAAGTCCTGTACCTTGAAGATTTGAAGGTAGTAGCCATTGACACAAGGATCTGCGATGATGCTGGAGGAGTTGAATGAGTTCTTCAGGATACAGGACACAGGGCACTGAGAAAACTGTATAAATGAAAGCTGATGGGCAGGAAGTATTAAATATCGTGGTGATGGAAGGCAAACAAATGCAGCAAGTGGAAAGTGTTGCTTATTTAGGGGGCGTTGCACAGAGAAAGTCGATACTAAGTCAAATGTGGAAGTTTAAAGGATACACGCAGGTGCAGCAGCACGGAGAAAGGCAACTGGAGGTAATGGAGAGAGAAGAACTGGGAAAAAGTTGAGCGAGTAAGACTCCTGAAATATAAAAATTTAAGTCAACTAATCAAACTTCGTATCATAAAATATCACTGTCCCTCGGAGCGTCAGGAATTTTCTGTGAGTCTGGTGCTTGTACGATAATGTGCTGGACATCAGTATTGCAATAAACACTGAGAGCTTCTCCCTATTTACTCAGTATATTCAGTATACTAAACTCTGTTAAAATTTGAATTTATTTGGCGTATCTCATGGGGAAAATAAGTAAAATGAATATCATATGTCTGGCTTAGAAAAGTGGTACTGGAAGTTAGGGCCAAGCATTAGCAAGGAACGTATACTGCCGTACCACTTATTTTCTACCAAATTTCTTTACCCAGATATTCTGTCTGTTTAACAGCATGAGACGATCATCATGGAGGGTGCGAGTTCGAAGACTGTGAATGGAGTTAAGAGGAGTTAGGGGAGAAAAGAGAAGAAAAGTGAGAGAGTGTGGGCAGGAATGTAAAAAATAAATTCTCTGGTATCCATCAATTTTATGTGAGAAATGGTTATGAAGGGAACCAGAAGCCATCCTTAGTGATTCTTTTAAAATATATGAACTACCGTACCATTAAGAGAAGGTTTATTATTTGGCTACAACTGTAAAAAAAAAAAAAGCAACAATAATCAAATCTCCAAACCACAGTTACGAGGACTCACAGGGATATAATTTCATTATTCATCATATTCTTATAGTAAAGCTATCTTCTGAAAGGAGGAATAAAGGGAGAAAATGGTCTACTACATTTGTGATTCCGCATCATCTTTCATGGCTTTTCATTTTTTTCTGCACTTTATCCTAACAACATGAAACATTATAAAATGTGTAAAGAAATTTGAAGATAAAGGATTTGTTACTAAAGTTTAAAAAATCAACTGAACAGATATCCCACGTTAATTTTTTTTTTCCATAATGATTTTGGTATCTATAAGAAAAATTAAAATCAGATTCGGTACAAATGACTGCCATTTTCGTCATGTTACCCTTAAAACAATTTACGAAATTCAGGCACATTGGCAAGAAAAAGCAATTTCATCACTATGCGACTGTAGCTTTATCCTCTAAAAGCAAAAACCAACAAGAACAAGTGTTGAGTCAGCTTGTATGGCATTGACACTAGCCTCAACAGAAAAAAAAGAAACACCAAAATAAGATGCAAATTGCAGAGAAAAACTGAATTATATGAACTGCCGCAATGAGGAGAAATGATACGAGAAAGATGTCGGATTTGCCAGCAGAGGTGGTACTGAAGGCAAGTACGAGGCAGTGTGCTGTAAAAGAGAGAGAGAGAGAGAGAGAGAGAGAGAGAGAGAGAGGTAAGGACGAGTGGAGAAGATTGAGGGGGTGGGGGGAATGGAGGGAGGAGAGGTGAGAGGCAACTTCCAACAAGGAGAAAGAGGATGGTTGTAGGAAGAGTGGTGATCGTGGAGGAACGAGAATAAACTAAAACAAATTAACTGCATATTGTCGATAATAATCATTGTGCAATCGTTACTCAAAGGTCTCAACGTACCACAAGACTGGCGAGGTGCATGTATTGATCCGTTGCATAAAGGCAAGGTCTGGCAAAAGGGATTATTCATAGTTTAGGGGAATAGGTATGTTAAGGACACTAGAAAATGGTGCATTAAAAAGAAACGTAACAAAGCCGAATGCCGTGTTAGGGAGGAACTGGCAGATTTTAGATGTGGCAGGGTGTGTGTTTCAGCTGCTGGCTTTGAGAAATATGCATGATAAATAATTTGGATGCATTTTATGAGCTTGTAGTAGGCTTATGGCAGTTGACAGCAGCGACTTCTGGTGCTTGTTAATGTATGGGATGGGAACGAAGCCTTTAACTGCTGGTAAGGTTTTTGTCAAAGGACTGAAGAATGTCTGGGTGCAAAGGTGAGAGAGTAAATGGTCTGATGTAAAAGGTATGGTTGGATTATAGATGTGTTTTGCCTGTAAAAGGAGGAAGTTGAAAGTGTACAAAAAAAAAAAAAAAGGCAGTCATGAGCCTTTATAAAGAGGTGGAGCAGAAAAATTTGAAAATACGTTTTAAAGAAGAGGAACTGGAAAAGATCAAGTGTTTTAGGTAGCTAGATTCGAAACAACAGGTGATGGAATTCAGAGACTTGAATTTCGTCATAGAATACGAGAATTGCTGGGTATATAAGGGACGCTAAAAATTGTGTGGAAGGAATGTTTAGTGTTTCTTCAAATGATGCGTATCTACAAAGGAACGGTGATGCCGACAGTGCTGTATGAACGGGATATATAAACCATGCAAACAAGGGACTGAAAAGGAGTAAGGAAAATCCAAATCCAGGGGGTCAATTGAGATAGTATTACTGGGTTATACTGATTTTACGTTACTAAGGCATAGAAGCCACGCCAGCTTTCTGTGGAAGCTGGTGATTGGTTCATATCAAATGTTCGTGTAATCATACTAAATGTGTTCTCAGTTTGTAATCAAGCCTGTACTATTCTTTAGTAATGTTAATAATAAAGAAAATAAAAATCAATATTGTTATGCTAGGCGTTTTTAGGTCAGCTTCCCGCCCTAAGAATGCCTGGGATGCAGCTGGAATCCCTCTCTAGACCGGCGCTTCGACAGTATAAGAGGAACAGGGCATAAAAACAGGGCAACAACCTTACACGTATACTAACAAATTCTCTGCTACAGAACGGGAAGACCATTCACACGATAGTGCACGGGCTGGGAGATGGGTTTCGTGTATCGCGCAGGATACAAGATAGGCAATGGGCTCAGTCTGGGTAAAGAGGTAATACGCAGTTTCACAGCCCTTGTATGTGAGGCTCGTTTCACAGTGAGAGGGTAAAATATAGGTTTTATTGTGCACGGGATAGTTCAAGAGTCCTTATTCTGACACTGACACCGATTCTCGATCGTAGGATATATATATATATATATATATATATATATATATATATATATATTATACTGTCACCGGATTTTACCTCTCGGTTTACACAAGGTGGATATGTACTGTCTCATGAGTTATTATTATGACACCGAGTTTTGCTTCTCGTTCTGCACAAGGTGGGTATGCATTGTCACAAGCATTTTTTTCACTGGCACTGGAATTCACTGCTTATCTGCACTGCACGGTCTTTGCCTCTGACTTTCTGTCTGTGGGGACTATGTATCACAACCACTGATCAGGCAAGGGGGAAGGGGGAAGGCCTGGGGATTCATAGTTGTTGGCCTGGAGTAGGTGGAGTCCCTTCAGGAGTTCCTTCGCCTGCGGCCAAGGGACAACTTGCAGGGGCGTCGTCTCTCGTCAAGGGCTATGGTTGGGCGTGATGAAGGGCACCTCACTGTCGGGGCTGGGGACTGGGGTCTGGCCCTCAGGGCTGGGGCCAAACAGGTTCTGGAGGCGCTCCCACAGGCGCCTGGTGGGGGAAGGGCATCGCCTTCGTCAGGGAGGGGAGAGGGCTCGTCCCAGGGACCTGGGGGCGCCTTGAGGGTCCGTCGGCTGCGGTCTCCTTCCTGCTGCACCACCGTCAGGGTTGGGCTGCGGCGTCACTCTCAGCAGGAGTCCGTCAGGTGGGGGTCCTCCTTGGGGGCTGACCGGATGGAGAACAACCCCCGGGATAACACCGGGCCTCTCCACCAGTCCTTGGGGTGGAGGTCCTCCTCCTGGAGGTTGCCTCGGTCCGAGTGGACAAAGATACGACCTGTGCTCCCGTCGGTAGGCAGGGCTGATAGCTGGTCGCCCTCACGTTGTGGAGTCACAGGGGGCAAGGGACTTTGGTGGCAACCCTCCCTGGTGTGGCTACCGGCCGTTGCTGAGGTCCCATGGGCAACACACGGAGGGTGGCTACAGGCCGTCCCTTCGCTGTCGGTGCAGCTACCAGCCGTCACCGGGGCCCGACTCCCTGATGGGACCGCAGATGAAGCTCGGCTACAGGCCATCGCTTGACTGTAAGGGCAACTACAGGCCGTCACCGAAGTCCCATTTGGACAGAGACGTGTAGGCAAGGAGCAGCTACAGGCCGTCTCCTGCCTACTGGCGCAGCTACAGGCCGTTGCCAGTGTCGTGCCCTCTGAGGCAACTGCAGAAAGAGAGAGGGTGTACCATTCTCTCTACACGTGTGGCTTGAGGCCGTCACGGGTTCTGCAGGGGGTTTGAGCAGCTACAGGGCATCTCCTTTTTGGAGGCACGGCTACAGGCCGTTGCCTTTTTTGTGTGTGGCTGCCAGCCTTCAGAAGGGTGTGGCTACAGGGCGTTCCCTTATTATTGGAGTGGCTACAGGCTGTCTCCTGGTTATTAGAGCGGCTACAGGCCATCTCTTGGTTTGTGTGGCTGCCGGCCGTTGCTGGGGTGCTGCTTGGAGCTGTATTTTCTGCTCCACCCTGATCCTAGTGAGAGCTAGCTTGGCCGATAAGTAGTTAACTCAGACTGGGGTGGTCACGCCAGGCGCACTCCGAGGAATAGGGGTATGCGGCCAAGTGGGACTTATATCTGTATTGCATGGACGTGGCGTGCGCGCCATATACCCTCTCTGTAGTCTCCTCCTTGGGGTATGGTGGTGCCCTGAGTTGCCACAGCCGGTATTTCAAATATAAAACGAAGGAATTAGCATTTCACAGAAGGTGCTAAAAAAAAGGGTAAATGTGTATCATAAACTGTTGAAGTCAAGGGTATTATTCGTTTTTGAATGAACCTTTTTCACTATTTATTTGTTTTGTATCAAATGTAAATTTACTACAAACAAATGACACCAAACACAGAGTACAATAGTCGGTGAAGTACAGTGAGTATAGTCTAGTTATATCCCAAATCATTAACTGATAAAAGTCAATATCATTATAGCCGTCCTAGGGGAGGTACAATGCTCAGGGGAACAGCCAGTCACTCGGCGGGAAACTGAATGTACCACTAGTCAGCTGATGCCATCTCTCAGCTGTGAAGGGTCAAACCCTGATAGTTTCCTTAATTTCTTTTATTACACAGTTACATTCTGTATACTGCAGTACCAGTAAGCCTATTCTGTACTTTAAAATGCATAGTAGCTTATAATTATGAAGTCCATATAATTAATGGTTACCTATATGAATACGTGTGGTTGTAACGACAATGAGCGTGTATGTAGCCTATAGTACCGGGATGCAGTGATACACCCATGCTCATCATGGAAAGAGAGAGAGAGAGAGAGAGAGAGAGAGAGAGAGAGAGACAGAGCAGCAGGGTGGTGAGTAAGGAGGGCAAGGTGCCTGTTTAACTTTGCGATACATTGCTTACAAAGATATTTATAATATGAGCAGCAGAAAAATCTACATTTGAAAACCGTCATCACTGTAGCTGTTCCTTTTCCTCCCCGTGGACTCAGCTTATATATGAGTTTTATGAGTTATACAATGATTTGGTATATATATATATATATATATATATATTGTTACATAGCCTATGATTTCATCATCCTTTGTATAATCCTAACGTACAGTATGCTGCATGTTTGATCACGATTCGCCTCGTGGCTTCCATAGTGACCAGGCTTGCGTGTTCTACCTCACTCCCCCCTTCTCCCCCTTATAGTACAATAAGTCGTTCTTTCTGTTGTTCAGAGCAGGATTGTCAACTCTTTGTCCCCTATGGCTTCATTTGCGCGTCCTTCTTACAAGTTGTATCAAGCTCTGCCGGCCCTTATATAATGAGCTCAGTCTCTGCATTAATTGCCACTTAGATATACTCCTCATTTTGTTCACATCTCTGTCCTCCCCTGTATAGTGTATTATTATTTTTGTGAGTGCTCAGGAAGTCTCCAGCCATCTAGCTGCTGTATAATTTGAGTATAAGTGTTGTTACCATTTTTCTTGTACTGTATGGCCTAAGGCATTAATTCGTAGGCCTGGTAAAGTTTTTTGTGGTTCATATAAGGTTTTTGAAGTCAGCCAGTGTCAGTAGTGTTTTGTATCTGTGATAATATTATATCTTACTTTAACTGAGCATTACCCGGTTTTCTCATTTTATCAGGGCTGACTTAGATAAATTTGTTCTTGCTAAATTCGTGTTAATAGAGGGTATTGCAGTTAACCATATATTTAACCTGTTTTTACCATTACATTATCCTTATGAGTCCTGAATGTTTAGTTGTTAGTTTGAGCATTAAACTTTAACTTGTAATTTTACCTAAGTCTTTTGTTTTGAACCTGGAACGTTGCGGGACAGTAGTGATTTTAGTATTCTCACTTGAAGTGTTCATTATCTCTCTCTGTTCCGTAACATAAATTTGGCGACCTCTTATCAGGATATTCAGGATATTATCATAAGGATATTGCTTGATATTTTGTGACTGTGATTTATTCATGATGTCTACTATTACTACTCTTGATGAAGCCAAAGATTTTTTGTCAAATGTGTAAACAGTGTGTGATGTAGAAAACAACACAGAATGAACTTAAGATTGTTGCTCAACAATTGGGAATTGCTGTTCGCTCTCATCAGTCTAAAGATCAAATTGCTGACATGATTAATAAAAGCTTGTTTAATGTAACTCGTCCAGATGAGCAAACGCAGATTGAAATAGCTAAGTTACAGCTAGCCCTGCAGGAGGCTCGTGCTAAGGAGGCTGAGTCTCAGGCTCGTATTCAGGAGGCACAGGCACAAATTGAAATTGCTAGGATTCAGGCAGACCATGAGTATCGCATGAAACAAAGTGGAACTGGATCATCTAGCTCTGATGAATTTGATGTGGCTAAAAATGTTAAACTTGTCCCTCCTTTTAATGAATCTGATTTAACAAAGTATTTTCAGTTGTTTGAGAGGGTAGCTTCAGGTTTTAATTGGCCCAAGAAGTATTGGCCTGTACTCCTACAGAGTGTTCTCACCGGTAAAGCTCAAGTAACTTATGCATCTTTGCCTCAGGATCAATCTGATAATTATGATGTAGTTAAGAGCTTGATTCTTAAGGCCTATGAGCTTGTTCCTGAAGCCTATAGAGTAAAATTTAGGACAACTTATAAGCAAGATAAGCAATCCCATGTTGAGTATGCAAAAATCAAAGAAGATCTGTTAGAGCAGTGGTTAAATTCTAAGAATGTAAATTCTGATTTTGATAAATTTAAGCAGATGATTTTGCTGGAGGACTTCAAAAGGTGTATTAATAAAGATGTAAGCCTATATCTTGATGAGAAAAGAATAGATAATTTGTCTGATGCTGCAGTTTTAGCTGGTGAGTATGTTCTCACTCACAAGAGATATTCTAAAGAAAAAGGGGAAGCTGAGAGTAAGTACGTTGCCTCTACTCAGAGTACAGGTAACAGGAAAGAGAATCAAGATGATGTTTCTCAGGAAGTAAATACCAGCTCCACCTCTAGATTTCAGAAAAGTAAATGTACTTATTGTAGTAAGCTTGGTCATACTGCGGAGAAATGTTTCAGGAGACAGCGTGATGTGAACAAAAAGGAGTCTTTAAATATTCAGTCAATTGGTCTAGTGTCCACCCGTGAGAGTTCCCAGAATTCTTTAACCGAGTTAACTGAACCTGCTTTGAGGGGTAAATTAAATTCTTATGATGAAGCTCCTCTTTTGAGCAGTAACGTAGGTGACACTCTCAATAATTCATGTGCTAATTTCCTGTCTGATGGCTTTGTCAGTCCTCTGGACAGTAATAACAGGAAATCAGTTAAAATATATCGTGATACAGGTACTTGCCAATCCCTTATGCTGACCAGTGTTCTAGGCTCTAATGTTAATTCCTCTGATGAAACTGTAATCTTACAAGGTGTAGGGAATAATTACTTCTCTGTCCCTCTGTGCAGAGTGAATTTAGAGTCTGGTTTTGTTAATGGTTCCTTTATGGTTGGGTTGGTTGAGACACTCCCAATGTCAGGTGTAACTTTCTTACTTGGAAATGATATTGGTGAAAGTCAAGTGTGTCCAGCTCCTCAGTTGTCTAGTGAGCCAGTGACTGTGACCCAGGATTGTGATATCCCTGATGTGTTCTCTGCATGTGCTGTCACTAGGGCTAAGTCTAAAGTTACTGGTGACTTAGAGGATAATGATGATGATGATGTTATCCTAGCTGACACTTTTCTTGCTAATTTGGACCACTCACCAGTTGAGGCAGTACCCCGTAGTGTTGATAATTTGTCTCGTCAAGAGTTGGTTGAGTTGCAGGTTGCTGACCCTGAGTTCAAAGGTCTAGCTAACTCTGCTTGCAGTGAGGAAGAGTCAGCTGGTGCTTCTACTTGTTGTTATATAAGGTCAGGAGTACTTATAAGAAAGTGGAGACCCCCAACAGCATCAGCTGACTGTGAATGGGAGGTTGTACATCAAGTTGTCATCCCTCGTGTTTGTAGGCAGGATATCATTAGAGTGGCTCATGATTCCAGTTTGGCAGGACACCTTGGAGTGAGGAAGACTGTGGCACGCATTTTGAAACACTTCTACTGGCCAGGTATCTTCAGAGATGTTTCCTGGTATTGTAAGTCTTGTCACACCTGTCAAGTTGTGGGTAAGTGTAATCAGACCGAAAAGGTTGCACCTCTAGTTCCCATTCCTCCTTTTGAGGCGCCATTCACCCGTGTGTTGGTGGATATTGTGGGCCCTCTTCCTAAGACTTCTTCAGGATTTTCTTATGTGTTGACCCTGATTGATATGGCTACTCGTTATCCTGAAGCCGTTCCAATTAGAAATATCTCAGCAAAGAACGTGGTTAAGGAAATGCTAGGGTTCTTCACCAAGTTTGGTCTGCCCAAGGAGGTACAGTCAGACCGGGGAAGTAATTTCATGTCAAATGTTTTCAAGCAGTCTCTGAAGGAGTTGGGCATCACCCAGATCACGTCTTCAGCTTACCATCCCCAGACCCAAGGAGCGTTGGAGAGATATCATCAAACACTCAATCGATGCTCAGGAAATACTGTTTGGAACATCAGAAAGACTGGGATAAAGGTCTTCCATTCGTTGTATTTGCCGCAAGAGAATCTTCAAATGAATTACTGGGCTTCTCACCCTTTGAACTACTGTTTGGCCATGAAGTAAGAGGACCCCTTAAGCTACTCAAGGAGTGCTGGCTGTCGGAGGAAGATGACGTCAACCTGCTGGAGTATGTGATGAAGTTCAAAGAACGGCTGTCCACTGCTTTACAGCTGGCGAGAGAGAATTTAGGAGCTGCTCAGGAGAAGAAGAAGACTTGGTATGATAAGAAGTCCAGGTAACGCCATTTTCAGCCAGGAGATCAGGTTCTGATTCTGCTACCGGTGCATGGGCAACCTCTTCAAGCCAAGTTTAGTGGTCCTTATTTCGTGGAGAAGAAACTCAGTGATGTCAACTATGTCATCGCCACACCAGATCGTAGAAAGAACAAGCAACTTTGTCACATCAACATGCTAAAGTTATATCACAGGCGGGACGAAAATAACCCAGTCTGCACTGTAGCTGTTCCATCCGAGTCTGGAAGTGAAGTTCTCCCATGCAGTATGAGCCTGAGTGATAGTTTGGGGAAGAATCCTGATATCATGAATGATCTCCAGACTAAGCTTTCTCATCTACCTCCCGAGGAAAGGCAGGAGTTTTCGGCATTACTGCAGGAGTATTCGCAAGTGTTCCGTGCCACTCCAGGAAGAACCACTGTGTTGATGCATGATGTCGATGTTGGAGACGCAAAGCCAATTAAACGCCTCCTTACCGTGTGAACCCAGTGATAGTTCCTCTCATCCAGACGGAGCTTGGCTACCTGTTGGACCACAAGATGATTGAGCCCTGTCAGGGCGAGTGGAGTTCTCCTGTCACTCTAGTCCCTAAGCCAGGTGGGTCACAGCGGCTTTGCATCGACTACAGACGTGTTAATCAGATAACCAAAACTTACCCTCTCCCTCGCGTGGAAGATTGCATAGACAAGATCAGAAAGGCTAGGTACATAAGTAAGTTTGATTTGTTAAAGGGATACTGACAAGTACCTTTGACAGAACGTGCTAGGGAGATCTCATGTTTTGTAACACTAGGAAAGACTTTTGCATGTTCTGTAATGCCATATGGTATGAAGAATGCACCAGCCACTTTTCAGAAGCTCATGAATGTTGTAACAAAGGGTTTGGCAGGGTGTGTTGTTTATATTGATGATGTATTAATCTTCAGTGACAACTGGAAAGATCACCTATGCCATGTCAGTAAATTTCTTGATTTTTTGGTTCAGGCTAATCTTGTAGCTAATTTATCAAAGTGTGAGTTTGGTCAAGCTAAAGTTCGTTACCTTGGGTACGTAATTGGTGATGGACACGTTGCACCACCAGGAGCTAAGGTTCAGGTTATAAGTGATCTTCCCAGACCTAAAAGTAGGAAAGAGCTACAAAGATTTTTGGGAATGGTAGGTTAGTACAGGAGATTTGTTCTTAACTTTTCAATTCTTGTATCACCACTTACAGACCTACTGAAAAAGGGAGTTAAATTTGTCTGGACCGATAACTGTGAATCCTCTTTCAGTAAACTTAAAGCTATCCTATTAAGTCAGCCAGTGCTCGCTACTCCAGATTTTGCTAAGCCTTGTAAGATGGCTGTTGACACAAGTGATACAGGAGCTGGGGTTGTTTTGCTGCAAGAGGATGATCAGGGTATTGAACACCCTGTATCATATTACAGTAAGAAGTTGACTCCACCTCAAAAGAACTACTCAACTATTGAGAAAGAGCTTTTGGCTTTGAGTTTGGGTTTACAGCATTTTTCATTTTATTTGTGTTCTGGTTTTGACCCCATAGTCATTTATACCGATCATAACCCACTGAAATTTCTTAGTAAGTTTAAAGATAAAAATCAGAGATTGACAAGATGGAGTCTACTTCTTCAGGAGTATTCATTAGACATACAACATGTCAAGGAGAAAGAAAATGTTATTGCAGATTGCTTATTTAGACTTTGGACAGATTGTTTTAGAGTAATAAGAAATTTCCTCTGTAAATTTCTTTTTCTTTGTGGGAGGTGTTACATAGCCTATGATTTCATTATCCTTTGTATAATTCTAACGTACAGTATGCTGCATGTTTGATCACAATTCGCCTCGTGGCTTCCATAGTGACCAGGCTTGCTTGTTCTACCTCACTCCCCCTTTCTCCCCCTTATAGTAAAGTCGTTCTTTCTGTTGTTCAGAGCAGGATTGTCAACTCTTTGTCCCCTATGGCTTCATTTGCGCGTCCTTCTTACAAGTTATATCAAGCTCTGCCAGCCCCTATATAATGAGCTCAGTCTCTGCATTAATTGCCACTTAGATCTACTCCTCATTTTGTTCACATCTCTGTCCTCCCCTGTATAGTGTATCATTTTTGTGAGTACTCAGGAAGTCTCCAGCCATCTAGCTGCTGTATAATTTGAGTATAAATGTTGTTACCATTTTTCTTGTGCTGTATGGCCTAAGGCATTAATTCGTAGGCCTGGTAAAGTTTTTTGTGGTTCATGTAAGGTTTTTGAAGTCAGCCAGTGTGAGTAGTGTTTTGTATCTGTGATAATATTATATCTTACTTTAACTGAGCAATACCCGGTTTTCTTATTTTATCAGGGCTGACTTAGATAAATTTGTTCTTGCTAAATTCGTGTTAATAGAGGCTATTCCAGTTAACCATATATTTAACCTGTTTTTGCCATTACATTATCCTTATGAGTCCTGAATGTTTACTTGTTAGTTTGAGCATTAAACTTTAACTTGTAATTTTACCTAAGTCTTTTGTTTTGAACCTGGAACGTTGCGGGACAGTAGTGATTTTAGTATTCTCACTTGAAGTGTTCATTATCTCTCTCTGTTCCGTAACAATATATATATATATATATATATATATATATATATATATATATATATATATATATATTGTCGTACAAACTGTAGTTCACTGAATATTGTACCTTATGTTTGGTGTTATTTGTTTGTACCTACGTTACGTTTGCTACAATCAAAGAAATAGTGAATAGCCTTCATTCGAAAACAAACATGTACCCTTGACTTCGAGTTTGTGGCACCTATTTTTCATTTTTAATATCCTCTCTAACGTGCTAATGCCCTGAAATAATTTGCATTGTTATACTCTGAATAATTAACATTACTGTAGAGAAAGTCTGGTCTGTTTCTGAACTGTCAACTCATTTAATGCAAATAAATGGACAGCTGTACGAACATTTTGTATGGACCAATCAGCTGTTTTCAGACACAGAAAGTGGGCGTGGCTTCTTGGCCTTATTAGCGAAAAATCGGTATAGTAATGACTAAAGTCTAACTAATTCTCTTTCCATCACAAAGTGTTTGCAGATTGCATTATCGTTGTTTCCATAAGATATTGAGCTGACAGTGACCCGTTCATACTATAAAGTAGAGGAAATTATTTTCGCACATTTTCACCTCATGAATTTCCGATATTTTCGCACTATCTCGTCGCGCGCGACTGCAGTTTTTTTTCTGACATTTCCTAGACTTACCTAGACCTAATGTAAAAAAAAAAACAATAATAATAATAATAATAATAATATCTATATTTATAATTATCTATTATCGTTCTCGTGAAAGACACGAACAGACATATTTCGCATAGTTTCACATGTCATAAGTCAATATTGCACCGTCGCGTTTGGTGTAACAGGCATTTTTTTTTTTCTGACGCTCCCTGAATTTACATTGGCCTAATGCAAAAAGAATTAGGCCGATATCTATTATCGTTCTCGTGAAAGAAACGAACAAACGCACAGACAGATACATATACCCAGAAACACTTTATTATATATATATATATATATATATATATATATATATATATATACAGTAAACCCTCAAAGATCCGGACTAATTGGGACTATAACCCTGTCCGGATCTCGAAAAATCCGGACCTTCCAGAAATTATATAAATTTGCTCGTATGAAAGATAACTTTTGGTAGTTTAGGTATAACTTAATGCAAAATAAAAACAAAGTTATTTTTTATATTCACCATCCCAAAGTGTCACTTTCTGTTGTTCATCCTCAGGTTCTTGTGGGAGTGCCTCTGACTTCTTAATCAGAGTCAGAATCTTCAAGGTCTGCTACATGTGAGCAGTGTGCCTGTAGTGATATAGCCACCCATCAGAAGCCTTAAATTCAGTCACATTCATCTGAGCTGCAAGACGCTCTTCTACCGTCATCAGTTCAGTACCCCACACAGCAACACCACTGGACATTTGTTGGTTATACCACTTCAGTACTGCCTCTTCTAACTGTACATGGCGTCCACTCATAACGATCTTACGCTTCACTTGGGAACTGGGACCAGCACTTCCACTTCCACTTCCACCTGCCTTGGCAGCAAAACCACGAAGCTTGGCTTTGTTTCTCTTTATATAGCTGATTGTTTGTTTTGCAACACCATATTCCTCACTTAACCGAGACACTGGTACACCTTTTTCTAATTTTTCTAGTACCGGTAATTCAAGTTTTTCACCTATGGTTAGCACCGTATGTTTGCGCTTTGGAGCCATGGTGGAAGACTAAAGAAAGAAAACTGTGCTTTCACTCGGTCAATGTGTTCTTGCGACTCACACTCGGTCAACTGCCTCAGCTCATTCTCCCCTCAAGGCCACGTTCCCCCCCCCCCATTCACATGTGCGTGCCTCACAAAAGGATACCGGAGAACCGATAAAATTTTAATTAAATTTAATACAGTATAAAGTTAATAGGAGAGTATAATAATGTGCAAATATTTTTTTTTGTAAATCATAATTAATAAATTATGTATCTTGTAGCCTATGTTTTAAATTGAAAATTTGCCAAGAAATGGCTCGGATCTTCGGAGAATCCGGATCTTTGAAGTCTGGATCTTTGAGGGTTTACTTATATATATATATATATATATATATATATATATATATATATATATATATATATATTATATTTATATATATATATATATATATATATATATATATATAAATATATATATATACATATTTGTGTGTGTGCTATGCTAGGTGTTTTTAGGTCGGCCTCCCATCTTAGGAACACATATGATATAGCCAGATTCTTTATCTGGACCTGAGCTAGGATACACCACAAGAGGAACAGGGCATAAAAACTTGGGGCAACTACCTTACATGTATATTACAATTTCCTTCCTTACAATACAGACAAGACACACAGTACCCTATACAATGTCAGGGAGTGTTAGACAGGACTCGGACTGCCAGTTGTATTATCTGTATCCCGCAGGATACTCACAGTCACGAGGATATAGCACAGACACTGTAATACAATTGGCTTGAGGTTATACACAGCTTTAGTCTAGGGCTGCATGTATCTCACAGGATAGATGTTAGTGTCCTGCTTTACACTAAGTAATGGTGGAGCAGCGTTTCTGATATGAGTAGACAGGTATACTCAGTCTATGTATTTATGGTTGGAACACTGTCTTGGTCACTCACAATTTCCACTATTCACTACACGGGCACTATGCTCAGTTTTTATAGCACAGTCACTGTTTGGTGGGGGATCGTTGAGAGCTCGGGCCGGGCAGAGGTGGCCCGGGGATTTGAGGGTGTTGGCCTGGTGTTGGTGGGGGCCCCTCTGGTGTCTTCTCCACCAGAGGCCACATGATTACACGCAGGGGTGTTGTTGCCCATCGTGGACTGGGGTCGGGCGTAGTAAAGGGCCCCTCACTGGTGGGGCGGGGCACGGGAGTCTGACCCCTTGGGCTGGAGCCGAACAATCCTGCAGGCGCTCCTGTCTGTGCTGGGTTGGGGAAGGGTGTCGCCATCGCTTGGGACTGGGAGGGTCATGCCCCGGGGTACTAGGGGTGCCATCAAGGGTCCATTGGCTGTGGTCTCCTTGCCGTTGTGCCTCTGTCAGGGTCAGACTGCAGTGTTGCCTTCAGCAGGAGTCCGTCAGGTTCTGCTCTCTGGCACCAGCTGGAGGGCATATACCCCCGGGGATAACATAGGGCCACTCCATAAGTCCTCTAGACCGAAGTTCTCCTTCTGGGGGCTGCCTCGGGTTGGAGAGGTAGAGGCGCGACTCACTCTGTCACAGGAGGGGCAGGCTAAGCAAGGGTCGCCATCAGGTTATGAAGTCACAGGGGGTGAGAGATTTTTAAGGTGTCTCTCCCTTGCATGGCTACAGGCTGTTGCCCAGGTCCTGTGGGCAACAGGAGAAGGGCAGCTACAGGCCGTCCCTTTCCAGTCGATGCAGCTACCGACCGTCACCAGGTCCCGACTTCCTGATGGGACCATGGACAAAGTGCAGCTACTGGCCGTCACCTATCCATGGGCTTGACTACAGGCCATCATCGGTGTCCTGTTGAGGAGTGACATGTAGGCGAGGAGTGGCTACAGGCCGTCTCCTGACTACTGGTGCAGCTGCCGATCATCACTGGTGTTGAGCTCCTCAATGCTACTGCAGAAGGAGAGGGGACGTACCATTCTCTCCCCAAGTGTGGCTGCATGCCGTCATTGGTTCTGCAGGGGGGGTGGGCAGCTCTTGGAGCAGCTACAGGCTGTCTCTTTATAGGTACGGCTAAAGGCCGTCGCTTTATGGTGCAGCTACAGGCCATCACTTTATAGGCGTGGCTACAGGCCTTCGCTGTATTTGAGTGGCTACAGGCCATCTCTTTATGTGTGCAGCTACAGGCCATCACTGGGGTACTGCCAGGAGCTGGGTTTTCAGCTCCACACCGGTCCTGGTGAGGGCTGGCTCAGCAGGAGGGTAATGTACACGCTCCTTGGAATAGAGGCATGCGGCCATATGAAACATATGCCAATATCGCATGGAAGGTGAGTGCGCCCTCGGAACCCCTCTGTAGTCACCTCCTGGGGGTGTTGTCATGTCCCCAGTTGCTGCGGCTGGTATTTCCAGATATATATATATCAATATCTATATCTATCTATCTATCTATAAATAAATAAATATATATATATATATATATATATATAAGTATATCTATCTATAAATAAATAAATATATATATATATATATATATATATATATATATATATATATATATATATATATATATATATATATATAAATATATATATATATATATATATATATATATATATATATATATATATTTTTACGGAACAGAGAAAGATAACTTACACTTTAAGTGAGAATATAAGAGTCACTACTGTCCCGTAAAGTTCCAGGTTCAAAACAAAAGAGTTAGGTAAAATTACAAGTTAAAGTTTAATGCTCAAACTAACAACAAAACATTCAGGACTCATAAGGATAATGTAATGGCAAATAAACAGGTTAAATATATGGTTAACTGCAATAGCCTCTATTAACACGAAATTAGCAAGAGTAAATTTATCTAAGTCAGCCCTGATAAAATGAGATACCAGATAATGCTCAGTTAATGCAAGATAAATAATTACAGATACAAAATATTATTTAAAATGACTGATATAAAACCCCACATTAATCACAAAGACCCCACTAGGCCTAAGAATCAACCCTATGCTACACAGTACAAGAAAAAATGCAACAACAGTTATACTCAAATTACACACAGCTGCTAGATGTTTGGAGATTTCTTGAGCACTCACAATAATAATATCTGTACAGGGGAGGACAGAGATGTGAACAAAATGAGGAGCAGATCTAAGTGGCAATGATGCAGAGACTGAGCTCATTATATAGGGGCCGGCAGAGCTTGATACAACTTGTAAGAAGGACGCGCAAATGAAGCCATGGGGACAAAGAGTTGACAATCCCGCTCTAAATAACAGAGAGAACGACTTACTCTACTATAACGGTAGAAGGGGGGGACTGAGGCAGAACACGCTCGTGATCAAACATAGGTGATCTTTCCAGTTGTCACTGAAGATTAATACATCATCAATATAAACAACACACCCTGCCAAACCCTCTGTTACAACATTCATGAGCTTCTGAAATGTGGCTCGTGCATTCTTCATACCATACGGCATTACAGAACATGCAAAAGCCTTTCCTAGTGTTACAAAACATGAGATCTCCCTAGCACGTTCAGTCATAGGTACTTGCCAGTATCCCTTTAACAAATCAAACTTACTTATGTACCTAGCCTTTCCGATCTTGTCTATGCAATCTTCCACACGAGGGAGAGGGTAAGTGTCTGTTTTGGTTATCTGATTAACACGTCTGTAGTCAATGCAAAGCCGCTGTGACCCACCTGGCTTAGGGACCAGAGTGACAGGAGAACTCCACTCGCTCTGACAGGGCTCAATCATCTTGTGGTCCAACAGGTAGCCAAGCTCCTTCTGGATGAGAGGAACTTTCACTGGGTTCACACGGTAAGGAGGCAATTTAATTGGCTTTGCGTCTCCAACATCGACATCATGCATCAACACAGTGGTTCTTCCTGGAGTGGCACGGAACACTTGCGGGTACTCCTGCAGTAATGCCGAAAACTCCTGCCTTTCCTTAGGAGGTAGATGAGAAAGCTTAGTCTGGAGATCATTCATGATATCAGGATTCTTCCCCAAACTATCACTCAGGCTCATACTGCATGGGAGAGCTTCACTTGCAGACTCGGGTGGAACAGCTACAGTGCAGACTGGATTATTTTCGTCCCGCCTGTGATATAACTTTAGCATGTTGATGTGGCATAGTTGCTTGCTCTTTCTACTATCTGGTGTGGCGATGACATAGTTGACATCACTGAGTTTCTTCTCCACGAAATAAGGGCCACTAAACTTGGCTTGAGGAGGTTGTCCATGAACTGGTAGCAGAATCAAAACCTGATCTCCTGGCTGAAAGTGGCGAAACCTGGACATCTTATCATACCAAGTCTTCATCTTCTTCTGAGCAGCTCCTAAATTCTCTCTCGCCAGTTGTAAAGCAGTGGACAGCCGTTCTTTGAACTTCATCACATACTCCAGCAGGTTGACGTCATCTTCCTCCGACAGCCAGCATTCCTTGAGTAACTTAAGGGGTCCTCTTACTTCATGGCCAAACAGTAGTTCAAAAGGTGAGAAGCCCAGTGATTCATTTGGAGATTCTCTTGCGGCAAACACAACGAATGGAAGACCTTTATCCCAGTCTTTCTGATGTTCCAAACAGTATTTCTTGAGCATCGATTTAAGTGTTTGATGATATCTCTCCAACGCTCCTTGGGTCTGGGGATGGTAAGCTGAAGACGTGATCTGGGTGATGCCCAACTCTTTCAGAGACTGCTTGAAAACATTTGACATGAAATTACTTCCCCGGTCTGACTGTACCTCCTTGGGCAGACCAAAGTTGGTGAAGAACCCTAGCATTTCCTAAACCACGTTCTTTTGCTGAGATGTTTCTAAGTGGAATGGCTTCAGGATAACGAGTAGCCATATCAATCATGGTCAACACATAAGAAAATCCTGAAGAAGTCTTAGGAAGAGGGCCCACAATATCCACCAACACACGGGTGAAAGGCGCCTCAAAAGGAGGAATGGGAACTAGAGGTGCAACCTTTTCGGTCTGATTACACTTCCCCACGACTTGACAGGTGTGACAAGACTTACAATACCAGGAAACATCCCTGAAGATACCTGGCCAGTAGAAGTGTTTCAAAATGCGTGCCACAGTCTTCCTCACTCCAAGGTGTCCTGCCAAACTGGAATCATGAGCCACTCTTATGATATCCTGCCTACAAACACGAGGGATGACAACTTGATGTACAACCTCCCATTCACAGTCGGCTGATGCTGTTGGGGGTCTCCACTTCCTCATAAGTACTCCTGACTTTACATAATAACAAGTAGAAGCACCGGCTGACTCTTCTTCACTGTAAGCAGAGTTAGCTAGACCTTTCAACTCAGGGTCAGCAACCTGCAACTCAACCAACTCTTGACGAGACAAATTATCAACACTACGGGGTACTGCCTCATCTGGTGAGTGGTCCAAATTAGCAAGAAAAGTGTCAGCTAGGATAACATCATCATCATCATTATCCTCTAAATCACCAGTAACTTTAGACTTAGCCCTAGTGACAGCACATGCAGGGAACACATCAGGGACATCACAATCCTGGGACGCAGCCACTGGCTCACTAGACAACTGAGGAACTGGACACACTTGACTTCCACCAATATCATTTCCAAGTAAGAAAGTTACACCTGACATTGGGAGTGTCTCAACCAACCCGACCATAACGGAATGATTAACAAAACCAGACTCTAAATTCACTCTGCACAGAGGGACAGAGAAATAATTATTCCCTACACCTTGTAAGATTACAGTTTCATCAGAGGAATTAACATTAGAGCCTAGAACACTGGTCAGCATAATGGATTGGCAAGCACCTGTATCACGATATATGTGAACTGACTTCCTGTCACTACTGTCCAGAGGACTGACAAAACCATCAGACAGGAAATTAGCACATGAACTCTTGAGAGTGTCACCCACGTTACTGCTCAAAAGAGGAGCTCCATCATGAGAATTTAAGTTACCCCTTCAAGCAGGTTCAGTTAACTCAGTTAAAAAATTCTGGGAACTCTCAAGAGTGGACACTAGACCAATTGACTGAATATTTAAAGTCTCCTTTTTGTTCACATCACACTGTCTCCTGAAACATCTCTCCGTAGTATGACCAAGCTTACTACAATAAGTACATTTACTTTTCTGAAATCTAGAGGTGGAGCTGGTATTTACTTCCTGAGAAACATCATCCTTATTCTCTTTCCTGTTACCTGTACTCTGAGTAGAGGCAACGTACTTACTCTCAGCTTTCCCTTTTTCTCTAGAATATCTCTTGTGAGTGAGAACATACTCATCAGCTAAAACTGCAGCATCAGGCAAATTATCTATTCTTTTCTCATCAAGATATAGGCTTACATCTTTATAAATGCACCTTTTGAAATCCTCCAGCAAAATCATCTGCTTAAATTTACCAAAATCAGATTCCACATTCTTAGAATTTAACCACTGCTCTAACAGATCTTCTTTGATTTTTGCATACTCAACATGGGATTGCTTATCTTGCTTGTAAGTTGTCCTAAATTTTACTCTATAGGCTTCAGGAACAAGCTCATAGGCCTTAAGAATCAAGCTCTTAACTACATCATAATTATGAGACTGATCCTGAGGCAAAGATGCATAAGTTACTTGAGCTTTACCGGTGAGAACAGTTTGAAGGAGTACTGGCCAATACTCCTTAGGCCAATTAAAACCTGTAGCTACCCTCTCAAACAACTGAAAATACTTTGTTAAATCAGATTCATTAAAAGGAGGGACAATTTTAACATTTTTAGCCACATCAAAATCATCAGAGGAAGATGATCCAGTTCCACCTTGTTTCATGCGATACTCATGGTCTGCCTGAATCCTGGCAAGTTCAATTTGTGCCTGAGCCTGTACCTGTGCCTCTTGAATACGAGCATTTGCCTGAAATTCAGCCTCCTTAACACATGCCTCCTTAGCCTGAGACTCAGCCTCCTTAGCACGTGCTTGAAATTCAGCTTCTTTCACACGAACCTCCTGCAGGGCTAGCTGTAACATAGCTAATTCAATCTGCGTTTGCTCATTTGGAGGAGTTACATTAAACAAGCTTTCATTAATCATGTCAACCATCTGATCTTTAGAATGATGAGAGCGAACAACAATTCCCAATTGTTGAGCAACAAGCTTAAGTTCATTCTTTGTTCTGTTTTCTATATCACACACTGCACATTTGACAAAAAATCTTTGGCTTCATCAAGTGTAGTAATAGTAGACATAATTAATAAGTAACAGTCACAAAATATCAAGCAATATCCTTATGATAATATCCTGAATATCCTGATATGAGGTCGCCAAATTTATGTTACGGAACAGAGAAAGATAACGTACACTTTAAGTGAGAATACTAAGAGTCACTACTGTCCCGTAAAGTTCCAGGTTCAAAACAAAAGAGTTAGGTAAAATTACAAGTTAAAGTTTAATGCTCAAACTAACAACAAAACATTCAGGACTCATAAAGATAATGTAATGGCAAATAAACAGGTTAAATATATGGTTAACTGCAATAGCCTCTATTAACACGAAATTAGCAAGAGTAAATTTATCTAAGTCAGCCCTGATAAAATGAGATACCAGATAATGCTCAGTTAATGCAAGATAAATAATTACAGATACAAAATATTATTTAAAATGACTGATATAAAACCCCACATTAATCACAAAGACCCCACTAGGCCTAAGAATCAACCCTATGCTACACAGTACAAGAAAAAATGCAACAACAGTTATACTCAAATTACACACAGCTGCTAGATGTTTGGAGATTTCTTGAGCACTCACAATAATAATATCTGTACAGGGGAGGACAGAGATGTGAACAAAATGAGGAGCAGATCTAAGTGGCAATGATGCAGAGACTGAGCTCATTATATAGGGGCCGGCAGAGCTTGATGCAACTTGTAAGAAGGACGCGCAAATGAAGCCATGGGGACAAAGAGTTGACAATCCCGCTCAAAATAACAGAGAGAACGACTTACTCTACTATAACGGTAGAAGGGGGGGACTGAGGCAGAACACGCTCGTGATCAAACATGCAGCAACTGTGCATTAAAATTACACAAAGGATGATGAAATCATAGGCTATTTAACAATATATATATATATATATATATAGAGAGAGAGAGAGAGAGAGAGAGAGAGAGAGAGAGAGTCTCTGTGGTACAGTGGTAGAGTGTGCTTTTCACACGCTGGTGAGCGCGGGTTCGCCTCCCGCCAGAGTTGTAAAAACTTTGGGAAGCGTTCACCAAGCCACTTGCTACTTTGGCAGACACAAAGGGTGCTGTGGTTGAACGACTGTCGCATACTAGTATGCTTGCACCCAATCGGCTTAAGGTGGGCCGATTACACTTGGTTCACAGACTACACACACATCCAAAGCCACTACAACACAACAATCACACTCACAAGCACTTCTCACCCTACTGTACATACAGTCTCTACCAGACAGCCTAAGCCACTGGGTAGAGGTACATTGGCTGTATCGTCCCTGCTTCGCTAGGGATAGGCCGGTCCTGCAGTGGACCTCAACGGCTGCTGCTGCTGCTGCTGATTATATATATATATATATATATATATATATATATATATATATATATATATATATATATATATCACTTCCTGTGGCACCCCACGGGATGCATAGGGCCTCAATGAACTCTCTCCACCAATCTTAGTCTCTTGCCATCTCCTTCAGGTCGCACCAACACTCCTCTCCTGCTTCTTTTTTCATTGCCCTCAACCAGGTTTCCCTCGGCCTACCTCTACCTCTTCTTCCTCTAGCAGTCCACTCTGGCACATCCTGTATTAAATTACCTTCTTTTCTGTATATGTGCCCCAGCCACTTCCAGCGCGACAGTCTCACATATTCATTAACTGGTTCCACTCTCGTAATATCCCTTACTCTTGCATTTGTAACTCTGTCTTGCCACTTTACCTCAAGAATCCTTCTCAGTATTTTATTCTCAAATCCTAATACTTTCTGATCTGTTGCAATTGTACTGTACCATGACTCATGCCCGTAAATTAAAATTGGTCTAACCATGGACTTGTAAATTTTCACTTTAGTATGTACAGAAAGCATATTATTATTCCAAACAGATTTCAACATTCCAACAGCTCGCCAAGCCTGTCTAATCCTCTCCTCAATTTCATTGTTTAATGATCCATTAGATGATACAATCGTTCCCAGATATTTAAAGTTTTCTACATTCTTCACCACATTATTCCCAATTACACAATCGATTTGGTTCTCCACGTTCATATTAATAATTTCAGTCTTTCCACAATTTATTACCAATACCACTTTTTCTCCTTCCTCCACCAGACAATCAAGCACCATCTGCATCTCGTAAACACTTCCGTAAATCAGTACAATATCATCAGCATAGTCCAAATCCATCAGCTTCTTATTTTCTTTCCAGTTAATTCCTGCACCTGTTCTCCTTACAACCTTTTTCATAACATAATCCATAACCAAAACAAACAACAATGGCGAAAGAACTCCTCCTTGAATCACTCCTGACCTAACTTGAAATGGATCACTCAAAGAACCACCCACCATTACTTTACAAAAAGTACCTTCATGCAGACTTCTAATAATATTTACAAACTTTTCTGGTATGGCATAGAATCTCATAATTTTCAACATAGCTCCACGTGAAACACTATCAAACGCCTTTTCAAAATCCACAAAACACATACTAAGTGGCATTTTCATCTCATTAGCTTGTTGCATTAGATGCCTTACAATAAAAATCTTATCATTACAACCTCGACCCTTTCTAAATCCCGCTTGTTCTTCTCTTAAAATTGTATCAATTACCGGCTCTATTCTGTTCAACAAGATTTTGGAAAAGACTTTTGCAACTACAGGTGTCAAAGTTATCCCCCTCCAATTGCCACACACACTTAAATCTCCCTTTTTTGGTATTTTTATAATCACTCCATTTTTCCACTCTTCTGGAATTCCACCATTATCCCAAGCCACATTAAAAAGTTTCAAAAGCGCATTCATCAACTCGTCATTTTCCACCTTAAGCATTTCAGGGAATATTCCATCCTCTCCTGGGGCCTTAAAATTCTTTAACTCTTTTATAGATTTTGCCACCTCTTCCAAAGTTATATCCCCTGTTTCTATCTGCAAATCTCTCTCGGCTGGCAAAATGTCCTCTTCAGCTGGGATTGGTCTATTTAGAACAGATGCAAAGTGCTCTTTCCACCTTCCTTTTATATCCAAATCTTTAGTCATCAAATTACCATTTCTATCTCGTACAGGTATTTCCTTCCTTCTCTTTTCAGTCCCAGTTAACTCCTTTATGGCCTGATACGCTGCTCTTGTGATCTGGCCATCATTTTTACTAAATTTAATTTCTGTCTCTGTCGCCTTGTCATCATATAGTCTCCTCTTATCACGTCTAACGAGTCTTTTTACTTCAGAATGTAAACTCCAGTACTTTGCTCTAAGTATTTCAACTACCTGGCCATCAACATGTTGTTCTTCACTTTTTAACTTAGTCTCTTTCCTTTTCTGAATATATATATATATATATATATATATATATATATATATATATATATATATATATATATACAGTATATATATATAATATATTGTAGTCAGACCAGGCACCTCGAGACCAAGACCAAGACCAGACCCTCCAAGACCAAGACCAAGACCAGATCCTCCGAGACCAAGACCAAGACCAGACCCTCCAAGACCAAGACCAAGACCAAGACCAGATCCTCCGAGACCAAGATCAAGACCAAGACCAGACCCTCCGAGACCAAGACCAAGACCAAGACCAAGACCAGACACCTCGAGACCAAGACCAAGACCAAGACCAGACCCTCCGAGACCAAGACCAAGACCATGACCAGATCCTCCGAGACCAGGATCAAGACCAAGACCAGACCCTCCGAGACCAAGACCAGGACCAAGAATTTATGTGTCTGCTGAATGAATGAAAAGTAGCTGCAGCCTGCAAGTGCTGCACTGCTGGTCAGTTTTCACAGGCGTCTCAGCCCCTCGAGTGAGTGCCCTATAGTCGCGGCGCACAACTCTGAGGTTCTCATCATTGTACCCTGGCAACCTACCATTCAAAAGTGCTTCCGATTTCGTATCATATTATACACGAATCATATTATTATGCACGAATATACACGAATATTATTATACACGAACATATTATACACGAATCACATGCGTCTCATATTATACACGAAATCAGACGCACTTTTGAATGGTAGGTCTTCAGGGCACGATATAACAACCTCAGAGTTGCACGCCGTGACTAGAGTACGTCAGACTATGTATCGATGCGATACTCAGCACCTTTGAAACGAATTTAAGTTGATTATCGCACTTGAGTTGAATGAAGTTGAGGAGTTTCTGGGAAGACAATTACTAAAAAGAATGAAAGAGAGAAGAGAGCATTGGGGATAATTCCTGGGGCCAAAACTCAAGAGTATGGAGGGACAAGGGCCCACACCAGGACTGTGACAATTTTGCTTCTTTTTCTGGCCCATGTGAAACGCTTTCCAGGCACCCCAGGGCGCGCTACGGCCCTGCACACCGATGTTACAGCTTTTGAAAGTTTTTTTAAGTTTTTAAACCTTTGAAAGTACGGTTTTGAAGCTATAATGTATGGTGTTGCATACTTTGTCAGTGCCATCGAACTCATGGATAGCTGTATCTTCCTCATATGAATGCTGTTTTTCGGAAGACTAATTTTCGCACTTCTCTCCGAGCTTTACCTGTGCCCAAACATTCCATACACAACACATTCATCTTTCGTTTCTCGTGAACAGTCGAGGGGGACTAACTATTTTTCAGGATGATTACACAAGAGACCGAAGGGGGTTTCGGGATACAGAGGTGGGAAGCAAAAAATTTTCATAAACATACAATATATGTTTTATTTCCATAAGTGCTCCAAATACTTCTTACGGTCGTACCCACTATTTGTTTAAGAACAGTTTTCACTAACTTTCCCTCTTGAAAGCGGCCCTCATTCGAGTCTGCTCACTGCCCTTCTTGCTACTGCAGATGATTTATTGGCCCCTAGGTCGCCCCCCCCCCCACTTTAGTCGGGCTTGAAACGTCACTGGGCCACATGGCCATGGCCCCCCGCTTATAGGTGAATAAGTTGTATGAAATACGAGGATGGCTGTGAAACACTAGAAAATATTCTGATTTCTTCTGAACAGGTCACAAGTCACTGCAGGCCTCCGTGATAGCCATTTGGAAGCTCTGAAGGATCATAACTCGAAAGGTTGGAAGCCACTATGTTTGACTTGGCCCTCATCGCTCCAAAATGTTGGCTACGTCCCTGTAGGGGAGGAAGTATATTTACAAAGTTTAATGTATATGTGAACAACTGAACATCTAGGTAAAATATTTCTGCTTTCTTTGCTTCATTGGCATGAAGAAACAAACATAGGAAAAGAGAATTTTCTGTGGTTACATTTTCCGAGTGAACTAGCTAAACCTGTGGTGTACAGTCATAAGAAAAAGCTATCGTTACCCTTCAGATGACACAACGACGAAATGTTGTGGTATGACGGGACAGGAAAGTTTGTACCTCAAACCCGTCAATGTCGGATATGTGAGACACAGATATCAGAATTTGTGCTAGAGGTAATAAAAGATAATTAGATCGTTTGGCCTCTGTGCATAGAGATAATTCGTTTTTCTTATCCGGCACCAAAGTCATTAAATAAAAATATAACTGAATGGTCTGAAGTCGGCAACACACATGCAGAAGGGCAATGCACCCATGTCAGACGTATGATAGTACTTCAGCTGATACAGGCCAACTTAGTAAATATCAGTACAATAATATGTACTGCTTTCTACATGTTATAAATGTTAAGTAGAAGGAAAATAATATATGTTCAGTCTCATTGCTTTAATATTTTGTATACCCATCCTCTGCTCCGAAAACAGCCTCCAGACGTCTGAAGCATCCATCTGAAGCATTTAACCACCCATCTAAAGCTATCAAATGAACTCGTGAACCCCTGCTAGACTATCATTAAACACACACACACACACACACACACACACACACACACACACACACACACACACAAAACCGATGCCTATAGATTTAATACCATTCAAAATAATTCATCTGTTGTATTCTATAGATAATAGGTATTGAATTGTAGGAAAATAATAAACCTGCCAAGTTTCATTAGTAATCCCCGGCGGGGAGCTCAGGGTAACGCAAACACGTCCTATATGTTTCCCCGCCAGGTGGCTCATTCTTGCTCATTATTCCAATTCTTGTAATGGGATTGTGATATGGCAGCACTAAATAGGGGAGGGGCGAACAGCAAGGACCCGCCCACATAGCCCAGTTAACGTTCGTTTAGCATCGTGCAGTCCTGGGGGTAACGATACTTTTTCTTATGACTGTACGTGTACGAAAGATGCGGGGACTGCATACACCATACACGCATATGAAGTACACGGAGGTGAACAAAGCTGCAAACATGTGTGCATGCAAACGGAGATTATCAGTGCGAGAATAGCCACGTCATGCATGCTCTCTCGACTCACACGCACTCTATTGGCGCTCGCAGGATCACCGTAGTACTAGCCAGGTAGTACCTATAGACAGTACAATGCTGTATGGCGCGCCGTGAATCGAATTAGCCATGATTTTTCTCCGTGTATGATCATAAATTCCGACCTTCCCAACGCCGCGATGCACTTTGTAATGCTAGTCTCGACCTGGTCTCAAGCCAAAACTCCGAGACCAAGATTAAGACCAAAACCGTGTCAAGCAAGACCAAGATCAAGACCACATCAAACTGGTCTTGAGACCGGTCTCGAGACCTACAACACCGATATATATATATATATATATATATATATATATATATATATATATATATATATATATATATATGGCTGATCTTGAGTAAAAATGTAACATCAACATGGGTCCAAATCTCAGCCGTTATGAATCTACAATAACTGACGATCTTACTGGTTAATTATTAGGGAAACCATTTTTGCCCATAGGGTAATCAGTAACTATAACTCAGTAACGGTTGAGAATAGAGCACATGTTAATTTTTATTCAAAATATGCTCTAGAATCACCTCCTCAAGTTAGCATGGCACGGGACAACCTGTGTGTGTGTGTGTGTGTGTGTGTGTGTGTGTGTGTGTGTGTGTGTGTGTATCTTCCTACTTTATACTCATTTCAGTCAAAGGAAGCTGTTGTGTATATGGTAAACAATACATATCTTGCTCTCAAGTTCCTGATATTGAATCTTCTGAATTCCCTACTATCTTGTATTGGCTATCCCATCATTATCTGACTACAAATATCTGTGCTGTGTACTTATCCCCTAATTCTACTGACTATGAAATATTCTTTGACTCTCTTACTTCTAAGATGGAACTCATCCTATCAATTTCTCTATTCTCAACAATCTCCATTCCACGTGATTTCAATGTCCACCACAACGTTTGGCTCTCCCCTCCTCTCACTGATCCACCTGGTGAACAAATCTAATTTTTTTCTTTTTTAACCTTAATGCATTAGAATATTTTTGTTCAGCACCTTACTTGTATCCCTGACCGACTTGGAGAGAGTTCCAACTTACTTGACCTTTTCTTTACAGCCAATTTTGCGGCTTATGCTGTTAATCCATTCTACTTGTTGGGCTTCTCTGATCACAACCTTATTATGTTAACCAGTCCTATTGTTCCAATAAAGCCTGAGGATCCTCCAATGAAGTAGCAAAGGTGGCACTTTGGAGCTGCTGATTTGGGAGGCCTACAGGCACTACTTCTTCCATTTTCCTTGGAATGATTATTGCTTCCATGGCCAAGGGCCATCTGAGTGTTACACACTCATTAAAGAGGTTATTCTCTCAGGCATGGAAGCACACATTCCTTTCCGTTATCCTGTGACTAATGGGGAAAAAAAAAAAAACTTTGCTTAAACTTTTATAGGTAACTTTTTTTTTCTTTTTTTTTTTTTTTGCCACATTAGGTAACCCGGGATCTCACGGACCCCAAGGGAAAAAAAATGCTTACGTTTGATTTGTTGGAATGTCCTTTAATACACAAATAAATCGAGCCATTATCATTCGTTAAGGCCAACAAAATCAAAGTTTAAATGAAAAAAATATATTTTAGAAAGTTTTGAAAAAAGGTGGAAAATGTTATATATGCTCATTTTAATAACCCTAGGAAAGCTGGAAAGTTAATATCTTAATCCTCTGGGTTATCCACTGGAGGCTGGTGTTGAGACCTCCTGTAAACAAAAGGAGAAACACAGCAAATGAAAATTAACTTCACACAAGGAATCGCCAGTTACCTAACACATTATGTATCCTGGGTCCGACAGACACCAATGGCTCTACAAAGAAAAATCAGAGCCAGTTCTAGGAATGACCCCATCACCCCATGAAGGACTTCACTAGTCAGGAAAGTAGACGAAAAGACGGATCCCTTGGTCTTAAGTATACACACACACACACACACACACACACACACACACATATATATATATATATATATATATATATATATATATATATATATATATATATATATATATATATATATATATATATATATATATAATATATAATATATATATATATATATATATATATATATATATATATATATATAATATACATATATATATATATTTTTTCAAAGCTTGGAGCCTAGGGGACCCAAGGTTACTTCAGAAGGGTTCACGCTTGTTCTAATGTTGTTGACAACAAGGACAGGGCCTCCAAAAGCTACTGGAGCCAACCCACCCCGGAATCTCATCTCCTTTATATGTCTGCCCGGAATGGAGCTGACAGTTTTTCGCTCTGCTAAAATTAATTTCATTTATACTAAATGCTCCGAACTCGTCAAATCAAATCCCACCCTCTCCTTCTGACACTATGCAAAAAAACTTTCTAACAACTTTACTTCATCACCCTTCCATCCTCTTTTCAATTCTGATGACTCAGTAGTTGCATCTTCTACTGCTAAAACACAACTCATCGCTAAGACTTTCTCGTTCAATTCCATTTTAGACGATTCCGGTACTGTTCCTCCATCACTTCCCCCATTCTGACCTCTACAAGACTGACATTAAAATTTCTTCAGTTGAGTTTTCTGCCATCACTGGCCTTATTACTAACAAGGAATATGGGCCTGATGAGGTCCCTACTGTTGTCCTCAAGAATTGTGCTTCTGTGCTTACACCCTACCTAGGTAAACTCTTTCACCTTTGTTAACTTATATCTTTCCCTCTTGCTGGAAGTTTGCTCTCCTTCAACATGTCCAAAAGAAGGTTGATCATTCTCATCCCTCTAACTATCGTCCCACTGTTTTAACATCTCGTATTTCTAACGTTTTTAGTCTATTCTTAAAAATAAAAATTGTAAAGGACCTTTCCCATCATAACCTTCATTCCAGTCGCCAATACGGGTTCCAACAGGGATGCTCCACTGGAGATCTTCTCACTTTCCTTTCTTACTCCTCATCATCCTTTTTTTCGAGACTATGGTGAAAGTTTTGCAGTTGTGCTTGACATCTCGAAGTCTTTTGAGTCAGTCTAGCATAAATCTTTAATTTCCGTACTGCTCACTTAAGGTTTGTATCCTTTTATCTGCGCCTTCATCTCTAGCTTCCTTTCTGGTCGTTCTGTAGCTGCTGTTGTACATAGACAGCTACCATTCTTTTCCTAGGGCTATCAATAGTTGTATTCCTCTAGGCTCTGTCCTGTCACTAACCTTATTCCTTCCATTCATTAATAAGCTTCTAAGTTGTCAGCTGTACAAAGAAGTGTCGTTACTCAGGGGTCCAATAGATATGTAGCGAACACTACGATGGCAGCTGTTTCCGAAAGGTTGATACATTCATATCGATGCATTTATTACCTCAACCACAGGAAATGCCTCTTGTATCCCATGCATAACCAACATTGTTGGATAATTATGCAGGGGTACCAACAGTTTCCCAGCCCTCTGCCTGTTTTTCCTGAACCATCGTCGTTTGTCATATTGTTTAGCACAACGTCGTAAAGATACTTTTTTGTACAGTTGTACATTTAACCCTATTCACTCACATGCACATGACTCCTTCACCTTTCCATCCACTTCCTGCATCGTCCATGCCATCAGTTGCTTCAACAAACAAGGGATGAGGCTATGGCACACTTACTGTTTGATTTGACTCCTATCTCCGACTAGGGTAAAGTAATCTTGTTTTTAATGTTTCAAAAATTCACTTCCTACATCTTTCGATCCATCAAGATCTACCACAGAAATATCCTCTAATTTTTAACGATACCCAACTCAATCCTGCGTCATCTTTGAATGTACTTCGAGGTTTAATTCTCTCGGGACTTGTCTTGGAAAGATTATATCACTTCTCTTGTAATATCTTCATTCTAGAGAGTAGTTGTGTACAGCCGACTCCTTGCTTTTTGTACACCTGCACAGTTGTTGACTTTATACAGGGGTTTCATTTGCCCCTGTGCAAAGTACAACTCTCATGTGTGGGGAGACTCCCCACGTACAGCTCTTCTCAACAAGGTGGAGTCAAAGACTTTTCGTGTCATTAACTCCGGTCCTCTCCACTTACAGGCTCCCTTCAACCTCTATCTCATCACAAAAGTGTTGCTTCTTTATCTCTTTTCTGTCGCAACTTCAGTGGTCAATGCTCTTCTGAACTGTCGTCTAGCATCCCTCTAACACTAGGGTGGACATGTAGTACCCTTCTAGTAGAAAACTCCCTTCCTTTTCCTGTTCAGTTCTCTAATGCAAGAGTTAACCACTATTTCCAGCCGTTCAAGTATGTAACAGGTTAACTCTGGAACTGTGTTCCTCTGTTTTTATTTCCTACTCACAATGACCTCCAGTCTTTTAAATGCAGTGTTTCCAGGGATCTCAAAATGAATGGAGCTTGAATTTGGCTGTTATGTTTTTTCCTTGAAGGGAACGATTTCCGAGCTTCAAAACTTTGGTTCCTTTCCCCCTTGCATATCTATCTATCTATCTATCTATCTATCTATATATATATATATATATATATTCCGGACGCCTTAATCCCGTAAGGGGTGACCACAAACAAATCGCCTCCATGTCGCCCTGTACCCCGCAATTTCACTGCCCTGCTCCCAGCTCACATCCCCCTCTCTAGTATACCTCTCCACTCCATCCCTCCATCTTATCCTTGGCCTTTCCCTCCCTCTCATCTCCTCCACCTCACTCACATACACTTTCTTCGTTAAGGTTCTCACACTCCATCCTCTCCATATGGCCAGACCACCTCAGTGAGTTTCTCCTAACACTTCCTCTCACATTCACATGCACACCACAACGATCCTTCACTTTCTTATTTGTCAGTCTGTCTCTCCATGTGACTCCACATACTCTTCTGAAATAACTCATATATATATATATATATATATATATATATATATATATATATATATATATATATATATATATATATATATATATATATTGTACATATATATATTATTTATATATATATTATTTATATATATATATGTATATATATATATATATATATATATATAGAGAGAGAGAGAGAGAGAGAGAGATACCGTATGTATATATATATATATATATATAGATAGATAGATATGTGTGTGTGTGTGTGTGTGTGTGTGTGTGTGTGTGTGTGTGTTTGGAGTAGACTGTAGCACCAGTCAAACAGGGCAGTACTTCCAGGTTCGATCCCGGCTGGGGCAGGGAACAGTTTAAGGATTTGAATTTCATTAAATAAGGCTTTACTGATCTACCAGAAGACCCGCCAACATGTCGTAAAAATACCCCCGCTAATACCAATACACCAGTCCTGTATGAGACAGCCCTAGCATGTATTCAATATGGACGGTGTGTGTTAGTGCCGAAGTGGTGACATGTAGAGGTGTATGGTATGTAGGAGGACTGCTGGGCCTTGATTGCAGGCTGTGAAGCCTATGCCCAGAGTCGGACACATAAAAAAAAAAAAAAAAAAAAAAAGGTGGATGGAAAGCTGATGACAGGGAGAGCTGGAGCTCCCGTTTCATCAGGCCTCGGGACTGGCAGTAGTTCCTGACCATCCCCCTGTGCTGAACTTTTTCAGTGTTTCAGTAACACAGAGAGTAGACCAGCATGCTCTTCGGTACAAGTTTCTCTAACTGTCAACACCAAACTACATGCACATTACACACTATATTTCCTTTTCAAAGTTTACAAAAAAATAATAATAATAATAAAATGGCATCTAATAACCAAGCTTCAGCGTCCCCACGAGGGGAGACCATAAATGCCCCCATCTTCCGCTCCTCTCTCGGTGACGACTCAGTGAGCTGCCTGGAACCACTGTCTGACTCACTTCTTCAGTTCAACAACATTCGCGGTCTTTACTCGTTCTCCCTGTTGAGCACCACCTCTCCTCCTCTAAACCTCACCTTCTCTACTTAACTGAAACTTGCTGTCTGAGGCAACTGATAGCAAACGTTTTCTGTATCGTTCTAGTTTCTCTACTCATTTCAAAGCCAATGGTGATTCTTGTGTATATGTACGCAACGACTTATCTCGCTCTCCTGTTTCTGAACTTGACTCTTCTGAATTCTCTACTCTCTGGCTTCGGCTTTCCTGTCATTCTCTGACTAAATATATCTGTGATGTTTACTTATCCCCTAGTTCTGTTGACTAGGAAAAATTCTTCGACTATCTTACTTCTATGATGGAAGACAACCTGTCCGTTTCTCGTTTCTCCGAAATCCCCATTCTACAAGATTTCAATGTTCACCACCACGTCTCCTTTCACTGATCCACCTTGTGAACAAGCCTACATCTTTTCTCTCCTTAATGACCTAGAGCAGTTTGTACAGTCGGCCGCACTCCCGAGTTCCCTGAACTTCACCCATAGTCAGTGATGTGGCAATGCTGTATTTGTTTGGATCTTTGGACACGTACCATAGCAGTTTGAAGAGCTGGAACCTCGCAATAGTGACCTGGCACGGACAGTGAGTAACGAAATTTTCCTCTCAGCATCTGTGCATTGTCGAACCTATGTATCACTTGAATAACGATAAACATTAGGATATAACTTGACCCTGTATCGGGTGTCTGGTTTGGTGAGGAGGAGGTGTGGCTAGAGGTGGAGGGGAGGGAGAGGAGGGGGGAGGGGAGGGCTTTCCCACTCTGGGTAGCTTCGCAAGGGGTTTCGGGAAGAAGGTTCACCAGCAACTATCGTATGAATCTGGTTATATAAGAAACTAAAAAATAAACCACCACAAGTGTAAGAGTCACACATCACGATAATGGAATCAACTAAAAATGGAGTATAACCACGTAAGCATATCCTGCTGTTTTATTACAAAATTCAAGTGGCGCACAGAATGTGCCGAGCAAAACGAATATACTGTGTTACGGAGCAGAGAAAAATAATGTACATTTTAAGTGAGAATACTAAAAATCACTACTGTCCCGTAAAGTTCCAGGTTCAAAACAAAAGAGTTAGGTAAAATTACAAGTTAAAGTTTAATGCTCAAACTAACAACAAAACATTCAGGACTCATAAGGATAATGTAATGGCAAAAAACAGGTCAAATATATGGTCAACTGCAACAGCCTCTATTAACACGAAATTAGCAAGAGTAAATTTATCTAAGTCAGCCCTGATAAAATGAAAATACCAGATAATACTCAGTGAATGCAAGATATATTATGACAGATACGAAATATTATCAAAAATGACTGACATAAAAACACATGAATCACAAAAACCTTACTAGGCCTAAGAATTAACACCTTACGCTACACAGTACAAGAAAAAATGCAATAACAGTTATACTCAAATTACACAGCTGCTAGATGGTTGGAGACTTCCTGAGCACTCACAATAATAACAACTGTACAGGGGAGAACAGAGATGTGAGCAAAATGAGGAGTAGATCTAAGTGGCAATTAATGTAGAGACTGAGCTCATTATATAGGGGCCGGCAGAGCTTGATACAACTTGTAAGAAGGACGCGCAAATGAAGCCATAGGGGACAAAGAGTTGACAATCCTGCTCTGAACAACAGAAAGAACGACTTACTCTACGATAAGGGTAGAAGGGGGGAGTGAGGTAGAACACGCTCGTGATCAAACATGCAGCATACAGTACGTTAGAATTACACAAAGGATGATGAAATCATAGGCTATGTAACACCTCCCCACAAAGAAAAAAGAAATTTACAAAGGAAATTTCTTATTACTCTAAAACAATCTGTCTAAAGTCTAGATAAGCAATCTGCAATAACATTTTCTTTCCCCTTGACATGTTGTATGTCTAATGAATACTCCTGAAGAAGTAGACTCCATCTTGTCAATCTCTGATTTTTATCTTTAAACTTACTAAGGAATTTCAGTGGGTTATGATCGGTATAAATGACTATGGGGTCAAAACCAGAACACAAATAAAATGAAAAATGCTGTAAACCCAAAATCAAGGCCAAAAGCTCTTTCTCAATAGTTGGGTAGTTCTTTTGAGATGGAGTGAACTTCTTACTGTAATAAGATACAGGGTGTTCAATACCCTGATCATCCTCTTGCAGCAAAACAGCCCCAGCTCCTGTATCACTTGCATCAACAGCCATCTTAAAAGGCTTAGCAAAATTTGGAGTAGCGAGCACTGGCTGACTTAATAGGATAGCTTTAAGTTTGCTGAAAGAGGATTCACAGTTATCGGTCCAGACAAATTTAACTCCCTTTTTCAGTAGGTCTGTAAGTGGTGATACAAGAATAGAAAAGTTAAGAACAAATCTCCTGTAATAACCTACCATTCCCAAAAATCTTTGTAGCTCTTTCCTACTTTTAGGTCTGGGAAGATCACTTATAACCTGAACCTTAGCTCCTGGTGGTGCAACATGTCCATCACCAATTACGTACCCAAGGTACTGAACTTTAGCTTGACCAAACTCACACTTTGATAAATTAGCTACAAGATTAGCCTGAACCAAACGCTCAAGAAATTTACTGACATGGCATAGGTGATCTTTCCAGTTGTCACTGAAGATTAATACATCATCAATATAAACAACACACCCTGCCAAACCCTCTGTTACAACATTCATGAGCTTCTGAAATGTGGCTGGTGCATTCTTCATACCATATGGCATTACAGAACATGCAAAAGTCTTTCCTAGTGTTTCAAAACATGAGGTCTCCCTAGCACGTTCAGTCATAGGTACTTGCCAGTATCCCTTTAACAAATCAAACTAACTTATGTACCTAGCCTTTCCGATCTTGTCTATGCAATATTCCACACGAGGGAAAGGGTAAGTGTCTGTTTTGGTTATCTGATTAACACGTCTGTAGTCGATGCAAAGCCGCTGTGACCCACCTGGCTTAGGGACCAGAGTGACAGGAGAACTCCACTCGCTCTGACAGGGCTCAATCATCTTGTGGTCCAACAGGTAGCCAAGCTCCTTCTGGATGAGAGGAACTTTCACTGGGTTCACACGGTAAGGAGGCAGTTTAATTGGCTTTGCGTCTCCAACATCGACATCATGCATCAACACAGTGGTTCTTCCTGGAGTGGCACGGAACACTTGCGGGTACTCCTGCAGTAATGCCGAAAACTCCTGCCTTTCCTCGGGAGGTAGATGAGAAAGCTTAGTCTGGAGATCATTCATGATATCAGGATTCTTCCCCAAACTATCACTCAGGCTCATACTGCATGGGAGAGCTTCACTTGCAGACTCGGGTGGAACAGCTACAGTGCAGACTGGATTATTTTCGTCCCGCCTGTGATATAACTTTAGCATGTTGATGTGACATAGTTGCTTGTTCTTTCTACGATCTGGTGTGGCGATGACATAGTTGACATCACTGAGTTTCTTCTCCACGAAATAAGGACCACTAAACTTGGCTTGAAGAGGTTGCCCATGAACCGGTAGCAGAATCAAAACCTGATCTCCTGGCTGAAAGTGGCGTAACCTGGACTTCTTATCATACCAAGTCTTCATCTTCTCCTGAGCAGCTCCTAAATTCTCTCTCGCCAGCTGTAAAGCAGTGGACAGCCGTTCTTTGAACTTCATCACATACTCCAGCAGGTTGACGTCATCTTCCTCCGACAGCTAGCATTCCTTGAGTAGCTTAAGGGGTCCTCTTACTTCATGGCCAAACAGTAGTTCAAAGGGTGAGAAGCCCAGTGATTCGTTTGGAGATTCTCTTGCGGCAAATACAACGAATGGAAGACCTTTATAACAGTCTTTCTGATGTTCCAAACAGTATTTCTTGAGCATCGATTTGAGTGTTTGATGATATCTCTCCAACGCTCCTTGGGTCTGGGGATGGTAAGCTGAAGACGTGATCTGGGTGATGCCCAACTCTTTCAGAGACTGCTTGAAAACATTTGACATGAAATTACTTCCCCGGTCTGACTGTACCTCCTTGGGCAGACCAAAGTTGGTGAAGAACCCTAGCATTTCCTTAACCACGTTCTTTGCTGAGATATTTCTAATTGGAACGGCTTCAGGATAACGAGTAGCCATATCAATCAGGATCAACACATAAGAAAATCCTGAAGAAGTCTTAGGAAGAGGGCCCACAATATCCACCAACACACGGGTGAATGGCGCCTCAAAAGGAGGGATGGGAACTAGAGGTGCAACCTTTTCGGTCTGATTACACTTCCCCACAACTTGACAGGTGTGACAAGACTTACAATACCAGGAAACATCCCTGAAGATATCTGGCCAGTAGAAGTGTTTCAAAATGCGTGCCACAGTCTTCCTAACTCCAAGGTGTCCTGCCAAACTGGAATCATGAGCCACTCTAATGATATCCTGCCTACAAACACGAGGGATGACAACTTGATGTACAACCTCCCACTCACAGTTGGCTGATGCTGTTGGGGGTCTCCACTTCCTCATAAGTACTCCTGACTTTATATAATAACAAGTAGAAGCACCAGCTGACTCTTCCTCACTGCAAGCAGAGTTAGCTAGACCTTTCAACTCAAGGTCAGCAACCTGCAACTCAACCAACTCTTGACGAGACAAATTATCAACACTACGGGGTACTGCCTCATCTGGTGAGTGGTCCAAATTAGCAAGAAAAGTGTCAGCTAGGATAACATCATCATCATCATTATCCTCTAAGTCACCAGTAACTTTAGACTTAGCCCTAGTGACAGCACATGCAGGGAACACATCAGGGACATCACAATCCTGGGCCGAAGCCACTGGCTCACTAGACAACTGAGGAGCTGGACACACTTGACTTCCACCAATATCATTTCCAAGTAAGAAAGTTACACCTGACATTGGGAGTGTCTCAACCAACCCAACCATAATGGAACCATTAACAAAACCAGACTCTAAATTCACTCTGCACAGAGGGACAGAGAAGTAATTATTCCCTACACCTTGTAAGATTACAGTTTCATCAGAGGAATTAACAGAGCCTAGAACACTGGTCAGCATAAGAGATTGGCAAGCACCTGTATCACGATATATTTTAACTGATTTCCTGTCATTACTGTCCAGAGGACTGACAAAACCATCAGACAGGAAATTAGCACATGAACTCTTGAGAGTGTCACCCACGTTACTGCTCAAAAGAGGAGCTTCATCATGAGGATTTAATTTACCTCTCAAAGCAGGTTCAGTTAACTCAGCTAAAGAATTCTGGGAACTCTCAAGGGTGGACACTAGACCAATTGACTGAATATTTAAAGACTCCTTTTTGTTCACATCACGCTGTGTCCTGAAACATTTCTCCGTAGTATGACCAAGCTTACCACAATAAGTACATTTACTTTTCTGAAATCTAGAGGTGGAGCTGGTATTTACTTCCTGAGAAACATCATCTTGATTCTCTTTCCTGTTACCTGTACTCTGAGTAGAGGCAACGTACTTACTCTCAGCTTTCCCTTTTTCTTTAGAATATCTCTTGTGAATGAGAACATATTCATCAGCTAAAACTGCAGCATCAGACAAATTATCTATTCTTTTCTCATCAAGATATAGGCTTACATGTTTATTAACACACCTTTTGAAGTCCTCCAGCAAAATCATCTGCTTAAATTTGTCAAAATCAGGATCCACATTCTTGGAATTTAACCACTGCTCTAACAGATCTTCTTTGATTTTTGCATACTCAACATGGGATTGCTTATCTTGTTTATAAGTTGTCCTAAATTTTACTCTATAGGCTTCAGGAACAAGCTCATAGGCCTTAAGAATCAAGCTCTTAACTACATCATAATTATCAGATTGATCCTGAGGCAAAGATGCATAAGTTATTTGAGCTTTACCGGTGAGAACAGTTTGAAGGAGTACTGGCCAATACTCTTTGGGCCAATTAAAACCTGTAGCTACCCTCTCAAACAACTGAAAATACTTTGTTATATCAGATTCATTAAAAGGAGGGACAAGTTTAACATTTTTAGCCACATCAAAATCATCAGAGCTAGATGATCCAGTTCCACCTTGTTTCATGCGATACTCATGGTCTGCCTGAATCCTAGCAAGTTCAACTTGTGCCTGAAACTCAGCCTCCTTAGCACGAGCCTGAAACTCAGCCTCCTTAGCATTTGCCTGAAATTCAGCGTCCTTAACACGAGCCTCCTGCAGGGCTAGCTGTAACTTAGCTAATTCAATGTGCGTTTGCTCATCTGGAGGAGTTACATTAAAGAAGCTTTCATTAATCATGTCAACAATTTGATCTTTAGAATGATGAGAGCGAACAGCAATTCCCAATTGTTGAGCAACAAGCTTAAGTTCATTCTTTGTTCTGTTTTCTACATCACACACTGTTTGCACATTTGACAAAAAATCTTTGGCTTCATCAAGTGTAGTTTTTTTTTTTTTTATGCGAGGAAGAAGGAACCAAAGGCCATGAGCCCGCAGTAACAGTTCCCTCCAAGAGAAAAACAAAATACAATAGAGAGCCAAATTCAAGATCCGATCATTTTAAGATGCCTGGACACACTACGTTTGAAAGACTGGAGATCATAGGCAGCAGGAAATACAGACAGAGGGAGACAGTTCCAGAGCTAACCTGTTGCATAAATGAAAGACTGGGAGTAACGGTTAACTCTTGCATTAGAGAGTTGGACAGAAAAGGGATGAGAGTTTGCTGCCAGACGGGTGCTACGCGCCCGTCGTAGAGGTGGAGGAATGCAAGCAGACAGTTCAGAGGAGCAGTGACCATTAAAGTAGCGATAGAAAAGAGATAAAGATGCAACAGTGCGGCGAAGAGACAGAGGTTGAAGGGAGTCAGTAAGAGGAGGAGAGTTAATGAGACGAAAAGCCTTTGACTCCACCCTATTGAGAAGAGCTGTATGTGGGGAGCCTCCCCACACATGAGAGTTGTACTCCACACAGGGGCGGATAAAACCCCTGTATAGAGTCAACAATTGTGCAGGGGTAAAGAAAGAGCGGAGTCGGCTTAGCACACCCAATCTCTTGGACATCATGAATAAATCACAGTCACAATCAATCGGTAGAGAGGTGGCGTGCGGTCCTAACGGGCCCAGGTTCAAATCCCGGCTGGGGCAGGGAACAGTTTAAGGATTTAAATTTCATTAAATCACACTTTACTGATCTACCAGAAGACCCGCCGACATGTCGTAAAAATACCCCCGCTAATACCAATACACCAGTCCTGTATGAGACAGCCCTAGCATGTATTCAATATGGACGGTGGGTGTTAGCGCCGAAGTGGTGACATGTATAGGTGTATGGTATATAGGAGGACATCTGGGCCTTGATAGCAGGCTGTGAAGCCTATGCCCAGAGTCGGACACATAAAAAAAAAAAAAAAAAAAAAATATCCTTATGATAATATCCTGAATATCCTGATAAGAGGTCGCCAAATTTATGTTACGGAACAGAGAAAGATAATGTACATTTTAAGTGAGAATACTAAAAATCACTACTGTCCTGTAAAGTTCCAGGTTCAAAACAAAAGAGTTAGGTAAAATTACAAGTTAAAGTTTAATGCTCAAACTAACAACAAAACATTCAGGACTCATAAGGATAATGTAATGACAAAAAACAGGTCAATATGGTCAACTGCAACAGCCTCTATTAACATGAAATTAGCAAGAGAAAATTTATCTAAGTCAGCCCTGATAAAATGAAAATACCAGATAATACTCAGTGAATGCAAGATATATTATTACAGATACGAAATATTATCAAAAATGACTGACATAAAAACACATGAATCACAAAAACCTTACTAGGCTTAAGAATTAACACCTTACGCTTCACAGTACAAGAAAAAATGCAATAACAGTTATAATCAAATTACACAGCTGCTAGATGGTTGGAGACTTCCTGAGCACTCACAATAATAACAACTGTACAGGGGAGAACAGAGATGTGAGCAAAATGAGGAGTAGATCTAAGTGGCAATTAATGTAGAGACTGAGCTCATTATATAGGGGCCGGCAGAGCTTGATACAACTTGTAAGAAGGACGCGCAAATGAAGCCATAGGGGACAAAGAGTTGATAATCCTGCTCTGAACAACAGAAAGAACGACTTACTCTACGATAAGGGTAGAAGGGGGGAGTGAGGTAGAACACGCTCGTGATCAAACATGCAGCATACAGTACGTTAGAATTACACAAAGGATGATGAAATCATAGGCTATGTAACAACTGCCACAGCATAAGTCATATATATGGTATTCCTGGTAGACATAACAGGGAGTAGCATTTTGGCACCATGCTATCACCTATGAAGGTATTCTATCAGGTATGCACACAGTGCAACTACGATGTAGGCATACTGACGTGCTTATAAAACTACACAAGTTTTTATTTATGAACGTGTCTACATTCCATATAATAACATCAGGAATAGTTGGTTTTCAATACTGTCATGTTCATTGTTACTGACTTAAAAAGTGTAATTGTGGTGACGAGTCAAGCCAAGTGGACTCATGAATCAGCCTCCACCTCCCCCGCACCAACCACACGCCACATCACATGATAAGCCTAACACGTAACGAACTGAAGTCTGCTGTGTTTTATTTATCACTATGTCACGTTCGTCGCTGTATTGAGAGCCAAGTAATACATAAATAATTTAGCCCATTATAAAAAGGTGAAAGCATGCCGTGTGTGTGTGCCCCTAACCATGTGAATGTCTGTTGTCTCGCTCGTTTCCTGTAAAGTATTGGGTTCCAGCTTACGACTCAGCATACGACTCAGCAAGAAACAGGAGAGCCCTCCCCTCCCCCCTCTAGCCACACCTCCACCTCACCAAACTAGACACCCGATACAGGGTCCAGTTATATCCTAATGCTTATCGTTATTCAAGACGCTGAGAGGAAAATTCGGTTATTCACTGTCCGTGCCAGGTCACTATTGCGAGGTCCCAGCTCTTCAAACTGCAACGGTACGTGTCCAAAGATCCAAACAAATACAGTGGTGCCACATCGCTGACTATGGGTGAAGTTCAGGGAACTCGGGAGTGCAGCCAACTGTACAGCACCCTACCCGTATCCATGACCGCCTTGGAGAGAGTTCCAACATACTTGACCTCTTCTTTACAACTAATCCTTCTGCTTGCACCATTAATCTTTCCTCTCCGTTGGGTTCCTCCGAACACAGCTTTATTACCTTAACCTATCATATCACTGCAGTATGGCCTATGGACCTTCTAAAGCAACATCGGTTGTGGCACTTTGGAGCTGCTGATTGGGAGACCCTCAGGCAATATTTCTTTGATTGTTTCGTGGAATGATTATTATTTCCATGACTGGGAGCCATCTGAGTGTGTCATGTGCATTACGGAGGTTCTTCTTTTGGGCTTGGAAGCATACATTCCTTTCTCATTTACTTTGACTATTGCAAAAAAAGCCTTGATTTAATCACGCTTGTTCTAATGTTGCCCACATCAAGGAGAAGCCCTATAAAAGGTACCAGAGCCAACCCACCCCTGAATCACATCTTTTTTATGTTTCTGCTCGGACTCATGCTCTCTGTTCTTCACTCTGTTATAAAATAATTTCGTCCGTACTAAATTCTCTCAACTCTCCAACTTAAATTCTTCCCGCTCCTTCTGGCACCTTGCCAAAAACCTTTCTAACAATTTTAACACATCATCCTTCCCTCCTGTTTTCTACTCTCATGGCTCTGTAGTATGTTAGTATTGATGATTCTGAATACAGCTGTTGCATTCCTGTCCCTACATTGCCCCAGGCTCCAAAAAGCAGTAGTACAGTATAGGAAGGACGCTGCCCAGTTAGTTGTTCTTCATATGGTCAGCCTTTAAGTGTACAGTACACAAGATCAGCTCAGGCGTGGTGAAGAAACACCATCTTCTTAAGCTCACTGTCTTTATTTTCCAGATAAATTACACTTAATGCTTTCCTACTTCACTTCACTGTTTTCACAAGCACTGGAGCTATATAACTTTACTATACCGGTCGCGTTGGCCAGTTTCTCTTGTGCCCTGCCCCCTACTGATGCCTCGCCCTCTTCCAGCTCTACTCGTTGCTGATTGGCTGAGATAATTACTCTTCTAACTGACAGAATAATGAGCCTTACCACGAAATAGTATCGTATTATTTGCTTTTACTTTGAATTCATTTTATTATGACAAAGGAAGCACTAAAATTTGCTAACTGAATCAAAATCAGTTTGAAAATAACCAATCTGCCTCCTCCCGCGACTGCAGCTGAGTTTTGCCGCCAAGAAAGTTCGGAGCTTGGCAATAACACATCGCAGCTGTGCCGCTATTACTGTTAAACATATTAAGTCACCTATTTGTCATGGCTGGTAAGTTACCACAGTATCATAACCATATTGTAATTTTCCCTGTTTATTTCCTTAATATCAGGTTTGAATATAGAGGTAGGAAAACGAAATGTCACTGGCTTCGCTTCGAAATGAGAAATCTCATTCTATTTACGTGAAGTCAGTGAAATCTTATAGAGGGAAAAGGGTTTTTTTGTGTGTGTGGATACCATATTTAAGGAAAAATCTCAAAACACTAAGTTCTTTGTAGAATGTGTACCTTTTTATTTTCATAGAGGGAACTTTCGTTACTTTACAAACTTTTCAAGCCGATGACGTTCCTTGGTACTTTTTTTTTCCAACATCCTTTACTACAAAACATTTCCTAGTTAAATGGAAAAGGTATCATTGCAGTTAATGGGTTAAGTAAAAGTTTTGTTGCTTCGATTAGCGAGAGCGCCTGACATGTTTACCCAACAGCGGCACGGCAAAGACTGGGTCAGAACTCCTACTCGGGCCGACGGGTGAGTGGGCGTGGCCAAGGGGGCGGGGCACAAGAGAAACTGGCCAATGCGATTGGTATAACTGCAATTACACTTAATGCTTGACCACAACACTTCACTATTTTCACAAGTTCCGATGATATAAAAACTTCAGTAACCTTCACTATTTGCCAACAACACTGTTTTCACAAGTACCAAAAGTATGCAAACTACACTGACACTACACTGACAATGCACTACACTCAACTGAACTGAACACCGACTGAACCGGCTCTAGTCTCTTCCCCATCCTTATATAAGCTTGCATTGTACTAGAATGATCTACTTCTCCACAGTTCTGGTGCATTCCAGAGGGAGAGCAGTTATCAACTAAGAGACAACCAAAACATGCCAGTTTCCTTATAGTATATAACACTGTAGAATATTTAGCATACAAACTTAAACTGAATTGCATAATTTAACAATTACATAACTAAAACATTATTAAAGGAAAAGAGCACAAAAGTTAATGCATACCTTACGAAATAACTACGCTTACAATAGCAGGCTAACTGGCAACTGACTCGTAACGGTAAAATACGAGGAACATCGAGAAACGTCCAAACTACCTAACTAGCAAATCCTGCTTCTTAACACTACCCCCTCCCTAGTTCTTTGTTGTCCCAACAATACTACACAATATATAGCTACAAACATAAACCTTAATCCTAATGAAACATGTAACATGTTTCATTAGGAATAAGGTTTATACACAAAATAATCTTTCAACTTATCAAGTCTTCTTCTATGCTGCTTCTGGCGACATCCTTGCTCCTTCACACAGTCCACTCCTCCTGGAAGATCTTAGTCCTCTTCTTGATATGCTTCTCTCAGGAAACTGTCACCATCCTCTTGCACTTCAGCTCCTTGGTCCTTCTCAACATCCTTGGCTGCAGGAGAGCACGATTCCTCGGACACATCCCAGGTGTACTGTCCTGGCCCATGGTACTGCCATGGGCCAGGACAGTACACCTGGGATGTGTCTCCTTTGGGTGTGTACCTCCTTTGGGTGAGACTTCGTGCCTCCCCTAATCCGATATGTTATGTCTGATAGGCGGCCCAGCATAGTGTAAGGCCCGTCCCATGGGCTTTGCAGCTTCAGTAACTGTCCCTTCTTTCACTGAGGATTGTATAACCAAACTTGGTTACCATCCTTGAAGCTCACCTCCCTTGCCATGGCATCATACTTGCACTTCATCACATCTCCTGAAAACTTGAGGGCTCCGGATGCTTGATGATGTACCTCAGCCAGCCTTTCCTTAAGATGTTTTGCATAGCAGGAGGTGTCTGTAGGCAGCTCTTCTCCATGTGGTCTTCCCATTAACAAGTCAACAGTTAAGCGTAACTCGTGGCCTAACAGTCTCTCAGGAGTGTAGCCAGTAGACTCATGGGATGCAGACCGATATGCCATCAGCAATGCAGGTAATTTCTGGTCCCATTCTGTTTGTCCCTTTATGTAGTACTTGGCCAGTTCTTGTCCTAGGGTCCAGTTGAATTTCCCACCATCCCATCTGACTGTGGCCTTAGTGAGGTCGTCCTGGTGTTTTTGATTCCCAATAACTTGCAGCACTCAAGGAACGCAGCAGACTCGAAGTTTCCACTCTGGTCTGATTGTGGCTCTTGTGGCATCATAATACAACAGAAAAACTTGTTAACCAACACCTGGCAACAGTTGCAGTCTCTTGATCAGGGATGGCATAGGCTTCTGGCCACTTTGTGAATTAGTCCATGGCGACACATATATACCAGTTTCCTCTTTCAGTGAGTGGCAAAGGTCTAGCAATGTCCACTGCAACTCTTTCCATGGGTACACCCACCTGGTACAGCTGAAGAGGGGCACAACCACATTTCTTGGGTCCCTTCTTGGCACAACACACATCATAGGCCCGACACCACTCTTCACCATCCTGACGCATGGCAGTCCAGCTGGCTTAGGGTTTTCTTCACTCCCAGGTGCCCACTAGTGATCTGGTTATGGGACTCATCCAAGATCTCGGACTTTATCTTCTTCGGAACCACTAGTTGCCAATACTTGCTGAGGCCATCGGATGTCTCCCACGGATGTTCCAGTAGTCCGTTGTTCAAACGAAAAAGGTCCCACTGACTCCAGTAGCACTTGGTCGCAGGGCTTAACCTGGAAACTTCTTTCCAAGATGGTTGCACTGTACTCCGCTGCAGCCACTCTAGCACTGGCTGTAAGTCTGCATCCTCCATCTGCATCCTCTCCAGGTCTACTCCATCTGATGCTGGCCCTGTCACTGCAGTATGGCTGCATTTCTTACTATGATCTTCCTCTTTACTACATTGCCAGCACTCTGGATCACAAGATCGACGACTCAGGTTGTCAGCATTGCCATGTACACCCGGCAACAGTTCCGCCTGGGCCCCCCAGTAGCGAAATATAGTAGATGTGGCAGAAGTGTGTGTGTTTGTTCGTCTGTACATGCTCGAAAAATGTTCGGATCGTCAACTCTTTCACTCCATTGCGAACGTGAATCGGCCTTTGAGTTCACTCCATAGATGGCGGTGTGTGGTTATGGGGGAGAGATGGGAGGTCAGGACGGTAGGTGGGTCGGAGTTGGGGGGGACGAACAGATAGGTTGTTTGTATTGGACATGATAATAGTTTTCCCAGTCATTATTGTGGATCGTTTCAGGTTACTGACACTTTGTATTCCTAACAACAATAAAAAAAAAAAAAAGAAATATTGTTGCATTGCTACCCGTTACAATATATTCCACGATGATTGGATATCCTTCATAACTTATTCCCCCCCCCCTCTCTCTCTCAGGTCATTAAGTAATGAGTATATAGCATTATCAGCACAGATTAAAGAAGATTTGTCTTTTAATCAAAACTGCTGACAAAGGCCGATTCACGTTCACAATGGAGTGAGAGAGTTGACGATCCGAACATTTTTCGAGCATGTACAAACGAACAAACACACACACTGCTGCCACATCTACTATATCTCGCTACTGGGGGGCCCAGGCGGAACTGTTGCCGGGTGTACCAGCCCAGGACGGTGCTGCACCTCATAATTGTGTTGCTATAGCTTCCTGAGCCAACGTGCCAGTTGTTCTTCCGGATTCTTTAGTGTTTTCAGCCACTTGAGTGCTGCAAGGTCCGTTCTGATGATGAAGTAGGACCCATACAAGTAGAGATGGAAGAGATCAAGGCTCTTCATCACTGCCAAGAGCTCCTTACGGGTCACACAGTAGTTCCTCTCTGGTAGGCTGAGCTTCTCACTGTAATATGCCACCACATACTCTTTATCATCCTTCTTCTGTGACAGAACTTCACCAATACCATGGTTACTAGCATCACAGTCCAAAATAAATGGCTGACTCTGATCAGGGTATGACAATAGTGGAGAGCTTGCCAACGCATGCTTGAGTTTGTCGAAGGCTTTTTGAGTCTCTGCTGTCCAGGTAAACTTAAGCCTTTTCCCTAGCAACTTGTGCAGAGGTTGTTACAAAGTTCTTGACAAAACGCAGATAGTAGGTGCACATGCCCAGGAAACGCTGTAGACATTTCACACATGTTGGAACTGGCCAGTCTTCCACAGCTGCCTCCTTCTCCGGGTCAGTATGGACACCACTCTCGCCTACAATGTGTCCTAAGTACTTCACTTCCTTCTGAAACAAAATTTCTTGGGTTCAGCTTGAGGTGCGCTGCACGGATCCTGTTCAACACCTCCAGCAGCCTGTCTAATTCTTGGTTGATAGTCCATCCAAACACGTTTACATTGTCCAGATAGATGAGGGCCGTCTGCCAGTGCAGGCCTTCCAGCACACGATCCATTAGATGCTCAAAAGTAGCTGGGGCATTGCATAGGCCAAAAGGCATCACCTTAAACTGCCATAAACCCCTCCTGTATGAAGAGTCTGTCTTCTTTTTGTCCTTCTCTGCAACATTGACCTGATGATACCCGGCATTCATGTCTAGGGTGGAGAACCACTTAGCACCTGGCAGAGCATCCAGGGTGTCATAAGTTCTTGGCAAGGGGTATGCATCCTTCACTGTCACATCATTCAGGGCATGATAATCTACACAGCACCTTACTGAACCATCCTTCTTCCTTACCAGAACCACTGCTGATTCCCAAGGACTGCTGGACTTTTCTATTACCCCTTGACTTTGGAGATTCTCCATCACTTCCTCCAATTCTTGCCATTGGGTTGAAGCCATCCTCCGTGCTGGCTGTTTAATCGGGTGATGATCCCCAGAGTCCATACCATGTTCCACCAGATCATTGCACCCCAAGTCTAGGTCTCCGATGGAGAAGACATCAGCAAATTTCATCAGCAGCTACCTCAGTTTCAGCACTTGTGAGCCATCCAGGCATTGGCAACTCCTTGAAAAGAGGTCTTGTGAGTGCTCTGGCATGTACCCGTCTTCCTTGACTACACTTCCTTTACAAGCCTTCGTCTGATGCCACTCAGGGTCCACCGCCTGGCACAGTCCCACAATTTCTTCCTCACTAATCTTCTGTGGGTCACGGGAGAAATTGTCCACCACAACCGGCACTTCACCTGTACTTGTTTCCACCAGAGTTCTCCCCACCGTCACTCCAGCCTTTGTTTTGCACTGTACATCGGGCTCCACTACCCCTAGACAGCTGTTAAAAGGGGCATTCACCCTACACTAGAGCAGCTTTTCTGATTTGGGGGTATCACTGTAGTGCAAAGCGCCCTCATCTCGCACCAGAACTGGTATGTTTCACTGCCGTGACGGGAACCGACCTCCCTTGAACCTTGAGCTTCATGGAGCAGAAGTCCAGCTCACATCCCAAGGACATCAGATAGTCCAGACTCAGAAGGCAAGGATCCTCCATGTCGGCCACGTAGACTGGAAGAATAGCCTCTTGCCCTGCCACTTCAATCCGAACATCCAGGGGTCCCCTCAGTTCCGCTCGGTGCCCAGTAATGCCACACAGTTGTTCTGATGACTCAGACATATACTGATGATGTAACAAATCAGGCCTCACAAAAATAAGCTCTGAGGCCGAATCAACCACCAGGGAACACTTCTTTCCATCTATGCTTCCATCTATTCACACATTGTCGATTGCCGTTCTCTTGCATTATCTCAGTGGTGGGGCTACTTGGGAAAAGCTGGCTGGTGGTTGCCCCTTCACACCAGCCTCCACTAGTTTTTTGCTTCTTTCTGGTTTTCTGCAACTTTCTTCTTATCATCCTTTTTCTTCTTCGAACACTCTAAATTGAAGTGTCCCACCTCACTACTTGTCCAACACGCTTTTGTTACAGTTGAATATTTCCTTGCTCTGCCTGTTCTTGCTCCTTCTTCCATTTGTGACAATCCTCCTTCTTGTGTCACAGCTTCCCGCAGAACCAGCAGCCTCCTCCGGTCTTCTCCTGTTCCCTCTTCCACTTGTAGCAGTCCTCTTTTCTGTGTCCTAGCTTTTCACAGTACCAGCAACTTCCCTCAAATTTTTCCGTTTCAAGTACCTGCCCCTTTCTTGCCTTGAATCCTGCACTATGACCTGCCTGAAAGGTGGATGTATTGGACCTGATGTAGGACTCAAATTCTGGAGCCCTGGCTAGTGCTTCTTGCATGCTTCTTGGTTGTATCTGCCTCACTTGCACTTTCAACTCTGCACTATCAAGAGCATCAATGAACTGGTCCCTCAGTAGAATAACCAACAGGTTAGGTGCAGCTCTCAGGTACACCTTGTATTCCATACTCTCCAGGTCATGAGCAAGCTGCTGTAGGGATTCTCTTCGAGCCTGTACAAGGCTCCAGAATCTCTCTCTATATACCTCAGTCTGGTACATGGTTCCATATCAGTGCTCCAGCGCTTCTACTAGCGACTGATAACTGTTCCTCTCCATCACTGACATCTGGCCCAGAATTTCTATTGCAGCACCCTTAAGGTTAGTAGCAAGCTGCACTGCCCTATGCCTATCATCCCAACCATTCTGGTCCGCAAGTAACTCGGACTGTGCACGGTAATCTTCCCAAGATACTCTACCACCAAATTCCTGAGGTTTCTTTTTAAATGGACCCCCATTATAGCCATGCTCTTCACTGGTTTGGGGCCTAAAAATTGGGGCATCATAATGAAGGTCAGGACGTAAAATTTCTGCATTCTGATTATTCAGCCCTCTAATGCTAACTCTACTGTAGATCCCTGGGATCCATCAAGATTCACCATACACTGTCCATTTCTTTCATATTCTCCCTGAACACTAACCTGAGGCTCAGCAGTGCAATATTTCTCTACAGCCTCAATTTTCTCACTAATTATCTTCACATGGTCAGCTATATGCTTCAACTGGTTATCTACATGCTGTCTGCTCTCCATCACTATTTCCTCACTAACTGACTTCAACTGGTCATCTACATGCTGTTTGCACTCAGTCACATTATTGCTTACCTCATACGTCTGCTGCTGTAGCTCAGCATATACTTCCTCCTTCAATTGTTCCTGTTTTATCCTTCATTTCCCCCATGAAAGTATCTATCTGTCCTTTCATCCTTAGTTGTAATTCCCTCTGTTGCTCTTGTAATGCCTCTTGAAGTTGTTCATATCGTTGTTTTTGTTCTTCACGTTGTGCCTCTAGTTGTTCACTCTATGCCTGCAATTGTTCTTTGAGTTCTTTCTGTCCTTCATTCTGTGCCTGTAATTGTTTCTTGTGTTCGTTCCTGAGCTCTTTCTGTTCTCTTTGGTCCTGTAATTGTGCTTGGAGTTGTTTCTGTCCTGCGTTCTGTGCCTGTAATTGTGCTTGGAGTTCTGTCCTGCATTCTGTGCGTGTAATTGTGCTTTTAGTAGTTTCATAATTGCATCCAGCAATGCCTCTTCCTGCCTAGATTGGCCTCTCATCTGGACACCTTCTGCATGTCAAAGGTTAAACTCACTGCAGCACTTCCTAAAAATCCACACTCCTGACACCAGCATTGTGTCCCTGTCCCCACACTGCCACAAGCTCCAAACACCAGTAGTACAGTACAGAAAGGACATTGCCCAGTGAACTGTTCTTCCTATGGTCAGCCTTTAGGTGTTAAGTACACAAGATCAGCTCAGGCGTGGTGAATAAACACCGTCTTCTTAAGTTCACTGTCTTTATTTTCCAGATTAATTACACTTAATGCTTTCCAACTTCACTTCACTGTTTTCACAAACACTGGAGCTATACAAACTTTACTAATTGCAAGTACACTTAATGCTTGACCACAACACTTTACTATTTTCACAAGTTCCGATGATATACAAACATCAATAACTGTTCGCTATTTGCCAACAACACTTCACTGTTTTCACAAGTACCTAAAGTATACAAACTTCAGACACTGCAGTGACATTGCACTACTCTCAAACTGAACTGAACACTGAGTGAACTCCCTCTAGTCTCTTCATCATCCTTATATAAGCTTGCATTGTGCTAGAATGATGTACTTCTCCTCAGTTATGGTGTATTGCAGAGAGAAAGCACAAAACATGCCAGTTTCCTTACAGTACATAACACTATAAATTATGTAGCATACAAACTTAAATTGAACTGCATAATTTAACAGCCATATAACTAAAACATTATTAAAGAAAAAGAGCACAAAAATTAATGCATAACTTGCGAAATAAATACGCTTACAATAGCAGGCTAACTTCTGCTTCCCGCCTTCACTCAGTTGTCACTCAGTGGCTATTCGATTGAGCTGCCTCCCTCCCTGTAGAACTCGTCTTTTCGTTTGAATTTTTTTAATTATTCAGAGTTGTGGCACGATTTAGGGGTGCGGGCTGATCTTATAATTTAAATGTGTGTTATACCAACGCTTAAATTAAGCAAGTTTCCTTTATATTCTGTTTTATTACAGAGTTCCTGCGATGTAAAGGAATTGTTCGAATGCTGATCTTGGCTTGGACTGTATTATAACATTTTGTTGACTCATATCTCTATCTTCTTGCGAAAATTTCATTGTTATTAAGTATATAGCGGATTTCATATTGCTTTTGACGATTGTATTGTCGAAAAACTCAGTATCACATCTATTAATAAAAAGTGTATCGGTTTAGGCAACAACGAAATCGAACAAACATCTCCAGCCAATCATAATCTCGGGGAAAACAGTGTTACCATATATGCCTGGCCAGATTAATTGGTATGAGATATAGTATCTTAAGCATCCATATGAAACAGATAAAAACATCGTTGTTTAGGCGTCAGAGGAGTAGGGGGCATCATGAAGACAGTCCTGACCAAAGGGGGGCGCAGTGCTAAAAAGGTTGGGAACTCTTAATCTAGATACAATTTACATCACTGTGGTAGGGAATAATATAGCTCCACATTCATCACAGTAAATCAATCATTTCCTGTGGCACCCTCGGGGATGCATAGGGCCTCGATGAACTCACACCACCACATCCTATCTTGTGCTAACTCCTCAAGATCTCCCCAACACTCATCTCCAGCTTCCCGTCTCATTGTCCTCACCCACGTCTCTTTTGGCCTTCCTCTACCTCTCCTACCAAGTGCCACCCACCCTGGTGTACCTCGTACTATTCCCTGTCTCCTATACACATGTCCTAGCCACTTCCATCGTGAGAATCTAACATATTCATCGATCGGCTGCACTCCCGTTATTTCTCTAATTCTACTATTTGGTATCCTTTCCCACCACTTAACTCCTAATATTCTTCTAAGTGCTTTATTTTCAAACACCAAGAATTTATTTTCCATAGTCACTGTGCTGTACCAAGACTCGTGTCCATAAATTAAGATACTCCTAACCATTACCTTATAAAGTTTGATTTTTGTATGCACAGAGAAATTGTTATTATTCCAAATATTTTTAAGCATTCCCATTGCCTGATTAGCCTTCTTTAACCTTTCCTCGAATTCAAAGTTCAAAGAACCATCCTTGGCTAAATAAGTACCTAAATATTTAAACCTAAAACTGCATTTAAATACATCAACTGCACACAGGTCATGCTGTATAAGTGGATAATATTCGTTTTCAATACCGCATAATATTTATAAAGGATTTTGAATAAAAAGAATAAGTATATTGGATCACTTATCAGAACAATATAACGACATTTAAATAAATTTTGCGTCCTTGTGTCTCGTTCTACCCTAGCTTAGTTTAATATATTTAATGTAGTACGAAATTAAATTTTGTTAGTCTTACATTTTTCTCTCTTTCTCCGTAATCGGTTTGTTCTTCCTTCTCCACTCAGTATATTTAATTGTAAAATCTTTGTATCGGTGTTCAGGATCTGTTCTCTGTGTTGGCATACTTGTATTTGTGCAGTCGCATATTCACTGAGGTGTGTGAATTGACCCTTGAACACTTAAGATGTGGGCATTGTTTTGTTGGTTGTATGAGTAATATCTGGGTGTAATGGAAAGTAAAGATTAACTGTATGTTGCAGGATTCAGTTGATTGTTCCAGATCAATGTGAAAAAGATAACCTAGCCAGCAGGAATTGCTGTAGATCTGCACCGTAAAATATAGATAAGGAAGGACAATAGAGCATATGTACTCGTACACGAGGGCATCGTTGCTATCCCGTGGAAACACCTTTTGCCATCACATAAAAGTTCGTTTCATCCTACGGTGCTACTGCTACTTCTATGGTGCTACTACTACTACTGCTACTACTATGGTGATACTACTACTGCTTCTCTCCTGCTATGGCTCCCCGTAGCTGAAAAACATCTTTTGGCAGTAACAAGATTATAATGACAAATTTGTCGTCGTATGAGGGCGTTATTAATTAAATATAAACAGACATCTGATTAGATATTATGCTTTCCATACCATCCTGTATTCAAACATATTTGTCTGTTCTCACACTTATCATCCCTTATCTCTCATACCTCCGACTACCTCCGGCGACCGCAACGTACAGTACCAACTGCCAATACGGGGGTAAGAGAGGAAAACTGTACAAATAAAGAAAGGAAAATTCAAGCTTATGACGGGAATGTGAAAGAGGAAATGAGGCTATCCGTCAGTTCATAATTTGTCCGAACTTTTACTGTCCCGAGAGGATTCTATACAGGCTTGGAGCTAGGCTACCTATTCGGTAAAATTTGAGGCTAGGTTGACAAGTCGCTCTCTCTTGAAAGAGATGATGAAAGTAAGAGGCAATCATTAGATTTAGACTATTGTGGGCGACTCCACTATCAGCACCTTACCCTACTAGATCATCAGACGCTCTCTCTCTCTCTCTCTCTCTCTCTCTCTCTCTCTCTCTTATACAGTGTGTGTGTATATATATATATATATATATATATATATATATATATATATATATATATATATATATATATATATATATATATATATATATATATATATATAGATAGATAGATAGATATAGATAGATATATATATACAGTATATAACATTTCAACGGCCATTCCATTCTGTATGTGAACTTGTTCCAGGAAAAAATTACATGAAAAAAAGGGATAGGCGGCATTCCTTCACCTCCCATCTGGATCTTTTTTTTATGTAAGGAAAAAGGAACCAAAGGCTAGAAGCCCGCAAGGTTGTTCCAGCCAAGAAAAAATATAAATAAAATGACATGGAGCCAATTTCAAGATCCTTTCATTTCGAGATGCCTGGATATATTGCGTTTAAAGCATTGGAGGTTTATAGGCAGTAGGAAATACGGACACAGGAAGACAGTTCCAGAGTTCACTTGTTGCATACAAGGACTTGGAGTAACGGTGAACTCTTGCAATAGAGAACTGGACAGAAAAGGATGAGAGATTGTTGACAGACAGGTGCTAAGCTTCCGTCGTAGTGCTGGAGGGATGCAAGAAAACAGTTCAGAAGAGCAGTGACCATTGAAGTAGCCAAAGAAAAGAGATAAAGATGCAACTGTGCGGCGAAGAGACAGAGTCTGAAGGGACCCAAGATGAGAAGGAGTGTTAATGAGACGCAAAGCCTTTGACTTCACCTTATTGAGACTAGCTGTCTGTGGTAAGCCGCTCAGCACACATGGGAGTTATACGCTACACAGCGGTGAAGAAAACCCGTGTATAAAGTCAACAAATGTGCAGGGATAAAGAAGGCACTGAATCATCTTAACATACCTAAATCTCCTAGAAGCAGATTTTATAAGATAGGTAATATGATTTTTCTAAGATAAATCCCATGAGAATGAAATCTCAGGTATGTTCAAAGACGATGCAGTATTGCGATAGAGGATACTTCTGCAGAAGATTCTGATGGCTCGAAAGATGTAGGAACTGGGTTTTTGATGCATTAAAAACAAGAAGATTTCTTTCACCCCAGTGATAGATATGACCCAAGTCAGACATTAATTGCGCCAAAGCTTCATTCCTTGTTTGTTGAAGTAACTGCCAAGGTGGACGCTGGAAGAAACGAGTGGAAAGGTGAAAGGTGGGGTCAACAGCGTATGAATGGACAGGGTTAGAGGTACAGCTTAGAAAGTCATTGATGAATAGAAGGATGAGTCTTGGTGATAAGACAGATGCTTGCAGGACACCACTAATGATAGCTCTAGGTGAAGAACGGTGACCATCTACAACGGCAGCTATAGAACGACCAGAATGGAAGTTAGAGGTGAGGGCAGTGATAGAAGGATAGAAACCGTGAGAAGGCAGTTCAGAATCGATCGAAAGCCTTCGAGATGTCAAGTGTAATGACAAAGCTTTTGTCAAAGTTTCGTAAGAAGGATGACCAGGAGTCTGAAAAGAAGTTGAGAAGTGGATTGTGGCGGTCGGAATGAAGGTACTAATAGGATAGGCGCTTTTTTTTTTTTTTTTTTTAAGTATTAATTCAGTCTTTCGAAATACAAGATATTAAAGCAATTGGACGATAGTTAGAGGGCTGACAATGGTCACACATCCTGGGGACTGGGTGAAAGAGACTAAACCTCCAGCAAGAAAGAAAGGTACAAGTCGACCGACAAAGGCAAATGACTTTACCTTTGCAGGGTGTAAACACAGATTCTCAGTTCTTGAGAACAACAGGAGGAACCCAGTCAGGCCCATATGCCTTCTTAGTACTGAGGTCGCTGATGGCAGAAAGTACATAAAGAAATTTTAATGTCAGAGAGGAAAGTGATGAAGGAACAGCGCCGGAAACATCCAACGTGGAACTAGAGGAGAAAGTTTGAGCAAAGTATTTTTTTTTTTTTTCAGGTAGAAGAAACAGTTACAGAGCCATCAGATCGGAAAAGAGGTGGGAAGGATGACGATGTAAAATTATTACAGAGGTTTTTGGCAAGATGCCAGTAAGAGCAGAAAGAATCAGAGTGAGAGAGTTCTTAGCATTTAATTACTAATGACATTATTTTTAGCACAGCAGAGAGGAGACTTAGCACAGTTCGAAGCAGAGACATAGAAGACATGATATTCTGAGGTGGACTGACTTTGGTAGCTTTTGTAGTCCTTCTCCTTGTTGTGGACAGCATTAGAACAAGTGGGATTAAACCAATGATTTTTTTTTTTTTTTGCATAAGTAATACGATAAGAGCAAGGAATATATGCTTCCATACCTGAAAGAATAATATCTGTAATGCATGAGGCGCTCTCAGATGGCTTGCGGTCATGGAAGAAATAATCAATCCAGGGAAAATCAAGGAAATACTGCCTAAGGGCCTCCCAATCAGCAGCTCCTAAGTGCCACAGCCACCTGTTCTTGGAAGGGTCCTCAGGCCTTACTGGAGCAATAGGACTGGTTGAAGTGATAAGACTGCACTGATCAGAGGAACCGAGAGAAAATACAAACATTGTAAGCAGAAGTATGTTGGAACTCTCTTCAGAGCGTTCAAGGATACGCATAGGGTTCTGTACAAGCTGCTCTAGGGCATAAAGGATAGAAAAGGTGTGGGCTTGTTCATCAGGTGGATCGATGTAAGGAGAGGGGAGTCAAAGGTGGTGTTGAACATTGAAATCACCTCGAATGGAAAAAGAAGATAAAGGAGAAACTGATAGGATGTGTTCCATCTTATAAGTAAGATAGGCAAAGATTTTTTCATCGTAGAATTAGGGAACCAACGCACAGCACAGACATCTTTAGGCACAGCATGACAGCATCACTGAAGACTGAGAGTAGCCAATTCAAAATATTCAAGTCTCGGAACACAAGAGCAAGATACGCTGTTGTGTTCATATACACAACAGCCACCTTTGGCTTTGAACTGAATATAGAGAAAGTAGGAGGATATCGGGAAGAATTTGTGATTAATCGCTTCGGACAGCCGAGCCTTAGTGAGGTAGAGAAGGTGAGGTTTCTAAACCTCATGCCACGAATGTTGCAGAAATGAAAAAGGAGTGAGCCAGACAATGGTTTCATGCGTGTCACGTGGCCGTCACCGGGAAAGGGGGGTTATATAGTGTTGAGACCATTTGTTCTTAGTGATTTAGAATAGGAACTGTGGTGTTTGCAGTGCTTGTAATCGGGTGTTGATGACAGGTAGTATAACTTATATAGGAGAGTATGCTGGCCTACTCTGTATTGCTGAAACACCGAAAATATTCAGCAAAAGGGGGTGATCAGAAGTTAGTCCCAAGGACTAATGAAACAGGAGCTCCAGCTCTCCCTGTCATCAACTTTTCATCCACCTTGGGTGTACTGCCCTCTTCGACTGGTGCCACAGTCTATTCCCTCCTACTATCCATACGACGTCTAAGTGTATTTACCTGCTAGAAAAAATACTGCAGTTCCCCTTGACCCCCAACAAAGTGAGCATTTCTACTTTTTTTTTTTTTTGGTACAGCTGACGTGTGTACATTAGACTGCCTGTTCCCTGACACATTGCGATCCTGCACTGCAATATCCAAATAATATTGGTTATGTGGTTGGTTTTCGCGTTGTACTGTAAATGGTTTCGCGATTTACAAGTAACTGTTTAATTCATCCATCAGTGTAGGGCAGGGGTGGGGAACGTCCGGCCTTCTGGTCGTATAAGGGCCGCATGGCCATTTAATGAGGCCCACGAGGCGATTCATAAGTGCACTTTCATAGGCTCATGAACGAATATATATATATATCATTTCCTGTGGCACCCTCGGGGATGCATAGGGCCTCGATGAACTCACACCACCACATCCTATCTTGTGCTAACTCCTCAAGATCTCCCCAACACTCATCTCCAGCTTCCCGTCTCATTGTCCTCACCCACGTCTCTTTTGGCCTTCCTCTACCTCTCCTACCAAATGCCACCCACCCTGGTGTACCTCGTACTATTCCCTGTCTCCTATACACATATCCTAGCCACTTCCATCGTGAGAATCTAACATATTCATCGATCGGCTGCACTCCCGTTATTTCTCTAATTCTACTATTTGGTATCCTTTCCCACCACTTAACTCCTAATATTCTTCTAAGTGCTTTATTTTCAAACACCAAGAATTTATTTTCCATAGTCACTGTGCTGTACCAAGACTCGTGTCCATAAATTAAGATACTCCTAACCATTACCTTATAAAGTTTGATTTTTGTATGCACAGAAAAATTGTTATTATTCCAAATATTTTTAAGCATTCCCATTGCCTGATTAGCCTTCTTTAACCTTTCCTCGAATTCAAAGTTCAAAGAACCATCCTTGGCTAAATAAGTACCTAAATATTTAAACCTATCAACTTGCTTTACAACCATACCTCCAATTACACATTCCTGCGCATTTTCCATATTCATATTGATTATTTCAGTTTTTCCACAATTAATAACCAAACCCACCTTGCGACCTTCATTCACCAAACAGTCCAACACTCTCTGCATCTCTTCTGGCCCATCACAAATCAAAACTATATCATCTGCATAATCTAAATCCAAAAGTTTCCTGTTCTCTCCCCAAAGTATACCTGCACCGGTTTCTGTTCCAACGCGTTTCATAATGTATTCAATGACCAATATAAATAGTAAAGGCGATAGAACACCACCTTGAATTACTCCGGACTTGACTTCAAACGAATCGCTCAGACAACCATCAACCATCACTTTACAAAATGTGTCCTCATGCATGTTCATAATGACCCTCACAAACTCCTCTGGTATTCCATAATGTCTCATGATCTTCCCCATAGTCTCTCTCGAAACACTATCAAAAGCCTTTTCAAAATCAACAAAACAAAGACTTAACGGTACTCTCATTTCATTAACTTGCTGCATCAGATGCCTAACTATAAAGATCTGATCATTGCAACCACGTCCCTTTCTAAAACCAGCCTGTTCATCCCTCAGAATACCCTCAACCACCGGCTCCAACCTATTTAACAACACTCTACTGAAAACTTTCAAAGCTATCGGTGACAAAGAGATTCCCCTCCAATTACCACATTCACTCAGGTCTCCCTTCTTCGGAACTTTAACAATTACACCATTCTTCCAAACTGATGGTAGTAACCCCGTCACCCATATCTTATTGAATAGCTTGGTCAAGATCATTATTAATCTATCCCCCTCCACTTTAAACATTTCCGGAAATAAACCATCCTCCCCTGGTGCCTTATTATTCTTTAACTGTTTTACTGCTTTCTCCACTTCTGCAAGCCTCAACTCTCCTGTTTCTATATTTAAATCTTCCTGAGCAGACGGTATATCCTCTTCTGGTGGTATTGGTCTATTAAGAACTGTCTCAAAATGCTCTTTCCATCTATTTTTAATATCTCTATCTTTGGTCAATAAATTTCCTTCCTTGTCTCTAACTGGTATTTCCTTGCGTTTACGTGCATTACCACTCAGTTCTCTAATCGATTCATATGCTATTCTTTGACTCTGTCCATCATTTTTGTTTATTAAGATTTCAGTCTCTGCAACCTTTTCATCCACACATTTTCTTTTATCTCTCCTAGCTAACCTTCTTACTTCTAAGTTCAAACTCCAGTACGCAGCTCTTGCTAATTCAATCTCTCGTTCATCAACGCATTGCATCTCACTCCTCAATTTAGCCTCACCTCTCTTTTTTATCATATCCCACGTTTCATCTGATATCCATTTCTTTCTCCTGAATCTATGTCTCCTTCCAATCGTACATTCAGCAGTCTCATGCAAAACTTTGTTCACATCCTCCCACATCTCATCTACACTTCTCTCCCCCTCTTCCAACGTTTCCAACACCAAAAACCTATTTCTGCATTCTAATCTGAATTCCTCCTTTTCTTCTCCTTCCCTTCTAAGCTTAACAATATCGTATCTACCAACACCAGATTTTTCCTTCTTCTGATTTTTAAGTTTAAACCTTATTTTTGCAATGCTGAGTTGATGGTCACTACCAATATCCGCTCCCCGTTTAACATGAACATCTAGCAGAGAACTTCTATGCCTCCTACTGATAGCGATGTGATCAATCTGATTTTTATATTTTCCACACGGCGACACCCAAGTTGTCTTGTGTATATTGCAATGCTGAAAGAGTGTGCCCCCGATGACTAAGTCATTTGCTAGACAGAAGCTTCCAAACCTCACTCCGTTTTCACTCATCCTACTACCAACTCCCATCTTACCCATACATGCCTCAAATCCCTCATTTGAACAGCCCATTACTGATTAAAGTCTCCAACGCAGATCAAAACATCATGTCTAGGTACCCTTCCTACTCCTTCTTGCAACTTTTCATAAAATGTGTCTTTCCTTTCATCGAGTGCAACATTAGTAGGTGCATAACACACAAACAGACTGATGTTGCCATGATTTGATTTAAACCGTGCGTATAACAATCGCTCATCTGTAGGATCCCACTCACATAAAGCCTTATTTGCCTTAAAACCCAGCAACAATCCTACTCCCTGATAATGCATTCCGTCCTGTCGGCCAGATATCAATAAACGTATACCATCCTCCAAATCCAACTTATCGACTCCAGTTAATCTAGTTTCTGTCAGAGCACAAATATCAAGTCCGTAATTTTGAAAAACCTTCACTAACTCATCGATTTTACCGTCATGATTTAGCGTTCTCACATTCCAGTTACCAATTTTAATTGTATTTTTTGCATTAACAAAGGAATTAGATTGTAATTGAGGCAACCGTGAGATTCTTAGCACCCCCTGCCCACCTAAGGGCTGCACGGGACTGGGGGCCATTATTGTTCTTTCAGAGTCCATCAAGGTTTCTTTGGCTAACTTCCTGAACACCTCGCCATTGTGTTGCAGTCGCAGTAGGCAGCTAACTTGCCTGATTGCCCACACCCGAAAGACCCAGCTATGCTGTAGCCAGTCACGTGCCGGCATGCTTCCCAGCCATTTCACTCTCAAGGAGTTCCTCTGCCTGAGAAAGCAACCACCCCCCTGCTCCCGAGGGCTTTTGATCTGTGTAGGTAGAGGGCGATCACTCCCTCACTAGCCATATACAGTGTATATACAGTGTATAGGCTACACTCACTGCCATCCACTCAGTAACTAGTAAGGGAATCATACTGGAGATGATGGCTAGCATGACATTTGAGTCATTGTAACAAACGTCTGTCTCATAAGGAAATTCAATAACCCTTATCTGGCTGGCTTCTCTTACCGATATTTTGTTTCATTCAAGACAAGAATAAAATAGAAAGAAACAGTTTTAAATAACCGTTACTGAAAAATGGGAAAAACAACTGCAACATTAAACAGTATTGTCTGAAATTACATCTTTTCAGCAGTTTAGAACCTAGTGTTCTCCCAACTCTCAGAACATGATCACTTCTGAACCCCTTGTTAACCTTCAGAAAGGCAATAATGATCACTTCACTTGCTATTCAATCACCAACTAGGAAGGGAATAATACTGGAGATGTTGGCTAGCATGACTTTTGCTGAGCCATTGTAACAGATGTCTGTCTTAAATGGAAATTCAAAAACTCTTGTTAGGTTTTATCTCTTACTGATATTTTGTTTCATTCAATAGAAGAGCATCATAGAACGAAGCAGTCTTATATTACTGTTAGTGAACAATGGGAAAAACAGTTGCAACATTAAATAATAAATATATATATATATATATATATATATATATATATATATATATATATATATATATATATATATATATATATATATATATATATACTGGGCTACAGTTGATTTTAATGATACTGGGCCACAGTTGATTTTAAGTTGATAATTTTGTATGGCCCGCAAATGATGTTAAAAATATCCTAATGGCCCTTAACAGGAGAAAGGTTCCCCACCCCTGGTGTAGGGCCATTTAAAGATAGTACTATACCCTTTTTTTTATGCAAGAACGAAGGAACCAAAGGCCAGGGGCCTGCAAACCGTTCCTTTCAAGAAAAAAAAAATACAAAGAGCCAAATTCAAGATCCATTCATTTCGAGATGCCTGGACACACTGCGTTTGAAAGACTGGAGATCATAGGAAGTACGAAATACAGACAGATGGAGACAGTTCCAGAGTTGACCTGTTGCATAAATTAAGGACTGGGAGTAACGGCTAACTCTTCCATTAGAGAGTTGGACTGAAAAGGGATGAGAGTTTGTTGCTAGACGGGTGCTACTTAGTCCGTCATAGAGGTGGAGGGATGCAAGCAGACAGTTCAGAGGAGCAGCAACCATTGAAATGGCAATAGAAAAGTGATAAAGATGCAATAGTGCGGCGATGAGACGGAGCCAGTAAGAGAAGGAGAGTTGGTGAGACGAAAAGCCTTTGACTCCACCCTATAGAGAAGAGCTGTATGTCGGGAGCTACCCCACACATGAGAGTTGTACTTTACACAAGGGCAAATAAAACTCGTGTACAAAGTCAACAACCATGCCAGGGTAAAGAAGGTATGGAGTCGGCTTAGCACACCTAATATCTTGGAAGCAGATTTTATAAGAGATGCAATATGATGTTTCCAAGATAAGTCCCGAGTGAATAAAATCCCAAACATGTTCAAGGATGATGAAGGGTTAAGCTGGATATTATTAAACATTAGTGGGTACTCTTGTGGAAGATTGTGTCGGGTTGATAGGTGTAAAAACTGAGTTTTTGATGCATTAAAAACAACAATATTATTTTTACCCAGGTCAGAGATACGAGACAAGTCAAACATTAGGTTTGCAATAGCTTCATCCCTTGTTTGTTGAAGTAACTGCTGAGATGGACATTGCGGGAACCGAATGGAAAGGTGAAGGGTGGAATCATCAGCGTACGAGTGTATAGGATTAGATGTAGAGCTTAGAAGGATGAATAGAAGGAAGAGAGTCGGTGATAGTACAGAGCCCTGAGGAACATCACTGTTGATAGATCGAGGAGAAGAACGACGGCCGTCTACAACAGCGGCTATAGAACGGCCAGAAAGGAAGCTATAGATGAAGGCACAGATAGAAGGATAGAAACAGTAAGTGGGCAGTTTCGAAATTAAAGATTTATGCCAGACTCGTTTGAAAGCCTTTGAGATGTCAAGTGCAATGACAAAGCTTTCGCCAAAGTCCTGAAAGGAGGATGACCATGAGTTTGAAAGGTAGGTGAGAAGATTGCCAGTGGAGCGTCCCTGACAGAAACCATACTGACGATCAGAAAGAAGGTAGTGATAGGAAAGATGCTTTAAAAATTTTCTGTTAAGAACTGATTCGAAAACTTTTGAAACACAGGACGTTAAATCAATTGGACGATAGTTGGAGGTTTGGGAATGGTCGCCCTTCTTTGGGAGTGGCTGAATGAGAGCAAACTTCCAGCAAGAACGAAAGGTACAAGTTGAAAGACAAAGGCGAAAGAGTTTGCCTAGGCAGGGTGTAAGCACAGAAGCACAGTTCTTGAGAACAACAGGAGGGACTCCATCAGGCCCATATGCCTTGTTAGTATTAAGGCCAGTGATGGCAGAAAATACATCAGCTGGAGAAATTTTAATGTCAGCCATGAGGAAATCAGAGGGGGAAGTGATGGAGGAACAGCACCAGAATCGTCTCAGGTGGAATTGGAGGAGAAAGTCTGAGTGAAAAGATCTTCATCAGTAGAAGAAATAGCTATAGAGCCATCAGAATAGGAAAGAGGAGGGAAGGATGATTAGGTTAAGTTGTTAGAAAGGTTTTTGGCAAGGTGCCAGAAGGAGCAGGAAGAATTCGAGTTGGAGAGTTGAGAGCATTTAGTATGGATGAAATTATTTTTAGCACAGCGAAGAACAGACTTATCATGATTCAGGTCAGAAACGTAAGCAAGATGTGATTCAGAGGTTGGTTGGTTCTGGTACCTTTTATAGGCCCTCTCCTTTTTGCGGACAGCATTAGAACAAGCCTGATTAAACCAAGGCTTTCTTGCATTAGTCAAAGGATATGAGAAGGGAATGTATGCTTCCATGCCCGAGAGAATAACCTTCGTAATGCTCAGTGCACACTCAGATGGCTCCTGTCCATGGAAGCAATAATCATTCCAGGGAAAATCAAAAGAAATACTGCCTGAGAGCCTCCTATTCCGCAGCTCCAAAGTGCCACAGTCGACGTTTCTTTGGAGGGTCAGCAGGCCATGCCGGAGCAATAGGAAAGGTCAAATTCAGGTTGTGATTGGAGGAGCCCAACGAAGAGGAAAGCTTAACAGTGTAAGCAGAAGGATTAGTTGTAAGGAAGAGGTCAGTTATGTTGAAGCTCCCTCCAAGGTGGTCATGGATACGGGTAGGGTGCTGTACAAGCTGCTCTAGGTCATTAAGGATAAAAAAGATGTAGGCTTGTTCACCAGGTGGATCAGTAAATGGAGACGAGAGCCAAAGGTGGTGGTGAACATTGGAATCTCGTAGAATGGAGATTTCAGAGAAAGGAGAAATGGATAGAATGTGTTCCATCGTAGAAGTAAGATGGTAGAAGAATTTTTCATAGTCAGTAGAATTAGGAAATAAGTAAACAATGCACATATATTTAGTCAGAGAATGGCAAGAAAGCCGAAACCAGAGAGTAGAGAATTCAGAAGAATCAAGTTCAGGAACACGAGAGCGAGATAGATCGTTGCGTACATATACACAACAGCCACCTTTGGCTTTGAAATGAGTATAGAGAAAGTAGGAGGAAACAGAAAAGGGTTTGCTGCCAGTTACCTTAGACAGATGAGTCTCAGACAGAAAGAGAAGGTGAGGTTTAGAGGAGGAGAGATGATGTTCGACAGAGATAGTTAGAAGAAAGGCCGCGAATGGTGCAAAAATGAAGTGAGTCAGACAGTCGTCACCGCGGGAAAGGGGCAGATGGCTGGGGAATTTGTGATCCCCACCCCCCCGTTGGGACTCCGACGCCAGATTTGATTATGCCATTTTTAATTTTATTTTTGAAAAGGAAGTGTGGTGTGTACTGTGTACTGTGCATGTAATTTGGTGTTGACAGTTAGAGAAACTTGTACTGGAGAGCATGCTGGCCTACTCTCTATGTTACTGAGACACCGAAAATGTTCAGCAAAGGGGGATGGTCAGGAACTAGTCCCGAGGGCTAATGAAACGGGAGCTCCAGCTCTCCCTGTCATCAGCTTTCCGTCCACCTTGGGATTACTGACCTGCTCGACCGGTGGTATAGTCTACTCCTCCTAGTGAGCGCGCGGCTGGTTTCCCGCTCAGGACTTACAGAAAGATTGAAAAAGATTAATATAACCGATCTAGGTGAGAAAACAATGACACAGAAAACATGTACCGCAAGAGAGCCGTTATCTAACGAAGGGATGGAGAATTTAAATGAGGAGAGAACATATCTGAGAAATAATAAAAATGTGGACACCTAGAATTATAAAGGAGTTTTCTAGTAGGTCTGACTGCGAGTAAACGCAAATGACCTTAATTTGAGGGCCATTCGTTGAACGTTTTCTCAATAGGCAAGCAAATCATGCAGAAAAAGACCAAAGGGTATATTTTTTACAAGATGAGCTTTGCACAAAACGAGATAATGCATTTGTCTGTTCTTAGTGAGATATGATTGCTTTATTTTTCATGACAAAATTCTTGACAGAAAAGAATTCCATAATTACTACTGTTTTATATGCTACATCCATAGGGAAAAATCTCAAATACTTGTAAGTCGGCCACTTTTTGGTGATGTGGGGAAAAGAAAAGAAACTAGGGTGAACATGTAATGGCAAAGGCCGGTGAGTTTGGAAATAGATTGCATCTGCAGAAAAGCAAAAAGAAAAAGAAAAGCGAGTCTTAAACTTTAAAGCTCTGTCTGTCTATTTTGAAGAAAGCACAATGAAAACAGGTTTTAAAATATCATAATCATCATCATCCAGACCTTCTTTCCCACCCACGGGCAGGGTGAGGAATTGCAATGTCCAGACAGCCCAAATTTGCCCAATCCAATGGGCCACGTTTCCATTCACTCATCATTCAAGCCCCCGGGATCCTGGCTTCATCGGATACGCCAAAAACATTCATCACGCTCTGCAGCTTCACACAAACGCATCCAATTGGGTCAGTCCGGACGCTGCCACGTTAAAAAGGGGTGTCAAAATCCCTGATCATGCACTTCTCCTCACAACATTCATCCAGCCAGCTCGATCTCTTGCCAGTTCCCTAGCCTCACCGACTTCTAAACCTCTCTTCCTCACACACTCATCCACCATATCTCTCCACCTTCTCCTTGGCCTACCTCGCCTCCTTCCTCCTTCACATTTCCTCAGATATACTTTTTTCACCACTCTGTTGTTATCCATTCTCTCCACATGACCATACCATCTCAGTACACTCTCTTCGATTCTACTGTAGTGTCCACCGACTTCCTCACTCCACACCTTTCACGAATCACATTACAGTATTTCGTACCCTATCCACCCTCTGTACTCCACATACATTCCTCAGCAGTCCCACCTCCACTGCTCTTACTTTTGACTTCTCATTTTCATGCTACACCATAGTCTCATCCATATGATAAAGTTTGCACTAACACTCTCTCATGTAAGCTTCGTGCAGCTGCAACACTGAAGCCTCCATTTCTCATCAAGGCCTTCATTGCACCAGGTACTTTTCTTCCTTGTGTCACTCTACTTTCAACTTCGTTTGCACATTTTCGTCTCTTTTCTATCACTGTACCCAGGTATTTGAACTCTCTCACTAATTCCAGTCTCTCTCCATTCACTGTAACATCACACTGAGAGTCACCCTCTCTCTCAATAACCATCACTTTACTCTTTTCTACATTTACTTTTAAGGCACGACGCTCACAGACATCAGCAAAACTCTGCACTCACCTATCAAGTTCTTGTCTAGTACTTGCAAACAGTACTGCATCATCAGCATACAACAAGTTTGAGAATTCCATCCATCGCCATTCATTACCAACGCCATCCCTTTCTCCATTACACGAGTTTTAAAACAGAATATAAAACACATGACAGAGAAACGGGAATGAGCGACTGCACACTGACGGGACCAGGCAACTACTAAAGCGTGTTCGCTGTATTTGCTGGACGTTCTGAAATGCACAACAAAGCTAAATGCTAATCAGTTTTAAGAGGGATTAGGGTAGGTATATAGGGGGTGCGAGGGACCATATGCACCCCCATCCCTCTGTCCATAAGGACATGGAGAGTAGTAAGGTAGGGGGCAGTGTTCCCAGATTCTTTTGGCTTTGAAAGTAGCCAATAAAAAGGAAAGGCATATTCATAAGTATATGTATATATATTGCCATACTCCTTAATCCCGCAAGAGGTGGCCACAAACAAATCGCCTCAATGTCACCCTGTCTCCCGCCATTTCATTGCCCTGTTCCCAGTTCACCCTTCCTCTCTCATACTCGTATACCTCTCTACTCCGTCTTTCCATCTCATCCTCGGCCTCCCCCTCCCTCTGCCCCCCCCAACTCATTTACATACACTCTCCTCGTTAGTCTCTCGCTGTTCACCCTCCCCACATGGCCAAACCACCTCACTGTATTTCTCCTAACTCTTTCTATCACATCCACATCCATACCACAACGCTAATTCACATCCTCATTTGTTAGTCAGTCTCTCCATGTAACTCTTCTTGCTCCTTTCAAATAACTTATTTCCACTGCCTTCACTCTTGACTTATTTCCCTCCAACAAGGTCCAAGCTTCACTTTCGTACGTTAGGATTGGTGTCACAGTACTATCATGCAGCGACTTTTTTTTACATCCATGTCCACCCCCCCACTTCTTATCTATCTATCTATCTATCTATTGCCAGACGCCTCAATCCCGTTTGGGGTGGCCACAAACAAATCGCCTCCAAGTCGCCCTGTCCCCCGCCATTTCACTGCCCTGCTCCCAACTCACACCCCCCTCTCTCATATACCTCTCCACCCCATCCCTCCATCTCATCCTCAGCCTCCCCCTCCCTCTTCCTCCCTCCACCTCACTCACATACACTCTCTTCGTCAGTCTTTCACCCTCCATCCTCTCCACATGGCCAAACCACCTCAGTGTGTTCCTCATAACGCTTCCTATCACATCCACATCCACACCACAACGCTCCTTTATATCCTCATTCGTCAGCCTGTCTCTCCACGTGACTCCACAGGCTCCTCTTAAATAACTCCTTTCCACTGCTCTCACTCTTGACTTGTGTCCTTCCAACAATGTTCAAGCTTCACTTCCGTACGTTAGAGTTGGTATCACAATACTGTCATGTAGTAACTTTTTCACTTCCATGCTCACTTCCCTGTTTCTTATCACTGCTTTCAAGGAACCAGCAACCTTTCTTCCCTGCTGTACCCTTTCAAGCACTTCACCCTCCAAGCCTCCATCCTTACTCATCACACTACCCAAATACTTAAACGTACTCACATTTTCCAATTCCTCACCATCTAACCTCGCTGTACATTCACTAACTTCACCTCTCTCAAAGACCATCACTTTACTCTTCCCTACATTCACCTTTAGGTTCCGTTTCTTACACACTCTCTCAAACTCATCCACCAAGCCTTGCAGCTCCCCTTCGTCTTCACTCAACAACACAGTATCATCTGCAAACAACAGTACAGGAGTTTCCAAACACTATCCTCTCTCACCAGGGCCACTCCAACATCCACTACCCTACCTTGTACCTCTTTTATTACCCCATCCATGTACAGATTGAACAACCATGGAGACATGACACATCCCTGTTTCAAACCAACTTTCAAAGAGAAAAATTCACTTAGTTCACCATCCACACGCACTGCAGCCTTCGCACCATCGTACATACTCTTCACAGCATTCAACAACTTCCCATCTACTCCATATATTCTTAACACTTTCCACAATCCTTGTCTATCCACCCTGTCACATGCTTTCTCCAAATCCATGAAAGCCGCATACAACTTCTTTCGTTTCTCTAGAAACTTTTCCACTAAAGATCTAAGAATGAATATCTGATCTACACAACCTCTTCCCTTCCTAAAGCCTCCCTGTTCTTCTCCAACTAATTTCTCTGTTCTTTCTCTAACTCTGTCTATAAGTATCCTACCATACACTTTTCCTATTATACTAAGAAGACAAATGCCCCTATGATTACCACACACTTCTTTTTCCCCTTTTCCTTTGTACAAGGGAATAATTATACCTGACTTCCAATCCTCCGGGACTCTACCTTCCTCGCAGGCCAATCTGCACATCTTCCACATCCATTCTACTACTATCTCTCCCCCATGCTTCAGCATTTCACCACACACTCCATCAATTCCTGGGGCTTTCCCCAATTTAACTTTCTTCATTGCTTCCACAACTTCTATCCTACTGATTTCTTCCTGTCTTCTCACCTCCCTCCTTCTCCCAGCCATTCCCCAGCCACTTATACTCGCATTACTTCCATCCTTCTTCTTATCACTGCTTTAAAATAACCAGCAACGTTTCTTCCTTGTTGTACCCTTTCAAGCACATCCTCCTCCAAATCTCAATCCTTACTCATCACATTACCATCCATCCATCCATTCATCATCCAATCCTATGTTGCCCCATGAGGAGCGTAGGAGCCCGGGGCTAGGCAAGTTGGTCCTGACATTTAACATGAGAATGACCAGCCTCATTCATCCCTGAGTGGCATTACGTGAGCAATAAACTCCAATCACCTCTTGCATATAAATCTTCAACCGCTCAATCCGATTGGAGCGCCGTAATTACCCACTAAACCACCAGGCGCCAAAATTTGATTATACGGTTACCACCCAGCAGAGTAAATGGTTTCCTGGTGTACAGAAAACCATTAGGCTTGTCACTCAGTGTAGAGTCACCCACAGGCAGAGGGAAGAGTAAAGAATGAAGGAAAGAAAGACAAGTGGGAGTGTAAAGTCATCCGGAGGCAGAAGGACGAGGAAAGAATGAAGGAAAGAAAAACAGAAGAGGATAAAAGGAAAGAAGAATGGAGGAAAGGAAGGGGTAGACGCCTGAGAGCAGCCCTACATCGAGTGAGTGGATGGTGAGCGCTTAAATGCTCTCCCATTTTCCATTTCCACGTCATTCAACCTCACTGTACATTCAGCGTCTTCATTTCTCTCGAAGACTATAACTTTACTCTTTTCTATATTCACCTTCAGATTCTGTTTCTTACACACTCTTCCAAACTCATTCACCAAGCCTTACAACTCCCCTTCGTCTTCACTTAACAATACGGTATCATCTGCATTAAAAAAAAAAGGAAGTTTCCAAACGCTGCCCTCTCTCATTAGGGCCACTCCAACATCCACTGCACTACGATATATCTGTTTTATAACCCCATCCATATACAGATTGAACAACCATAGGGACATAACACATTCCTGTTTCAATCTAACATTCAGATAGAAGTATTCACTCGGTTCGCTATCCACACACACTGCAGCCTTAGCCCTCGCCTACATGCTCTTCACGGCAATCAACAACTTTCAATTTGCTCTCTATATTCTTAATATTTTCCACATTCCTTGTCTATCCACTCTGTCATATGATTTCTCTAAATCCATGAAAGTCGCATACGACTTCTTTCCCTCCAAAAACTCTTCCACTAAAGACCTAATTCCCTGTTATTTCCCTGACTCTGTCAAGAAGTATCCATCCATATCCTTTGCCTATTACACTAAGAAAACAAATGCCCTTATGATTACCACACACTTCTTTTTCCCCTTTTCCTTTGTACCGGGGAATAATTGTACCTGACTTCCAATCGTCCGGGACTCTACCTTCTCCCAGGCCAATCTGCACATCTTCCTTATCCATTCTACCATTATCTCTCCTCCATGCTTCAGCATTTCACCACACACTCCGTCAGTTCCTGGGGCTTTCCCCATTTTGACTTTCTTCATTGTTTCCACTACTTCCACCCTATTGATCTCTTTCTCCCTTCTCACCACACTCCTTCTCCCAGTCAATCCCCAGCCACTTATCCTCGCATTAATTTCATTCTCCATGTTTAACAGTTCCTTTAAGAGTTACCATCTGCTCACTTTTTCTCCCTTCTCCATAATCAATCAACCATTCCTATCTCTCACTCTCCTGCTAACATCTTTATCACCCTGTCTAACTGTCTTTATCTCCCTCAGAACATTTTCTTATATTCTCTTCATTTTACACTGAAATTCCTTCCAAATTTCTCATCCAGTTTCTTCATACTCTCTTTTACTAATCTTTACACCTCTCTCTTCCTCTCTACATATCTCTCCGTCTCTCAACTTCCACCATGCCTCTGCTTCCCGTCCAGTCATTATATGCTTTTCTTTTTTGCGCCACAGCTTGTCTCACCTCTTCTTTTCACCATGCTGTTCATTGCACCCCCCCCCCTTTGTCTTCACCCCTCACACCACCTCACATGCTGCACAGATTTCTTCTAGTATCTTGCACATCCCTTCCATCCCCCCCTCCCCCACATCTGCTCCAAATCACATTTACTCAATTGCTCCTGGACTTCTTTCTTATATTCTGCCTTATTTCCATCCTCTTGCAACCTTTCCACCCTCCTTGGATAGTCTACTCCCTCCTGCCCTTCCCTCCTATTCCTCCATTGCAATCGAACCTTGACACCACCACCACGTGGCAGAGACTGGCTCAGTCAAGGAATTCGTGGAGATGGCTGGAGGAGGCCTTTGTTCAGCAGTGAACTTGCAGTGGCTGCTGCTGCTGCTGATTTCATAAATATATATATATATATATATATATATATATATATATATATATAGAGAGAGAGAGAGAGAGAGAGAGAGAGAGAGAGAGAGAGAGACTGTGTGTGTGTGTGTGTGTGTGTGTGTGTGTGTGTGTGTGCGCGCGAGCGTTTGTAGTACAGGGCAGCAATACATAGACTTGAGGGAGATGTCCCTTTATTCTGCAACGTTTCGCCAGTTACAACTGATATCATCAGGTTAAAGGAAGAACAGTCTATCATAAGAATAATACTGTATACGACGCTACTGGTTAACAGTTAAAATTAACTGTACAGGGTGACCTTAAATGAATGCAACTCATACATGTGTGTCATTTATTCAATTTTTTTTTTTTTTTTGGCATACATGTTATGCTGAGCTGGTGACAATCGAGTCCTGAAAGTTTGGGTTCTGCAGTTCAAATGGTCTGTTTTTTATTAACTTTCTAAAACGTGTTTCAAATGACCACCTCTACGTCGCAGGCACTCCTGAATGGAAAATTGTCAATTACGCGGACACATTCCTCCCTGGGGATGGCTCTGATGCTGGCGTTGATATCTGTTTCCAGGTCTCTGATTGTCTGGGGGCGATTTTCATAAACATGATCCTTCAGATAACCCCACAGATAGAAATCTGGGGGATTCAGGTCGGGTGAGTGTGGGGCCCACTCAGGATCACACCTACTGATCAGCCACACCTACACCAACTTTTGGTTTGAAGTGTGTAGGGTGGCCACATCTTGGTGAAACCATTACTTACCACAAATGATACCCCTACGTCTTCCTAGTGTTGTGTTGCATTCATTTTGGGTCACCACGTATATCCAGTAGGTCTCATTTGCTATAACTGACTAAGACAGGGGATTATCAGGATAATAATTTACCAGTAAAATGAATGTAAAAACAGCAGTGGATAGTAAATTAACCTTGTGAAAGTAAATAAACAAACGTAAAATACCAAACTATCCCTACAAAAATATGTGCAAAATATTTAGAAATAAGAAAGAAAAGAAGTGGGGCGGGGAGAAAACATTCTTATAAATTCTTACACAGAAAACTAACCTGTGGAGGAATGTACATTATGTAATAAGTTCTGGCTGGAGACTTAACTCTGAGGAGAGAGAGAGAGAGAGAGAGAGAGAGAGAGAGAGAGAGAACGTGTGTGATCAATTTAGTCTCTCGAAATTATGAACGGGGACTTATTTACTTGAATGTGTGAAAACTGCATAAAACATTATTATTTTTGAGTTCAGATGAGAGGTCCTTTATATATATATATATATATATATATATATATATATATATATATATATATATATATATATATATATATATATATATATATATATATATATTCTTTAGGAAGAGAAAGAGTAGGTTAATTACATACGAGTCTGGAGGAAAGAGCATCCAAGTACTGTAGACTATTTCCTTGTCAGGAGGGCTAATAAGTTAGTGAGAGATGTTAAAGTTATAGGGAGCGAGGACTGTGTGCAGACACGCAAGTTATTTATATGTGACATGGCGCTTAAGGAGCGAGTGATGAAAGAGGACCTATGCACTTAGGAGGAAATTATGAAAATTGAAAAACCAAGCATTGAAGGATGCTTTGTATGAAGAGATGAGCAGAGTGGTGGATGAACAGAGAGCTGTTGACAAAAGTGTTAATGAACAATACAGAGTTCTCAAAAACAATCTCCTGAGAGTTACTGATTCAGTGTGTGGATGGATAGGGGGCCCCCCAAGACATAAAGTAATTTGGTGGTGGGATGAGAGTATAGAAGCTGCAGTTAAGGAGAAAAGAAGGCTTTTCCGGGAATGGAAAAGGGATGGTAAAAAAGAGGAATACATGGCTAACAAGTGTAGGGGATGAAAAAACAGTTTTATAGGACAAAATCTGAGTCTCAGAGACTTTCACTGGATAACCTAAATAGTGTGGAAAGGAAGAATTTCACTTGTAAGGTGACAAATCAGATGAAGCGGGAAAACAGGGATATTATAGGTGAGCAGTGTGTGAAGAATGATGAAGATAGTGGTGAACAGCAGGGATATTAAAGAAGCCTTGAGAGAGCATTATAACCGGTTCTTAAACTAAGAATTTGACTGGAACAGGGAAGGTTTGGAGCCAGCAGATCCAGTGTTTGGCCCTTTGCTTTTGATTGAAGCTGCCACTGTGAGCAGGGCAATAAGCAGGATGCAGGGTGGGAAGGCAGCAGGTGTGTCTGGGTTGACTGCTGAAATGCTGAAGGCCTCAGGAGATATAGGACTGGGTTTAGTTACTGACTTGATAAATACGATTATAATTGTTGTCCCAGATGATTTGCTGAAGAGTGTAATTGTAAATGTGTACAAAGGGAAGGGTGATGCCCTGGAAAGAGGAACTGAAAGAGGCATAAAGCTTTTGGACCATAACATGAAGGTGACGGAGAAAGTCCTTGAAGGTCTGATTAGAGAAAGAGTGAACGTTGATGAGAAGCAGTTTGCGTTTATGCCAGGCAAAGAGACCACTGATGTCATATTCACTGTTCGACAGCTTTAGGAAAAATATATAGGAGAGAAAAGGGATCTGTGCTTTGTTTTCGTTGACTTGGAGAAAGCCTTTGACAGAGTCCCTAGGAAGGTGGTGAAGTAAGCAATGAGAAAGCTTGAGATCGAAGAGTGGCTAGTGAGGGTGGTTATGGCTATGTATGTGGGTGCTCGCACCCAGGTAAAGGTGAATGGAGATTTGAGTGATGAGTTTTCTGTGAATATTAGTGGGCATCAGGGGTCAATCTTGAGCCCCTTGTTGTTTATCATGGAACTTGAAGCCCTCTCACGTGACTTCAAGAAATGGACTCACGTGGGAGATGTAAGTCGATTATTTGGTGGTGACTGCAGAGAATGAAAGAGAGGCGGAGGAAAGATTTAGGAAGTAGAGACATGGTATGGGACACAAGGGATTGCGAGTAAATGCAGATAAACTTGCAGAAAAGCATTCGGGAGCCGAATGCTAATCGCCCGCTAGAATATGCTGTTGGCCAAGTCCAAGATTTTGGCCATATCTTGATACCCTGAAGGTTTCATGTTGATGGCTCAAGCCGTTCATGAGATATAATGGTGCTATAGGCGTGCAGTAAAAACTAGTTGACCTTTGGCAGCCATTTTGGTGGCCTTGACCTTGACTCCGCGTACCCATATTCGAACTCGGCCAAGATTTTGGCCATATCTTGATACCTTGAAGGTTTCATGTTGAAAGCCCAAGCCATTCATGAGATATATTGGGAACAGACACACACACACACACACACACACACACACACACACACACACACACA